>NC_072474.1:85707760-86349903 GCF_027574615.1 Eptesicus fuscus | reverse complement strand
CTTATTAATTTGTGCTGTTATTCAGTGTCTGGTAAGTTAATGTTCAAGAAAAATATTAATTTTTATTAAAATGTTGTATTATTTTATGTTACCGATTGCTCATTTATTTCAGCCCTTTGTATTCAGCATGTCTCTATCAAAATAAACCTACGTTTCTATGAAAATTGAAGCTTTTGTTTTTTTGCAGCCCACATAAACTTAAACCTTTGAGTTTGACATGCTTGATCTAAGTTAATACAACTTTGAAATGCCAGAGTAATCCTCCTTTCCATACCCCGTGGAGGCATAACCACCCTCATGGGAGGGTATAATCTTCTTAACCATCCTCTAATCCAAGTTCCACCTTGCTTTCTCCCACCTTCATTTAATCTTCCTTATTTCCCTCCTTAATTCCAAGAGGGAAGGTGAGGGTGGGTGGATGGGAAGAGATTAACCAAAGCATTTATATGCATATATGCATAACCCACAGACACAGACAATAGTGTGGTGAAGGGGTGTGGGCTCCTGCAGGTTAGAGGAGGTCAATGGGCAAAAAAAAAAAAAAGGACATCTGTAATACTTTCAACAATAAAAAAATACACAGGGCTATCACCTAGGAAACCCTACTGTTCCCAAATACCTAAACTAGGTCACAAGCTGTGCTTGCTTCCAGGAACCAAGGCGAGCTGCTCATGGTTAACACACTTGCAGACAGCTCGAGCACAGAACCAGTGGCGCGTATGACCACTCCAAGATGGTGGGCAGACCCCTCACCACCCAGACCTCTGGTGAATTCACCTTCATTAATATACTGAAACTGCCCTAGCCGGTTTGGCTCAGTGGAGAGAGCACAGGCCTGCGGACCGAAGCTCCCAGGTTCTACTCCAGTCAAGGGCATGTACCTCAGTTGCAGGCTCCTCCCTGGCCAGGGCTCTGGTCAGGGCGAGAGCAGGAGGCAACCGATCCATGTTTCTCTCACATCCATATTTCTCTATGTCTTTCCCTCTCTCATCCACTCTCTCTAAAAATCAATGGAAAAATACGTTTAGGGGATCCTTATGCTAATGTTGTGGCAGAATGCCTGGGAGAATGATCAGCCAGCACTCAGAGGGAGGAAAGCTTAACCTTTATTTTGTAGATCTCCTAGTCCAGGGGAATTCCAGCTCCACTCAAGTCAGCCAGAGTGGGGAAGTAAGACTACAATTTTAACCGGATACTGAACTAGGTTGCAAGCCCCCACCGCTGCCCTCCCCCCGCCCCTTTTTTTTCCTTTTCACTCAAACACCCAGGAGGGAGGACTCTACTGCTAGGCACAATCAGTGCCTCGTGGAAATGGAGCCCACAGGACCTCCCACACTCTCCCCAGAAATCACTTCCCACCCCTGCTGACAAACCCCGCTCCCTGACCCCACCCACCCAACCAGTTTCTTTAAAACCTCCCCAAACCCTAACCAGGGGAAGAAGGTGACTTTTGAGCATGAGCTCACCTTTCTCCATTCCTTGATCAAATAATAAAGTTTTTAAATATTTTATAATATATATATATATTTATTGATTTCAGAGAGGAAGGGAGAGAGAGAAACATCAATGGTGAGAGAGAATCATTGATCGGCTGCCTCCTGCATGCCCCCCACTGGAGATCAAGCCTGCAACCCAGGCCTGTGCCCTTGATGGGAATCGAACCCCTGACCATTCAGTCTGCAGGCCTACGCTCTAGCCACTGAGCCAAACCAGCTAGGGCAATAATAAAGTTTTTGCTTGTCTTTACGAAACTGGTTCTACTGGAGCCAACAGCACGAGGCAGAAGGATCTAGGTTTGAGTCCCTAAGCACTTGGTCGGCAAACTGCGGCTCGCGAGCCACATGCGGCTCTTTGGCCCCTTGAGTGTGGCTCTTCCACAAAATACCACGGCCTGGGCAAGTCTATTTTGAAAAAGTGGCGTTAGAAGAAGTTTAAGTTTAAAAAATTTGGCTCTCAAAAGAAATTTCAATCATTGTACTGTTGATATTTGGCTCTGTTGACTAATGAGTTTGCCGACCACTGCCCTAAACCAAAAGGATCTGGTAATAATACAAATGCATAAAGCGACTGCAAAAGCATTTTTCTCAGTCTGCTGCGATCTTACGTCCTGGTGTATCTTGCTTGGCTCAAATAAGTTTATAAATTTCTGTCTGGGCTGGGACGTTCTTAAGTCCAGTGGATCTCAGCAATTTTTTTTAACAAGTCCAAAAGCCCGTTAGAAGCAGCTGTCCTGCCCAGGGGAGCCGGGAATGTACGCTTCCGTTACGTTGAAGAAAAGCTTTTGCCCCAAACAGGCGCCCAGGAGCCCTCTGGCTGGCCATTTGCCACGTGCGTGCGCTGGGCCTGGGTCATTTCTTTTAAGGATGGGGACATACCTGCGCCTAGAAGTCAGGCCGCTGCACCCCCACGGACAAACTCCCCAGGCCCAAGGTCGCTCTGGGACCCGCTCTCGCCCCCGCAGATGAGAAGGGACCGGAACCCCAACCCGTTACAAAGTAGCCGGGGCTGCGCCCTGGGAAAGCAAAGCGCAAACTTGTAACGGCGCCCGGCCCGCCCGCGGGGACCCTCCAGGCGGCTCCGCTGTGTCTGTGCCTCGCGAGGCCCCATATGTGCTCCACCACCCACACCTCCCCTCCGCCCGCAAACCTCCCTCCCCGGTCACCAAGCGTTGCTCTACCCCTTGGTTCTGGCCGCGGGGAGCAGAGGAGCTCCGAACTGGCAAACCTCGAGAGGACGGGGCAAGCCCACCCCACCCCGGCCCGCGGGCTCTCTGGGTGACTTCCCGCCGCTGAGGACATCTGCTGTGATGTGGCGCCTAGCTGACTGCGCCGAGCGCCCTTTTTGGATCCCCGGGGAGCCCTGGAGTTGGATGGGGACTTATCTGTCGTGTCCCCGGCCTTGGCCCTGGTGGATCTGGTTCTCTCGGGCCAAAGTGCCTTCCACAAGAACCCTCCTGGGCCAGGGCTCTGGGTAATGCAGCCTGCTAAGGAGGAAAACCTAAGTACTGCAATTTTGAAAAACTAAAAATAGCAAATAGTCTTTTCTTTGAACAAACACCCCTCTGGACACTAAGAAACAGAGATTACTGTGACTGGGGTTACTGTGCTGCTTTGGAGACTATATTTCACTACTGTGACTAAATAGGATGAAACGCTCCATCAACCAGGAGGATGGCTGGCTGGCCCCTGCTTCCTGTGTAGGGTCCTATTTTGATCCATATTTGGTAATGCGGAGACCAAGACGCCAGGTGGACAAGGACCGCTGCCCGGGGTGCAGGAACACGGCCCACAGTCCTGACGGGGGTCTTCTGGGCTATCCACGAAGAAGACTAAGTGTCATGGTGATGGGGTAGTGGCCTCGGAATGCCTCAGCTCCCCAGTCCCTCCTCCCCCAGCTCCCGAATGGGCCTGCAGCTGCTTCATCCCTCCCACGGCCCTGCCAGCTGCAGGTGCACCTCACCTCCCAGCACACACTCCTGCCCTCGGGGCTGGGCTCCAGGCCCCCCGGGCCTCCCCAGCCCTTCCCAGGCCGTTCTTTATTTGTGTCTCCTGCCTCCTCACTGACTTCTTCTCACTGTATTTCCTCTTCTGTCTGGCTCCAGATTCGGATGTAACCACCACTCATACTGCCCCTTGCTCATGTTCTCTCACCACCCCATTTCTAACTGTTTGCTTCATTGGTTTCTCTTTCCCTCTCTCTCCCTTTTAAGTTAGATTTACATCTTCTTTTCCCCACGCTATTTTCACCTCATATATATGTGTGTTTTCACAGGATCGTTAAGTCCCAGTGTAAGGAGAACTGTAATTATGAAATAAAGTGGGGAGAGAGAAATGCTCAGTCCTTGGGAGCAATAGCCTCGTGCTGGGGTGTGTTCATTCACTTATAGAACCCATATCATTGAGCACCTGCCATAGGCCAAGTGCTGTGGCAGACCTGGAGGTGCATAGGGAGTGAGAAGACAAAACCCAACACATGGAATTGCTCTTAGAGGACTTTTAGTCCGGTGGGTAAAAGAGGCATTAATACAAGAATCACATTTACAAATGTCAGGTTACCATTTAACAAGAGCGTAAGTGGAAGTCAAATACTCTGTTATGAGGTTGAGGAAGGAATGATTGCGCAGAAGGTAAAAGATGCCTTTATAAGGCAAAGGGGAGGTAGCCTGGGGTTTAGTTCCAGGTAGGAGGGAAGAGCAGAATGTGTGTTTAGGACAGAGCTCAATGTTTGCATGGGAACGAGGAAGGCTGCTGTGACTTCTGCACAAAACGCCAAGAGGTGGGGCTGGAGGGACGTGCAGGATGATGCAGGATGTAGACCAGGCTGCAGGAGTGGGGTGGGGCCTGTGGGGGGAGATGCTGGTGGCCTCCAAACTATGCCCGACATTCTAGACCATCTCAAAAACACCCATAAATGATGCCCATGAATAATGCATTGCATAAATGCATGCCAAAAAGATGTTTGCAAGGCTGGCATGTGTTCAAGGCAGTGTGTTAAAGATAACAGAGCTAACTGTTCTTTTTAAATTGAATTTATTGGGGTGACATTGGTTAATAAAATTACACAGGTTTCAATTATACATTTCTGCAATACATGTATTGTGTATTTACCAGCCCAAGTTTAGTCTCTTTCCACCACTATTTATCCCCTCTTTACACTCTTCTACCTCCCACCGACCCCCTTTTCCTCTGGCAATCACCATATTATTGTCTGTGTCCATGAGTCTGTCTTTTTTAATTTTGCTTAATCCCTTCACCCATCTCACCCAGCTCCCACCCTCCACCCCTGATAGCTGTCAGTCTGTTCTCTGTATCCATGAGTCTGTCTCCACTATGTCAGTTTATATTGTTCATTTGATTCCACATATAAATGAAATCATATGGTACTTGTCTTTCTCTGACCGGCTTATTTTACTCAGCATAATAATTTCCAGATCCATTTTCATTGTCACAAAAGGTAAGATTTCCTTCTTTTTTTTTTTTTTATAGCTGACTAGTATTCCATTGTGTAAATGTGCCAGTTTTTTTGACCACACATTTACTGATGGACACGGGCTGCTTCCAAATCTTGGCTAGCCTATATAATAAAGAGGTAATATGCAAATTGACCATCACTCCAACACACAAGATGGCCACCACAAGATGTCCAGCAGGGGAGGGCAGTTGGGGGCAAGTGGGCCAGCAGGGGAGGGCAGTTGGGGGCAACAAGGCCTGCAGGGGAGGGCAGTTGGCGGTGACCAGGCCGGCAGGGGAGGGCAGTTAGGGGCAATCAGGCTGGCAGGAGAGCAGTTAGGTGTCAATCAGGCTGGCAGGGGAGAGGTTAAGGGGTGATCAGTCTGGCAGGCAGAAACAGTTAGGGGGTGATCAGGCAGGCAGGCAGGCAGGCAGGCAGGCAGTTGGGAGCCAGCAGTCCTGGATTGTGAGAGGGATCCCAGATAGGAGAGGGTGCAGGCTAGGCTGAGGGACACTCCCCCCCACACCTGAATTTCATGCACTGGGCCTCTAGTTGTAAATAACACTGCAGTGAACATAGGGGAGCATATATTCTTTCAAATTAGTGTTTCGGGTTTCTTCAGATAAATTCTTAGAAGTGGAATCACTGGCTCATAAGGAAGTTTCATTTTTAATTTTTTGAGGTAACTTCATACTGCTTTCCACAGTGGCCACACCAGTCTGCATTCCCATCAACAGTGCACAAGGGTTCCCTTTTCTCCACGTCCTTGCCAGCACTTGTTGTTTGTTGATTTATGGATGGTAGCCATTCTGACAGGTGTGAGGGGATATCTCACGTGTTTTTAATTTGCATTTCTCTGATGATTAGTGACGTCGAGTATCTTTTCATATGGCTCTTGTCCGCCTGTATGTCCAACAAGGCCTAACCTTTATTGCACACTTACTACATGCTCTTCACTCCTTTAACTGTTCTACGTAGCTTACCACACTTAATCCTCTCAGCTACTTACTAGGTACAGCAGGTATCATTCCTCATTTTGTACCTGAGGACCATACATCGTTAATATTTTGTCAGAGCTATTCTATTCCTAGTCTAACAGTATAGATGGCAGGTGAACATAGTAGGAACTCTCAGCACTTCCAAAAGTGGAGCAGCAAGGGGTAAAGTTTCACCCCAGCACTTGTACACAAAGCACACCGGCTTAGAAGAGGAAACTGAAACCAGAGCTGCAATGGCCAGAGGGTGGACACAGGATGGCAGCATGGAATTCTCCATTTCTGTAACTTAGAAGGTGCTTTCCCATAAAGATGATTGTGGGACTTAATTTAGATCCCCTTTAAGACCAAAAATATATTCCAGGTTTATGTTGACTGGCTGGGCCTAAATGATAGTGCTTGTTGTCATAAATAGTGTTTGATTATAGTGGTTTTTATTTTTTTAATTAATTTCTTTTCCAATCACAGTTCACATACAATACCGTATTAGTTTCAGGTGTACCACACAGTGATTAGGTGTTATATACCTTAGAGAGGGACCCCCGGATAAGTCTAGTGTCAACCTGACACCATAGCTATTACAATATTATTGACTATATTCACTATGCTGTACTTTACATCCCCATGGCTACTTTTAAAACTGGCAATTGGTACTTCTTAATCCCGTCACCTTTTGACCCATCCCCCCAACCCACTCCCATTTGGCAATCACCTTCATTTCTGTTTTTCTTTTTCTGGTGTTTTGTTCTATTCTTTCATTTGGGACATGTTTCTTTGGGTGATTCTCTGGGTTTGTTCCCATGTATTGTGTACATCTTCATTTAAAAAAAATATATTTTATTGATTTTTTACAGAGAGGAAGAGGGATAGAGAGTTAGAAACATCGATGAGAGAGAAACATCGATCAGCTGCCTCTTGCACACCCCCTACTGGGGATGTGCCCGCAACCAAGGTACATGCCCTTGACCGGAATCGATCCTGGGACCCTTGAGTCCGCAGGCCGACGCTCTATCCACTGAGCCAAACCGGTCAGGGCTGTGTACATCTTCTGTATCTGCCAGTATCTAGCACAGTGGCACAGTCTCCCTGGTCACCTGTGGTGGGTGCTCCAGGGGTGGCCCCTGTGTGGGTGGTGTGGACTCTCCTATGGTAGTTGGGCCTCAATTGCCACTGGCATGTCAGCGAATGGGACTGACCCTCAGGCTGACTCGCTGTGAGGGGTGGTCATGACTACAGTGGGTGAGCTGTTGTGCAGGAGCTCACCCCATGGAGTGGGAGACACTTTAGTGGGGTTCTGGGGGCAGCAGAGTCCATTCTTTGGGTGTGTCAGTTGTGGAGTTGGGATTCTGGGTAGGCCTGAAGCCTCCTGTTTTGGGTCTGGAGCCTCTTGGGAGGGACTCCAGTGCAGGTCAAAGTCAGCCAGCTCTTGCGTAGGGCTTGGGTCCACTTGGTAGGAGCTACAAAATGATGTGTGGTTCATTGCAGTTTGTGCTGGGCGTGGAGGTGCTTGAGGGAGGCTACACTGTGAACGGAGGGTAGCTGCCACTTGTGCCTGGCTTGGGACTCTTTGGTAGGCACTACGATGTGAGCTGAAGTCAGCCAGCACTTGGGTTGGGCTTGTGGCCAGTTAGTGGGAGCTACATTCTAGGCTAAGACTGGCCATCACTTACACCCAGCTTGGGTCACCTGATGGGAGTTACAATACAAGACTGGGCCCTGAGCTTGGCAGGGCCTACAATGTATGCCGAGACCAGCAGGACATTTGAGAGGTTTAGCATGAGGTGAGGTGGCTGCCACTTGTGTGGGGTTTGCAGTCCTTTGAGGATGTCTGCAGCCCAAGCCTAGGGCAGCCACCACATGTGGGGTGTGGGCCTCTGAATCTGCAGCATGAACTGAAGCAGGCACTCCCGTGGAGGAGCCAGCTGAGCACGTTGGGTGGGGCAGGGTCTCAGGGACTCACTCGGCTGGGTGAACTGTTTTAGCCAGGTTAATGGAGAGCCCGGATCTGGTGCCCTCCGGCTGGGTTGGGAGGAAACATCAGCAAAGAAACAATGGCGCCTTCCTGTGCTTCTGCCCAGTCCCTTGCTCCTCCAACCCTTGCCCTGATGTGAGGCAACTTACTTCCTCCTTTTATGTTCTCCAGCTGCTGCCTCTGCACGGGAGTTGAGTGAAGGAGCTTGTGTGGGGCCCTTTAAGAGAAGCCTGTCTGTGTCTGTGTCTTGGGTGCAGTCTCTGCTGCTTTGCACAGCCCAGTGTATGGGACTCCTCTGCCCGGCACTGGGGGGTCAGTGTGGGGCAGGGGCCTCCTGCTCCTCAGGGGACCTCTGCAGCTGAGATTACCCTCCCAGCTTTTAATTGCCACACTGTGGGCGTGGAACTTGCCCTTTTCTCCTCTCCACCCCTCCTGCCAGTCCCAACGTGGCTGCTGCTTCTTCTTCTTCTTCTTCTTCTTCTTCTTCTTCTTCTTCTTCTTCTTCTTCTCTCTTTTTTTTAAAAAATATGTTTTATTGATTTTTTACAGAGAGGAAGGGAGAGGGATAGAGAGCTAGAAACATCGATGAGAGAGAAACATCAACCAGCTGCCTCCTGCACACCCCCCACTGGGGATGTACCTGCAACCAAGGTACATGCCCTTGACCTGAATCGAACCTGGGACCCTTCAGTCTGCATACCGACGCTCTATCCACTGAGCCAAACCGGTTTCGGCATGGCTTCTTCTTTATATTCTTAGTTATAGGAGTTCTGTTCGCTAGTATTCAGGTGGCTCCCGAGGGTGATTGCTCTATAATTTAGTTCTAATTTTGATGTGGTCATGGGAGGAGGCGATCTCAGAGTTTACCTACTCTGCCATCTTGAGCGAAAGTCTCCTGGACTCTATATTGGATTTGTTTGTTTTAATACAGGATTTTAAACATTGCTTTTTCTTTTCTTTTTAATATATTTTTATTGATTTCAGAGAGGAAGGGAGAGGGAGAGAGAGAAACATCAATAATGAAAGAGAATAATTGATGATCAAGCCAGCAATCCGGGCATAAGCCCTGACCAGGAATTGAACCGGTGACCTTTTGGTTCCTAGGTTGATACTCAACCACTGAGCTACACCCAGCTGGACAAATATTGCTTTTTCTTTTAAAAAAGTTATTGAAGTGGTTTTATGTCATATATTATGCTGAGCATTATATCCAATGTATTCTATGAAATTACTGTATGAATTATATTTGGTTGGTCAGTTAAGTTAATTAGTGTAAGGTATCCAACTGAAAGTACAACCAGAATGAGTTATTTAATTCTATAAAAGAAAACTGAGTCAAAAGAGAGACTTGCTTCCTCTGTGGCACAATTTTAATGACCCCGCTTTAGTTGAGTCCTGTTCTACATCAAAAAAGGAGCACAAATTCCTCTGGGTTCTATTTCAGGCCCTATCACAGGCTTTGCTACTATACCCAGAGCAAGACGGGACCTGCTCCCTTTTTCCTTCTGCAAAATGTAGGCGATGCTTTCAGCCTTTTTCCCGGGAGTGGCAGGATTAATGAGCACCACAGATGACCTTGACCTGTTTTGTAAATGTAAATGCATTTTTTGTTGCCATATTTTCATGAAAAATGAAAATCTACTAGTTTTGTGTGTGTGTGTGTGTGTGTGTGTGTGTGTGTGTGTGTCTTTTTCCCCCTGAGGAGTTCATATTAGGCTAGAACTTGCACGTCTGGAATATGTACTTTACCAGCTGCACTTTAAAATTCCAGTTTCCAAATTTAAACAAGAGGAGACTAAGATAAATCTTTTAAGTGATAATAAAAACAGTAGGAAGGAAGTGAAAGAGTTGCCTAATGAATCAAGGTCTATTTGTTTTTTTCAAAACTGCACTCTTTATTTTCAGTAAGATCAGTGAGAGTCTGTGTTGAACAGAGCTGGCTTGCTGGAAAAAATAATGTTGAAGTAAGTTGGTGTGTTGAGATGTGGTATCCATGGGAGCTTACATGTCAAGCCAGCCAAGGAGTTTGTGATACTGTTTTAGAGTGACTGCTGAGCACTTGAGACCTTGCTATCAATCCCAGTACTAATGCTGTGGGCCTGGGATTGATGGAACATGAGTAATTTTTTTAAAAAATTTTAAAAAATAAATCTTTATTGTTCAGATTATTACAGGTGTTCCTCTCCCCCCCCCCCTCATAGCTCCCCTCCACCTGATTCCCACCCCACCCCATGCCCTTACCCCCCGCCACTGTCTTCATCCATAGGTGTAAGATTTTTGTCCAATCTCTTCCTGCACCCCTCAGACCCCTTCCCCCTGATAATTGTCCGTCCCCTCCCTTTCTATGTCCCTGATTCTATTATATTCACCAGTCCATTCTGTTCCTTCAGATTTTTTATTCACTTGATTTTTAGATTCACTTGTTGGTAGGTATGTATTTGATGTCTTTTTGTTGTTCATAATTTTTACTTTTACCTTTTTTTTCTTCTTCCTCTTCTTAAAGAATACCCTTCAGCATTTCATGTAATCCTGGTTTGGTGGTGATGAACTCCTTTAGCTTTTTCTTATCTGTGAAGCTCTTTGTCTGACCTTCAATTCTGAATGATAGCTTTGCTGGGTAGAGTAATCTTGGTTGTAGGTTCTTGCTGTTCATCACTTTGAATATTTCTTGCCACTCCCTTCTGGCCTGCATAGTTTCTGTTGAGAAATCAGCTGACAGTTGTATGGGTACTCCCTTGTAGGTAACTAACTGTTTTTCTCTTGCTGCTTTCAAGATTCTCTCTTTGTCTTTTGCCCTTGGCATTTTAATTATGATGTGTCTTGGTGTGGTCCTCTTTGGATTCCTCTTGTTTGGGGTTCTGTGTGCTTCCTGAACTTGTAAGTCTATTTCTTTCACCAGGTGGGGGAAGTTTTCTGTCATTATTTCTTCAAATAGGTTTTCAGTATCTTGCTCTCTCTCTTGGAACATGAGTAATTAACTTTAGTGATGTTTTTGCATGACTCCAGCTAGTCATAAGTTTCTCTATCCATCCTAGGTGACTGTGAAGCATAGTCCTTGTTTCAGAATTTAGGTCAGACACCCACTTTGATTCACTCGTTTTTGAAAGACAGAATCCAGGTCAGAACCACTAGGCATGAAATAAACTGCAGGACTTTGGAATACGGAGCTGGTTAGGGACAAGTGCTGAAGTCTCCACTTTTACAGTGCTTCCTGTAGGACCGGTGCCTGGCTGGCTGGGCTCTCTCTTCGCTCTTCCTCTGGGAGGTGGAGCTGCTTCTCTCCTTGAGGAGTCTGAAGGAGGAGCTAAACAGGGAATGACAGCCTTCCTGTAAAGTCTGTTTTCTGCACCTGAGTCCATCTAACGCAGCTGCTTTGTGCTTCTGGCCATGCTGTTATTAATGTTCATTGTCTGGACTCTGAGATGAATTTTATATAAAGAATGAAGACAATCCCCATTAAAAACAGAGGCATGGATACATGCCAGAGGGGAGGGATTGAGTAAAAACAAACAAACATAAATACTTCACACATAGACACAGACAATAATAGTGTGCTGATGGCCAGAGGGGAAGGCAGGTGGAGGTAGGTGGAGGTGGGGAAAGGTGGGAACAGAAGGATGGGAAGAGACTTTGCTTGGGATGATGAGTGCACAGTATAGTGTGCAGAGGATGTTTTTTTGAGCTGTACACTTGAAACCTGTATGGTTTTGTGAACCAATGTCAGCCCAGTAAATTTAATAAAACAAACAACCCCTATTCATAAAATTCCCCCAAATCAACTTTCAGCCCATTTCAGTAGCTCAGAAGAGAAATCACCCTTTTACTGAATGCTGCAATTGAGATAACATTGGAAATAATGAATGTTCTGTCTTTTGCTCTTGCTCACATCCTTTTATATTATACTAGAGGCCTGGTGCATGAAATTCGTGCATGGGGCGGGGTGGTCCCTCAGCCTGGCCTGAACCCTCTCCAATCCAGAACCCCTAGGGGGATGTCTGGCTGCAGGACATCCCTATCGAAAACCGGGACCACGGGCTCCTAACTGCTCACCTGCCTGCCTGCCTGATTGCCCCTAACTACTCTACCTGTCTGCCTGGTCGCCCCTAACCCCTCTGCCTGCCTGCCTGATCGCCCCTAACCCTTCTGCCTACCAGCCTGATCGCCCTCAACCACCCTCCCCTGCCAGTCTGATCACTCCTAACCACCTCTGCCTTGGCCCCTGCCACCGTGGCTTTGTCCGGAAGGAGGACTGGACAACTGGAAGATGTCCGGTTGACCCGGTCTACTTAGCATATTACCCTTTATTAGTATATATATATATATTTCAGAGAGGAAGAGAGACAGAGATAGAAACATCAATGATGGGAGAGAATCATTGATTGGTTGCCTCCTGCACACCCCCTACTGGGCATCAAACCCATAACCCAGGCATGTGCCCTTGACTGGAATCAAACCTGGGACCCTTCAGTCCGCAGGTCAACGCTCTATCCACTGAGCCAAACCAGCTAGGGCTCCTTTTATATTCTTCATGGCAGTGGCCATATAAGTGCAGAGGAAATAGGAAAAGTGTACCATTTTTACATCTGACCATACCCCCCCCCCCCCCCCTTTTTTTAAAATTGATTTTTAGAGAGAAAAGAAGAGAGAGGTAGAGAGAAATAGAAACATTGATATGAGAGTAAAACATTGGGGATCAAGCTTGCAACCCTGGCATGTGCCCTGACTAGAAATCAAACCAGCAACCTTTTGGTGCACAGAACAGCACCCAACCAGCTGAGCCACAGCAGCCAAGGCTGACCATGCCTACTCTTATTTTAACTAAGACTGTGAGCTGTATAAGGCCTTAGGTCTAGCATAATAGCTAGTACATATCTGTTGATTCAATGAATTATTAAATTCAGGGTATTTTATTTTAGTTTTTTAAATGTATCTTTATTGTTAAAAGTATTACAGATATCCCCTTTTCTCCCCACTGACCCCCTCCACCATGTACCCCCGCCCCCCCGGCCTTCACCACACTATTGTCTGTGTCTATGGGTTGTGCATTATGCTTATAAGTTCTTTGGTTAATCTCTTCCGGCCCCTTCCCCTTTCCCGCTGAGATTCGTCAATATTTTAATTGAAAATGTTTACAAATCATTTTAAGGTATTTCATAGTGCCCTTGACCAAAGTTTAGTAGCGCAGTAGGTTAGTTACAGGCGATCTGATCAAAGCTCTTTTATTGGCCTGCCATGGAGGCACAGCTGGGCATGGGCTCTGGGCCTGCAGCTCAAGCCTGTGCCCTATGAGGGCTGTCATCATCTACCTCACCTTTAGCTTGTGCCTAATGAGCCCTTTTCTTTTCTTTCTTTTTTAAATATATTTTATTGATTTTTTACAGAGAGGAAGGGAGAGGGATAGAGAGTTAGAAACATCGATCAGCTGCCTCCTGCACACACACCCCCCCCCCGCCCCCCCACTGGGGATGTGCCCGCAACCAAGGTACATGCCCTTGACCGGAATCGAACCTGGGACCTTTCAGTCCGCAGGCCGACGCTCTATCCACTGAGCCAAACTGGTTTCGGCTAATGAGCCCTTTTCTAATGAGCCTCTCTGGACCTTTCCACATCACATACTCCAACTGCTATTTCTCGCTCCAGTTGACCTACCTTCAAGTGTTACCCTTCTCCTGTCCCAGATTACTGGGGACTCTCGCTTTCAGCCTCCTGGGGGAGGGGTGGTCTGCACCCCCATTCATGCACTTACCAGTAATTGGGCCACAGGCACTAGTTGGGCACCCACTGTGTGTTGGGCACTGGGCTACGTGCCTGGGCCACAAAGATGATGCAAACGTGGTCCCGGCTTTCTGAGAGCTCATGGATGATGACCACGCTGTAAGTGATGTGGTCCAGGTAGCACCGGGCACTGTGGGAGACAGACCTGAGGCATCAAACCAGGCTGGGCAGTGTGCCAGGAGCAGCGCCTCCTTCCTCGGGCGCCCTGTCCCAGAAGAGATGGAGGTGGAGCTGGAGGTGGAACTGAGCGTTTTGAAGACACCCCAGCCCCAGACCCAAAGGCTTTGTGATGCTGTGTGTGCTCAAGAGAAGAGATAGACATGGACCCTGGACAGGAAGACAAGGGGAGTCTAGACATTACAGATAATGCCAGGTGTTAGGTTTGGGGGCCTAGAAACAGTCCCTCTGTGATGGAACTTGGGTGGCGCCCTTTAAAAATCAATGTTAGAGAATCAGGGCTACGGGATGAAAAGGGCCTGTTTAATAAAACTCTCTTATACTAGTGATATATGGGGGGAGCGGGGATCGTGTGTGTGTGTGTGTGTGTGTGTGTGTGTGTGTGTGTGTGTGTGTGTGTGCGCGCGTGCGCGCTGTAGGTATTTTTCCTGCTATTTGAGAGGAGGTTTATGGTTTCCTACAAGCTTCACTCATTACAACGCACAGACTTGCATAAACAAGTTGAGGAAGAAGCCTGACTGACATTAATTTCAAAGGTGTTGCTGGAAGATTTTTTGGTTTGGTTGCCTTTGAAGTGAAGATCAGAGGTGATTCTTTGCTACCCACAAAACTTTGATGTTTCCTACTGCTCACAGCCAGGATGTAAACATCAACACACACAGGCAACATCTACAATCATTTCATGACTAGGTGAGAAACTTGTTAAGGAAAATATAATTTGTTACTGCTCGGTGTGGCTTTGAAACGTTCCCGGGCATCCTGGAGGGAGAGCTGTGCTAGAACAGCAGCGTTAACATCCATTCACAAAGTCAGCGTAAGAGCTGGTTCAACCGACTGCCAAAGAATGTATCCAAATGCCAACGGCAGGACCTGCCTTAATGCGGATGTGGGAGGCAATTGGGCGGCGAGTCTGGCTGCTGGGAGTACTGGACTGAGACGGAGGTTTTGGAGCTGACAGGCTCAGCTTTGAATCCTGGCTCTGTTGTTTACTGTGTGCCCTCACACAGAGTATATCTTCTCAGCTTCCGGGGATAATAATACTGTTGTTAGGATTCAGTGCAGTTACATAGGTGAGGTGCCTCGTACATAAGTTCATGCTCAGAACGGTAAATATATTGATCTTGATCAAAATAGTCATTTCACAAATGTTAACAATGAAGTCTCAAAGGATAATGGCCTGAGTTTTAAATGTGCTAACTGCCCCCAAATGCCTGCCTTGCCCAGCGCCTCATTGCACTAGAAGGCTGAAGATGCTAGACATGACTTCGGATGGGGATGAGACCTGGTGGAGAACCTGAGGACCAATTTATTCACACATGCAACTACAATTATTTCATATGCTAACAAAGGTATAGGTGATTTCTGCTTACTTCTGGCTGTCCCTTATAAGTATTATCCTCTCTTTAACGTATAAGCTGATATGTATATAGGAGAAGGTAAAACTGGTACTTATACCTTAATGAACAGACTAATCCTCCAATCTCTGAGAAAGTCCTACTGGTTCTGAAAGCTTCAGGAGAAAAGAATAGAGGATTGAAAAAGGAGGGAACCCCCTGCCTGGCCCACCAGAACAACCACATTTATCCTTGCATCCATCCGTCCGTCCATCCATCCATCCACCCACTACCATGTTTTAAGCAATAGGAACACAATGCTAAACAGAGGACAACCCTCATAGAGCTTACAGTCTATGAATCACTGGGGTGGTTGATTTGCCAGCCAGTTTGCCCTCACATCAGAGTAAAAGATTTGCTCATTCTATAAAATTTGGAAAATACACAAATAAGTGAAGAAAATAATAACCACTTTAATCTATTCCCTACAGCTAATCAGTATTTCTATTTTGGTGTATTTCCTTGAGGCCTTCTGTGCTGATGTGTGTGTCTAGCAACAGTGATATCAGGCAGTACATAATTTTATGTCCTGTTTTATTATTCACTTAATATCACATCATGAGCAATTTCCTATGCTATTAAAAATCTTCACAAATATGACTTTTAGTAGTTACTTGATGATCCATTCTATGCATTGATTAAATTAACTTTGCTAGACATTTAGTTTTTTTCTCCTTATGTTTTGCTATTATAATTAATACTAAATAATATTTTCAAACAAATAATTATAACTCAAATTTCCTCAGGATTTTTACGTAGATCTCTATAAGTGCAATTTCTGGTTCAATGGATGTGCAAGTTTTGTGGCTTTTGTCAAATTGCTTTCCAGAATAGAAACTGATTCCATTCTAAAACATCTAGAAATTTAAAACAATAATTAAGCTTGATGCTTGCTCTCATGCATATCAACCACGATGCCATATCTGGCTGAATGATGGTATCTTTTAACAGGTCAATGTTTGGAGACAGCTTTTATTTATTTTATTTTTTAATTTTTAAAATTGATTTTAGAGAGAAGAAGGGAGAGAGAGAAAAGGAGAAACATGGATTGGATGACCCACCAGGACTGAGCCTGCAACTTGGGTATGTGCCCTGACGGGGAAGCGTACCCGCCTCCTTTTGGTGTAGGAGACGACCCTCCAACTAACTGAGCCACACCGGCCAGAGCTGGAGACAACTTTTCAGGCTGTAGGCTTTGAGAGAGTGACTCTGAGTGAGCCACGCTGAAAACATGAACTTTTTTTGTGTGGCCATTTTCCTCCTTTTCCCCCTTTTCTTTCATCTCACTTTCCTCATTCCCTCTCCTATCCTTTCTACTCAGCATTTCAAATGCCCCATCCTTGCTCCATACCTTCACCTATGCCAGTAACCCACGGTAACAACCTGGTACACGGCCTTCCATGCTCATGTCATCAGATACCTATTTATGTGCACACACACGCACACCTAGCCTATTATTGTGCAGAAATGGTATTTTATTATATTCACTCTGACATGGAAGGAAGGGAGGGAGGGAGGAAGGAAGGAAGAAAGAAGGAAGGAAGGAAGGAAGGAAGGAAGGAAGGAAGGAAGGAAGGCGGGCTCTGATGGTGAGCTCAGCAGTGGCTTTCTGGGACTGGTTATTGGAGATCCAGCTTAAAACCAACTGCTCTAGCCGCGCCCCCCCCCCCTTTTTTTTTGGTTAATCCTCACCTGAGAATATTTTTCCATTAACTGTTAGAGAGTGGAAGGGAGGGGGAGAGACAGAGAGGGAAACTTCGATGTGAGAGAGACACATATATTGGTTGCTTCCCCCCGGCGCCCTGACTGGGGCCGGGGATCAAGTCTACAACCAAGCTACACATCCTTGACCGGAATCGAACCCGAGACCCTTCAGTCCGCGGGCTGATGCTCTATCCACTGAGCCAAACTGGCTGGGGCTAGCCCTTTCAATAATAGGTATTTTTAAAGCACCTAACTCCTGGTATTAAACTCTTTTCTAATTAAAACAGCTGGGGTGATTTCTCTTTTCTTCACCGAAATCCTGAACTTATCAGCACCCTCCACCAAAAAACGAACAAACCAAAAAACCCCACACAAAACCCCACCATAAACACATCATTGCTCTTTAAAATTCTTGCCAGTATGATGATGGGCATAGAGTTATATCTTAGTGTTGTTTAACTTTGGATGTGAGTCCAAGAAAAAATTTTAAAAATCTTCGCCATTGGTGTGAATTGCCTGTTCATAGCCTTTGCTATTTTTGCTTTGGGTAGTTTACCTTTTCCCTCATCCATCTTTGAGAGCTATTAATGATTTAAAGTGGCAAGTCTTTGTCTATCATCAGTAATTTCCACACTCAGTCCCCACATGCTTTGCTTTTTAATGGACTTTGTTCCCTGGATAGAGTCCGGTCACTGGATGTTCCCATCTACGTACTTTCCTGATCGCAGGGGCTGGGAAGAGCAAAAACACATTTTGCAGATTCCCTTGTAGCTGGGAGTCATGTGGACCAAGATGCACCAGCGAGACGCACTCGTGCGAGACCTGGGAGACAGGAGTGAGATGGCAGCCACTTTCTGCTCTTTTGGCTGGAAAGCAGGTTTGGAGAGACATGGATATTGTGATCTCACTTTGCATTGTAGTGTCTGGAAGCAGCTCCGTGGTTGCAGAGCTGAGGAGGCAGTAGTGGCAGCAGCAACAACCTCTGGTACCTGGATGGCTATGGTGTAGGTGTGCTCTTGAAATTGGTCCCGTAAGGGCAGCACATTACTGCCAATGGTCCCCTAGCCCTCCCAGTACTTTCCCGCACTAATTCCCTGTGCTGAAGTCCTCTCTTCTTAAAAAAGCTAGGGTGGCTCACGCTTCCTGCACTCCATTCTGTCTGATACACCTTGATTAAAATATCTTTTAGCTTATAAAGTTCACATGTTTTATGTAGTCACTATTTTATAGTTTTTATGAGATTCCTGACTTGGTTAAGAAGCATCTATGATCCTAGATTACATGGAATCTCCTGGATTATTAAGATTTTGATGATTTAGTAATTTTTTATGTTTAAGTCTTTTATTCTGTAAGGGTCAATTTTTACTTTTTTTTTAGGAGCTGTTATGGATTGAACTGTGTCCACCCCCAATTCATATGTTGAAGCCCTAAGCCCCATGTGTGGCTGTGTTTGGAAATAGGGCCTTTAAAGAGGTAACGAAGGTAAAATGAAATGCAAGTGTCCTTATGAGAAGAGGAAGAAACTCCAGGGATCTGAGTGCACAGGGGAACGTCCGTGTGAGGACACAGTGAGAGGATAGCTGGCTGCAAGCCAAGGATGGAGGCCTCGGGAGAGGTCAAACCTGCCGGCATCTTGATCTTGGACTTCCAGTCCCAGATCTGAGAAAATAAACTTCTGATGTTTAAGCCACTTGGCCTGCCCAAGCAGACTGACACAGGTGGACAGGCAATTGTATCAGCAGTATTACTTAATCACTTTTCCCTCATTGAGCTCAAATACTACTTTATCATGTATAAATTTAATATATGTGTAGGGACCAACTTATGGATTCTGGTCTCTCCTGTTTGTTCGTTGTTATGTCTATACCACAATGATCCTATATAATAAAAGGGCAATATGCAAATTGGCCCTAACGGCAAAACAACCAGAACGACTGGTTGCTATGACGTGCACTGACCACCAGGGGGCAGACGCTCAACACAGGAGCTGCCCCCTGGTGGTGAGTGCACTTCCACAGGGGGAGCTCCGCTCAGCCACAAGCCGGGCTGATGGCTGCGAGTGCAGCGGTGGTGGCAGGACCCTCTCCCGCCTCCTCGGCAGCACTAAGATGTCCTAATGTGGCTTAGGCCTACTCCTTGTGCTTAGGCCCAGAGAGCGGGCCTAAGCCGGCAGGTGGACATCCCCTGAGGGGTCCCAGATTGTGAGAGGGCACAGGCCAGGCTGAGGGACCCCCCTGAGTGCATGAATTTTCATGCACCAGACCTCTAGTTAGATTATATTGGTTTTAGGATATGCTCTGACATTTGGTAAGGCAAATTGCCTCTCTCTGATGGTCTTTCTTCCCTATGGGTTCTATATACAGTTTGGAAAACCAAATAGCAAAGCTTCTAACTAAAAAAAAGGAGGCCCTATTCTACCCCAGTGTTATACTGGTAAATATATAGCAACTGACTCTCTGGGAAAAAAATCTCTGATTTATAGTGCTTCTGTTCCAGTGGTGTAAACACTCCCTCCACGGCTGATCTCAGATCCCATGTGATGTCACTGAGCAGGGACTTGGGGAGAGATAGGCCTTCCTTCCCCTGGCTGCCCACACCAGCTTCCCTCTGGCACCAGGGAACCGGGCTTCCCTCACAGCCCTGGCTTGGTCCGGAAGGTTGTCTGGAAGGACATCCAGAAGGACGTCTGGTCTAATTAGCATATTACACTTCTATTATTATTCCCTCTCTAAAATCAATAAAAAAAATAAAAAAATTTTTAAAAAATTTACACTTGCCCAACACAGGGCTGTGGCATATAACTGTGTGTTACTCTCTCATTGATGTTTCTCTCTTTCTCTCCCTCTCCCTTCCTCTCTAAAATCAATAAAAATATATTTTAAAAAAATTTACACTTGCCCAACACAGGGCTGTGGCATATAACTGTGTGTTACCCCTGCAGTCAGGGAAAACCCAAGCTCAGAACTTCCCTGGTCACAGTTTGCAAATGCCTCCTGGTATGTGGCCAAGACAACTGCAAAGTCACTCTGACCATCGACTCAGGCCCCTCAGGGCTTCCCTAGAGATCAAGTTAACCCAATAGAGGCTCACAATAAAATACTGCCAGCACATGCCATGACTCTTCATGAATGCCAACGATGGACTGCACATGTGATGCTGGTTCCATAAGAGTATCAGGGAGCTAAAAGTTCCTATTGCCTGGTGACATCATGGCCATCTGAGTGTCATATTGAAATGCGTTGCTCATGTGTTGGTGTAAACACACCTACTGTGCTACTGGTCATATAAAGAGGTATCAAAGATTCAGGAACCAGCTACTGAAAAGTCTGCTTTTCCTGGAGTTGAGTGGCATTTTTTTTTTTTAATCCTCACCCGAGGATATTTTCCCATTGATTTTTAGAGAGAGTGGAAGAGAGAGGGAAAGACAGAGAGAAACAGGCTGGGGAGGAGCCTGCAACCGAGGTACGTGCCCTTGACCAGAATTGAACCTGGGACTCTTTGTTCGCAGGCTGCTGCTCTATCCACTGAGCCAAACTGGCTAGGGCTGAGTGGCATTTTATACACAATAAGTACATATAAAGAAGGGACAACAGATTACAAAGTACTCTTAAGGGCATAAAGAAGAATGGATAAGAGATTTACCTATCCTTTATCATGATACCTTGTATAAATAAAGGAAGCTGAATTTAATACCTAATTGACTGCAAAGAGCCACAGGTTTTTGGAAAGCTGAATGGTGCCTTGGATTTAATTACCACTCCGCGAGGCTGCAGCATCTTATCCAACGACTCACAATGAATTGCAGTAACGTGATCCAAAGGCAATAAAAGCAGAGCTGATTTAACCATGAAGCTCGATAAGAATCCTGAGGAGTACACATTGGCCAAAACGTGGAAGGGTTTCAATAGGCCTGAGATTTCATCAAATTCTAAAAAGAAGACGAAGCAAAGGTTTGTAATTGCTTGAGGTAACAGAAGAAATTGAAATAGTGTAATAGCTTGGAGTGAGAAAGCACAACATGAAAATTTGTTGAGGCACTTTAGATCCAAATAGAAGGGGACGCTTATTTTCACGGACCATTCAAGCTAAAACGGCACTGACATTCGTTTCTCGTGGTTCCGAGATCCCTTAGTGAGGGTTTCCATGAGGCTGGAAACAGACTGTGTGGACAGAGGCTTGATGTCAAACGGACCATTCACACTGCCTGGCTATGTCCACCCAAAACCCAAATATCCAGATAAGGCGTCTAAAGCTTGAAAAATGCCAAATGATGCCAAGGTCTCTGATGTTTCCAAATACCCAAGTGTTGGTGTCGATGTTTCCAAATATGTAGACAGAGCTGCTGGCAGTTCAGCTGACAAAATTGAGATAAGTGCTGGGACTTTTAATTTTAGCACAACTATTTTTAGCGTGAGGTCCTCTCACTGTTCAGTAATGGAAGGTGGGGTAACCGCTTCCAGTTCTTCACCCCAGGAAGAGCCCCCCTATTCGGGGAGGACATTGATTGGAAAGACACTTCCCCAGGCTCCTATCGGCACCATAACTACTGTCCCTTGAAATCTGGCAAGTCTTCTAAACATTCCCGAGTTATTCCACACAGGCCAGGGCTTGCCAGTGATGTGGAGAACCTCGTGGGCAGCCTGGTGCTGGGCGCCCAGTGGATGCTCAACAAATACATGGCTCTCAGAAGATAATGTCCACCCACTCCCTTTACCACATCCGCCCACTTACCAGCATCCGAAGCCACATCTTCATACAGATGGATTGCCAATGCTTCTATCTGCAATCCACTCTCCCAGTTAAGACCAGAGCCCACCCGCTCTTGCCTGCTCACAAAGTCCCCACACCTCTCTATCCTACACCAGAAAGTTTTCTCTCTCTTCGGGGCCCTTCCCACAAGTGTACACACATGCCATTATTTCCTCCACCCTTTACCACACACACACACACACACACACACACACACACACACACACACTGTACCTTCTTTTAATTGTATTTCCTCAGCTAGTTACTGCCTGCCACATTTAATTCAGAGCAAAGGGATTCCTCAAAGAATGGTCTATCCCCACCGTCTCCCAGTTTTCTCTCATGTTTTCTTACTCCTGCTCTGATGGGGCTCTTTGTTCTGCCCACCCCATCACATCTGCTCTCATCAGGCGAGGCTACTGAATCTGTATTAACCTATCGTTGCTCAGGCGGCATCTTAACTTGACCTCTTAGTAGCATTGGACATATTGGACCACTCCTTCCTTGATTCTCTTTCTTTTCCACGTGGAGCCCAGGACATCAGCCTCTCCTAGTTTTATCTACCTACCAGGTTCAGTCATGGTCCCTAGTCCCTAAATGCATTTTCTGGGACATTTTATTTAATCTTGTAGCTTTAGAAAATATCATGCATATGCCAACATATCTCTTCATTCCAGATCTCCCTCCCAAACCCCAGAAGTTCATCCACCTCACTGCCTTCTCAATACCTCCACTTGATTCTCTTAGACCCCCCAAAATTATTAGCACTTCCCAAGCTCAACTCCTGATCCACGTTAAAGGCAACTCCATCCTCCCAGGTATTTGGCTCAAAGGCTATGGAATAAGCCCCTGGCTCCTGCTCCTACCAGACCCCACGTGCAATTCACCCCACGGGAAATCCTCCTGGTGCCACCCTCACGGCAGACTCGGGCCCTCTGGGCCTCCTTCCCGCCTTCCACCCGGCCAGGGCCACATGGCTTCTCACTACAGCGGCCCCTGAACAGGCTCGCTGGTCTCACCCTTGGCCCTTAGAGTCTCTTCTCAACACAGCAGCACGAGTGATTTTTACAAAATGTAAGCCACATCATGTCACTCTTCCGCTCAGAAATGGCCCTGTGCGATCTGCCCCTGCCACCCCTGCGGCCCCTCCTGCTGCTCCTCCCCACCCCCTCGCGCCCTTGGCTCCTGCCATGCTGCCCCTTGCCCCCGCCCAGGCCCCAGGCGTGTTCCTGCTTAGAGCCACTCTCCTTTATCTGCCTGTCTAACTCTCTCACCCCGTCGAGTCTTTGCTCAACTGTCACCTTCTCACTGGCGCCTATTGTGATTACCCTTCTTAAAATTCCAACCCGAGCCCCTGAATTCCTGAAAATCCTTACTCTGCTCTGCCTTTTCTTCCCATAGAACTCATCACCCTCTAATATACTGTACAACTACCTGCTTGTCATGTCTGTAATTTATTGTCTGTCTCCCCCCTCCCGCCACAAGAAGATGACCTCCATGAGGACGAGGGCCGTCATCTGTTTTGTTCACTGATACACGCCAGAGCCTGGCGCATAGAGGACACGCGATAAATACCTGCTGGGCACACCGCACCCGAGTGGAAGGAAGCATCTGGCGGAAAGGTTCTCCTGGGTGATGATGTGCCATTTGCAGGGCTAAGCACTATCTCATTTAACCCTCAAAACAGCCACGTGGCATAGATACATTTATCCCCCACCTTCAGATGTGATGTCCGAGGCACAGAACATTCCTGTGATTTGCCCAAGACCACTGGGGACTGAGGGTAGCAGAGCCGAGATTTGAACCCAGAGTGTCCACGCTCAGCTTCTCCACTGTTCTTACACATCCCTGGAGTGTTAACTGGTGCAGCTTGCTGGGTGGGGAGGGTAATGCAGCCTCATGTATGACCCGCTTCACAAATGTTCCCACCCTCTGTTCCAGAGAGCGAATCCCAGATACGCACAAAGGCCCATCTACACCATTGTTGGTAACACCCAACAAGAGAACAGAAAGCCCAAGCGATGCACAGCAGGGAGCTGATCTTTTAAAAACTGTGGTACATTCACAGGATGGAAGAGCATGTAGCCAATAATAATGATGTTCAATCTGGAGGAATGGATAATGACACGGAGAAAACTTCCCACCGCATGTTCAGTAGGAACAATGACAACAAACCAGGATACAAACCTGTATACACGTTGTGATCCCCTAATTTTAAACGTTGGGTTATTCATACACAAAAAATGACTGGAAGTATGACACCAAAATGCTAATAATGGTTCCCCCAAATGGTGTGATTACGGCTGATTTCATTTTTCTCTGTAAATCCGTGTAACTCTTTATAAGAAAAAGTTACTTAAAAATTTTAAAAACATGTTCTTATTGATTTCAGAGAGAGGGAGGGAGAGGCAGAGAGAGAGATAGAAACGTCAATGATGAGAGAGAAGCATTGATCGGCTGCCTCCTGCACGCCCTACACTGGGATTGAGCCCGCAACCCGGGCATGTGCCCTGACAGGGAATCCAACTGTGACCTCCTGCCTGTTCATGGGTCGCTATTCAACCACTGAGCAACACTGGCCAGGCAAAAAAAAAAATGTTTAAAAGGAATCTCTGCCTCAACATTAAAAAGTGCTTTTCTATTTATATACTACATAATGCATTTTATGACAAAACTAAGTAAACCCAAGTAGCTTACATCCCTGTGAAATACCCAATGGGTTTTAAGAAGTGAGAATGTTACAGCTGTATTTCATATATCCAAGGCTAAAATAGTACTGAACTATTTCATTTAAACATACTAGATTTTCCAAGGTTTAATGAGGTTTTTTTTCTTTCTTCTGGAGATATCCCCCACTAGGCGTAATGTTCTATTTCTCTTTGGAGCTCTTGGATATCTTAACTCGGAGAGAAGAACCTCATTTCATGGCACAAATTACCTTGATCAGTTGTTTCAAGATCATTGCAGATAAAACGTATCTAGACTGTGTCATCACATTAAGCAATTATTGTGTTAAAGCTCATTCCTAAGCAATTAATTACGTGTACGTTTTCTCGTTTAACTCCGTTCCTGGAGAATTGTCTTCTTTAAAGCCCATCTTGAAAAACGTCACTTTTTTCCTCCTGATTACCAGCCTTTTAAGAGCTGTCAGAAACCTGTGTAGGGCAAGGAAGTCTGTGAGGTTTCTTAACATCAAAAACAAGGATGGGTGTGGCTCAGAGGTTGAGCATCAACCTATGAACCAGGAGGTCACAGTTTGATTCTGGGTCAGGGCACATGCCCGGGTTGCAGGCTCGATCCCCAGTGTGGGGCGTGAAGGAGGCAGCCGATCAATGATTCTCTCTTATCATTGATGTTTCATTCACTCTCACCCTATCCCTTCCTCTCTGAAATCAATAAAATATATTTTTAAAAAATAAGGACAATGTTTGAATGATCAGGTAGCTCACTAAACAAAGAGGGAAAAGGACATGTTTAAATGTGCCCATGAAACTTGAAAGGTTACGAAGGTTCTTGTGCTCGCCTTAGCTGATTTGGCTCAGTGGATAGAGCGTCGGCCCATGGAGCGAAGGGCCCGGGGTTCTATTCCAGTCAAGGGCACGTACCTCTGTGGCAGGCTTGATCTCTGGCCCGTGGAAGGCAACTAATCAATGTGCCTCTCTCACATCGATGTTTCTCTCTCTCTGCCTCTCCCCGTCCCTTCCATTCTATTTAAATAACCAATGGAAAAATGCCCTCAAGTGAGGATAAACCAAAAAAATTAAAAAGGTTCTTGCGCTGTACTGCACACTGTCTGAGTATCTCGATGCCGAGCCTCTCGGGAGAAAGGCCGCTCGCCCAGGCTGCCCCACATTCCTGCTGTGCCCTTTCTGGATCCTTCCTGCAATGGGCTGGAACCCCAGGCTTTTGATTTTTCATACCTCTTCGAGAAGGAAAAGGAGAAAGAATGTTCAGATGGGTGGAGGCAGGACGTGGGCTCTCCCATGTCAGGACCCCCAGGAAAGCTCCTGCAAATTGAAAATTTCACGTTCTTCAGTTTCAAGCCTTGTGTTTTCCAACAGAAACGCTTACCACGGGGATAAGAGATGAGGCCCCGGGTGAGGAAGTGTGAGCGGAAGAAAGAACGGCCGAGTCACACCAGGGCCCAGCTCCGCGGGGGGATGGGGCAGGGGCAGGTGTGGGCCTGTCCTCCGTCCTCCACTGGAGATGTATGTGAGGCTGCCTTTTGCTCCCAAATCTGGAAACTAAGATGAAATACCATCAAATGAATGGGCTGACCCATAAAATAGGTGGGCTGAGGCTCAGGAAAGGTGACTGGCGCTCTGTTTGTAAATAAACGAGGAAGATCAATCTGATGACCCCAACGGGGGTAGTTATAAAGCAGCAATATTCATGTGTGTGTGTGTGTGCGCGCGTGTGTGCCTGTGTGAAGCATGTATACCCTTTCAGACACATTCCAGTGTATTTGAATCAGAGACAGCACAAGTGGCTCAGGCATTGCCTCCTCTGAGAAGCCTTCCCTGACTGCTCCTGGCACAGTCCCCAGGGTAGGTTAGGCCTTCCTCCCATGTATATGGCAAACCGCTCCGCATGCTCAGCAGCAGTTACCCAGGGTATGTCTGCAGCAGCCTGTGAACTCCTTGAGGACCAGCACTGTGTCTTTTGTCTCTACAACCACCACCCAGTCCTGGCCTTTGTAGGCCTTCCAGACTGTGTGCTGAATTGGAAGGGAGGTATGCTGAGACTTGAAGTGGTTGGAGGCAGGGTAATTAGGGTTCACATTCAAGAGCTATGGAGCCAGACTTTTTGGAACAAATCTATAATAATAAAAGGGTAATATGCTAATTAGACCCGATGTCATTTCAGACGTCCTTCTGGATGAAGCCGGGGCTGGAGGGAAGCCCAGGTGCTGCATGCCTGAGGGTGGCCCAAGAGAAGCCAGGCTGGGTCCTGGGTGCCTGCAGGCAGCCCGAGGGAAGCCAGCCCGGGTCCCAGGTGCCAGAGGGAAGCTGGTGCCGGCAGCCAGGGGAAGGAAGGCCTACTCTTGCACAAATTTTGTGCATCGGGCCTCTAGTCCTATATAATAAAAGCCTAATATGCCAATTGTCCCCTTGGGAGGTCATTCGACTGCGAGTTCCACTGCTTGCTATGACATGCGCTGACCACCAGGGGGCAGTGTTGAACATGGCGGACATTGGTAATGTGCTGGTGACCTCTTGCTGGCTACCTCGGGGTGGGGGTGATGGGGACGGAGGTGTGGTGAGAATGTGGGGTGTCCGCCGAGCTTGCTCTCACTCCCCCTACTGCTCTACTCCGGGACACTAGGGCTTGTGCACCAGGGAAGCCCCCAAGCTCAGGTGCCAGGTGCCCGTGAGGAGCCCGTCCCACACCCATGCAGCCTCTTTTGGGTGAGCCAGGCTGCAGCCACCGGGACCACAGGGGCTGGTTGAAATCCCCCTGGGTTCGCGCAGGAGCCAGTTGGCGAGGCCAGTGGGAGAGACTGAACTGCCTGCCCAGCTTCCATGTGGTGCAGCTGGGTGGCCCAGAGGCCCACGCTGTGCCCTGGCCCACGGCGTCCGGCTACACTCACCACATTTCTGCATGGGGACCCGGGCGCCGTGACTCAGGCGGAGAGGGGCACGTGGGGGCTTCGGGGCCCAGGTGCTGTCCAGGGCCCAGAGGTCAGCTGGGACCTGCCATTCCACGCCAGACGCTCACTCTTTGACCGCCGGCCAGGCCACGAATTTCATTCACCGGGCCTCTAGTAATGTTATAAGCATGTAGTAACTATGGGCTCACAGACCTCCGTCTCCTCATCTATAAAACGGAGGCATGCCTGGCTCCTGCCTCTTTGGACTGTTGAGTGTTGAATGAGATAATTATTTAAGGAGCTTACTTTCAGAGTCTGCATGCAGCTTAGTAGGTGGTCCATAAACAGCTAATCTTACTATATGGTTAGATGGAGGGAGCTTCTCAGAACAAGAACAAATAAACTCCGGTTCTGCCCCCTTCGCCTGTAACCGGGTTTTAGAGACTGGCCCGTCCTGACTCCCGTCCTGTCTGTGTGCCGTGTGAGCATGCCCGCTTTCCTAGGAATAGCCTTCTGGGCACTTATCGCAGAATCTGAGCTCTTCGGCCAAAGGCTTGTGACTGCTCAGGGAGCAGGTCAGTTTAACTTGGCGTTTAAGGAAGCTGACGGCATCAGCTTAGTCTGCCTACTCAGGGACAGTAGACATCATCCCACTTGTGTGCACTTGAGGACCTCTTCCTGGTTGCTGGGTTACAGAATGAACACGGGAAAAACGGAGTGTTGTGTATTTCCTTGGTGCTTCCAAATCTCGAAAGAGTTCACAGATTGGGTATTTCTCAAAAGCAACATCCTCCCTGAAAATGTTGCTCACTCCCGCCCCCTGCTAAGCCCTTGGATTATTACTATCATACTAGTTCACATGAGCTTTTGTGGAGGGGCAGGATAGCCTCCCTTTTGCCGATGAGGAATTGAAGGCCCACCGACGTTAGGGGAGTGTTCAAGGTCACCCAGAGGGCAGTAGTGTGTGTGGGAGGAGCACTGTAGAACTCAGGAACCCTGATAATGAAACCAATGTCCTGTTTTATAACATGTCGGGCAATGGAGGAAATATTCCCTTCCTTAAAACCTTTCAGTACTAAAGCAGAGACTGCTGTTTATCCTTTCTTCTCTTCACCCTTAGTAATAAAACATCCAATGTTTAACTAGGCACATGGGCAATTGGAGTAGAGACTCCATTCCCCAGCCACCCTAGCAGATGGGTGTGGCTACACAATTAAGTTCTAGGCCAATGAGAATCAATAGAAATGATGTGTATCCTGAAAGGGATACAACATGTTCTCTGGCCCGCCAGGTGTTTCTAGCTCTCTCTTCCTCTTTGAAATCTAATGCAAGAAGACGGCTTCTCCTGCAGGAGTGGAGGTGCGAGTTGAAGATGCAACATGGGAGAAAAGTCTGGGCAGTCAGCACCTTGTCACTGGCCTCTTTGCTTACGGTGGCACATGCCATCTTTTAATCACCACAAACACAGCTCACATGTCAGAACCAAGAGTCAGATGGGCAGGAAGTGAGGCAGTTCATCTATAATAATAAAGGCGTCATATGCTAATTAGACCGGACAGCCAAACGACCTTCCAGATGTCCTTCTGGATGACCTTTTGGATGAAGCTGGGGCTGCGAGGGCCAAGGCAGAGGCAGCCGTGTGGCTGCGAGGGCCGAGCCCCTTGCACGAATTTCATGCATCGGGCCTCTAGTGAGATATAAAAATATGGCGGTGAGACACCAGGTGAATGATGGTCCCGGCTGTCTCTGGGCAGTGGGGTTACAGGCAATTTGAAAGCTTTTCTTCCTTTTGCTCATCCACATTTTCTAAATACCGTTCAAAACATGTATTTGCTGTTTACCAAAAATAAGAAAAAGATTTTTATTTAAAGACTTCAGTGGTGCTGTGAACTCTGCAGAAGGCAACAACAACCAAACCCAATTGAGATTGCACAAAACAGCCAAGCGAAAACCGAGCTCCAAAACTGCATTCTCAGCAGCCAATTATTATTATTATTTTAGTCTTAAAGGCCATTGTTTCAGAAAATAAAGAAATGAGCACAGCCACAAGTGGCTGCTAAAGGACAAGTGAGAGTGGGCCTCAGAGCGAGGGCCAGAGGAGGCAGCCGTCTGGAGGCCCCGCGCAGAGCACGCTCCTGTCTTCATCGGTGCAGGAAAGACACGGTTTGCTCAGCCTGGCCCATCCATGCCCCCGCCAGCAGCCTCCTGGGCTGGTCAAGCTTTCTGATTCATAATTATCCAGCGTGGGGCTGCTCTTTGGAAACTATTTTTGGTCATTATGCTCATTGGCATGATTAATTGTACCTTATTAAGAGACCAGGATACAATCTCCCAAAGTGTAACCTTTTCTAATTTGCGGGGAGGCATTTCCAGCTCAGACAGCTCAGAAACCACTTAGCACTGAGTCACCAGCAGAAATTCACTGCTTCTAAAGTGGACAGTTCAGGATTTGGAAATCTGATGAGGGGGAAAAAATGAAACTAGAAAGAGTCATTTGGGAAGGGACTCGCTCTGCCCCTCTGATCTCCCAGGAATCTCCTGAGGACAGGTTCACGTTGTTCAGTGTCATTCTGTTCAGCAGGCTTTATGGACTCCTGCTTGTATGCCGGAGCTATCTGAGCCATGATCCATATGGCTCCCTATAACATGTGGCATTTATGCATTCATTCGGTAAGGATTTGGTGAGCACTTACTATGTGCCAAGCATTGCTCTGGGTCTAGATTCCTATGTTATACCAATGAACAAAACAGACATAAATCCCTGCCCTGGTTATGCTTACATTCTAGTGGAAGGGGAGAATAACAATAAACCTTATACGTAAGCAAATGACATAGTTTGTTAGGAGATTGCAAGAACTATCCTAATATATAAAAAAGCCAGGGGCCGTCACGACCAAAACAACCGGATGGACAACCGAACAGCAAGCTGTGTGGGGCGACCAGGTCAGCAGGGGGGTTAGTGAGGGACGACCAAATGACTGAACAGCAGACTGCGTGGGGTGACCAGGCTGGCGGGGGGGGTGGGGGCAGTTGGGGGCGACCAGGTCGGCGGGGGGGGAGGGGGATGGAGAGTTGGGGGTGACCAGGCTGGCAGGAGGGCAGTTAAGGGTGACCAGGCCAGCAGAGGGAGGCAGTTGGGAGTGACCAGGCCAGTAGGGGAGGCAGTTGGGGGAGACTAGGCAGGCAGGGTAGGGGCAGTTAGAGGTGACCAGGCTGGCAGGCAGAGGTGGTTAGGGTGATCAGGCTGGCAGGGAGGGCAGTTAGAGGTGATCTGGCAGGCAGGCAGGTAAGAAGTTAGGAACCAGTGGTCCCGGATTGTGAGAGGGATGTCCGACTGCCGGGATGGGGCCTAAACTGGCAGTTGGATATCCCCCGAGGGGTCCCGGATTGAAGAGGGTGCAGGCTGGGTCGAATTTCATGCACCGGGCCTCTAGTGGGAAATAAGAAAATAGAAACAGGGTAAGGGGCATCAGAGGACCGTGTGTGCAGTTTTGCAGTTCTCTCTCTCATATTATTTTGAAGCAAATCCCAGATATAGCATTTCATTAATATACACTTTAGTGTGCATCTCTAAAAGCTAATGACCCTTTCAAAAGTACAACCATAATATCATGAGGTCACTTAAAAATAATTCCTTAATATCATCAAATCAGTGTTCAAACTTCCATTAATCATATTTTTTAATTGGTTATATTGTGTATATATTTTTTAGTTAGCAACATAGTCATTGAAGAACTTTTGCAGAACATGAAGAAGCACATAGAATAAAATTTAGACTCACCCATCACCTCTGGGGCTGATGCCAGTCTATATGGAGCCAGGAAAGGATGGGCCTTCCCTGGAGGCTCAGTCCTGGGCAAGATGTCAGCCACTGCTTGTTCTCCCAAGCGATGTCCTTGTGTCTTTCACAAGCTGGGCCACTGCACTTTCGTGGCCCTGAGTATTTCATCAGTGCTAACACTTTGGAGTATAGCCTTCCAGATTTTCTATGGGGAGATATATATATTTTTCAGAATTGTTTTCTTACTGTACATTCTGTTTTGTACGCAGCTCTTTTCTTTTAACAGCAGACCATAAACAATTTTCCATGAAATAAAATTTGCTTCCAAAGCATGACTTTCTGTGGGTGCATTGGATGGCGGTACCATAATCGGTTTAAGCAATAGCCCATTGTTTTTAGACCTATCACCCTTGGAGTGTGGTGCTTGTCTTTGGTAGACAAAATACAAGCAAGAACATGATGTCCTTCTTGGGAGGAACATTAAAACACACAGGGGAGTGTCTGCACACGCAATGCTATTATCATGACGTGTTAAATTGGTTGCACCTGTTGGTTTGGGAAGACGGCAAAGGTACGGTTGCACTTAGTTCAACTCATGCCTTGTGGGGCAGGGAGAACTGTCCCTTGACGTGTTTAGATTACTAGCAATTCCACAAGAAACTTCAGTGAAGACAGTGAGGCAAGAAAACAGAACACATGTATTAGGACCGTTACTACCATGTAATGCAACCAGGAGAGCTGGAATTGGCAACTAGCCACAGCCAGCGTGTGAGGCTGACGGGAGGCAGTGGGTGAGGGTGCCCTTGGTCCAGGGCTGCTGGGTGTGAGGGCACGAACACAGCCATCCCTACGCAAACCACCAACGGATGCCTTGTAAGCAACATCATCACAGACTCAAGAAGTTGGCCAATGGATTCTTGAAAAATTGCCAGCTCATAATATTCATCTCATGAGAATTAGGATAAAACAAAGGTTAATTGCAAAGCATCCATTCGCCCAAACCCACTGCCTACACTCAGCCCTAACCCTGAGCCACAGTATTTTCTATTCCAGCTTTTATCTTCTTTACTGAGTCCACTCAACTAAATGACTCAGTTTAATGGAGTCATTGGGAAAGGGTGAGGCCAGAAGGCAGATGTAAATCAGGAATTTTTTTAAAATTAAATTTTTTTTTTGTTAATCCTTACCTGAGGATATTTTATTCCATCAATTTTTAGAGTGTGTAGATAGGAGGGTGGGAGGGGGGAGAGAGAGAGAAACATTGATGTGAAAGAGACACATTGATTGGTTGCCTCCTGCAGGTGCCCTAATAAGGGCCCAGGATTGAGCCTAAACCCAGGTATGTGCCCTTGACCAGGAATCAAACCTGTGACCCTTTGGTGCATGGGACAATGCTCTAAACATTGAACACACCGGTCAAAGCATATTTTAAAAAAATTATTTTAAAAAATATGTTTTTTTATTGATTGATTGAGAGAGAGAGAGAGAAACATAGAGTAACATCGATCAGCTGCCTCTTGCACGCCCCCTACTGGGGATTGAACCCCAAACCTGGATATGTTCTCTGACCAGGAATTGAACTGGTGACCTCTCGGTGCATGGGAGGATGCTCAACCATACCAGCCAGAGTAACCTGGTAGTATTGTATTATCCCAAATCCATAATGAGTCATTTCTTATTGCTTCTACAAAACTGCATTTTCATTCAGAATTTTATCCAGTTCTTGCATAAGAAATGCTATTGGATGGAGTGCTGGTTTCCCAGGGCTGCTGTGTGAACTGGATGTCTGAAAACAACAGAAATTTGTTCTCTCACAGCTCTGGAGCTTACAAGTCTGAAAGCAAGGTGTTGGCAGGGCCACACTCCCTCTGAAGGCTCTGAGGGGGACCCTTCCTTGCCTCCTCCAGCTTCTGGTGGCGGCATCCGGGTGTCCCTTGGCTTGTGATGGTGGAACTCTAATCTCTGCCTTATCTTCACATGGATGTCTTTCCGCCGTGTGTGTGTGTCTTTGCCCACATTTCTCTCCTCTTATAGGAAACCAGCCATCTTGGAGTAGGGTCCACCCTAAGGACCTCATCTCAACCTGATTGCATCTGCAAAGATTCTGTTTCCACATAAGGTTGCATTTACATGCACCCAGGATGAGGACTTCGACATCTCTTTTTGGCGACACAACTCAACCCCGGAGGGAAGGGAAGTCAGAGGTCTGGGATTACAGACTCCATTTCACCGCCAACTGCGGTGTGATCCTGAGCAAATCACTCACCATCCCTGGGCCGCAGGTATCCTCGTCTGCCCCCACCGGCACCCTTGTGGCCTGAGACTCAGTGCAGTTCGAAGAGGAGCCTCAGTGGTTTCAGATGAGTCAAAGAGAATAGATTCACCGTGGACGGCTGTGCAGTGTGAGCAGCATCACAGCTTGGAGAGGCTATTGATAGATCCTCCCTTCCCTCAACCGGTGGGCGGAGTATGACGTAACCTGCGGCCTGGAAATACCTGAGTACCTAACCAGGCACCTTATATGGACTATACATTGAACCACCAATCAACACCTGCCAAATACCCTAAGCCCTTGTTCCTATATGGACCATACATTAAGCCACCAATCAGCGCGTGCCAAGTACACGAAGCCCCCATTCCTTCCCATTCCTCCCCTCAAAAGGCGTGTTCACCTCTGCATGTGTTGCTCTTCTCCCCTTGCGAGACAGCCCGGCAGGTCTCTTTCCCCTCATAAAGCCTGTAATCCTGGTTTCCGGCTCCCGATTGATTTTCTCAGCTATGCCAGGACCGGGTGGAGGGGGCTGTGTGATGGCCTTCCTTTTCCATCGAGGACAAGGATACATCGAGTGGGGAGTGAAGGGCACAGGACCCCCCAGCAGTCCCTGGCAAGACCTTTTGTGGTGCCAGCAGCCAGGCCCCAAACTAAAGAGCAGTCAGCCAAGCTGTCATCCTCCTTCCCCCAGGCACCCCAGGCGGCCACCCCCCTGGACAGCACCCGCAATCATCAGGCACAAGGCCCGGTGAGCACAGGCAACGCTCCTGGCTTTCACAGCTCATCATGGAACTAGCAGGTGAGACCCACTCGGCCCAAACCACTCAGTGTAATCAGTTGCAGCTAACGATGCCTCCCTGCAGCCCGGCTTAAATATTTAGACAGCCACGGCGCACGTGTGCTCCAAATGCACAGGCTGAGCGGGTGAGAGGGCTTTCGCTCTGAGTGAGACTGAAGGGACTTGACATGTTATTGAATTGAGGGCCGCGGAAGGTGAGGCCGGGCAGCTACACATCCCAGGAATGCGGATGCAGCGCTCAGTGTGTGTCTGAGGCTGACAGGGTCTGACAGTCTCCATCTGGGAACAATAACCGCCAGCAGCAGGCCAGCCGGCCCCTCTTCTTTCTCTTCAAGAGGGAGATGGTGGGGAAGTGAATGTCCCTCTACTCTGCTGCCCGGGCTGCAGGCCTGGGGGCCGGCTCTCCCCTCCCTCCCCCTGAATGCTTGCCATTCCAGGAGCAGCAGGCTGAGGACAGAATCCATTGCCCCCTCCGGGAGACCTGGGTGGAATGCCATGTGGGGAAGGCAGTTTGGGATGCCAACTGATCACCCAGCCGGCTGGGCTGCGTCAGGCGAGGCCAGGGGGTGGCAATGTGTTCATGTCACGGTCTAATCTCTCGGGCTTTCTTTGTGTGAATGGGGGAGGAGGCTTTCATCTGGGAAGTTCAAAGCCCCGTTCACAAGCGTCCTCTGCTAATCCCCACTCTGATCTGAATTTTGCTGTGTAACTAAACTGATTACAAGAATTTGGTGAGTTGGGCGAGGCTGGGCCCCTCGGATAGACTCCCTCGTGCTCTGCCCCCTGCCCTGCCTGGGCCCAGCCCTGGGGCGAGGGGGGAGGGCGCAGGGGAAGCTGGTTTGTGGCACAGAGAACGTTGGAGCAGGAAGGAGCCTCGGGGCCCACCTCACGCAGCCCAGCATAGCCCTGATTTCTGCATGCCACTGAGGGTAGCGACTGTGAGAAGACACAGGTACGCGTCCTTTTCCTGCACCTGAGAATGACAACTCGGACGACTCCTGGTTATCTCCACAGGCCCTTCAAACACACCCGGCCCAGAACCAAGCTCAGTATCTACCCACCCTGCTTCCTCCCTGCAGTGCTGTCCTCTGACCCGGTGTCCTGGGCCACAGGTGCAGGGCAGGCTTTGGCCACAGGTCCTGACCTGTCCCCCTGGTTGTCCAGCCCCAGGACACATTAGCATCTAGAGCTTCTGAAGCCACAGACCCACCATCATGTTTGAATCCCTCCTCCCATCCAAACAGACCCCCTTCGTCAACCCACCACCACGTTCTCTCGAGGCCACCTCCAGAATGGCTCTTGGCTGCCTCCCCTTCACACCATCCAAACTGCCCTGCTTTGCTTCTGCTCGCCTGGACGTCGCAATGGCCCCATCCCTGATCTCCCTGCCTCCATGCTTGCCCCTCCCCACCTCGTTCTCTGCACTGTGGCCAGAAGGATCCATCATCTCTGATCCTGCAATTTCTTTGCTATTCACAGTCTGAATGACCTCTGCTGACCTCCAGCTCTGAACTCGGAGGTCACCCCAGTGGGAGCCTTGCGTGACACTCCGTGATAGGGTTAAGGATCCCGCCAATGAACTTCCAGGGAGCCTCACACGTGGCCCCTCAGCACCTCCCCGGCAGGCATTGTAAGTGCCTGTGAGTTTTCTACAAGCCCCACTGGACTGTGAGCCCCGCGAGGGCAGTGACACTGCATGTGTTGGCTCCCGGGTCGACAATATCTAGCACAATGTCTGGGGCAGGTTAGCTGTTGGACAAATACTTGTTGGATGAATAAAGGATCCAGACAGAAGGTGTCATCACTAAGACTGGGGCCTTGGTCTTTAGTCAGAGACAGATCTTTGAGTGCGCCTGCCAGGGAAATGCTCAGACCACCCATTTTTGAAGAGAGTGTAAACATTGCTGTTAAGCTAAAGCATCCTTGGAAATGTACCAACACGGAGCAAACTCTCTTACTAGAATTCCTCTCTAGGAGAGTATACTATAACACGCTTGGAAAAAGCCTTGAGACATTCTCTGTGGGATATTTGAGTAACAAGTAAATACGGTACTTATGAAGTGCTTGGTTGCCAGGTGGGTGTGCAAGTTTGGGGCAGGGCAGAATTGCTCAGGACAGTAAAACGGAGGCTGTGCAGCTACTAACAGTCCTCATTCTTCCCTTTTCCTCAAACCATGGTCAGTGTCTCTGGAAGTAACAGCCTCCTCTGCAGTCAGTTAAAGGCAAGCGGAGCTACCGTGTGCGACTTCCGGGAAGGCTCTGAAAAGGCGGAGGTGTGCATACTCTTTTTGCCCTTCCTTGGCTCCCCGTCCTGCTGCCTGGAATGTGAGTGGAACGGTGGAACTCCCAGTAGCCATGTCGGATCATGAGGCGAACTTGGAGGGTGGAAGCAATGACATCGGGTGGCGGAGCACAAAGCTACAAGGAGTCGGGTCCCTAATACGTTTGTGGAGCCACTATAGAAGCCCACTAGACTTCTTTTAGGTGAGAGAGGAATAAGCCTTTTATTGACGGTAACACAGTCAGATCTCTGATATTAGCAACTAAATACTACTGCTGATCAAGTCAGAGGCCAAATGATTAGCTTGCCCAGGTGCACGAGGCCTCTGTTGGGTGTGCTCCTGGCCCTTAGCCCAGGACTCTCCTTCCTCCTCCTCCTCCCTCCTCCAGTGTTGATTCCTGCGGGCTGCCCACGAGCGATTCCCTCCCACTTGGCGAGGTGCATCCAGGGTCAGGTAATGGATTTGCATGCCACAGGAGACGCAGTGCCGAAACAGTCATCAGGAAGGGAAAGTAAAACATAAGCAAGACCTTGCAAATGTTGTAAACAGAGAGTCTCTTTCTCAGAAGTTTGGGCCTTTTTGTTTGTTATGGAAACTGTTTCCTGGAAGAAATTGATGAAATGTGGTTGTTTTCTGGAACTGCAGATAGGAACAACACCAGGATAGGCTGTTCAGAGCACTCTGTACAGCTCTTCCAGGGATCCTGGGTGCAAAGAAGAAGTGTGTGGGGTGGTGGTGAGGGGTGGGGGAGGGGTGGGGGGAGACACTGTTCCTCAGTGGGAAAGGGCGACAGGGAGCAGGAGGTGCCCCTGCAGACCTGCCGGTGCCCCTCCCTCACATCCCACGCAGACAATCCCTTCTGATGTGCCCTCGTGTTTCCTGCCTCGCCAGGCACTATGCCCACCGACTGTGCAGCTGGGCAGTTCCAGGAGTGGAGTGCTGCTCACCAACTGCTGTGGGACCCAGGAGCCCCTCGGAGCCCAGGAGGCCAAGGGCTTTGAGAAGTGAACCGACTTGCCCAAGGTCACAAGGTGAACTGGTGCAGAGTCAATCCAATGGTGAAGGAAAGGGCTCTGTAATACATGAGGCAAGTGCAGGGACTGAAAGTCACCTCATGGGGTGATCTGATCAGAAATTCCTAACTGGGCAGGTCACGGTGTGCAGCCACACCCCAGGCATATAACGTCTTTAGTGAAAGGTTTGTCTCTGCATTAAGCAGGCCCTGTCCATTGTTCCTGCATCTAGGTTAGCACGCCTTTGACGTGCCTCTTTTTTAGACCCCTCGAAAGCGTAACCTGAGAGCACATCACCTTGTTAACTGTCCTATAATCCAGTCCTGGCCTTGCTTCCTCCCACCTTCATTTAATCTTCCTTAAGTTCCCTCCTTGATTTCAAATGCACAAAACAAACTGCAAATTGTTGTTCTGGGAAGCATTTCGCTGTCTGTTGTGATCTTGCTTTCAGGATATCCTGTTTACCTCAAATAAACTCAAACTCTTCTAAAAATTTTCTACAGTTAGGCCCTAGCCGGTTTCTCAGTGGTTAAAACATTGGCCTGTGGACTGAAGGGTCGAGGGTTCAATTCCAATCAATGGCTTGTACCTCGGTTGCAGGCTCCATCCTTGGCCCTGGTCCGGTTGCGTGCAGGAGGCAACCAATCGATGTGTCTCTCTCGCATTGATGTTTCTCTGTCTCTGTCTCTCCCCTCCCTTCCACTCTTTCTCTAAAAAAATCAATGGATGCCCCAGCATGCTCAGGTGAAATAAAAAAATCAATGGAAAAAATGTCCTCGGATAAGGCTTAACAAAAACAATTTTTTTCTATATTTTCGATGATCTTAAATCAACATCATAATAATAGCAACTAAGATCTATATTACTATTAACATAACAACAAATAAAATCTAATAATTTGTGACAGACATTCTTCTTTGTACTTCACGCATTTCAATGCCTTTAATCCTCAGAACAACCTCATGGGGTGTTCAGATCCCCATTTCACACATGATGGGGCCAAGGTACAAGCAGGTCAAACACACTCCCCAAGTCATCCACGGGTTCATGGCGGAATGTGAACGGAGACCCCTCAACCCAGTGTTGTTCCTCCCACCCCTCAGGTGCGTTTGAAAAGGTCTCCAAGTTGGAATACGTTTTGAAAGGCACTTCTTTTTTACAGACAGGATCCTGTTTGAAATGCAAGAGGGGGCTGTGTGTGTGCAGCTTGATTAATAGCAGGTCTGTGGTGACTCATTTACGAAACCTATTATCAGCTATCAGCCCCCTACTTTATCTCTCTTGAAACTGGAGGTTTGGGATGTATTGCTTAGATTTGAAAACCTCTGCGTGCATGCTTCTGACTCATAACCGAATGCTCCAAGGGTAGGGCTTCTGGCTTAGTGACACTCCCTGTGACATCACCACGGGGAAGTGCGCTGGGGACATAACAGTGGGTCTGCCCGGGGCGTGAGGGAGACACCGGTGTCCACTGGGTGGCCCAAGCTCAGCGGTGCTAGGCGATCTCTTTTATTATCGCTACTCACTCCCTGTGTGTGACCACAGCTTTGAGTGACATCGTTTCACTACATCTCCCACATTCATATCCAGCTGCCTCCTCACTCGCCATTTCCACCTGGGTGTCTGATGGACATCACGAACTCAACATGGCCACACCGGACTTCTGGTCATGCCCTTGAAAATGCCCTGCCCACAGCTTCTCCAGCTCAGAGAGTCCCATTGGTGCGACTTCCACAATATTTCCAGAATTTGACCACTCTCACCACCCTCACTGCCTCTACCTTGGTTCAAGTCATTCTTCTCTCACTTGAGTGATTGCAACGATTTCCTAATTGGCCTCTCGGCTTCCACTTTCGGCCCCTTCTGTCTACTCTCAACACGGCAACCGAATGAATTTGTTAAAATAAAAGTGAGATCATGTCAATCCTCTGCTCAAAACACGCCAGTGGCTTCTATACCCATAGAAGAAAGCCACAGGCCTTGCTAGGATCCGCAAATGTCCCTATGATTGCCCCTCTCCCTCCCCATGACAGGGCAGACCTCATCTTCTGCTCCCACCCCCACGACCTCATCTTCTGCTCCCACTCCCACAATGCTCTGCTCCAGCCTCCTCGCTTTGCCTTTAGCACCAGGACCACTACCACGGCAGAGCCCTGGCATCGGCATTCCTCTTCCTCAAACTCTCCCCCACCTGCTCACCCCCTCTTACCCCTTAGACCGCCCCCCCCCCCCTGCAGCTCCCTCACTTCCTTTAGGTACCTCCTGGCAGTGCACCCACCCCAAGCTGCTGTGAATGTCGCTGCCCATGGCTCCTGGAGGTCCCGCTTCTCTGGAGAACTGCCGGCAACTAACTTCAGAACTTCCGGGATCTGAGCCCCACCTGGACGGTCTGAGTCCGTATCTCCAGGCCTTTAGTCACTCCTGGCTGATAACAGTGCAGCCTTGTTGGACCACAAGCCTAAGACACCCCGGTTAAATTGTGCCAGAACTAACCTTTAGAATGAGTTAGGCAATGACTCTCAGCTTGCTTTGGCAGGGTTTCAACTCCAAAAAAAGGAGCTTTTCCCCTTGCCCGTGGCCATTTCCATCTCTATCACATATTCCATCGCTCTCCCCAACAAGGAAGAACAGCCACAGCTGGATGCCTTCTACCTCTTACCTCATCCACCTAGTTTTCAGATTATTCCTGGACGCAGATGAATAGATTTCTCTTGCTTGCCTAATCATGTGACTGAGACCGGAGTGGGCAAGTGGTGGGAGGAAGGTAGTCCCAAGAGGAGCTGAGAGATGCCTGGGTTACTGGGAATCACCCAAGACAGGGAAGAGTAGGCTGGGATGTTTGATAGGCTGGAGAAAACAGATGAGAAGTGGGCAGAGTGTGTGGGTGTTGGCAGTTTCTGAGACTCACGGCCTGACAATAAGGTCAGGATATGGGCAAGTCCAGGGGCTCATAAAGGTAAGGGCTCATTCATTCTTTCAACCCAAGTTTACTGAGCACCTACTACACACCAGCGCTGTCCCAGCTACTGAGGATGCAGCAGTGGACAAGGCAGACAGAATGAAGAAAGAAAGAAAAAGAAGAGAAAAGTCTTAGGTGGGGTTCTCTAGAAGCAGGGCCCGAGACGGGGGTTTGGTGCAGGTGGGTTCTTTTAGGGGGAGAGCGGGGGAGAAGCTCTTAGATGAAAGGGAGTGAAGGAAGCAGGTAGTGAATGAAAAATGTGAAGTTAGAATGTAACCGCACGTTTGATCCACAAGAGCCTGGAGTATTCACTGCAGAACTGCCCCCGCCTCGAGGCTTTGTGTCCCCCATCCTCAGTCATTGAACGGGGGCTGCGCTGGGATCGGTGAGAAAGAGGCCCTGCAGCTTCCCAACCAAGGCAGCGCCTGTCAGTCCAGGGCCGTTTTCCGGAGAAGCCGGGCATCAGGAGGCACGGGCGGCCGGCATTCACAGCAGCTTGCGGTGGGTGCACCGGCCCAGGAAGGAGTCTGGGTTGGGCACCAACGGGTCCACCTCAGGGGAAGGGGGAGAACAAGGGCCAGTGGAGGTAAGATTCTAGGTAGGATGGTCGGGGAGACCTTACTGTAAAGTTCCTGCAGAAGGAGAGGGGCCGGTGGTGTGGCCAGTGGGAGGTTGTCAGAGGAGAGAGAGGCTCAGGAAGAGGGAAGGTCATGCAGGGCTCTGGTGTGGCAGTGGCCCTGGGTGAGGAACGTAACGCACGGAGGCCAGGAGGCCTGAGCAGAGCAGCACAGAGGCTGGGGCGGTAGATGAGGTCGACGCTCTAAGGGGGAGGGAGGGACAAATCGAAGGGCACAGGGGATCCCAGCAAGGCCTATGGCTTCCTTCTGGGACTTGAAGCCACTAGAGCCTGGTTCTACTGGCTTTCCACCAACTCTGTGAGCACCCAATAGCCTTTAATACATTTCCTTCTGCTTCAGTTAATTTTTTCCCTGGCGTGAGAAAATTCCCAATCCCACTAGCGGCTAGTTGCGCAATCTTGGGCACATTGCTTAAGCTCTCTGTACCGGTATCTCACCCCGTGAGAATGTGCACAATAAGAAGACATACTTGTAACTACCTTATTGGGAGGATTAAATGAGTTGATATATATCACTCTATCATTTTTTAAAATTGATTTCAAAGAGGAAGGGAGAGGGAGAGAGAGAGAGAGAGAAACATCAATGATGAGAGAGAATTATTGATCAGCTGCCTCCTGCACACCCCACACTGGGGATTGAGCCCACAACTTGGGCATGTGCCCTGACTGGGCATGTGTCCTGACTTGGGCATGCGCCATGACCTCCTGGTTCATAGGTTCACACTCAACCACTGAACCACGCCGGCCAGGCCACTCTATCATTTTTAACAAATATTTTAAAGAATCGACTATGAATCACTAACTGTGCTGGGTGTTGTGCTGCAATGACTAGGCCTGACTTCATCCCTGCCCTCGTGGAGCTCGGAGTTCGCAGGGCTGGGCGTGTGGTGGGGGAAGGCGGAAGAGATAGGAAACTAATAATTCCACAAATATTTCACCCTGTGGCTTTCTGGTTGTGGCAGAGGGAGGAGCACTGGATGCTGGGAATGTTTGACAGAACATCTGACCCTCTTACTCTACCCCAGCTCGCCCTGCCCTCCTCTGCTCTAGGTGGCAACGGGCTGCCCTGCAGGCTGCATCCCAGGAGGAGGTTGCAGGGTGGGGAGACAGGGAGTGTCTGAGACATTTCTGCTCCCTTCTCTCCCCTCCTGGGCGGTGTCTTCTCCGTGGCTCCTCCCCGGCCCTCGCTCCCACCAGACAGGCTGGCTTTGGTGATGGCTCCTGTCTGTCTCCTGCATCAGCTCTGGTTGTACCATCTCCTCCCTTTGTCTCTCCCGCCTTCTGGTGGGAGCATCTTCCTGCTGTTGGCAATGCCAGGTTTGTCTCACCATCTCGTTTGGCTTCTCAGCCTGTTCCATCACATGTGTAACAAATGCCTTGGAATACAGTCCCCGTTTTAAATCCACAGTGGTTTTTCGTTGCCTAGGTAGACACACGCTGATGTAATTAGTCTTTGTATCTTCAATCCCAACTACAGCATGTGCTGTAGTGCCTGCTCCCGACATGGGGCTGGGCTCTGACCGTCTCATAAGTGGTGCCTGGCTCTACCCTGTCGTAGGTCCCAGCAAAAACACGCAGCCCCGGGCGGGGGTGGTAACGACTGACAGCACCGTGTAGAAAGCACTCAGGTGGGACCCTTTGCACTCGCTTGCTTTTTTCTCGATTCCTTTATTCTAATGCTAACCGTGTCGAGTCACACTTGCATCCGAGTGCAAAAGGTTAATTTCCTTGCTTTTCAGATGAGGAACCGACCCTAGAACCTCAAGTTTCCTGACTCGGAGTCCATTTCTGTTCAGAACCTGCTTGCGGCCCCCAGAGCCCATTGCCCAGGCCTGTGAGTCACTCCCCACGCACCCCAGGCCCACCTGGTTGCATCACAACCCAAGCAAGCATCGCTGTCTGCCCACCCGCAGTCCACGACTCCCTCCCTGGCAGTGCGGTGGTTTCTGGGGTGTCCTGGGCGGGTGATGGAACAAAAGGTGAACTGCTATTTAATTGGAACAGAGGTCCCCAGTCCGAGGGGCCAGCTAGTAGCATGGTCAGAGGGAAGCTGAAGATGAAGGGCAGGAAGGAGGTGACCCAGAACTGCTCCTCCAGTCGAGATTCTCTCTTGTCTCGGCCCCAGACCGCCCCCGCCCCCCGCCCCAGCTAATTGCCCACCGCCCCAAGCGCAGCAGATTCACACCTGCTAACACCGTCTCCTGGGATTGGCAGCGGGAGCCCCAGGGAGGTCGAGGACCAGTCAGCATCTTCTACGAGAGACGCATGTTTCTCTCATCCAGCACTTTGCGCAGGAAGCCTGACCTCCTCAGAAACGGCAGCCAGCAGACTCCGCACTCTCATAATCCTACAACTTCCCACTAATCAGATGTCTAGACGAGAATGGTCTCTGCCCCCTTTCCTGTGTGCAAATCTGCCTTGACAAGTCGTATCCTCCTGACAATACCATTAAAATGTTCTTTATTTGCTCGGTGGGCCTTCTGGGACCCGGTTACTGGAAATACTATCAGTTTCTGGATCAACTTGCTTCTCTTGAAATCATGCTCTGATATTCCTCTGCTTAAGTTTCACTCTCTTGAGAGGACTCTGTTAACAAGGCAATTAGCACTGCTTTGAGTATAAGGAGAGTACTGTGGGGTTTGCGGCCAGATGGCCTGTGAGCCAAACTTGACTCGGGGGTTACGGTGACGTAGGAGGGAAGGCCATTCTCACTGCAGCCCAGACCGGTTCAGACAACACAATGTGCTTCTTTAATACAGTGAGGAAAACGGTGGGGAGAGCGGGTTCAATTTCCACCCGTCCATTTAAGACCAGGTGAGGCCCTCACTTAAATTCTCCCCCTTGGTATGCTAACATAATGGAGGCTTAAAACAAGATCTAATTTATATATTTTAAAATTAGCAATAGAATAATGGGGATTAAGGGCTGCCAGAGAATGAAATCCCCAGCGTCTTATTTTACTAACTGGGAGACCTGGGCATTGGGTTCAGGTTCTCACCTTCCCCACCTCCCTCCAAACCCCACCCAACACACCACCCCTTACTCACTGGGAACCACAGCTGTCAATCATGGACCCAGCATGGTTCACCCTCCAGGTCAGAGATGGCTTCATTATTCTTTAAAAGCAGGACATGCACAAGATATTTGGAGCCTCTCTACCTGGGCTCAGATGCCAGCTTTTAACCACTTACTAAGGGTGCAACCTCTCTGTACCTCAGTTTTCTCATCTGCAAAATGGTCATAACAATAGTTCCTACTTCTAGGGTGTGGAACGGATTAAATGAGTTTATACAAGGGAAATGCTTAGGACAGTACCTGGTATGTGATATGTGCTAAATCAGTGTTAGTTATGGTGAAAATAAGTTTTTAAAGGTTTTGGAACTCAAACACTATACACGGGTATATGGTGAATAATCCATGTTTTTATAACCTCTGATCTTCAGGCTCCTAGTTTTCCTCTCTAGAAACAACCACTGTTGCCAGTTCATTAGCAACCAATCAAGAGATATTGAAAATACACTCCCCACGCACTATATATATTCATGTATAGATATATTCATGTTAGCTATATTTACAGATACACACACTGGGGAGAGAGAAAGCTGTAGATACAGATAACTCCCAATTTTTAAAAAAGTAGTTATTATATATACTGGTGTGCACTTTTACAAAGTGTACAGAAAAGGATCTGTTGTAAATTTAAAAAACAATCAAGGTTGTCACTGATTAATCCCTGTAGATCCAGCTCATTCTTGACAGCTACCCACCCAGGCCCCTTTGCCTGGTGTGAGGGCCCTTCAGCCAGGCTCCTGCCAAAGGGCCTTTGGGTGGTTGCACCCCCTTTGATTGCTTTGGCTCCTGCCTGCTGCTCCCTCCTTCCCTCATCCCGTCACCTGGGAGGCCTCCGTGAGTCTCTGCGTCAGGACGGGAAGCAGACCCGCGTGTCTGTGGGAGGGGCTCCATCGCCGGCTGCCACCCCCACGCCCGTGAAAAGGAAATTCAGAACACCTGGGTTTCGTCGGACTTTCAAAAAGTGTGTCAAGTCTTTAAATGAATTTAAACTAATCCCACCCCAAGAAGATGTGTTTGGATGTATAACTAGATTACAGCCCGAGTGTGTCTGCACTGTGTCTGCACAGCAAGCCTGTTTCGCTGACCTTTGGGAACAGAAGAGCAAATGTTCACACTTGCGTCGCCATTTGTCTCACTTTCGGATCTTTAATTTAATTTTAGCATCGCAATCATGACAGCGCTGTCCAATAGACTCCCTCCCACCCCACAGGCTCTGAAATACAGTCACCTCAGGTATAAATAACCAGGGGGATGTTAGAGCATTGCCCAAAGATTTATAAGGCGGGGAGGAAAACCGCCCTCAGCTTCTCTGTTGAATGGGAAACATCTTCTTCTGAAAGCTAATTCTGGAGGCAGAACTTTGAATGTTGGTAAATTTGTTTGGAAAAACCGAAAGGTCACCTGGGAGCCGCTCTGTAATAATGAGAGGTCAAGGTTTCAGCCAGATGGGCCTGCCCTGGAACCCCAGCTGGCGGCCCTGCCGCGGACTGGCTGTGTCACCTTGGTTCCTTGACCTCCGTTTTGAGATGGGAATGAGGTGAACCATAAGGATCAAGCGAGAGAAGTGAGACCACTATGAGTAAGCCTGGCAGGTAGCAAGCCCTCAATTAATAGCCACCCCTTAAAGCGCCTGATAGCAATCTGTTTCTAAGCTCTTGGAAGCCAAGATGACAGGAACGAGACAGGCAGCCTTGCCTCTCGCTCTTTCCCTTTTAATTTTGTCTCTGTGCATTGGGAGCCAGGGAGCCAGGGCCCCCGACCTCACAAAGGGCCAGTGTCTGGGCTCGCTGAGGTCTGGGAGGCCCATTAGGCTGCAATGGGGCCCTGCCAAGTTTTCATATGGTTTTCATATCACCGGCTTGTTTTGACTTCTGTGAGCTTTCTGGCCACAGTCCCTCCGTGATTGTGGGAGAAAGGAAGCGCAGGCCGACCTGGAGCGAGGGCTGCCCAGGCAGAGGCAGCCAGGGGTTCAAGGACAGGGCACCGCCTCCCAGGCCTGTGCAGAACTCCCAAGAGCGGTCCCCTCCAGTGCCTGTCTCCTCACGTTTCTTCCCAGGCTCCCGGCTTCTGGCGTGAGCTGGCCTCCCCAGGACCCAGTCATGTCTGCTTTCTCCCCAGAGGAGGCGGGTGGGGGGAATTTGGCAGGCGAACAAAACCCGTTACAGCGTCTGGGCTGGCTGAGACGCTGTCTTTGGGCTCTTGTAAGGCTACTCCCTCCATCTGCCTCCCTCTGACAACGGCTCCCCGGGTCAGTTCCGAGTCAGGCAAATGGTCACCCAGAAATACAGAGGGGTTGAGCAGAGCGGGCCCTTCCTAGGTGCTGTGTAAATGCACTGGATGGAGCTGGTGAGTTCCATGTGTCAAAGACAATACTAATGATAACAATAATGAATTCTACAGGCATTTACTGAGCTCCAACTATGTACCTGACACTGTACTACTTCTGAAAAAAATTAGTAACAGCTAAGGTTTATTGTCAGCACTCTTTTTTTTGCATATTATCTTAATTAGTCGCTCATTAACCTCATGAAGTAGATATTGTTATTAGTCCCATTCTTCAGATGAAGAAATTGAGCCTCAGAAAGATAAAGCAACTTGCCCAAAGTAACATCACTAGAATGGAAACCATAGCTAGGGTGGTGGGCAAAAAAAAAAAAAAAAAAAAAAAGAACCCAGAACCCTGACAATTGTGGGCATGACTGTCCACCGTGGACCACCTGACAGGCCCACCCCAAGACTCCAGCTTTGTGCAGCCGCATGTAACCTTAGCCGATGCTCTATGAAGTCCCTTCCAGCCCTGAAATCCTGGCTACAACAGTCCCCCTTTGTCCACGGGGTGGGAGATACATTTCAAGACCCCTGGTGGATGCCTGAAACCGCAGATAGTCCTGAACTATCCTATATAATAAAAGGCTAATGCAAATGGAACGGCAGAACAACTGAACAACCAAACAACCGGTTGCTATGACATGCGCTAACCACCAGGGGGCGTGTACGGAACATGGTGGGCATTGGCTGCAGCGGGATAGTGGAGTAGGTGAGCGGGGGCGCCAGACCAAGGTGGGGCACCAGTCGCTGTCATCGGGGTGAGCCTCCGGTGGTTACTGAAAATTCTTTGCTCCTGCATGCTGCAGTCCCACCCGGTGCTCGCATCCACAGCTAGTGTTGGAGCTGCTGCTCGCACCCGCTGCTGGTGCCCGGCGCCGGTCCCGATCACTCAGTGCCATCAGCGGGTGTGAGCAGCCCTGATCGCCCTGAGGGCTTCTCCACCTCCCCCTGCTCCTGAGGGGCGATCAGGGCAGCAGCCATTGCTTGCACCCTCTGCTGGCACTGGCCCCAATTGCTCTGCACTGTCAGCGGGTGCAAGTGGCGCCGGCACTGTCAGTGCATGGGAGCGGTGGCAGCGGGAGCAGGGCTGCTGGCAGACAGGGGATCAGGGGCCGCAGCAGGAGGGCCCGGGCGGGGGCGCGGAGGATGGGCCGAGACCCTCCCCTGTGCCTACCGCAACCCACAGTTCCTTTCAAGGTGCACGAATTTGTGCACTGGACCCCTAGTCCTATATAATAAAAGTCTAATATGCAAATCGACCAAACGGCAGAATGACTGGCACTGACCACCAGGGGGCAGACACTCAATGCAGGAGGTGTCCCCAGCTGCAGGCCCTAGGCCACAGTGGGTGCCAGCGCCACACCCTCCCTCCCCCCAATTGCCCCACCGGTCACCCCACAGATCAGCCCTGATCGCCGGCCAGGCCCAGGGACCCAACCCATGCACGAATTTCGTGCATCAGGCCTCTAGTAGATACATATATACCTATGATAAAGTTTAATTTATAAATTAGGCCATTTCACAGATAGAAGATTTATTCGTACCATAGATATTAGCAACCTCAGCATATGATTCTTTTTCTTTTCTTCTTGAGTCGAGAGCAATTCACCTTCTCATTTAAAGGAAGCACTTTGTGGCTTCTCTGTGGCATATCCAAATTGCCAGCATCACTACTGGTGCACTTTGGGGCCACTATGAAGTAAAATAAGGGTTACATGAGCTCAAGCACGGTGATACCCACAGTCCTGTGAGAACCGAGATGGCTACTAAGAGACTAACTGGTGGAGAGAATCTGTAGGATGGAGACGCTGGATAAAGAGATGATTCTTGTCGGGGAGGGACAGTGCGAGATTTCATCACGCGACTCAGAACAGCGCACAGTTTAAAACGTTTAAATTGTTTGTTTTCTGAATTTCCATTTAATATTTTTGACCACAGTTGACCATGGGTAACTGAAACCACAGACAGTGGAGGATGGATCAGGGGGACCACCCTATAAACAATGCCCGGCTTCACCCTCAGCTTCTCACCTCTAACCTCGACAGCCAGGCACAGCTTCCCCGGCTCCTTTGTTTTTACCTCCACCGAAAACGCGGGACTCTCCTCAGGCTGAGCAAGGAGAAGGCTCTCAGCCCGGGAGAACACCCCCTCCGCCCCTGGGAGCTGGCTCCCCCTGACCTCTCAGCCACTTCTCAGCCCTCACCTTGTTCTGAGACTAGGCTTCCATTTCCACAGTGACCCCCTTGTCCCCGAAGGTCCTTCTCACCATGGTCCTGTGCACTGCTATCTGGTGCTGGGTCCCTCCTGAGCCAGGCTCCTGCTGGTGGTTTGCTAGTAGGGCTAGGGGTGGGGGTGGGTTGCAGGGAGTTTGCTAGTAGGGATAGGGGAGGGGGTTGCAGGGAGTTTGCTAGTAGGGATAGGGGAGGGGGTTGCAGGGAGTTTGCTAGTAGGGATAGGGGGAGGGGGTTGCAGGGAGTTTGCTAGTAGGGATAGGGGAGGGGGTTGCAGGGAGTTTGCTAGTAGGGATAGTGGGAGGGGGGGCTGCAGGGAGTTTGTTAGTAGGGATAGGGGGAGGGGGTTGCAGGGAGTTTGCTAGTAGGGGGAGGGGGTTGCAGGGAGTTAGATAGTAGGGATAGGGGGAGGGGGTTGCAGGGAGTTTGCTAGTCGGGATAGGGGGAGGGAGGGTTGCAGGGAGTTTGCTAGTAGGGATAGGGGAGGGGGTTGCAGGGAGTTTGCTAGGAGGGATAGGGAGAGGGGGGGTTGCAGGGAGTTTGCTAGTAGGGGGAGGGGGTTGCAGGGAGTTAGATAGTAGGGATAGGGGGAGGGGGTTGCAGGGAGTTTGCTAGTAGGGATAGGGGGAGGGAGGGTTGCAGGGAGTTTGCTAGTAGGGATAGGGGAGGGGGTTGCAGGGAGTTTGCTAGGAGGGATAGGGAGAGGGGGGGTTGCAGGGAGTTTGCTAGTAGGGGGAGGGGGTTGCAGGGAGTTAGATAGTAGGGATAGGGGGAGGGGATTGCAGGGAGTTTGCTAGTAGGGATAGGGGGAGGGGGGTTGCAGGGAGTTTGTTAATAGGGATAGGGGGAGGGGGGTTGCAGGGAGTTTGCTAGGAGGGATAGGGGAGGGGGTTGCAGGGAGTTTGCTAGTAGGGATAGGGGGAGGGGGTTGCAGGGAGTTTGCTAGTAGGGATAAGGGTCAAGGGGGGGTTGCAGGGAGTTTGTTAGTAGGGATAGGGGAGGGGGTTGCAGGGAGTTTGCTAGGAGGGATAGGGAGAGGGGGGGTTGCAGGGAGTTTGCTAGTAGGGGGAGGGGGTTGCAGGGAGTTAGATAGTAGGGATAGGGGGAGGGGGCGTTGCAGGGAGTTTGCTAGTAGGGATAGGGGGAGGGGGGTTGCAGGGAGTTTGCTAGTAGGGATAGGGGGAGGGGGGTTGCAGGGAGTTAGATAGTAGGGGGAGGGGGTTGCAGGGAGTTAGATAGTAGGGATAGGGGGAGGGGGTTGCAGGGAGTTTGCTAGTAGGGATAGGGGGAGGGGGTTGCAGGGAGTTTGATAGTAGGGATAGGGGGAGGGGGTTGCAGGGAGTTTGCTAGTAGGGATAAGGGTCAAGGGGGGGTTGCAGGGAGTTTGCTAGTAGGGATAGGGGGAGGGGGGTTGCAGGGAGTTTGCTAGTAGGGATAGGGGAGGGGGTTGCAGGGAGTTTGCTAGGAGGGATAGGGAGAGGGGGGGTTGCAGGGAGTTTGCTAGTAGGGGTAGGGGGAGGAGGGTTGAAGCTCTGCTACGGGGAGAAAAGCTTCCACTTGACAGCTCAAATGGGTCCTTTTCGTGGGACGTGGAAGGAAGGCACCTTTGGGGTCTCGGGCCTTAGGTTTGGTTATCTGAGGGAGGAGAGAATAATCTCTTTTGACCCAATTCTACCCTGGACACGACATCCTTATCATAATCTGGTCATGACCAACAACCGCACCTCCTTCTTCACTTCCATCTCAAGCAGCCCCTCTGAGCACCACCTCCCACTCCCCCAGCCCCTTTCCCTAGCAGCTCAACCAAACTGCCTTCAGCCCCGGGGGGGGGGGGGGGATGGGGGGGGTGGGGGTGTGGGGGAGTGGGGGTGGGGGGGGTAGAAGACTGCACTGGTCTATAGGCACTTGACTGCCTCACCTCTCTCCTTTCTCAGTCCCTCCAGGTCCAGCTTAGTGTCCACGGTCCATGTTTATGGCCCCTTTCTTGCAAAGCCTGTCAACCCCTTTCCTTTCCCTTTCTGTTAACCCTCACCGGGGGATACTTATTCCATGGATATTTTCAGAGAGAATGGAAGGGAGGGGGAGAAGCAGAGAGAGAAGCATCGATGCAGAGAAACAAATCAACTGGTTGCCTCCTGCACACACCTGGACTGGGAATGAGGAGGCGGGGGTGGGGGGGGGGTGTAGGCGTGGATCAAGCCTGCAGCCGAGATATTGAACCCACGACCCTTTCGTCCATAGGCCGACGCTCTATCCGCTGAGCCAAACCGGCTAGCCGCTAGGGCAACACCTTTCCTTTTCTCTCTTTTTTATGATATTTTTCCTGGCAAACATGAACCCTACGCAAATCCTAGTCCATGCCCGCATGCGGGTGAATGAACAGGCTGGAGGAAAACATTCCTCCCTGCTGGCTCGTCTCACTCCACATCTTGACCACTAACCTCAGTCCAGTCCTGAGTCTGTCCAACAATCCTAGTGTCTCTAGTTTATTTACCTTCTGCCACCATCCCCCCCTTGACTGATTCACATCTTCTCCTCCCTCCTCAACATCCCAGCACTTCCTTCCCTGTCCTCACTCCCAGGTGATGGCCATGCTCTCCCCTTCCCTGCAAGGATGGAGCAATCGGAAGACACGCCCGCCCGCCTGCCCGCCCGGTGCTCCCTCCCCCTCCACCCTCCTGCCTGCTTCCGTCATCTCACACGCTGACCTCCTTCTGTTAAGAGAGAGAGGTAGCGACAGCTGCATCAAAGCAGACGGTTTTCCTGAAACTCCACACACTTCCACTTCCTCTATGTCGTGGGCCAGAGCTGTGCCACCTCCTCTTTGCTGCAGAGGAGACAGAAATGAGAGTTTGGCCTTTTCTGCTTCTATAGGGGATGTGGCAAGAGGGTTGGGATTAGCTGTTGGTTGACAGGCAATAGCATCTGCCACAAACACAGTCTGATTCCCTGAGACTCATTTATGGCAGCAAAGAGGTTTGCTGTCTCTTCTGATGTTCTGCTGTAGGCTCCCTCCATCATCCAAGTGTGGGGCCCTCTTAGACACTGTCATCCTCGCTGAAGGATCTTCCCCAGGCAGGCTAAGAGGAAGGGTACAGCTCATTCGGCCTTCTGGCTTCCTAATTCCACCTTTTAATCTTGATCAACATTTCCTGCAGTAATTCCTTAGACTAACCTGTGTAAGATCACAAGGGAAGCAGGTGGTAGAGCTGGAACTCAGACCTGGAGATAGAAACATCCCCCCCGCCTCCTACCTCCCATAGAGTTTTGATTGTCCAGTGTATGTGGGCCAGCCATCGGAAGATAAAGGCCTTTCAGAAATGCCATCTAAATTTCATTTTTCTCTCTTCCAGAGAGACACAGTAAATGCAAGCTTGAGAAGCCAAAAGCCCGGAGGCTCCAGGGGAGCGCACACTCTGGCCTAGGCAGGCTTCGTTCTATTTCAGTATCGTGGGCCAGGCCCCATGAGTCATGACCCCAGAACAGGTTGTTCACTTACACGTGGAGGGGACCATGAGCTGGTGACCTGCTCTTTTACCTGCCTGGCACTCATTTCCCATTTATAACCAATCTGTTCTCCTCCTGGTCCAAGCCATTCAGCGGGCCTGACCTCACCCGTTCTGCTCCAGGGATGGGCATGTGAGCTAGGCCTGGCGATCAGCATTTTCTATTCTCTTGGCCAAGATGATTGCCTCTATGTTGGGAATGTAACCCAGGCCAGGCCAAGGAGACTCAGTTCTGGGACTTTCGCTGGAGCGACTGGGAAAGAGATCTCTTCCAGCTGAGAATTAGTTGCCAGCTGTGTGGCTGACATAAGCCGGGAGCTTCCAGGGACAGCCGCCTGTCAGGGCCTGCCTGAGAGGGAAGACAGGCGGGAAAGGAGAAGCAGGCCTGAGGCCGATGCATGTTGTTGAGCCTGTAAACCCACCCAGCCACACGTGAACCCACCTTTGGATTTTCTAGTTGCAGCAGCCCAGAAATTCCATTTTGATACTAAGCCAATTTGAATTGAGTTTCTGTCATTTTTTTTTTTTCCTTGCAGGATGTATTCCGACTAATTTAAAAAGACAGGTTCTTTTCCTACCCTCCCCAGATAAAACAAAAACCACTCCAGCCTGCCTTGTCCCTCTGCTCTTTAGATGAGACCAGTCCTGCTGGATCACGGATTATTCTTCAGCATCAAAGGTTGACACCGTGACTGACCCCATCTCCCACAATGCTCCAAGGTTGAGGGATTTCACAGTTTGAGTGGGAGGGAGACACAGGCTTTCTATTGCTTTGCTGACTCGAGCTTTCTATGGAAGTCTCTTTTCATGGTTTTAAGCAATTAGACATCTGCTGTGACATTACAGCCAGTTTATTACTATATAAGCCATCGACGTGACATTAGTGCAGACTTCCCCAAAGCATCCCTGTGCTCATCGGGTACCGGGCTTGTGACTGTTAGCTCATGTTCAGTAAATCATGCAGCCAATGAGAGGGAGAAGTTGAAGTTGTGCAGAAATGAGGGCAAGACAGTCCATAAATTTTTACTGACTCTGCCTTTCTCACTCAAGTAAGTGTTTAATAAGGTGGAGAGAAAGGTGTCATCACAGGTTTGAAATTACTCCCCACCACCAGCCTTCCAAAGGGAGTAGAGCCATTTATCTGTCTACAGCGTGGGCTTGAGGATCAAGCCCGTTCGGGTTTCCGTACGTCTGCAGAGGGCTGATCTGGTGTGTTCTCATGCCGACCTTTCATCACAGAAGGAAGGCAACCCACTCGGGAATTTGTAGAGGATACTTTATAAATCTAGCATCTGTCTATAAATGTGCTTTCATTTTCACCTCTCTCTACAGCACCTCTCTGCCTTCAGCCTTCTTCACATCTATTCGACGTGGGAGGACGAGAATGAGTGGGCACGGACAAGAGCTGATCCCTGGGTTTGGCAGGAACTGCTCTGGGGCCTTCTGCGTGCTAATCTCGCTCTTTTGTCTTCCTAGGCTCTTCTAGCCTCCAAGCTTGGCTGGTTGGCTGGTTCCTATTCTTGGACTTGTCCCTGAACTTGTGTTCATCGACACCGACAACAGTGCCTGGCACATAGTAGGCATGCAATGCAGGCCACCCTGATGCACAGTTCCAAATGCACCATTCATATTTACATGCTGCTCTAGGGTGCCATTTATATAGAACACTGTGAGTAGGGCCCCCTGGAATTGGGCAACTCACTATATTTTGTTGATGCCTACACAAATGAATTAGTGAAGAAATGAATGAAGTCCTGGCCAGACAGGCTTCGGCTTCTCCCCTTGAACTCAGGGTTCTTTTTTTCCCTAAGATGCTCTAGCTTGCCTTTTCCTAACACAAATCTGACATAGACACTCCCTAAGTATTGGCTCTGTGGAATCAGCCTCCAGGTTAATTCTGTTCCCATGTCTATCTGCTTTTCATTTGGGCAATTTGACCGCTTATTTCATCTTCTGAACAAGTTCTGTTCAAGCAGCCAATTCTTTAGGTTCCTGGCCCTCATTATCCTCTTTCTCCAGATTTGGACCACCTTTGGCCCCCTCTCCCCTATGTCTTCTACTCTTGCTTGATACCACACATGGACTTCTACCTCTGAATGTCAAGGCACCAGGATCAGTGGCATTAGCTTCTTTGTTTCTCATGGACAAACAAATGTCAGAAATGGACCGTAATTCAAGTCAACCATTGAATTGTGATCCATTTCTGACATCAGCCATGGTCACAATGCTTCTTATTTGGTAATCCAAACCCTTTGGTGTTAGCAAATTCTGGAGTGTGTCTCTCTTGCCAATGGGCTCCAGAAGGGGTAGCTGGCTGCTGTGAGAGCCCTTCGTGCATGTTGGAACCTTGGGGTTCCCCACTGAGTCTGGGCACTAACAAGGTCAAAGACTCAAGTCTAAATGTCCTGCCTTCCAGCTTCCAAATCCTTCCATAAGCTGGTAACATCTTATCCAATCAAGTGCCCACTCCATCCTAACACAATTCCTTCTGTCAGCGCAGCCTCTGCCACCCTCTTGACGATGCCACATTCCTTCCTCCTTCAAATGCACTCTCCTCCAGATCTCACTCATCCTTCAAGGTGCAGCTCAATGTCCAGCTACTCCGAGGAGCCTCCTATCTATCGGCACTCCTGCTCTGTTGACCTTTCTCTGTCTCAAGTACAATTATGCACAGTTTTTATGCATCGCATATATCATCCATTCTTTCCTCTGTAGAGCTTGACTTCCTAACGAGACTACATATTCCTTGGGGGCAGGAATCATGTCAAAGTATTCCAGGGACCTTCACATGGCCTCACACACCTAGGGTGATTTAACAAACTTGACTGATCCTACTTCAGAGTTAGATCCCTAGTATTTCTGGAGTGTTTTCTTTTTGTTTGAACATTGGAAAAAGCACCAACTTTTTAAACTCTTCAGCATCACGTTGATGAGGACAATTGAAGGTAAGTTTGTTTGCTGAGGAAGTAGAACAAACTTTCTGTCCGAGACAGAAATAGAATCCTCTCCTCCAAACCCCTGCTGGAGCCTGTCATCTAACTATAATGGCCACATGGGCAGACCATACGAAGCAATCGAAGGTTCTGGGGATGATTAATGCTCAAGAGGAGCTGTGGCATTTGTCAACAGCTACCAGCATTCAGCAAATGTGCTGCTGGTCACTGAGTGTGGGCCCACTGTGCAGCATTATCCCCGCTCTGAATGGGACTGGCATTATGTAACAGGAGGACAGAAGATGAAAAAGCAAAACACCAAGGAATAGGTGAATGCCATTTTTCCTTTTTATAAAGCACATTGCAGAGCAACTTGCTTATGATTGGAGTTAAATTCCACTCCACAGACTCAATTCTGAGTAGTTTTCCAGACCTTGAGATTCATGGGCAAAATGAAGAGGTGCTTGAACTGAAGGTTTAAGTTAAAGAAGTGATACTCTGCCCCGTCCCCTACTGGGGATAAACTGAAAGTATTGGGTTTGGTGGTGCTTTTCCAGGTAACCAGTCCTAAATTTCCTATGCTCTGACCCTAAATCAACACAGGCAACATCCTGGTCAAATTATTGTCCTGTGGCTGTGATCCACACAACTGTAGGGGAAGTGCTCTTACCCTCGTGGGTTATATGAGAAGTCACTTTTAACAACCGCAGCCCCTACTTCCCTCACTGCCCCCACTCTCCATACACACACACACACACACACACACACACACACACACACACACACACCACACAGCTTGGGCCTCCAGCCTTCTTTCCAGCCTACTGCCCTCTTCATCCTTGCATTTCACACATTCCATTCCAAGTACAAACGTCCTCCACCTGCAAGTTGCATAAAAGATCAAAAGGTGAGATAAAGGCTGAGAATAAAGGGGACTTTGCCCTGGGTAGCTAGACAGTAGAGCCTATTGAGAAGTGGGCAGCAAATTGTGAATTGTGGGGCTCTGGGGCTGGATTGCCTGGGTTCCCAAATTGCTTTTCCTACTTCCTAGCTGTGTCAGTTTGAGCAAACTGCCCAGCTTTCCTGGGCCTCAGTTACACTTCTTTACACAGGGATGACAACAACAGTGTTAGCCTTGTCTTGTTTGTGGTGGCATATACATGAGTCAATATGCATGGAGCACTTGGAGCCGTGCCAGGGACATGGGATGTGATGTGCCCAACAGGTGGTGTTATTATTGTAGAGGAAGGCATGCAAGTCCCCTGAGGGCCATGATAAGACCTACAGGAGACAGTGCCAGTTCTTGCACATAATCTGTTCTGTCCATTTATTTCAGTCAGCAATTGAGACCTAGTATGTGCCAGGCACTTCCTAGGTGCATAGAGTACAGAGGTGGAAAAATCGTTCAGTCCTTGCCTTTGTGAGCTTACAGTCTAACCTGTATGTCCATCCGTGGGCTGTCCACCTCGAAATCACCTCAGGCTGTGGGATGCCCAGCCATTCCACCCTGGGTGTGCAGCTGGCCCATAGGAGGCTTCGGGAATGATCTGCCACTGTCCTCCCTTCCAGTAGGCTCCTCATGGACCTCCTTGATTCACTTCCCACTTGGACTCCAGAATCAGCCATTCACCCAAATTCTAGATAAAATCACCCCCTTGCCCAGCCGTCAAGGCTCAGTGGTTGAGGGTCGACCTATGAACCAGGAGGTCACAGGTTCGATTCCCAGTCGGGGCATATGCCCAGGTTGCGGGCTGGATCCCTAGTAGAGGGCATGTAGGAAGGAGGCAGCCAATCAATGATTCTCTCTCATCATTGATGTTTCTATCTCTCTCTCCCTCTCTCTTCTCTATGAAATTATATATATATATATATATATATATATTTAAATCACTTCCCTGGCTCTCTAAGCTACCACCTCATCTCCCTTTCTCTGCTTCTACTTCCCAGTATAGAATGTTGCTGCCTGAGCCACACTGAATAGGCTTCCCCAGCCTAATCCCACCATGGGGGTGGGGAGTGGAGGATTCCCCTCACACCAATAAACAATTCTTGTGAACTTGCAGTCTAGCTGTATGTCCCTAGCAGGGTGTTCAAGAATTCAACTCAATTCTGATACTACCTCCTGGGAGATAGCATCAGATTCCACAGGTTAAGCGTTCAGTCCTACAAGACTGCTCCCCCACCCCACCCTCATACACACCCAGACGTCAGCCCAGCCACAAGCCCAGGCTCTTCCCTGTGCTCCTGACGAGGAGGCTCCAAGGACCTTCTCCTTGGGGTCTATGAATTTGAGAAGGGCTCACAGAACTGGGGGAAACCTGTTTACTCACTATGCTATCCGTTGATTACAAAGACTCTTAAAGGGTAAGAATCAGTATCAGAGGAAGGGATACATTGGGTGAGACCCTGAGCAAAGGGGGTTCTGTCTTTGAGGAGCTTGGGGCCCAGTCGGTGGAACAGGAAAGTGTTCTGGTTCCCCAGCGAGGAGGCTCTCCAAAAACAAGGCCAACAATGAGCTGTCCTCCTGGGCTTTTACGGAGGCTTCATATACAGTCATGACTGACCACTGGCAATTGCACTCAATCTTCAGCCCCTCTTCCTGCCCAGAGGTGTGCCGTGGGGGTGGGGCTGAAAGTTCCAAACCTCTAATCACTTGGTTGGTTGTCCTGGCAAACAGCCCCCACTTTTGAGTGGGGTACAAAAGCCACCTCATTAACATACAAAAGATACCTTGCTCACTCTCAACACTTAAGAGCTTCCAAGGAATTTGGGGAGCTGTGAGCCAGGAACTGTGGATGAAGACCAAATATGTATGCATCACAATGTTCACACACACTCCATATTCCTGTTCTTTCATCTCAGTCGGCCCTTGGGTTCTCCAAAGCATGGTTCTCCTCAAGCCTTCCCCACCACTACCCTGCCATTTCCTACTCCGACTCCCCCTTCTGAGCCACTGACCTTATTCTACTTCCCTGAGACCCAAGTTGGCCATCAGTTGCACTCTCTCCATCTTCTCCACCTCGAAATCACCTCAGGCTGCAAACCCATCCTCTTTGTCAGTCCACTGGCATCAGTGGAAGGAGTGAGCCAAGACTGAGCAGTGACTGGAGCAGCCTGTCTCACCCCTAAAGCCAGTCTCTATCTGTGATCTCGTCCCCACCCTTCTCCACCTCTCTAGGCCTGACTCCCCTAGGCACCCCCTTCCACCATTCTAGCTTCCTTGGGCTCTCTCCACTGCCTCCTTTCTCAAAGCATATACATGCACAGATTCATTCACTCTTTTCCCACAAACACCAGTTGAGTGCTAAAATGTGCTATGAGCTAAACACTCTTCTAGGATCTAGAGATAGGGCAGTGAAGAAAATAAAATCTCGACTCTCATGGAGCTTACGCTCTAGTGTGGAGAGTTGGCCAATAAACAGACAAATAATGTAGCGTGCCAAATGGAGAAGACTGCAAGCTGAATGCCATTGGCAATTGCACTCAAAGGGTGCTGGGCATGCTGTGAACTGCAGAGGAAGGACGGAGGGCCAGAGAGAGACAGGCCATGCCACAGAAGGGCCTGCTATGGGTGAGGCTGCTTTATAGTGGTGGAGGAGAAGCTGCTACGGGCCTACAGCTTTGCTGATTTGTTGAGAAGCTTCTGGATTCTGACGTGGCACAGTACAATAGTCTGGATAATGTTCCCACCACGTTCTTGGACCTGGCGTGTGCTGTAACGGCAAGAAGGCTACCCCTTCCTGCCCTAAAACCCCAGTGGGTCTGGTTGATAATGGAGTGCAATAGCCTGTCCAAGACAAACAATTCCCTCTCTTGCCTGTGGATGGGGAGTAGAGGAATGCATCAGCTCTTGGCTCTATTGCGTGTTTTGGCAAACGAACATAATAACGACTTCAGTGTGGTCCTTCCAGCCTATCTTCTCATCTAGGCCCAGGTAAAGAGGAATTTGGGAGAGGATTTGACTGAGTTATAAATATAATACTTCCCAAGAACTGATTAAGGAACCATCAGGCTGGAAAAATAACTCTTTGCTTCAATCTCATAATCCTATATAATAATCCTACATAATAATAGACAATTATGCAAATTGACCGTACCTTCGCTATGCCCGCGATTGGCCAGGAGGCGCGGGGGGGCGGGACTCGGGGTGGGCGGGGTGGCCGATTGGGCCAGGACGCTGAGCTCGCGTCGCCAGCGGCGGCTCTAGCTCAGCATCTGCGCCGTGGCTGTGCTGCAGCACAGAAGGGGCCTCTGGGGCAGCGAGCTTATGTTCCACCGCGGACCATCAAAATCGGGGGAGCTGGGTGCCTGTCCGCTCAGGCACCAGGCCTTTCAGAAGCCTCCGCTGCACTGGAGGCTTCTGAAAGGCCTGGTGCACCAGCAGACAGGCGCCCAGCTCCCCTGTGATCAAAAGCGAAAGCATGTAGGGGACCCTACACGTGCATGATTCAATCATGCACTGGGCCTCTAGTAAATATATAAAAGTATTAAACTTTTATAATTTATAGGGTACTTTCATATGCCTAGTCTTATTGAATATTCAACATATCATATGACACAAAATCCATTATAATTTATTTATCATTGAGCTAAACATATTTTCCAGTTAGCATGGGAATACACATTCTTCGCAAAAAAAAAAAAAAAAAGTTTTATTTTCATTGCTATTTGTGTTTAGAGTCCGGTAAGAATTGTCTCAAATTACACGAGAGACTTCCTATCTTGAAAACTGAGGGTCCTGGAGTGGATAGCTTTACATTCCACATGAATTAATAATGGTCTTCCTCCAGCACTCCCAGCAGATGCCCCAGCATACCAATCTCCATGTTCCTCATGCTTGGAATGTGTAATTCCTCCATGAGCTACATTCTGCTCTGGGCAACTTCTATTTTGGGACTAAATTGTTTCTTTATATAGAAACCAGTACCTTTGTCAAATCAAGTAAGTACATGAGTCATTTGTGCATTTCCTGAAAACCATCACATCAAATTTTTCTCATCTGCTATCCATTTTCTTTTTTAATCAGGAGGAAATGCATTAACAATGCAAATGTCTTGGTGAAATGCCTAAGCTTTCATAGACCACTGCTAAAATGAAAATGCTTTCTGGTGGTAACTGAATTTCACACTTGTTTAAAGAATGATCACATCACCATTTGCATTTTTACCAACCAAGTAACTATATGCCTTTGCTAACTTGGGGGCTCTACTTCTTTAATTCACATCACGGCCTTTTAGATAACACTGAATGGTCTGAGAGGTTGGTGCTAATTAGGGCTTAGGAGGTATTTCGTAGTGACTATAATTCTGACAGCACTTTCCCTGTGATTTGAGGAATGGAGGAGGAGAGTGAAGCTTGTTCTTTCCTCATATCCTAGGTGGCTATATATGATGAGGTTTTATTTCTTGTTAGCTTAGTACATTATGCTAAGGAACTGAGGCTATGGGGAGAGGCTTTGCTTTCTGTGTAAAAACAAATATGGATGCCTAAAGAGTCACCTAAGGCTGGGCCAGCGTGCTCAGTGGTTGAGCGTAGACCCACAACCAGGAGATCACCATTCAATTCCCAGTCAGGGCACATGACCAGGTTGTGGGCTCCATTCCCAGTAGGGGGGCGTGCAGGAGGCAGTCGATAAATGATTCTCATCATTGATGTTTCTATCTCTATCTCTCTCTCCCTTTCCCTTCTGCTCTGAAATCAATAAAAATATACATATATATTTTTAAAAAGAGTCACCTAAGGATTCTTCAGGCATCCCCAGAAGAAATTAGAGGGCCAATAGTAGGTGTGTCCAATCTTCTAAGGAGTTTGAGGCCAAAGGGTTCCGTTAAACAATAGACTCAATTGTCTGAACCTTTTCTGCTTGGGCCTTATCTCCTGATCACAGTATCTAGTCAAGTATCATGAGAACACTCATTCCTGGGGGACCGAGGCTGATACTTATTTCTCTCTGCTCCTTTGTCTTCTGTACAACTGATGGGTTAGAGAGAGAAGGGGCAGATGAACATGCTTGCTGGATTCTTTTCACTGGAGAAAAGAAGAAAAGAACTAAAAGATTTAAAGAACATTAGTACTGCTTAGCTGCAATATTGTTAGACCTTTCATTGAACTAAGGGAACTTCTGACAATGTCTTTGTGAATAAAGCAGTAATGTCAGTTCCTAATATTCTAAAAGGCTTTGGGAAAATGGGCACTGTAAGTTTTCCTTCTCCCACTGAAAACACAGTGGAAATTCAATAGTTGTTCCAAGTAATGTTTTCATAAAGTATGTTTTTATTGATTTTTAGAGAGAGAGGAAGGGAGAGGGGGAGACAGACTGAGAGAGAAAGAGAGAGAGGGAGAGGGAGGGAGGGAGGGAGGGAGGGAGAGGAGAGAGAGAGAGAGAGAGAGAGAGAGAGAGAGAGAGAGAGAACAAAACAAAACATTGATGTGAGAGAGAAACATAGATCAGTTGCCTCCCACACCCACTGAACTGGAATGGAACCTGAAACCTGGGCATGTGTCCTGACCAGGAGTTGAAATGGTGACCTTTCAGTGCACGGGACAATAATCAACCAACTGAGCCACACTGGCCAGGGCCCAAGTAATGTTTAAAACGTGAAATTATTCAGAGTTATTGTCATCAGATTGCTTATCAAATAGGTGTTCTATGTTCCTAGAAAAATGACTTGGGGTATTAAGACTCAAATCATTTGAGAGAAGAAGAAAGTCTCAGATTTGCCCTGAATGAAAAAGAGAATTATTTTCATCTTTTCTTTTACCTTCAGTTTATATATTACATTGAAATAGAGAAAGAGGGTGGAGGAAACCTTCCAGAATAAGAGAGATAAAATCTGATAGAGCAGCAAGACCATATAATTGTAGAACACTAGTACTTCTTTCTATGTAGTGTGGAAGGGGGAAATGTGGGCCATTTGCTACCATAGAAACCAACCAAGGTATGTGGGAGGGGGAGGGAAGGCCCATTGCAGGAACTTAAAGATCTTACTTTTTTTTCAAAGTTAAAGTGTTCTCCAGTCAATAAGTGATCTTTCTCTTGGCCAAAGATAGGTAGGTATATGTGTGTGTATCCTTTTTATTGAAATCAGTTCCCATCTGCCTTCCCTACGACTTTGCCTTTAGAACCTGGATTTTCTGTCTTTCAGTCCAGTGTTTCCTTAAAGGAAGGTTGACAAAATAAAAGAAGAATCACTGAGCACCCTGTGCACCAGGCATAGCTCTCCGTAGTGGAGTGCACAGCCTGTAAGACATCTAACACACATCGCATAGAGCCACTGGATGAAAACCCTCTATTGTGCTAAGTTATATCTGTCCCTATTTCCATTCTCAGAGATCTCTTAGAAAATGAGCAGCGCAGAATGAATTCCTTCCCCTCTCTAATTCAACAGCTGTGTCCAAATCATGGTTCTTTTTAATTTTTTAAAATTGAAAAAGATTATTACAAACAGATGAAGGAGGCACACTTCCTGTTTCCTGTTCCTTTACAATCCATGTCACGGGCAGCCACCCTTTCCTTACCGGTCCGTCAGTCCTCTCCAAACTACCAGGAAAGGCAAAGGAGCAATGGACCAGGTGTTTGGAAGCTGCAGACCACACCAAAGTCTGTCCTTCTGGAAAGAGGCTGCAGGGGAAAAGATACCAGCTCAGCATAAGTGTGCTGCTGTGGATGGTAGGGAGTTCCCATTACATAAAAGCAACGAAAATAGCGGTCTTGAACAGAAGTCTCAAAGCAATAAATTGCAAAAGAACTTCATTATATTCTTACAATTGCAAATTAAATGTCTAGAGGGCCCTATCTCTCCTTCTCTGGGACTCTATGTTCTTTGGGAGGCGAGAGAAGTGCAGAGGAAACGGTGGATTCACACTCTGCTTCCTTTCCATTTCTAGTGTGTCTTCATGTATGGCTGAGACTAGAAAGCTAAACACATTTCCCAGATTCCTTTGCAGCTAGGGTAATGGATACAAAATAGCTTCATTAACCAGTGTGCTCAAGTAAGAGTTGCAGGGAGGAGGCCACCTCTCTGTGGCTGGGTGCTTTCTGCTGCCAGGCTCCCCTGTGGAGTCACTGGCCCTTTCTGCATGTTCGGCCTCTACCTTTGTGGGTCTGGAAAGACAGAAGCAGTGGCGGCAGTGCGATCTCCTGATCCCCCCCTCTTCTGGATTATGGAAGAGCTCCCTGGGCGGGCCAGCTCTGCAGCTCTGGGAATCATTTCTGCAGACCCAGCCCAGAGCCCATCACTCTAGCCCTTCTGGCAACACTGAGTGCAGGTAATTCCCTGTGTAAGAGTAATTTTCTATTTAAAGGAGCTGAAAGGGTGTCTGTTTACTAGACCTAAACAGGCAGGGTTGACAAAGGTCAAGAAAAACAAAAGTCTAGTTGTTGACCAAGGCCTAGATGCTCAGAGGGGGCTGATCTGGGAGAAACTCTTGGTGACACAGGCAGAGGGGGAGCTCATTTGGTTCCATGGGGCATGGTCTCAGAAGGGAGGACTACACAACTTCTGGGGATTGTTTCGTGGATATGTGTGTCCCTCCTTGGAATCACCAGCACTCTTCCCTCTGCCCACCCATTAGGAACTATTCTGTTCCTTGAATTCTCTCAAGGTGAGGCCTTTGCTTTCATTTACAGTCCACAAACACTTGCTGAGTACCTACTGTCTTCTGGCAAACGCTAGATCCTCTGCAAACCAACCCACCTCTCCCTCTCCGAGGCCCCTGCTTCAGACTCCCACAAATACACAAAACACAAACTTTTCAACTACTCACACTTTTACACATTCTTCCTTGACTCCCACAATCCGGGCTTTTAGTCCTGCCTTGTAATCCTATAGCTCCTGAATTTCCCCTATCAAAGCATTTCCCCACAGGGCATTGAAATTGCTCATTCATTTCTTTGTCTCCCATGCTAAATGCTAACTGCAGTGACGGCAAAGTCTGTCTTGTTTGCCAGTGTAGACTTGGGACCCAGCATAGTGCCTGGTACTCCCATGGCTCAGACATCCCATAAATAGTTACTGAATTTATATTCTAGTATACTAAGGAATTCCAGAAACTGGATTATCTCTGGAAGCTCTCAGATCTAAGATCAGCTGTACACATCAAAGGAGGTGATAGAAACTCTGGGTGCCGAGGCAAAATCAGAAGTTGGCGAAATATTTCTTTCCTTTCCAAGTTTCTCATATTTTAGCACCTTCACCACCATTTCTTTTAGCTTAAATGATAAAAAAAGGGGGGGGGGGAGCGAGAGGGAGAGGGAGAGCAGTTCAAACCACTTTGAACATTCTCCCTATGCTATGCTATTTATTCTTGTTAGGTTTTGGCTCGGACCCTTATAGGATATTTGACCTTGGAGGAATTTTTAACCGGAGACTTTGTTTCCTCATTTATAAGATGGCCACAAATTCTTTGACGCTGTTCCTATCTGAAGGTGTGATCTATGTCCCTGCCCCTTGCCCTTTAACTTGGGTGGGCTCTGTGACAGTTGGACCAGTATCACACAGCAGAAGGGATGCTGCACCAACTTCCATGCAGGAGCCTTAACAGATTGGCAGCTTCCGGTTCCTGTCTTAGAATGCTCACGCTAAGGGCAGTCGCCCCTCGTGCTCTGAAGGAGCCTGAGCTGCCACTGGGGAGGCTGGATAGAGGGAGAGGCTGCCTCGTCCCAGCTGTCCTGGCATTCCAGCCGAAATGCAGACGTGTGCGCGAACAAGCCATCTTGGTGTCCGGCCCAGGTGAGGATTCGGATGACTCCACCCCAGCTGCCATCTGACGGCAACTACATGAGAGGCCCCAAGCGAGAACTGCCCAGCTGAGCACGGTCAACCCACAGAACTGGGAGCCACGGCGGCTCAGGGTGGTTTACTGAGCAGCAGTAGATAATGCAGCTGGAAGTGATGGCGATAGGATTGTCACGAAGGTAAATGAGATTTCTGGTATGCTAGATCCCTGGAATAAATGAAGCCTTCAATATACATCAATTTCCCTGCCCCTTCCCCTTCCCCTTCCTCTCTATTAATTCTATGAACTTCCAAGACGGGGTTACTTTCAGTATCATCATTTGAAGGTAGGGTGAGCTGGAGCTGGGCTCTTTGCCAGATGTTTGGAATTTGAACAGCTCCCCTTTCTTCTCTCCATCTTTCTCTTGTTTTCTGTGCTCTTTAAAGCACAGACAGATCATTTAGACCTAAAATAAGAATACCAAATTCAGCCTTTGTGTTTCAGACAGAAAAATCATAGGCTTGGTACAGGCTCGTGGTAATAAAAATCAAGCCCCAGAAGCATTTTAGAGTCAACGCTAAATTCTCCTTGGCAACTTTTGTCATGTCTGCATGTGAGTGTGTGTATAAAAAGCAGTTAAACAAAAACTTCAGACTTCATAATTATTTCACTATGTAAACATGGCTTTTGGGGAGTTGGGGTTAAAAACTACCTGGTTACCTGTAATTACAGTCTTGCTACATTTGATTTTATAGCACATCAAAATTAAAATTTGAGTTAAACCCTGTAGAAAGACATGGTACATATTCTAAATGCTTCAACCCCCCTCCCCTTACTCAAATGGCTGAGTTTATTTCATTCTTGTGATCTCCACAGAAGTCAACCTTTTATTATGTTGGTTGCTAAGGTGACGCATCTTGCCAATCATGCTGCCCATCCTAGAAAACTTGCTATCAAGGCAGTTTGAGATTACCTTTCCTCCGCCTTGAATTCCTGAGAACACCTAAACCAAGAAAGGCAAGAGAGTTCACCTCAGTCTGAATTGGGCCAGTATCATAAATTCCATCAAATACCTGGTCAATTAACTTGAGGGTGGAAGAGGGACTCAAACTAGATGTCTGACGTGTGTAGATAAGAGAACTGGTTTATACTTTTATTTTTAAAATATATTTTATTGATTTTTACAGAGAGGAAGGGAGAGGGATAGAGAGTTAGAAACATCCATCAGCTGCCTCCTGCACACCCCCTACCGGGGATGTGCCCGCAACCAAGGTACATGCCCTTGACCGAAATCGAACCTGGGACCCTTCCGTCCGCAGGCCAAGGCTCTATCCACTGAGCCAAACCGGTTAGGGCTGGTTTATACTTTTATATATCAACCTTTAATATGGCTGAAGATACAAAGTTACAATGTTTATCCCCAGGATAAAAGCCTCTGGAACCTTTGGGGGCCCACAAGGTTAGAAAGGTGGGGCTAGGGGGTGGGGGTGGGGGTGGGTGGGATGGAGGTGGTCAGCCTGGGTGTCTGGTGACATTTCACAGTCAGTTCCAGCTGCAGAGTATTTCGATGGGGAACCTAGTCTACTACTGAAGATGTCTTTCCTTCCCTGATGAGAATGCAAGGGGCTGGAGCTTGGGGTTTTCTGAGTGCAAGCACACGTCCTCCTCGGCACCGTCCCTTTACTAACCTTGCCATTCCTCGTGTCCAGAGACAAGTGCGGACCCTTCTGGTCTCTGCTTCCGGTGTAGTCGGTCTGCGGACACAGCTGGGGCAACTGTTCCTTTCCATCTCACAGCTCCTGTGGGAGGTGTGACAGTGTGAGGCGCCAGAAAGCGTGTTCGATAATTACTTCTTGATTTGCCTCTGGGAGTGCAAATGCGCCGACCTCTGTGTGCACACGTGAGCTTGTCGGAGGGTGAGCGACCAGCCGCCCTGTCAAGAGCCAGAGAGTGTGGGTCTACAGACAAATGGGTGACATTATTTTGCCCCCAAATAAAAAGTCACCTTTTAGGAGAGTGGTTCACGGGGTCTTTGTTCCTGATTGCCATTGTAGCCAAATCTATAATCCGAGATGCCCCCCCCAAATGCCCCCAAGTCAGTGCAATCATGCCCCAAAGGAATGAGGCGGGCGCGAAGCGGGCAGCAGGGCTGGCTCCCACACCCGGCGAGCTCGCACCCGCGGGGCCCCCGCCTCCCGGGCGCAGGTTCCCAGAGGGCTGGGGCCCAGAGGTCAGTGGCTGCAGGGACTGGGTGGGTGGGTGGGTGGGCCGGGCACCGGAGCGGAGGCAGGTGCCCGGGAAGCGCTCTAGGGAGACCCGCTTCCCGGTACCCGAGGCGCCCCAACCCCTCAGCCACAGCACCTGCCCCGTGCGGGCGCAGCGGGACCCCGGCCGGCGCCCCGGCCTGCCCTCCCCGGAGCCCGCCATTGGCTGAGCCCTCGGCTCCAGCCCACACGTGCCCCCCCCCCCCACAGGTGCCCCCCCCCCCCCCCTCGGGCCCGCCGCCCCATTTCGCCCGCTCCTCACGGGGCCCAGCACCGGCTCCCGTCGCCCCCAGGGGCGCGGCGCTCGCAGTTCGGCGCCGGGGGCGGGGCCTCGCGGAGGGCGCCCGGGGATTGGCCTCGGGGGGCGGGGGGCGGGGCCGACCGCGGAGAAAACAGCGCGCGCGCGCAGCCCGGGCGCCGTCGCCGCCGGAGTCTGAGGCCGTCGGGTCCGCGCGCCGTCCGCCCGCGCTCCTCTCCGTTGTCTCAGCCTTCCTCCCGCGGAGCCTCGGCCGGGCCCCCGCCCGCTCCCGCGCCTCGCGAGCTCCTCCCCGCCCGCAGCTCCCGTCCCGCGCGGAGCAGCCCGGCCGGAGCGGCGATGCGCCTCATTCAGAACATGTGCACCATCGCCGAGTACCCCGCCCCGGGCAGCGCCGCGGCCGCCGACTACTGCCTGAGGGCGGCGGGCCGCCGGCTGGTCAAGATCGCCGTGGTGGGGGCCAGCGGCGTGGGCAAGACCGGTGAGTGCTCGCGCTCGGGCGAGAACCCGCTGGTCTCCGGGGCTGGACGGGGCAGGGCGAGGTGGGAGCGGTGGCTGCACTGCCCGCCCGCCGGCTCCGATGGACCCACTGCCCGCTCCGGGGGACCCGAGCCAGCCTCGCTTCCCATCCCTCCTCCTACAGAGGAGGGGAACTGGGACCCCGAGTGGCCGGGCGACCGTCCCGGCACCACCGACACCACCGAGACCAGAGCTTTGGGGTTCTTGAGCGTCCGGTGGTGCCTGGCGCCAAGGGGGACTTGGGGAGCGGAGCCGCCCCTCGGGGCGGGCTTTCAGGTTAGGAAAGATGTGTCTGCCGGGGGGCTTAGGTGCGGCTGAGCCGGCCCAGAGGAGCGGTGGGCCCCATGGGGCCCCATGGCCCTTGCAGCTGCACAGAGCGGTCCATCGCCCTGCCTTGTGCCCGTGCGGTGTCTGGAGGGAGAGTGAAGGAGCTGGGGGGCGGGGCGGGAGCGGGGGGCGGGGGCGGGCTGCGGGGGTAGGAATCTCCTAGGTGGCGGCCGGCTTTCTCTGGGAGAGCTGATTTCCAGACGGCGCGGAGTGAAGAAGATGGATCTCACTTCAGCGCCAGGGTTAAGCCTCTGTCCTCTCTCTCTTTTCTGGCCTGCAGCCCTGGTGGTCCGGTTCCTCACCAAGCGATTCATTGGCGACTACGAGAGAAACGCAGGTGAGGAAGCACTTGGGAAGGAAATGCCATCCGCTTGCACCAGCGCTGCTGGTCTCATTTTCAGTGTCTCCCAGGCAGGTTCCTTCAGAGTGACAGTCAGCATCAGGGTCTTGCCACATCCAACTCTGCCTGCCCCCCCCCCCCCTTTCCCTGTGCTCCCCCTCCCATAACTGCCATCTGGCCTCATTCCACTCCAGGCCCATTCATCACTTTATCGAGTGCCTCAAAGTATTCCCCTTGGTGTGTTTCAACGATGGGGACCCCAGTTGGAAGCACCCTTTGTTCTGAAGAGCCTCTCCCTTCAAAACACTCCTGCCAGAGTCATAAAAACACACACAAATGTTGGCCAGCTCCTCCCCCACCCCGTCCCTCTCTGCTGGCCGCCTTTCAGAGGTGACCTTTCAAAGCAAAGGCCAAGGGAGAGCCGCTGTAAACCTAACGTTCTCTTTTCTTAACAAAGAAAAAAAGACAGGCACGCTAGAATTTTAGGAGAGTTCCTGAGTAAACGCGAGGACACTGTTTCAATCCCTGTGATTAAGACTGGCCATTGGGGAGGCTTAAGGGCTTTCAACCTATGTTCTGTTAACAAATGGTTTCATTCCTTAGGCCATCTGAAGTACCTACAGGGATTATTTGAAATGCGCTCTATAAACCGTCCCAAGATAAGGCATGGCAGCCTTCTGCTTTGATGTAGAGTTGGCTATTGCTATGTCACATTTTTATTTCAGTTGGTAATGTTGGCTCTGCGTTTGCTGACAGTGTTTGCCTACCCAGCCATTGTATCTGATAGCTGAAGTATAAATATATGTCTGAGTGATAACGTACTAAAATAAAATAGAAACCACACACATGCTGAGCAAGGAAATACTCTAAATATGGAAGCTCTGTTTAAAACCACCCAAATCAGTTTCCAAAAATGTGCAAACTTTGCCCTGGGTTTAATAAATCAACTAATATGGAGTCAAAATTACAGTTGTCTCAAAAAAAAATCTGAATTAAGCCTATTAACTATAGCTTATTTTTGTGCATTGGTTCAGGTTATATTTTCTAAGTTAAAAAAAAAAATCCCATAATGTTTTCAAAGTTGCACAAGAAGGATGAACATACTTTTTTTTTTTTCTTTTGCCTGATAGGTAATCTCTACACCAGACAAGTCCAGATAGAAGGTGAAACCCTGGCTATTCAGGTTCAAGACACTCCAGGTATTCAGGTGAGAAGCTCTGAGATGCGTGACTAGGTCGATGGGGAGGTGGCTTGACTGTTGAATTGTTGAGTTCTCAAAGTACGAAGGAGAGGAATTTGGGGAGTCAAGTCGAGGCTTTTACATGAGTGACACTTCAGTGCTATCTGGCTTTTGGTCAGTCTTAGCCTGGCTTAATTTGGGAGACTTGGCTGAGGGGCAGAAATCTTAGGAGTCTACCCAGCAGGGAAGACCAAACCAAACACACCGGGAATAGGCAGTTTCCGACTATGATTAAAAAGGTCACTTTTTACATTTGTGTCTTGCCATTCAAAATCAAAATCTAGGTATAGTCTGCAAATACTCAGAACCACTTTTTATTGTGGAAAGTTCCTCTATAGACAAAAGAGCCATGCTAGTGTGTGCGTGTGTGTGTGTGTGTTTCCCTCTTGAGCTGGGCAGTTATCCAGGTTTAAATGCTTCCAGCTCCTATCTTTACTTCTCCAGACTTACTGTCTAGCCAGTTAATTTCCCATTTTATGCAACTACAAAGTCTCTCTGCATGGAGTTCTCTGCAGGTCAATTTTCCACTTGAGTGTGGTGAGCTGCACTGTTATTTATTCCAACTCCGTGCAGCTGGATCAACATATTGTCAAGAAAGCTGAAGTGTGTGGGGATATAACTTGTTTATGGCCTGCGACCTGGCATTACCGTCAAGGGCTCTTTTGAATTCTCTATCCAGCCAAGCCAGGGCTCTCTTCTGCACTCGCCATTCACCTTGCCATTCCCCCTCTCTCAGGTCCACGAGAACAGCTTGAGCTGCAACGAGCAGCTGAGTAGGTGCATTCGCTGGGCCGACGCTGTGGTCATCGTTTTCTCCATCACCGACTACAAGAGCTATGAACTCATTGGCCAGCTCCACCAGCAGGTCCAGCAGCTCCACCTGGGCACGCGGCTGCCCGTGGTGGTCGTGGCCAACAAAGCTGACCTGCTACACATCAAGCAGGTGGACCCTCAGCTTGGACTGCAGCTGGCCGGCATGCTGGGCTGCTCCTTCTATGAAGTGTCCGTCAGCGAAAACTACAATGACGTCTACAACGCTTTCCACGTCCTGTGCAAAGAAGTGAGCCACAAACAGCCGCCGAGCAGCACGCCCGAGAAGCGAAGAACCTCCCTGATCCCCAGGCCCAAGTCGCCCAACATGCAGGACCTGAAGAGGAGGTTCAAGCAAGCCCTTTCTGCCAAAGTGAGGACTGTCACCTCTGTCTGAAGCAGAGGCACTTGGGGGTGTGGTCTTCCCAGGAGGAGAGTCTGAGGCTCTTCAGGTGCAGGAACGTTGAATGCTGGGAGTAATTCGTGGTTCCAGAACGGGCCGGAGCAGGGAGGCCCGCAGGGCCTGCGGAACTGGTGCGGAAAAGGAAGCATTGTTCTGAGCCGGGGGACAGAACCGGTGAGGCTTGATGCCCACCAAGCCGCTCTCTGAATATGTGAAATGGACTCCCTGTCTTGTCCTGTGGAGGGGAAGGGGACACAATTGCTTTGGATTTTGTCCTTAATACCTTGTAAATGATGCTCAGTGGTAGATTCACCAAATATATCGATGTGATTTACAGTGGGAATGAAATAGATTCAGCTCTCACGGGCTTTCCTTTTTCTTCCTTCTCTTTTCCTCCACCCGTATCCCCTAAGGAAGAATTGCTTTTCGCTTACAAGGAGGATTTGCATCTCTGGAACCCTATTCCTGATAGAATGCCTTTCTAACTGGAAGGGTACCCAGTTTCTTAGGACAAAGAGGAAAATATTTCCCCATTCTCCCCAAAAGGGTGGAGTTTACGGGCCAAAATGTGTACCCAGACATCTGTAAGCGTATATGGCCTCACGCGGGAGGCTGCTTAGTTGGGCCTGTGATCAGTGGTGGAGAACAAACTCTTCAGCCCCAAACTTTGAGTGGTTGTGAGACTGTATAATTAAAAAAAAACAACTGTTGCATCAGGTACAGAAAGAAAATGTGTCCATTGAGTTTGGTGTGATTTGTGTAACTGGCTCATGGCAATGATGTTGGGCTGCTTCCCAGGCCTGGTTGAGTCATGGCTTAAATACCAAAACACTATCTTACAGCGAGCGAACAGATGCACAAATCCCCTACACAGATGCACTTTAAAGCCACCCAAGCTTTGGCTTAAATTGTAATTAATTTATTTTATGTACAATAAATTTCATTTTTAAAGAATAGACATCTGGCTTGGTCTTTATTGAAACACTCACCTTTTGTCCTTCAAAGAATTACTTAGTATCTTGGGTATGTTGAGTTAGGCATTATGCCTTCCAAAGGTTATGTCTTTTTTTAAAATATATTTGTATTGATTTCAGAGAGGAAGGGAGACAGAGAGAGGGAGAGATAGAAGCATCAATGTTGAGAGCCATTAACCAGGAGCTATGAGGGCCTCCTGAACGCCCCCCACTGGGGATCGAGCCTGCAACCCAGGCATGTGCCCTGACCTGGAATCGAACTGTGACCTCCTGGTTCATAGGTTGACACTCAACCACTGAGCCATGCCAGCTGGGTCAAGGGTTATGTCTTAAATGTCCCAACCAAAGACGTGCATTCAACTGTTATTCCCACTTTGCAGATGAGGAATCAGGCTTACAAACAAGTTGCATATCTTGTCAAAGGCCACAACCTATGAGTGTTGTAAGTTGTAATTTGCCGCTTTATAGTCAATAGCATATCTCCTATCCATTTCCTTCATGATCTTCCAGGTAAACCAGACATGTCTGGCTGTGTGTTTTATGCTGTGAAGACATCTTAGCCAAGCCTTGAAGAAACTAATGCTCTTACCCAAGGTTACTGCTCCGCCATACATGCTCCCTTTGGCAAACCTCCTTCTTGGGTATGCTGCTTTCAGAAAGTGCACTTTGTTCTCATTGTGGAAGCTTGGAGCCATTGGCCTGGGCCGTGCAGGAGCCCCGCATAGATCCTATCACAAGAGTAGGTGCTAAAACTGCCAGGCCACTCATCTGTGTCCATCTGGGCCAGAGAGACCGCTCATGCAAGCCAAGTGAGCCACCATCTTTATGGGCCAATGATCACACCTTATATTTGAGTAGTGCTTTCGCATACCTGATCTCATTCATTCCTCCAGGGAACCCTGTGAGGAGGGTGCAGGAGGAAATACTATCCTACAGATGAGAAAAACAGGCTCTGAGCTTCGAGTGATGTCCTCAGGTTCCCACAGAGAACCTGAATCAACATCTTCCGACTAAGTTGTAAACTTAAAAATAAGGCCTTTTAAATTGAAAGGCAAACAAGTGTTTATTTCAACTATTTGGGAATCAATGCTTCAATGAGGAGACAAAGGCAATGGGTCTTGATGAGAAAGGGAAAGGGAACAGTTACAGCAATAGAGGAAGGCATTTCTATTGGTGCAGATAACATAACCTAGTGATGTTAATTCTAAACACTTTTTAATTCTCAGCCCTGTAATCATCCATCCAGTAGTCATCTCGCTATCTTTGTAGATAGTTCCTTGGGAAACAAAGTTGCTTAGGCCCAGTCCAAAGGTCATTCATTTTGCCCTGTTTTTAACATTCCAAGGTTTGAGGTATAAGACATGCAAGGCAATTCCTTGGGCATGGCAGCTCCAGCTCCATTTTAAAGTGGCTCTGTTCATATTATTGTTCACAATATTCAGCGTTCTTGTTTCTTTGTAAGATTTCACGTATGAGATGCTGTTGCAAAAGCAGGGCCATGGAACCAAGGGGAGCAGCCAAAATGAATAGCTACTGAGGACCTACTATGGTATCGTGCCAGACTTTTAAATCTGTTTTATTCCTGCCTGCTCTTGACAGGGCTTTTGGTGATGCCCCAAACCTTACCTTATATGGAGAGCAATTTTTTTATACTTCACGCCTATCTTAACCTTGGAGAAGGGGGTGTGTGTTGGGGGCAGGGAGGGAAATAGTGCTAACATGAGATTCTATAAACATTTCAACTCAAAGGCAGTGACAAGTACCTCCCCGTAGCTTCTGCTCACTTGTATTTCTGTTCATCCTATGTGGTTGCATTAATAATGTTGAGGAGTGAGAGGTTACTCTTCATATGCTTAGCAATGGTCTTCTACCCACGCCCTGGAACTAAAGGTAGAGAATTTTCCTGCGGGCTTTATCTTCCAAGGTGCTGAGCGGCGCTGCATTCGTTTACTCCTGGCAGCGGCTCGAACCCTCTTCTTCCCCGGTTCTGTGAGTGTGCAGACCCCGCAGACCCCGGCAGCCCTCTCCTGCTCCCGTGCTGAGTGTGAGCTGCACCCCACTTCCCCCTGCGTGGGACTCAGTTTCTCATACTTCACCCTAGGAGTTCCGGCTGGAAGGGGTCTGGGAGCTCTATTCCATTACTCCGTCCAGAGGGACAGAGTGCTTTGTTCAAGGCCAGAGAGAGAGAGAGAGAGAGAGAGAGAGAGAGAGCGCTGGAAACCACCCAAGTCCCAGTCTGTCCACTGTCCCAGGCGGACATGACTATTTATAGTTCTAGAATGTGCCATGTTTCCTTCTCTACTCATGAATTTTAGCTTCATATTTCATTACCTTGGCTTCTCTCATTATTAGTATCTCTCAATGCCTGCTTGTCTGTTTTAAATTTCTTTTTAAGATTCCTTTTATAGGTTGCCTACTCTAGGCATTTTACAAACATAATTCTTTGAAAAAAAATATTTTTACTGATTTCAGAGAGTGGAAGGGAGAGGGAGATAGAAACATCAATGATGAGAGAGAATCATTGATTGGCTGCCTCCTGCACGCCCCCCACTGGGGATCGAGCCCACAACCCGGGCATATGCCCTTGACCAGAATCGAACCTGGGACCCTTCAGTCCGCAGGCAGACGCTCTATCCACTGAGCCAAACCAGCTAGGGCCAGACATAATTCTTACAATAGACTATGAGGTGGGTGTCATTTCTCCCATTTTGCAGAAAGGGCAATTGAGGGCCACAATCCCGTGGCCAGAAAATGGCTGGGGTGGTTTAGACGCAGCGTTGCTCCTAGCCTGTGTTCTGCGGCCTCCCGTGGCACACAGGAAACACTCAAAGTGGTTTCATTTAAATGTCCGAACACGATGACCACCAGGCACTGAGGGACACCCTCTCCCGCCTGGGCGGGAAACACCTGCTTTGCCCTGTGGGTAAGGGAAGGCAGGGAGGGATGTGAGTGTGGGTGGGGACGGGAGGCAGGGGAGTGGAGAAAGGAAAGGAATTAGCATTGATTGAGCACTTACAATGTGCCAGCTTATAAATTATCTCCTTTGATCATTTGAAGAATCTTGTGAGGAAGGTAATACTACCATTTCCATTTTAAGGATGAGAAAACAGAGGCTCAGAGAGATGAAATCACCTGCTTAGGACCACACAGGTAGTAACAATGACCGCTTCTACGTAGTGAAGACCGTGTGCCAGGCACTGTGTGCGGTGTTTCTCCACACCAACCCCGCACCGCATCCTTAGTCCCTCCGCAGACGTGGGACGGGAGGCTCAGAAGAACGCAGTAGCTGGTGCAGCGTGAAGTGGGAGACCTGCACGGACTCCCCCAGGTCTGTCTGAGGCCACAGCCTGGACCCGGGCAGTGCCCACAGCGCCCCAGCTCTGCTCCCTCAGCAGTGCCCCCCGAGCTCTCCCCTGTCTTCCACACGCGGCCTCCCTGCCCTGGCCCACAGGCTCTTCTCAGTCTCCCCGCTGCTCCTGAGCCTGTGGTCCGCCCTGACCACGGCCGCCTGGCTGCCCGGCTGCCACAGCCACATCTGCTGCTGCCATCAGCCGGCTGCGCCCGGGTCTCCAGTCCCAGCTCGGTAATAAAGACGTCTCGGCAGCGGCGGGGCCCAGCCCACAGCTGTCTGCTTCAGAACCAGATCTTTGTCTGTCCCGAAGTCTGGCTTTCGAGTTTTCTCCCGGCTGCAAATCAAAACCATTCGGAGCCCTCTGCAGCCTGCGTGGCCTGTCCTCCCCTCGCCCCGCCCTGGTGCGCCCACCCAGCCAGCCCCCAGCGATGGGCCTATCGACAGGGAGCCCTTCGTTCTGGTGAAAAATGGGATTTCAACATTCATCTCACATTCCAAAGAGGGAGAAGCCGATGTGTTTTCCAGACAAATGAACCAGCTTGGTGGCAACTCCCTCAAGACAGAGGGGTGGGTGAGGGACTCCTGGGCCTCCCCTGCACCCTGAGGGGAAGGGGCTGCCCCAGGCGGCCAGAAGTGGAGCCAGGGCCCCTGGGGACGGCCCAGAGGGAACCACAGGGCTTCCTTTATTATGATAAGTCACCCAGGAACACGGTGTTTCCTGTACTCCAGAGTCTAAAGAGAGAAGTTTCCAGAACGTTCCTCTTGTTCTCACTCTTCTCACTTGGTGAGAAGAGAACAGGAGTAGGTTTATTACTGATTGTGGCAAGACCCCAGCCAAACTCCCCTTCCCCCACCCCACCCCCCTGCTCCCTTGTCAAATACCCTCCGTCATCTGGTTTTGTCTTTTAAAATTCCTTTTAAAATAGAGAGGGAGTTTCTTCACGTTCCTTGGGCAGGGACAGCAGGCAGCGTTTGGAATCCGAGGTTATTTGTTGCTGCGGTTCTGTTCCTGGTAACCAGGCTAAAATAAATAATAGTGGTCTTGGGGCAGCTGGGTGGAATTCTTTGTTATTGGGATGACGTTGTAATGGAGGGGCCTGGGGTAAACAGAGCCCTTTCCCTAGGCCCCGGCCCCTGGGGACGACCTTGGCTGACGCAGCTCCTGCACCTCCACTGTGCTGGGCCCCCTGTGTGCTGGGGAGCAGGTCCAGAAGGCGGTGGGTCGGTCACAAAGGCCACAAAGGCGGGAGTCCATTGCTGCAGGGTATTCACACCTCTGCCGCTCGGGGCTGTGTTTACAGACCAGCCCTGCAGGTCCTTGCAGAAGGTTTGCATTTGCCTGTCCTTGTTTGGCCTTGGCCAGCCAGAGGCGAGGCCCCAGAGGAGAAACCAGCATGACCACTCAGCCCAGCCCTCGAGGCCACCTGGAGGTGGGCTGGCACCTGGGAGGCGCAGCTGAATGAGGGACATGTGGATGAGGTGCAAAGGCTAAGTCAGGGTGCCAGTCTAGAATCCACACGGCTACTTCATGGGTAACATTAGTGATGGAGACATAGGCACGAGCAAGCATCAGGCATTTACTACAATAATGGCAACTCTGGCATGTGCACGGCCAGCTTGCCACGTGCCACGTTCTAAGCGCTGTACAAACTTAATTCTTTTAATTCTCACAACAACCAACCCGCTGCGGCAGGTCCTATTGAGACAGGCCAGTAAGCTAGGACAGGCGGAATAGGCAAAATGAGACAGATAGTTAAACAGCAGTTTGCAGCCATCTGGTAAATCTTATATTCCCTAACTCAAGGACATTTATGAGAAAATGGCTTCTACTTCTCCTCCCCAACCAGAGGATAAGTAGCTTAAATCACCCTACTCAGGGAGACAGAGAGCAGAAATCCAATTTGTGCCATTTGCCAACCTCACCCAAGGACAGAGGAAGTTAAGAGAATAAACCTCATTCTGGTACATCAGCATAAAGCTGGTCAATCTATTGAGATCCTCCCCTAAACACCTTTAAACACCCTCAAAACGAAGACCTAATGCAAGCAGGTCAAACTCAAAGGCTAACACGGCCAAATAAACCAGGCATGCGGCCCTCGGGCCTCTAGTGTGACATACTTGGTCTGGGCCAGTGGTCGGCAAACTCATTAGTCAACAGAGCCAAATATCAACAGTACAACGATTGAAATTTCTTTTGAGAGCCAAATTTTTTAAACTTAAACTTCTCCTAACGCCACTTCTTCAAAATAGACTCGCCCAAGCCGTGGTATTTTGTGGAAGAGCCACACTCAAGGGGCCAAAGAGCCGCATGTGGCTCGCAAGCTGCAGTCTGCCGACCACGGGGCTAGTGCATGCTTTCCCTCCCAGGAGCACGCCCCTGCCTTCCGCCCCACCTCCCCCTCTTTTTCCCCCACGAGGCTTGCAACCCGGGCAGCGGTGGGCAGCAGCAGCCGTTCCTCCCAGGTGGACCCCCTGGGCCTGTCCCCCAGGCCCTCTCTTCTCTGACTTCTTGGTGAGCCAAAGCAGACCAGCCGAGGCTCACTTCCCCAGCCCTTTCTTGCTCTACTGTCCCAGCTTTAAAAAATGTCCTCTAAATTTCACGTGGACTCCTGTTGTGAAATCTTTCCTGCACGAAGTCAAGAACCCACACACTACCCGCTGGCCCCAGGCAGACCCATTCAGGACCGGGTTCCCCTTCTGGTAACACTATCACCGTCCAGTTTCATAGTCAACTGAGACGGGAGAAGGGAACTACTGTGTGGAGAGGAGAGACGGGACCCAGGCCACTGGGTCAGGCTGCAGGCCCTGCTCCCGGCCTCTGGGCGATGCTGTCTGGGAAGTATATGGGACCAGCGTGTTCTTCCTCCATTTTCTCATGTGGAGCCCATGGCGCCTCGGGTCTTCTCTGCATTATCCTCCTGCTGAGACTTATCACTGTGTGAGGCTCTTCCTTGGTGTCCTCAGCAGGAAGCACCCACACTCCTTGGTGCTGCGTGCTGGCCGCTGGGTTAGGGATGGCTCCCCTCTACAGCCGCCTTCTCGTGAGGTGGGTACCCTTCATCATCACCTGGATTTTACAGGAGACACTGAGGCCTGGAGGACCCACAGCATCACGAGTGGCAGAGCTGAGACTTAAACCCAGAGAAGACTCTGGAGCTCAGTTCTAACCACGGCTCCTTCGCAGGGGCCAAGAGCACGCCCACTTCTCCCCCACCCGCCTGCCCTCGGGCAGTGAGCACGAGAAGGCTCAGGAGGCTGGGCCAAGGAGCCGGGTGCTGCCGCCTGGGCCCCTCTTCTCCCTTAACTGGTGAAGGCTCTTTGTGGGATCTATACCAAGTTTCCATTATATTCCTGCTTTTTATTTTATTTTTATTATTATTAATTTTTATATATATTTTATTGATTTTTTTACAGAGAGGAAGGGAAAGGGATAGAGAGTTAGAAACATCGATGAGAGAGAAACATCGACCAGTTGCCTCCTGCACACCCCCTACTGGGGATGTGCCAGCAACCAAGGTACATGCCCTTGACCGGAATCGAACCCGGGACCTTTCAGTCCGCAGACCGACGTTCCATCCACTGAGCCAAACCGGTTTTGGCTATTTTATTTTTTTAAATCCTCACCCAAGGATATGTTTTTATTGACTTGAGAGAGAGAGAGAGAGAGAGAGAGAGAGAGAGAGAGAGAGAGAGAGAAAGAGAGAGAGAGAGAGAGAGAGGGAGAGAGGGAGAGAGAGAGAAATATTGATGTAAGAGAAAAATATCAATCGGTACACACCCCGACTGGGGATCGAACCCACAACCTTCTGGTATATAGGATGACACTCCAACTGAGCCAGCCGGCCGGGGACATTATGTTCCTGCTTTTAATTGAAGAAGCAGTGCTCTGGCCTGTGTCTCCTACCTTCTTATTCAAACCAAACTCTGGTCACCACAAGCTCCTTCCGTCTCACCTTTTGTCCAAAGCCTTCCACTCACAACCTGATGGCCCGCCTCGTGCAGTTCCTGCTGAACCAGCGACCACAGAGATGGGAAAACATGATTCTAAACCAAATGTCTGACATCTCCCTCCACCACTCAGAAACTGCCTTTGGCCACAATCAATATAGTTCTGAGAGTATTACTGGGACATAGTAACTGCTTAATGATAACATTCACAATCAGGAACTTCCACCTTTTATCTCAGATTAGGAGCTTTTGAATGTTCATTTTTAAAAGAAAAAAAAATGAGTTGTAAAAATACATCAAAGGCACAAAAGCAATACACAAATACACGTCTGCTGTGAAAAAAATTCAAACAACACAGAAGTATGTCAAGGGCAAGACCCCCAATGTCGATGGCAGTTTGATGCATAACAGCTAAAACTCTGGAAACAACCCAGATGTTCGAGAGGTAAACGGATAAACAAGATGTCCTGTACCTGTACAGTGGAACACCATCAATCAATACAAAGAAAGAAAGGAGAACATTACTGATATATAACAGCATGGGTGAGCCTCAAAAACGTTTTACTGAACAAAAAAGGCCAGATACAGGACAAACCGTATGATTTCATTTTTATGCAATTCTAGAAAGCAAACCAGTGTTTGCCTGGGGCTGGAGGTAGAAGAGGAAAACTGACTATAAAAGGGAATGCTTGATTTCTTGATCGTGTTGACAGTTACATTTATTAAAACTCATTGACCTGTGCATTTCAAACAAGACCATGTTCGCTGCCTGCAAATTATACTGGGTAGATTAAAAAAAATATTTTTTGTCAAAACAAAAACTCAGCCGAAACCGGTTTGGCTCAGTGGATAGAGCGTCAGCCTGCGGACTGAAAGGTCCCAGGTTCAATTCCGGTCTAGGGCATGGACCTTGGTTGCGGGCACATCCCCAGTGGGGGGTGTGCAGGAGGCAGCTGATTGATATTTCTCTGTCATCGATGTTTCTAGCTCTCTATCCCTTTCCCTCCCTCTCTGTAAAAAAAATCAATAAAATATATTAAAAAAAAAAACCTCAGACAATAGGATTATGTGCTTCGGAGTAGACTGGATTTAAATAAATAGCTATTAAATAGGAATAAATATTTGAATGTATGAACAACAACAGAAAAAACAAGACTCTCCCTTCTCTTAGCTCTCTCATTCTATACCCCTTCCCAGAGGGAGCCACTGTTAGCAGTTTTTTGTTGTTGTTGTTTTTATATTTTTATTTATTTCAGAGAGTAAGAGAGAGATAGAAACATCAATGATGAGAGGGAATCACTGATTGGCTGCCTCCTGCATGTTGGACTGAGCCCGCAACCCAGGCATGTGCCCTTGACTGGAATCGAACCTGGGACCCTTTGGTCCACAGGACAACGCTCTATCCACTGAGCCAAACCGGCTAGGGCAGCAGTTTGGTTTTATATTCTCGGAGTTTCCTTTGCAGACAGACATATGGTTTAAAAGCTGACCTTGAGCCGACACTCACACGGGGCCCGACCATCAGGAGAAGCACCAGCAGCTCTTTCGTGAGAGCCGCTGGGTCAGGACGCCGCGGGCCCATTCACCACAGGTATCACGTGATATCTGGGAAGGAATGGAATGACTGGTGAATGAAGGATTTGAGACACACCGCAGGCTCCTTCTTAATTTTTTAAATTTTATTTTAGAAAACAGTGACTTCTGCCATTTTCTTATTCAGATTCAAACGTCTAGAAGCATCTGAGGTCTCCAATATTGAGCATCATTAAAGAACTGGTATGAGGTGGACAACATCCTTGGACAGAAAAAAAAAAAAAAACCCCACAAAAAAGAATGTCTAGTGCCTATAAAACCTGGTTTGATTTCGTCTCAGAATGATTTCCCACTTCACAGATTTTCATAAAATGACAGCGTTTTGTCAGGAACTAAAACTGAGATGTGTTTTGATTTACATTGTATTTCCTCCACACTAGACACCGTGCTTCAGCTTCATCTCTGTATGACAAACACCTTTTAGAGATGCTAGAAATATCCACCAACCACACGCCTACCCATGTCTGGGCTAATTTCTGCCAGAATTCTTACACAATTTCACTAGGTGGGTCTAAGGGTTTTCTGCTACGGCCAGAAGGAACATTTAGACTTACAGAAAAGACAGCTTTGTATTTCAATAGAAACTAAGTCACCAGAGTCTCAGGGGTTGGGGCTGCCCTGTGCACTCCCTGGGACCAGGTATCTTTACTGGGATCTTCCTTAGGGCGGGGACCTTTCCCAGGCACAGTCAGCCCTCCACGCAGCCTCTCTCCCACAGGTCCCGGGAGGCGGGCGGCCCCGCCCGCGAGTGCGCAGGCCTGGACAAGGCAGCCCTTTGTCGTGGCGGCCCGGCCTGTCGACAACCAGAGCAGCCCTGGCCCATCCCCCGCCCGGCCTTCCCTTTGCAAAGATGTCTCAGATCAAGACAGAAACAAAGCCTCACATGCTCTTCGCAATGTTCCCTCCTCAGGAATATAATCTTAAGGGAGAAACACACACACACACACACACACACACACACACACACACACACACAAACTTTCCTCACATGTATAACTCTAAAGCTTGTCTCACTTCTTTCTGAGCGACTGCAGATCCAAGGGCTTGTCTTCCACCTACCAACACTCACCACGGGCACTTGTGTAAAGTGATTGACCGTGCAGGTGGAATCAGGAAGATCACACGGGGGAGGATTTAGAATACATGGGAATTATTACGAATTAGGCCAGCCGAAAAACGGTTTGACACCTTTAGAAGAACGAAAATAATTTAAAAAAGAATCACAGGAATCCAAGCAAACGACTTCACTGGGTGGTTCTCGAGACCTTTGGACAGAATTCAGTCACACGGACACCTGGTGCCAGGGACGCCGGCTTTGGGGGCTCATCTGGAATGGCGGCAGGTGAGGGACTGGTCTCTCCATCTCGGGAGGTCGCATCCTCTCAGGAGATGCTCAGAGGCCAAGGTCTGGGTGCAGCCGGTCCGTGGCAAAGAGCAGCTCGGGCACGGTGAGGGGCTTCAGGAGGCGCGTGGACAGCACGATCACCTAACAGGAGGGCAAACACCGCAGGCAATTAGGGAAGACAATCTCAGGTTGTGATGATGAGAAAGAAAAGGCAACACGTTTCTTTGGGGGGAGGCAGGGGTGGGTACTGCGGAGAACAGGCAGAAGGCGGCAGCTTGAATGCCTACGAGTGCCGCTGTCCTGGGTGGGAGGATGGCCCGCGGGTCAGCGTGGCTGTGCCTACTGAACCCGTAAGCTGCAGCACTGAGAATGGCCGCGCTCAGCCCCTCCTTGCTGCTGAACTGAATCTGATCATACCGTCACTTTGCAATCCAGTAATTTGACCTTGATGTAGAGGGTTCTCCTTCCTTCAGGAAGCATGAGAAGGTACACCCCAGAGGTAAATGCTGCTGTGGGTGATGATGATGATGATTGTATTGACTTCCTAGTACCCCAAACTGGTTGGCTTATCGAACAGAAATTTACTGTCTCATAGTTCAGGAGGCCAGAAGTCCAAGCCCAAGGTGTTGGCATAATTGGTAAGAGGTGGACAACATACTTGGACAGGAAAGAAAGTCTAGTGCCTATAAAACCTGGTTTGATTACGTCTCAGAATGATTTCCCACGTCACAGTTCCTCCAAAGGCTCTGAGGGAGACTGTACCGTGCTTCCTTCCCGCTTAGCTTCCTTGTGTCTTCACATCGCCTTCCCCCCTGTCTGTCTGTCTCCGTGTCCAGTTCCCCCTTTCTATTAGGACACAGTCATGGAGTCACCCTTATGACCTCATCTCCATTTAATAATCTACAAAGACCCTTTTCCAAACAAGGTCACCTTCACAGGTACTAGGAGTTCGGATTTCAACATCTTTTGGGAAATGGATACAATTCCACCCGTAACGACAACGGTAATGATGGTGTCAGCTAATAGTTATCAGTTCCCCTGATGTGCACATACATTATTCTTATTGCGCAGGAAAGGAGAATAAAGTGCAGAAAGGCTAAGAAACTGGCCCGAAGACACACAGGGAGTAGTGAAGCCGGGGTTCCAGCCCAGGCAGGCTGGCTCCAGCATCCAAGGGTCTGCCTGGTCGTTTCTCCAAGGTCAGCGCTCTGGGCAAGGCTGCTTCACTCCCCTGGTCCACATGGACCTTTGGCCTCTCTGGCCTGTCGCTGCGAAGGGGACCCTCCCTGCTTCCCTCACCGGGGCCTTTCCTCTGGGGCAGGTCTGCCTGCAGCATGGGCGAGCTTGGTCCCAGGGCTGGGCTGGGCCGTGATGTGCTTGGAAAGAGCTGGTGAGGTCTTGCACAGGCAGGCACTGAACGCCCACGGGGTGAGAAGGTGACCATGGGAAATGGGGAAGGAGGTTCTAGAACCAGAATTCCACAGCCCAGCACCTGAGCGAAGACAACTGCAAGGCTGGCAGCAGGACCGAGCTCCGCCTGGCCGCACTGCCGGGCTGTGCCTCTGGGGAGAGAGCAGGTGGGCATCGCACACTCACTGTCTCCCCTCCCGCGCCCCAACTGTCCCAGGTGCAACCAAACCTATGAATTAACCAACTCCCACTTCCCAGCTCACCGGTCAATACCAGAGTCCACATACCCCATTGTGGAGGAAAAGCACATGGGGATGAAGGCACGGCTGGAAAAGGAGAAAGAAGCACTTCATAATTTCTTGTTGAGTTAAAAACAAAAACAAAAAAACAACAACATGAGGGCTACTACAAATTTTCCTTTTTAAAATAAAAATTAGAAGCAGCTATTTCACTTTTCCTTGAAAGGGAATAAATTTAACATATATATATGGTTAAGGTCAGCTCAGTTATGCTTTTGTCAGAAAAGAATGCGCTAGAATCTGTGCTCCCTTCTCCTTGAACAGCACATGATGAGAGCTTGAGGGCAGGAGTGAGTCTGAGCACCGACCACCCACAGGCAGTGTAGACGCCACAGGAAACCGTGGCTCTGGGGTCTCTACTCACTCCTCAGGGTCCTCAGGTTAAGAATGGTGGCCCCTCAGCAGACCCCACGCCCAGCGCGTGCTGACCGGCTGTGCCCTGGGAGAGCCACTTCTCTGGAGCCTGGCCTCCTGCCCCAAAGGCAAACAACAGCCCCGAGCCACAGCGTGTGCACACATAAGGTCAAGTGTGCAGAGCAGGGAGGCGCTTGGCAGTCCTGAGCTGCCACTTCATTGTGTTTTGTGAGTGGGTCATAGGCCTCCTGAATCGTAGGAGCGCTGAGAACTCCAGAAAAATATGCATGCTCATACACACAAGATCCTGAACACGGTTTCAGGTGAGGTTCGGGGACAACTAGGTTTCAGGTTAAGAAACACCTGTGCCCTGTGACTTCCAGTCCCCACCTCCCTGCCGGCCTCAGAGCCAGTGCCCCGACGGCAGGCCCTTTCTCAGGATGCTTGCTGGAAGGACTGAGGGACTTGGAGAGAGAAGGCTACCGACTCCGTGGACGTTGAGCCCTCGGAGCAGCGGTGACTGAGCTGAGGGAAGCCACCACCTGGGGCTGTGCGCTGACAGGGACTCGGGGTCTGTCCCCTCCACAGAGCTGAACCAAAGGCCAGCCCCCTCCCACCTAAACAGGCAGGTAGTTACATGGTGTGTGGGCTGGACCAGCCCCATGGAGGCTGAGGAAACAGGAGGAAAACAGGCAGCATGGGGAGTAAGGTGGGGGTCTCGGAGGAGGGAGAAAGCCGCTGAGACCCAGGGCTCTTGCCACAGAGCTAGTGGCTAAGAGCTCAGGCTTAGGAGCGTCCGTGCTGAGCGGGACCTGCTGGGCATTTGCCAGACAGATGACTCTGGAGAAGTCACTGTATGACTCTGAGATTCAACATCCTCGTCTGTAAAGTGGGAATAGTGATATATCTACATCACATGATTACATGAGGATGGAATGTGAACATGTATGTAAAATATTTAGCCCGTTGACAGGCTCTAGAGGGGCTTAACCTGGTAAGCTGCTGTCGCTGTCCTCATCCTCACCACCATCTCACTCTCCCACCCTCTATTCGGCCCATAGGCATCACCGGGGCTGAAGTGGGGGGCACAGCCATGCTCCCGAGTGCAAATCTGATCCTGTTACTCAGAAGTCTTAAAATCCTTATGCCTCCTCCCTGCCCTTTGATAAGCCCAGCCCTCTCAGAGAGCATTTCAGGAGTGGAGACTCTGATGGCTGCTCAGCACTCTGCGCCCAGCCCCTTCCCACCAACCCCCCTCACCCTCAGCTCTGATTAGGAGCATCCGTGCTGAGCGGGGCCCGCTGGGCATTTGCCAGACAACTGTCCTCAACTAGTTCGGCCTCACAGTGGGAACTCTGGAGACGCTTCTCTATCTGCAACATGAGTTCCCTCATTCTTTGCCTGAAGACTTGCCAGTCTGCTCAGGCATCACCACCTCCAGGAAGCCCTCCTAGCTACCCTGCCCCTGAAGACTGACTGTGTTCCCATGGCCGTCGGCATGACGCTGCCTTCCCTGTTTCCTTAACTGGTTCTTTTCATTGATTCTTAGCACAGGGCTGGATACATATCAGGTCCTTGTACTGAGTCAGTGAACGACTGAATGGATGAACAGCTCATAACAACCCTATGACATAGGTGCATATGTTATTCTTACTTTGCAGGCAAGGAGAATAAAGTACTAAAAGGTTCAGACACAATTTCACCAATGAGCCCACGTATTATTATAAACGTTGACTGTGTCCTAACAGAAGACGATGAAGGAGGCAGTGCGTTTAGCAATGGTTGGCAGGAAGTTTCTCTATCAAAAGACAGCTCAGACAGCTCTGGGTAAATTTGTTTCAGATCATTTCAACTAAAAGCCCATTTGTCTAGAATTCCCATTTTGAAGAACAAGCAGGATTGCACTGCTAACATTTCACTTACAGCAGAACAGCTGATGGGCCTTAAGCATTTTCATATCTTAGGCATCTTTTGGTCTTCAGATTGCTTTTCAGCATTTTCAGAGTTTTTTTTTTGTTTGTTTCTTTTTTTTTTTTTAGTCCATTTAACTAATGGCAGTTCTGCATGACTTGGCTAAAATAGCCCTTAAAATTCTAAAAAATAAAGCAAATGGGGGAAACATAGGCACTCAAAAATGATAAGGAAAAAGCTTGAGTCTGAACGGAGCCTGAGGTAGTAGGCGTACATTTTACAAACGCAGTCATCAAATGTGCGACACTAGGCAAACTGAGTGCTAGAGAACTCCCTTCTGAGAGTCGGCTTTTCCCAGGCACTCGAGGGCACTGGTGGAAACCGCCCTCTGTGAGGTGGGGGGCACCAGGGTTCCCCGAGAGCTTCAGCCGTGGGCTCCAGAAAGGACAGGCTCCAGCGGGAAGAGGGACGCTTCCGCCTTGGTTCTCAGCCTGCCCTGGGCTCCGGGGGAGCAGGCCGGCGGTGGTAGAGAACCGCGTCCCACTTCTGCGTCCCACTTCTGCGGGCCATCTCTATAATGTGCAGGTGCCAGCAGCCTCCAGTTCTGTTTCTGCAGAACAGCGGAAGCAGGGCAGTGCAGGGCGCAGATCCCACATCCCTCCCATTTCTCACGTTGTGAGTGGAAAGGAGCAGGGGATACTATTTTTCTTTCTCCATTTCCTTTTAAACTTGGGAGACTCTTCCCGGGAAAAGTGCCCCGCGGAAGCACAGGTGATGGATTGGTTTGGGGCACATCTCGTATTCAAGGCCCTGCACATATTCACATACTCACACGCCTGCGCTAAACAGAAAAGATTTGTTCATTAAAGCAGGGGGACAGGGGCTTAATCACGTCCCAGAAACTCAGTGTGAACCGTCCGACCGGCCGGCACGTCAGAGGCAGCGGGCTGTGCTCACCTCCCAGAGAACAGGAGTGGGAGGCTGCAGACCATCTCCTCACCTTTGTCTCTTCTGATGTTTTTTTGTTTTGTTTTGTTTTTGTTTTCAGTCATTTGACTTCTTTCCTTGGGCTTCCCATCAACCTCAGAATAGCCAGGAGCCAGGCTTTCGAGCCAGGATTTGGGTGTCCTTGAATCCCTGAAGCTGTGCAAAACTCGGTGTGCATGAGCATATGTCCGGGCCCAGTTTTTAAAAAAATTACACTCTCACCAAGTATTTAGCCCAGGGATGTAGAACCACACGAAAGTGGAGGCGGGCTACACGCACGTGCCTATGAAAAGCAGCGGGCGGCTGGGTCGGGCTACCCACATGGTCTTTCTGCTTCCTGAGCTGGCCTGTCCCTGTATTTCCCGGGAGGGTCCCTCCCCGTTATTTTCCTCCCACAATCCCAGGCTTCTGCTGGCTTCGGGCCACCACCCAGCCACGGAGTTCAGCCTGCAGAGGTGTCTGGGCTTGGAGCCCCAACCGGGCGCCGAGTGAGCCAGACAGAGGCCGCACCAGGCACACGCGCTCCAGCGAGGAAGCCGCAGAGCCTGCCTCGTGGCGTGGCTGTGGCTGTGGCTGTGGCGTGGCTGTGGCTGTGGCGTGGCTGTGGCGTGGCTGTGGCGTGGCTGTGGCTGTGCGCTGGGGCGGGGCTGCCTCTTCCCTCCCTTCTTCTTGGTAGTCAGGAAAGCGGGCCTTCTCCAACTGCCCGCTTCCCCTCATCAGCGCGTCACCTGCCACCCAGGCGGAGTGGAGGAAGCTCTCCCACTTGAGAGGGCGGTCTCAGTCCCATGGGAGTGGCAGGTGCGGGTGTGGTCTCCGGACTCCACTGCTCCAAGCAATCCTGTCACTTTTGTGAAAGAGAATTCATTTCTGGATGTGCCTTTCCTGGATTCTGTCGGTTTCCTTTGAAGAGCTGACCCCTGAAAGCCTTTCTGATTTCAGCTCACAGCCTTCTCTGTGAGGAGCCTGTGCCGAATGAAGGAACCGCCCTCGGTCATTCCCCCCTCAGCACCTGCGTGTTCTCGGTACACGTATCTGTGGCGGGAGCTTCCGTGTGTGATGCCCGTCACTCGCTATTAGCGGGTGAGTTCCTGGGAAGCAGGAACGTGTCTGGCTTGGTCACCGTTCCATCTTCAGCACAAAGACCGAGGCCGGCACGGAGTATGACTAATCAGCTGGTCCAATGTAACAGACGTGACGGTGCGTCCTGGATGTGGGTCCAGGCGCCCACGGAGACACCCCATAGAGCAGAGGTGGGTGAGTAGCATTGATACAAAAGACAGGGGTTTTAGCTGTCCCGCTCTGTATGAACACACACGCTGGTGTAGCTCCAGAAAAGTCGCTTTTATCTACGCTGTGGTAACTGCCAAGTGTCTAGTGTTCAACACCCCACATCCAACGAACAATCATGATACTTAGTGCCAGACCCTCTTTGAGGGTCTGGGAATAAAACCGTGAGAAGTGCAGCGTCCTGAGGCTGGAGGGGAGCGTGCGGGAGAAGAGAGGTCGGAAAAGAGGGCCCGAAGCGGGGCTGGGCACAGTCCTGCGGGGCCTCACGGGCCATGGAGGGGAGAGAGCAGGGGCCACCTGCCTCTGCACTGTCAGGCCACCCCAGGACAGGGCTCTCAGGTCCAGCTGAGTGTGAGGGAGACCCTGGGGCCAGGAGGCCACACACAGTAAGGGTACTCTGACCCACATCACAGGCTGGGCAGGGTGGCTGCAGAAACCAAGGATGCTCGGTTTGGTCAAGAGCAGGTGGGGGAGGACCTGGAAGAGGGATGCGTCTGACTTGCCTGTGGATTCTGGGTAGCCCGAGAGCTAGACCCTGCACTGGCGAGTGGGAGCTCTGGGGAGGCCGATTTGGATGTGTCTAGAGGAAGCAGAACAGTCATAACAATGAAGCCCATAAGATGCAAGGAGGCCGCCTGCCGTGGGAGGGACAGATCCTCGTCACTGGGATGCTCCAGCGGAATTAGGAGGCCGGATATTAAAGACAGAGGGTATTAGACATGCATATTGTCACTGGACTTCGCCGGCCGAGTCCGAGTCACCCTCTTGGCGGCCAGGCGTGTCTTTGAGAGCCTGCGGGTGCACAGACTCGGTGTGGCTCACACGCACTCCCAGGCAGTGAGTCCAGGCGGAGGCCGCTCCAGCGTGTGCGCGCCTGTGTGCAGCTGGGCAGCGAGGCCTGGCTCTGCCCGCCCAGCAGCAGGGAGCTGCTCACGCCCGGGGCAGGCAGAGTCGGCGGCGGCGGGGCCAGCGCAGCTGTGAGTCTGTCCAGCGCTGAGAAAGGGAGAGCTGCCTCCACAGGTGTCACCCAGCAAACACCCAGGGGCCCGCCTCCTTTCAACCACCCGGAGAGGAGGCGGGTGATACAGAACTCCCTGCAGGAGCCTCCCTTCGCCTGTGAACTCTTCGGGGAGCTTCGCACACAGGACAAATGGCGGTGAGGCCGCTCCCGAGGCCCAACGTTCTTCGGGAGCTCGCTGTGCAGAGGACTGGGCCCAGGGTCGGAGGCAGCAAAGCCACGGCAGATCCCGGTCACCGCTGTCAACCTCAGGCCACTCGGCTTTGACACGCCTGCATTTGATCCCTTTGGAGAGGGATTAGCACGCCTGTCAGGCTGCCACAATGCATGGCCGCTCTGAAGAGCTAGGAATTTGGTTCACCACGTTAGGGGCAGCGAGAAGTGTGCTTTCTGATGAAAATAAGAGTCGTGCTGAAAAGGCAATCGCTCACTAAGCAGATCCTCAACCCTGCTGCTGACAGAGAGGGTGTTAGACGAGACAGAACCTACCACGTTATCAGAAACGTCACCAGCGATGACCACGACAGTGATAGTAACAGCAGAGATGGTCACAGCCGATGACTGGTCACTCCTCTGCTCAAGAACCTGCTGTGGCTCCCTAGATACCCGGTCCCCTTTCTCAGCTGGGTGTCTGGAGGCCAAGAGGGACCAGGTCTTCTCTGCCTCACCAGGTGGCCCACGCCAACACCACTGATCCGGTCCTCCTGCAGCCAATCGTGTCATCAGACCACAGGGCTTATAGGGCTCCTGCCACCTGCTCAGGCCTGGGAGGCCACAGCCTAGTGGTTGACAGTAACTGCAGCCACCATTCACCGAGGGTGATGCCCCAGGCCCTCCCCACTTATCTGATTTAAGATTCACAGCCACCTCATTTTCCTAAAGGAGAAAACTGAGGGCCCCTCTCTCCTGGATCACCTGGCTAGTGAAAGGCAGAGGTTAGATCCAAACTCAGGCCTGTACAACCAGGAGGTCTGTGTTCTTAACCACCTGCCACTTATTTGGAGAGTAGGATGGGACCCGACAGGAGGCTACACTCATTGTTGTCCTGACAATGCACCTTCCCCAACTCCTCCAGCCGGGTCCTCAGACTGCCACAGAGGCAGGCGGTCCTGGGAGTTACCCTCACTTGTCTGGGGCCCGGCAAGCAGTGAAAGCTCTGGAGTAATTCAGCGCTGACGGACACTGGAGAGCACATGCAGGAATCGGGGAGAGGGACAACAGCGTGTCGGCCCTGGGAGCCCAGAGGCAGGAGAAGACCCCCATAAGGAGGCTGGCTGGCCTGGCGCAGGCAGAGGAGGAGGACATGGGAAGCAGCAGGTGGGAGAGAAGCGGGGATGACGATGGGAGCGCTGGGAAGTCTGATGAAGGGCCGGCACCGCCCTTCCCACTCCTGCCCCAGGACTCAGAACACCGAGGACTCCGACTGGTACCTGGGTTCCTGGCTTCAGGGTCGGCACAAGGTCTTTGATCATTTTGGCTTCGGAGACTGTGACTCCGCCCACCACGAAGAGGATCAGGAGAGGGTGGTCGCTGGGATGAGGCCGGCTCACCTGCAAAACAAACACCACCTGTTAGCAATCAGAGGTGTCAGAGGCTTGTGGACCCAGGGACCAGCAAATGCACACGTCCCCTTATTACATCCCTCCAAATATTTTATTGAAAGAAAATGTCCAGGAGTGGGGGCTATTAAATAAGAAGAGAAGATGGAGGGGCACCTCATTCCTTCCTTATCGGTCTCCCGCTCTCAGCATACACGTGCCCCTTCTTTGTTACACAACTCTGTTTACTTCCTAGGAAGCACCTGCCACAGTCTGGGGGTCACCTGTTGGTGGCTGTCTCCTCTAGTAGAACATAAACTCCACAAGACAGGGACCTTGCCTGCCATTCCAGTTGAATTTCCAGCTTAGTGCAATTTCTGGCACACAGTAGGTGCTCAATAAGTATCCATGGCATTGATGAGTAGTCAAAGCCCTAAGTAGGTATTGGTGAAGGGTGTGAAAAGATGAGACTGGCATTCACCCTCCAGGAGTTACGGTCTAGTGCAGACTTCACACCCTTATCTCCTGCACACTAGCCTCAGCTGAGGACTTACTCTACACCACGCATGTCAAACTCGCGGCCCTTGGGCCACATGCTTCATTTATTTGGCCCGTGTTAGCCTTTGAGTTTGACATGCTTGGTCTACATGGACCACTCCACCAGGGGCTGTGGAGAATTCCTGCTGGTGCCTTCCAGTTTCACCAATGAGCCAGTGTTATTATAAACGAAAACGCGAGTGACTCACAGCAACCCCTCAGGAAATGCAAAATGAACAGCACGTTGACTTAGTGACTAACTGAAGGAACAGTACGTTTGAGCCCCATCTGGAAGCCAGAGTTGGTTGGCTGAGGAGTGGCAGGAGAAGGGGAAAAGGTGTGAGCTGAGTTCCGGAGGCAAGCAGTCACCAGCTGAGTGGAGCAGGAGGAGGCCCAGCCAGGACGCTGGGAGCAGGGCGCAGGGCGCAGGGCATCACCACAGGAAGGATGCTGCCGACTGCTCACGTGGCCACGAAAGCCAGAGGTGGGAGAAACAGGCTTCGGCCCCAGGGGTGGAGAGTGCTTTCACTAATTCACACTGGCTAATGCGCAAGCCCCGCTGGGGCCATTGGACAGTCCCCAGGAGCAGTGGGCAGGGCAGGCTGACAGGGACCCCTTTCTCTTATCCCTGCTCCAACTCCTTTCTCTGTTGGGTTCCTCTGGCTACCTTCCCTGAATATACCCACTTTTCATCATCTTATTTTAAAAACACAAAGAGAATACACTAAGTGCTTTCCATTACATAAGCTACTCCTTGGCTTTTGGAGAGGACATTCAGACTGGAAAAGAAGGAAGGAAGGAAGGGAAGGAGGGATGAGGGAGGGAGAGCACAGAGCCGTATCTCTAATCTTTTCCAGAGTGGGTGGTGGTGAATCAATGCTGAGAAAAGTTAGGAAACCCTCTGATCATTAGAGAAAGACTGTCACTCCTCTCCCCTGGCTTCCTGCCCATAGGCCTCCTTCCCCTTGACTGCACTTGTTGATTTCTTTCTTCTAACCCACGCCCCATACACGTGACAGTCCTGCTGTGTCCCTGCCCCTGGGACTGCTCTCCGTGAAGTCACCAATGCCCATCATACGTAGGAGTCAATGGACACTTCGTCTTCGTGTCACTGGCCATTTCTGTGCCATTTGTTACAGATGATGACATCTTTCTTGGCCACCACAATAGCACCCTCCCGGCGGTTCCTTCTACCTTTGTAATGGTTTCTTCTCAAATGTCTTCCTTTTTTTTTTTTTTTTTTGCCTGCCCCTCTAAATGTTGATGTTTCTTGGGGTCCACCTTTGGCCCCTTGCTCTTTTCACTTGATATGTCATCCCTGAAGGACTTCATCCACTCCTATGCCTTCAGCCATCTTTTACGTATTTCCCAAATCTCTGTCTTTATCGCAAACATCTCTATTGAGTTCCTGGACGCCTCCAGGATCCCTCATCTCAACAGGTCTCACGTTTGATGCACAGTCTCCCCGCTGGTCTATTCCTCCTCTTCACTCTCTAACAACATCACCTCCTTACAGTCACCGGAGTCAGGTACCTGAGAGTCATCATAGACTTGCTGTCTCTTTCATCTTCCAGATCAAGTCCTGTCCATTCTGCCCCCTCACATTTAACCATCTCTCCTTGATTTACACTGTCCCTGTCCTGGTCAGGCTCTCATTCCTTCCTCACTAGATCGCCGCCAGCATAACTCATCTCTGTCCCTGGCCTGGCTTCCCCATCCATTCTCCTCATTCCTGCTTGAGGAAGCTTTCTAAAATGCAAATATTTATTACTGAATATAGTGCCTACCATACTAACCATTTTTGTGTATTGTCTTATTCAATTCTCAAAACATCCTTAGGAAGCAAACAGAATCACTGGTGTAGTTTGCAGATGAAGAGCTTGAGGTTTCATTCAGTGACACTGTGACTAAATCGTGGAACCAGAGGCCAAAGTCCGGAGGTCACAGCCTGACGCCCCTCAGCTCTAACTCATGCTCACATTCTCTCCAAAGAGTCTCAGAGTTCTGAGGCTGAAGTTCAGACTCCTTACTTTAGTATTTAATAAGGCTCTTATGACACGGCTTTGCTTTATGTCTCTATTTTTATCTCCTTCACACACGCTAATTGCTGGAGCCATTCACAATAAACTGAGATTTGCCTAAATTCATGGTATTTGCTTGTTTATCTGTTTTGGAACATTTTGTCAAACATATGACACTTTACTCAACATTTGTACTGAAAAGAGCATTTAACACAAGTGTTCAAGTCAATTTATTTCACAAAGCAAACCAACCGGTGTGATCAGCACCCAGATCTGGAAACAGAAGGCCAGCGCCCTGGAGACCCTCTATGGCCCCTCCTGTCATTCCCTCACAAGGGAACCAACATCTTGACTCATGACACTCAACATTGTACCTTGCCTTTTTCACTCTACTACACCCTGAGAGTTTCCCATATTAATAGGAAAGACCTGCCTCCCATAGGCATTGGTTGGGACCATTGGTGGGTCTTGGCCTCTCTCTGCACCCCTGATGTCCCAGCTATTAAAGACTTTGAATATCACCTGTATCATATTGTTTTATATAGCAGACATAGTTTCCTCTGGGTGAACTATTCTCACCTCCTCTTCTTTACCTCCTTCCCACGTACTCTCTTTAAAAAGTACCATCTCCCTACCCACCTCTCAACTCCTGTCCCAGGATCTAAATCTAAGGTACCTCTCTGCCTTAGCCTTGTCCACTGGACTGCTTGCTACCTGGATATACTTGCTGTCTCCTCTCCTAGATTGTAAGATGCTAGAGTAGGGACTGATCATAGTTACCTTGGTATTTTTGGCTTTGAGCATAGACCTAGTTTATGGTAACCTTTCTTTCTTTTTTTAAAATATATTTTTATTGATTTTTTACAGAGAGGAAGGGAGAGGGATAGAGAGTTAGAAACATCAATGAGAGAGAAACATTGATCAGCTGCCTCCTGCACACCCCCTACCGGGGATGTGCCTGCAACCAAGGTACATTCCCTCGACCGGAATCGAACCTGAGACCTTTCAGTCCGCAAGCCGACGCTCTATCCACTGAGCCAAACTGGGTAGGGCTATGGTAACCTTTCAACAAATGTTGCATAAATAAAGCCAATGCACGCATGAATGAGACCCACGGGTTAACCGGAGATGCCCCTCTTCTCTTAGAGATCTTTTAGAGACTCTCTTTGCTTTATGTGTGGTTCTTCCTGGCTCACTGACCCGAAGTTACGTCCAGCCCTACAAACAATTGTTGTTTCTCCTTAACCCTGGGACAGAAATAAAACTGGCTGCAGAACTTCAAGTGAACGGCATGTTCCCAAAGACATGTGCTTTCCATGAGCGAGTCTGGATGCTGAAGTACACTGCGAGAAGCCTGAAGGATGCATTGAGAGATGAAAAGGAAAAAAAGAAATGAACAGCAACAACAAAGAACAATACCCTGGGGCCAGGGGGAGGAGGGAATGTGGATTTTGGTACAAAGAGACGGGTCTGATTAATGCATGTTGCTGTTTGCTATTTTGGTTTCTGTTTAGATTTATGTTTTGATAACAGACTTTCCTTTTAGAACATGTCAAGTCAGCAGGCGATTGGGCGGTGGAGTCTCTTCCATCAAAATAGCACATTTTATAATGCGCCACGCACGGCTGGGTCCCCTTCTTTGGAGATGAAAGATTTAAGCATCGTTACTGCCATTGCAAACGCACAGATTAATCAAGCCAGTCAGGCCTTCTGCTCTTTTTTTTTTTTTTTTTTCATCTTCCAAACTTTCGCTGGCTGTGACTTTAAGACCTTGGTTCTGGTCAGATAAGACCATTTCTTCCCACCATCCATGCCAGCCTTTGAAGCAGAGGCTGCTGAAACCTCTGCAGCTGTGGGCCCCCAGGCACTCTTTGATGTCCCTGTTGGTTTTCATGAGAAGGGTTTCCGCTGCTTCGCTGCTTCTGAGCTCTGCTTCTGAGCTCTTGAGGAGTTCTGGGAATCCTGCTGCCGATTCTCTTCCGCTCAGTTTCTCTTCGTGAGTGACTCACTTGTCTTTAGCGCGGGCAAGTGTCCTCAACAGTGGGCAGGACTGTGCACCAGAGCTTGAGGGGCACCAGGCCCTGAGAACAGCCGTGCTGACTTTGAACATGGCTTGGGAATGGCTTTTCTCCCAACCGGAGTTGTAAGAGCACTGCCACAGCCACCGAACACCTCATGTCCGCGCTGTGCTTTTCCCTCATTCACTGAGCCATCCCACAGCTGTTCATTGAGCAACTACTACGAGCCAGACACTTGTGTCGACACCAGGGATTCAGCAGTGAACAAACCAGAGAGGAGTCCCTGCTGTCGTAGGACTGACATTTCAGTCGGGGGAGAATGACAAAACCAGTCAGCACACGGGGAAAAGAAAGGTGGTAAGTGCTGTGGAGGGCAGTAAAGCAGGGGGTGGGCAAGCATGACCCTACACCAGCCTTAGCACCTATGAAGTAGGTAGAGGCTCCATTTTACCGTAGAGACAGAGTGAGGCTTGGCGAGATGAAGTAACTGGTCCTCTCATTTGCTCCCACAGCCAGTGAGCACCCGGCCCTGTGGGGTCCAGCAGCGCTTCACCTCCCTGAGTGCCCGCCCATCTCACCTTCCCTCTCCAGCCCGATGCCAGTGTGGCCTCGTGCCCCCTCTCACTGCTGCCAGGGTGATCTGTACAAAATACACACTGGTGACATGTGCCTACCACATTTAGTGGTGCCGCATTGTTTTTGGTCAAATTTCCATGGTTATAGCTCCTGCTTCTCTCTCTGTCTTCATATCGAGAACTACCTGTAGTTCCTTCCGTGTACCATGGCGTTTCGTCACTCTGTTCCTAACTCCTACTGGTCTGACACGTTCAACTCCTGGGAAGCTCCTCTGACGTGGGACTGAGCTCCCCCTTCTCTGCACCCGCACATCCCCTCCGGCGCACACGCGTCTCTCCTCCTGCAATCCGCAGTCTTCCTGCCTCTCTCCCTAACACGCCGTCAGCTCCACGGGGTAATCTATGCCACGGCAGGGAGGATATCTAGTTTGTCTCTATATCTTCTTTATGCACCACGGTGAGGAGCGCACAAACCAGGCTCTCCGTGACTGCTCACCAGCAAAGTTCATAGACTGTCAAAACCAAGGGTTTTTTTTTGTTTTTGTTGAATGATTTCTTTAAAAAAAAATATATATATTATTTACTTTTTACAGAGAGGAAGGAAGAGGGACAGAGAGTTAGAAACATTGATGAGAGAGAAACATCGATCAGCTGCCTCCTGCACACCTCCTACTGGGGATGTGCCTGCAACCAAGGTACATGCCCTTCATCGGAATCGAACCTGGGACCCTTCAGTCCGCAGACCGATGTTCCATCCACTGAGCCAAACCGGTTTTGGCCGCTGAATGATTTCTACCAAAGCCCATCTCACTAGAACTTATGGATCATATTTAGCTAATGTTAGACAAAAATCAACCCCGACCTCATAGCATGGAGTATAATTAAGAAGAGGAAAATAAAAACAATGGTTATAGATAGTGTTGCAAATGGAAATTCTAGAACCTGTACTTATTTAGTCAACCAACACACAACGCTGAGATGTTTTCCTCTGGTCAGAAAGACCATGAAGTGTAATTGGCCGAAGCCAACAGTTCATCTCTGAGTCTTGTTCTTCTTGTGTCAACAATGAGGGGCCGGGCTAGGTGACCTCCAGGCATGTCCAGCTCTCGCAGTCGGTCCAAGGATCTGACGTCACATTTCACCGGATGCTCATGATTTTTGCCCTTCACCCCCACAGCGTACTCCACCCCTGCTGTGGGCGCTTCTGCAGGTCTTTCAAACAGATGTGGACAGTCTCCCGATCCCCATGGTTAGGGCATGGGCCACTGGCAGCCAGGTAGTTACAGCGTGATCCTGCCCCTCAACCATGGTTGAATAATGGTCCAAGAATGGATCTCCGACCCAGGCGGGGCCAACTCTAGATCCTTCCTTGGGAATCAAGACTTGACCTAAGAAAGACAAGGCTGAATCAAAGCTTAGCTTGTAAGAACCGAAAGCTGTGGACTAGCTCTCCAGTCGTTCATTCAGCTAATACCGAGTAAGCACCAGCAGCATGCTGGCCTGCTCTCAGCGTCTTTGCAGGCTGGAGCAGGTCTCAAAGGACCGCCTGGTTTCCCGCTGGCTTCCCAGTTCCCAATCCCAGGCTTCCCGAGGCCGCCGCATCGCTGCCCTAGGTTCCCCGAGACATGCTTGGTCCTCGCAGCAAACGATCCTTTCTCTGATTCCGTTAGTGCAATTTGTTGGCATTTTAATTGCAACGAGAGGGTTTCAGCTCCCACCCCGCCTCTCCACCACCAGCTTCTCAGGGCCTCTGAGCAGTTGCTCTGTGTTTCCTTGTGGCCCTTTCCGATTGCCCCCAAGGCGAGGACGCTCTCAGATGAGCTCAGATGAAGGGCCCAGAGGCCAGCCCAGGGTCCTCTTGGACTCTTTCAGAAACCTTTTATTTTTTCCCAATTAAGCATGGCCACATAAGAGATGGAACAACAAAACAAAAAACTTCTTAAAAACACACATAAAAAGAAATAAAACGGCCTCATGCAATTTTCAGATAAAACCACCCTCCTCACGCCAAGTCCAGCGGAGGAAACATCTTGACAAATCATGTCCGTTAGTCAAAACAAGCTGGGGTCCAAACACATGGAGTAGATATAAAATATATTATTTTCAGGAGACTGAAACCCAAACCACAAATTCCAGAAACGCATTTTAAAAGTGCTGCCCATTAGACACGCTAGTTTTAAATTAAATTAACGTTGTAGTGAGGGGGAAGGTATGTTTCGGTTTATTTATTAGATCACTATCGAGCTTTCCTGTAAGGAGATCAAGGTGCTCCGGGAACAGGCGTTTGCAGAGAAGATTGGCTGTTTGAAGAACGCCAGGTTCTGCCAGAGCGGCTTCTCTCCAGCTTGATTCCCCCTCCCCCTAGGGCACTGCCCTTTGAAGCCCAGCTTTATGTGGCTAACCACAGTCCTTCTGGCTGAGGAGTGCATTTGGCTGGCTTGAAACACTTTCTTAGAGAAGCATGAAGAATGATCTCATGGGCACGCTCACTCTTCTCCCCTGCATTACCTTACAGGGCTCCATGGAGTGAGCTGGGGAGAGGACGGTCCTGCAGCTCAGTTTCTTATCACTCACTCCTCTGCCCGGTTCTTCCTTCCTTCCTTCCTTCCTTCCTTCCTTCCTTCCTTCCTTCCTTCCTTCCTTTCCTTCCTTCCTTCCTTTCTTCTTTTCTTCTTTCCTTCCTTCCTTCCTTCCTTCCTTCCTTCCTTCCTTCCTTCCTTCCCCCTTCTTCCTTCCTTCCTTCCTTCCTTCCTTCCTTCCTTCCTTTCTTCCTTCCTTCCTTCCTTCCTTCCTTTCCTCCCTCCTCCCTCCCTCCTTCCTTCCTTCCTTCCTTCCTTTTCCTTCCTTCCTTCCTTCCTTCCTTCCTTCTTTCCTTCCTTCCTTCCTCCTTCCTTCCTTCCTTCCTCCCTCCCTCCCTCCCTCCCTCTTCCTTCCTTCCTTCCTTCCTTCCTTCCTTCCTTTTCCTTCCTTCCTTCTCTCTTTCTCTCTCTTTCTTTCTTTCTTTCTTTCTTTCTTTCTTTCTTTCTTTCTTCCTTCCTTCCTTCCTTCCTTCCTTCCTTCCCTTCCCTCCTTCCTTCCTTCCTTCCTTCCTTCCTTCCTTCCTTCCTTCCTTCCTTTCTTCTTCCTTCCTTCCTTCCTTCCTTCCTTCCTTCCTTCCTTCCTTTCCTCCCTCCCTCCCTCCCTCCTTCCTTCCTTCCTTTTCCTTCCTTCCTTCCTTCCTTCTTTCCTTCCTTCCTTCCTCCTTCCTTCCTTCCTTCCTTCCTCCCTCCCTCCCTCCCTCCCTCCCTCCCTCCTTCCTTCCTTCCTTCCTTCCTTCCTTCCTTCCTTCCTTCCTTCCTTTCTCTTTCTCTCTCTCTTCTTTCTTTCTTTCTTTCTTTCTTTCTTTCTTTCTTTCTTTCTTTCTTCCTTCCTTCCTTCCTTCCTTCCTTCCTTCCTTCCTTCCTTTCTTTTCTTTCTTGAGATTATATTATTTAAAAAAAGATTATGGGCAAAGAGCAGACAGGTCTTTCATTACCAAAGCCTTTGGGGACTCGCCTTAAAACCAGGTCTGAAGTGTAAGTGAATTTGCCATCCTCTAGGTTTTAGGGAAAACTCTGAGACTCCACCAAACACCTTCCTTGCCGAGCTGGACAGTCAAACGTATATTTAGGTGGAGTATATACTGTATTTCCCAAAAGTGGCCACAAGAATATTTTCTGCTCCTCATGCTCTTGCTCTCTTCTCAAAGGAAAGAGTGTGTCCCCTCCCCACGACCCTGTGGGCGCACTGGGCCTGCCTGCACACATGGATTCTGTGGGAGAGATGCTGTGAGGCTTCTGAGGGCTTCCCCCTGGTGCACTCTCTCAGGAGTCTGGTCTTGCTGGCCTCTAGTCCCTTGTCCTTGGAACACAGCTGCCATGCTGTGAGGAAGCTCAGGCCACATGGGGAGGCCTACGTGGGAGGAACTGAGTCCCTTAGCTGCCAGGCTGGGCTGGGCTACCCGCCCACACTCAGCATCAACTTGTGAACGCGCCAGCTTGGAGGGGAATCCCTCCCTGTTGACCTCTGCCCAGAGTACAGCTTCATGAACAGGATAAATGATCAATATTATCTTAAGCCAGTGTTTGGAGACGGCTTCTTATGCAGCAATAGATCACCAGAACGGGGGGATGAAGGACTTCCCTGGACAGTGATGTATATAGAAGTTCATGCTAAAGCAATACAGAGAGCAATTTTAGCAAGTTGCAGTATGATGCAAACACGGTTCTGACTTTAGTAAGGGCAGAATCCAGCTGCTCTGACTTCCCTCTTCCAGAGGATTTACTTGATGCAGAAAATCTTAGATTCACAGGCATTTTTCTTAACTTTCACTGGCTGCAGACATTTACATGAATGAGATGGACGTCTGCGAGCCACTTCCCAGTGTCTGGGATGGAGGCCTCCAGTGCCCCTCAGCGCGGAGGCTGTGAGGAGGGCCGAGCCCGTGCTCTCTCCCAGCACACGAGACCATGCTTCCGGAGTGTTCCCGGCGGAGTCTGTGTCCTGAGTGGCCAGGGTCTGGCCCTGCTGGCCTCTATCCCCTTGAATCGTCTTGTCACGGTCCATGCACGGAATTTCACCAGCTCCCTACAGCTGGCCCCAGGAGGCACAGGTTATGTCCCCCGAGACTGGGGGTATCAACAGGCTGGGCACACGGTGGAGAAGAAGGGGTCTGTCTGGAGAAACACATCGCAGCCTTACAAACATGGCTTCCACCGGCCCAACAGAAAGAACGTTAGATGCCATGTCTCTCTGGCAACAGCACATCCATAGTGAAACCTGAAACCCTTGGGCGCCTGTTCTCTGCTATTTAAGTCACTTGTCCACTCAGCAGTTGGTCTGTAGGCACCAACGGCCTACGCACTGGCTCTGCACAGGGACACCAAGTTACTCAAGGCGGACTTTTCTCCAGCGTCACAGTCTGGCCAGGATCACAAACTCATAACAAGGGGAGTAGGAAATACTTAACCAGCACGTACTGTAGGCCAGGCACTGTCCCGAGTGCTCTGGATGCATCAACTCATTTAATTCTCAGAACAACCTACACAGTGGGTACTGTTATCATCCCCATTTCACAGATGAGGAAACGGAGGCCCAGAGAGGTTAAGGGATGCACCCAAGTCACACAGCTAGTTCTAAGCCAGACAGTCTGACGCGGACGTGTTACGACTGCTCTCTCTGGCCTCCTGTAAACAGACCTAAGCGGCAGAATGAAGTGACTGCTGTTAGGCAGCGGATACGAGTTGGCCTTCTATTATTTACAAAACCAGACAAAATCATGACAGATGTTAAATAGAAAAGAGGCCCCCAACCTCCCCCCGGAACACTCATCCTGCTGCCTAACCACCTGTGAGGACATCTCTCACACGACAGAACCAGCCCTTTGCTTCTCTCTGTTCCCTAGAGACGAAGAGGCTGGAGAAGGGGTCTGCAGCTGTGTGTGGACAGGAGCAGAGACCGCAGGTTTCCTTGACGGAGGTGGAGTCAGGCGTCCGCCTCCCCCACGCACCTGGCAGCACGGCGGTGAGTAGGAGCGAGTGGCCGCTGCCTCTCTGGGGTTACGTAAGGACAAGACAATGACCAGCTTCGCCTAGTTTAGCAGCTGGAAAGGAGGGTCAGGGATTCCTTTGAGGGTCACTGGAGTTGACTGATCTACCCCCTGTGAAGTTGTTGAAATGCAGCTTTTGGTTAACACACTGAGGACGGATCACGAGAATTTGCCAGCTTTGTTTAGTTCCACTTCATATTACACAGTGTTTTACAAAGTATCACACTTTAAAAAGATATTAGCTTGTAAGGACATGTAATAAATAAACTTCAAAATGCAATGGGTATTTAATTTTAAAGCGTGCCTTTAACATTTATGTAAAACGTTTTTGTACTGGTTCAATAGAAACTTATCTGGCCACTGGGTAAAGCTAGCAATAAAACTACTGGTCCGCAATGTGTTAAGGGCAGAAAGTCGTAACAAGGAGCCAATGACTCTAACTGACCACTGGGGCCACCCTCCAGACCTTCAGCGAGCGCCTGCTGTGTGTAAAGCCATGGGGACTTGGCCTACGTGTTGAGGAGGCAGAAATAAATAGACCTAGATCAGCCCTCCATTCTCCCAGCCACAGTTTGCACGTTCTTTTTTTTGATTGTGGCCTATTGTGAGAGATACATTTAAATCATATGCGTGTATGTAGGCACTGGGTTGTTCTGTTTCGCCTTGCTAGTCTGTTTTGTTTTGTTTGTTTTTTTCTTTAAAAAAAGTGATTACAGTCCAATGAATTGGTATCTTTTGTTGTTGTTAATCCTCACCTGAGGATATTTTTTCCATTGATTTTTAGAGAGTAGAAGAGAGGGGGAGAGACACAGAGAGAGAAACATTGATGTGAGCGACACATCACTGGTTGCCTCCCCCATGTGCCCCAACCAGGGCCGGGGATCGAGCCTGCAACTGAAATAGAACCCGAAACCATTCAGTCCTCCGGCCGATGCTCTAACTACTGAGCCAAACTGGCCGAGGCCAATGAATTGATATCTTGATCCCTACTGTGCAGCGGATCAAGTTGTGCAGCTAGAAAACACTGGGAAAAGATACCCAACGTGTATCGTTATAAAACAATGTGTAAATGAAGCCACAGAGGTGTGTGTGAAAGGTATGGAGCCCTGAAGAAGACATGCGTTAGGGGCCTGGGAAACCTTCTCCTATGTTCTTTTTGTTACCAGTCGTGGGGCACCTGCAGCTCACCTGTGGGAAAGTCTACCATTTCCTAGCACATCTCTCACCAGCTTCTCAATGGCCCTCAGCCACATCATCGTCTACAGATACTGCCCCTGGGCGACGTGAACTAACGTCACCTGTGACACCAGCGGGGAGTCCAGGGACAGGGTAGCCCAGCTCTAGAGCTCCCTGAAGTTCCCTGAGCACAAGGATCCCGCAGGGACGCCTGCCTTTCATCTGGCTCTGTCTTTTTTTTTTCTTTTTTCTTCTTTTTTGTTTTTATTTATTTATTTATTTTTTGGTTTTTTTTTTTTCTTTTTGGCTCTGTCTTTTTGCTTCTTTCAGGCTCAGCATCCATTCAGTGAGTCTTGAGTGGGGGATGGCGGCCGGGGGGGAAGGGCGGGGAGATGGGAGGGGGGGAGTAGGCCCTGGAGGAAAAGAGTGGGCCAGCAAGTGTCAAGAAAGCAATGACTATTGATACAGAGATGTGACGTGAAGAGGCAGCTCAATGCCAAAACACAGATGTCTTCTCCTGGCAGAGGTTGGGTGGGGTGGGGCTGCGCACTGCCAGTGAGCGGTGGGGCCAAGTCCCAGGAGAGCAGACATGGTGCCAGCAGATGCCCTGGGAGATATCCCTCACACTGGCCGCCTCGATGGCCATTGTAGGCATGGAATTAATTCATGAGCTGCACAGACACGGGAGGGGGAAAATATCTGTGCTAACGAGTCATCATGAAGAAAAGAATTAATGATACATGAATATTTAACTTCCAAGAAAACGCCTGAAGCATCCTGGAGCCAAAGCACGTGGTGAGGAGCAGGGGCTTGGGAGTAAGACTGGCCGGGGCCAGATCCTGGCGTCCCATCTCCTGGGTGCTCTCCTGGAAAACACCTGAGGACAGAGAAGAGTACGGGTTCACGCCTCCTGCTTAAGCTTTCAGGGCTCAGTTTCCCCAGTGGGAAAGCAGGGGTACCGATAGAACCTACCTCCTAGGATTGATGTGAGGTTAACATACAAGAATGGCTGGGCCCAGGATACATGCTGAGCACAGGCTGGCTGCATAACGTTGGGCCTTAAGTGAGAAACAGTGGAAAGCAGGACCGGGGGGCTGGTAAGAAGCCACAACCACGTGGGATTCGCCTGCCTCCTGCATCTCCTCTCTGGGACGGGAGGGCTCTTCGGCCAGCCCTCCGAGACTCTCCCACCCCCTGTAGGCAGATGAGGCGCCCCTGGCAACAGAGAGCAGAGGCCCAGCAGCTGGGGGCTGGGGGCTGGGGGCCGAGGGCCGGGATGGATCCTGACAGCTGCTGGGAGAACACACATTCTTTTCCCTTAAACCCATGACTTGGAAGCCTCCTGAGAGATGGGTCTTGGTGTGCAGGAGGGTTTCTTTATGACCCCAACTGGGGAGGCTTGAAGGGGAGGAGCACAGCGGTCTAGTGGGGCCCAGGAGGGTTCTGCCGTCTTCCTAAGCAAAGCCCACCCTGGGACCGTGACGTGTGTGACCGCGGGGAGAGCGGCAGAAACACTCCGCAGCACTTAAACGGGTGACTTCACAATGTGGCGTCTGATGGTTCACGAAACGGCGATGGAATCCACCAGCGGACGGTCCTCCTACCTGGGCCTGCAGCGCTGCGCAGTCCCTGAGCACATTAAGGCACTGCGACGCCCAGCGGCAAACATTTTGCCTTGATTTGCTGTTTAACCCAGGGTTTCTCAAACATACTGGGTCACCGGTCCTTTTGCTAAGGAGCAAGTTCTTCTGTGGAACATCGCTGGGCAAAGAGCGAGTCAGGGCCTTCTCCCATGCACACTGGCCTCTCTACAAATGAGAAACTCGCGTGGCGAGCAGGGTGCAGGTGGTCCGAGCTCCAGGTGTGCCCTTGGCCAGACCGTGAAGGCAGCCGCCTGCCTGGGAAAGGACACACAGCCCCCGGGGCCAGCCTCAGACCTCACTGACCAGGCCTGAAGGTCCACGCTGGTGACTGTAGTCTCTCTTCAGGGTGAGGGCCAAGCTTCTGAGGGAGGAAGAGGGTGTTCCAGCGGAGAAGGTCAGAGGCCATGTCTAGCCTGGAAGTTTCTGTGTGAACCAGCCGTCATGAAGGGCCACTGAACAGCCCTGGGCTACCCTCAACACCGGAGCCTCAGAACAACTTTGGGAAGCTGATCTGTGCTGCATTATTTAACACACACACACACACACACACACACACACACACACACACACACACACACTTCACCAGCACTCGTTGCAGCAGAAGCTGCTGATCATTGGGAACAGCAGGAAGGAGATCGGCACGTCCATTCCGGCCGTGAACTGTGCGGTTTAGAGTCTGACTGTCTGGCTTCTGTCCTCTGGCTTCGGGGTGGACCAGTTCTCCTGGCAGATGCACATATGAACTCTGTGTAGATTAATTCATGATTTCAAAGACGCTTTGAAGCTGGCAAAACATTCTGTTATTTCCAAGAGTTATTACAACTGAAATCCTGGCACAGACTGGGAGGTCAGCCTGTAATCTGATTTCGATCCTTTTAGATTCAGAAACTTTACAGTGGGTTAAAAATAGATCGCATCTGTGTACTTCTGCTCCTTTCATCCCCACTGCAAAGGCTGTGCAGTGATTTTTGACCTGCCCTCGCTATTAGCCAGAGAAACCCTAGCACTTGTCAACTGGGAATGTGTGGGCCCAAACAAGTCATTTTTAAACGCAGATTGAAGCAGCCACCGTGGAAAGCAGTATGAAGTTACCTCAAAAAATTGAAAATGGAATTGCCTTATGACCCAGCTATTCCACTTCTGGGAATATGTCTGAAGAAACCGAAACACTAATTCGAAAGAATATATGCACCACTGTGTTCACTGCAACCTTACTTACAACAGCTGAGACTTGGAAGCAGCCCCAGCCGGTTTGGCTCAGTGGACAGAGTGTTGGCCTGCGGACTGAAGGGTCCCAGGTTCGATTCTGGTCAAGGGCATGTACGCTGGTTTCAGACTCGATTTCTGGCCCTGATCAGGGCATGAGAAGGCAACCAATCCATGTGTCTTTCTCACATTGATGTTTGCCCCTCTCTTTCCCTTCCTTCCACTCTCTCTAAAAATCAATGGAAAAATACCCTTGGGTGAGGATTAACAACAAAAACAAAAAACAAACAAAAAAGATTTGGAAGCAGCCCAAGTGCCCATCAGTAGATGAGTAAATAAAAAAGCTATGGTACATTTACACAATGGAATACTACTCAGTCATAAAAAGAAGGAAGTCTTACCTTTTGTGACAGCATGGATGGACCTGGAGATTATTATGCTAGTGAAATAAGCCAGTCAGAGAAAGACAAATACCATATGATTTCACTTACATGTGGAATCTAACAAACAAAATAAACTGACAAAACGTAAACAGACTCATAGATACAGAGAACAGACTGACTGACAACTGTCAGAGGGGATGGGGGTTGAAGGATTGGGTGAAAAAGGTGAAAAAATGGGTTTTGGGGTGATGCTACCCATATGACTGAGCAAAGTTACTCATTATCCTGCATAATAAGTTCTAGAACTAATAACAGCAGACTGTTATTAATTAAGAACAGCAGAATGGTACATGGATTCCTGTGGCATGGAAATGTGGCCAGGCAGGAGAAACATTTTCAGCAGTGCTACCCTGCCCTGAAGGGCTGTGTCTTCACATATCAACCAGGAAAGATCCCAGTGCGTACATCAAAAGAAACCGGAGGAGGCTGGAAGGGCAGGCTGCTCTTAACCAAAAGTTAAGTGAAGATTGCACCTGGTTTCAGAAGAGTCAAAACACTGCATGGTATCTTATGTGGCACCCGGCGGGTGAAGGGGTGCCAGCATTTTCATGCCGGCAAAGATAGCATTCCATTCAGGATGACCTCTCTGCGGCAGCTTTACCTTCATGAACATGCTAAATCCAGTCTTGAGGAGGTCAGTGAGGCCTGACGACATGTGCTCAATATCAACAGGATCTGGCCTTTCGGGATCAAATATTTCCTCCACAACCTGCTTCAGCAACGGCTTGTAGGATGCCTGGAAGGATAAAATATTGCGCTGTGAGCAACAGGGTTTGTCTGGACAGAGGATGGCTTTATCGGCACCCAAGGAAACAAAACAAGGTTATTTTGATACTGAGCCAAGGCTATGATTTTGTGTGTGAAAAGGCAATTATAACAACATTGGATTTTTTGGTAAATTTTCACCCCAGTACCTCAGCACTAATTGTTGTTTCTCATATTCCTTATAGAAGCAAATCTCTCATTCCTAGAGCTATGATCACAGAATGGCTAGTTTTTCAATTAAGACTGAAAGTGATAATTTTATGTATGAAGTATACTGGAAAACAAAGCATTGTCATTTGGTATGAACATAAAGATGGTCCCCAGGTTTTCCTAAACATTGTTAGAACTATGCTCCTTCTGCTAGGAACTCAAATGTTTTCTTTCTTTCTTTTTTTAAAATGTCTTTATTTATTTTAGTGAGAGGAAGGGAGCAGAGAAGAGAGATAGAAATGCTGATTGGCTGCCTCCCGCATACTCCCTACCTGGGATCGAGCCCACAACCCAGACATGTGTCCTGACTGGGAATAAAACGGGTGACCTCTTGGTTCCTGGGTTGACGCTCACACCAGCTGAGCCACACCAGCGGGCGGAAAAAATGTTTTCGTACAATGTTTTGTTGTCGTCCAAGCCCAAGGCATTCCCTCCTTCCTCTACGGAGCTCAGCTCCAAGTAGGACTTGGACAGAGAAAGCAGCCAAGGTGCCAAAAAGGAATTCGACCGAGGTCAGGGCTGAAGAGAGGCAGGCCATGTGGTACTGTAAACATTTCAGTAGAATTTAGTTGAACTTTTGATAAATAATGCTAAATGCTTTCCTTTTCTGTGACCTGAATAGCCTATCCACACTTAGTAATACTGGGAGGCAGCTCGTCTAACTGAGCATGCTCCCCACCTCTTTCCTTGGCTCTCCGTACTCCCAAGCTCCTCCTCGCATCTCTTCCCATCAGTGGGATCACCTTCCTCCCAGTCCTGTGGCTGCCTCTGCTGCTCCAGTTCCACAGGGCACCCAGTGTGAGCACAAAGGATAAAGGGAGAAGGAATGACTTCCCTCAACGCATTCTCTCAATCTATCCTATCTCTGCTGCGTCTGTTACAGGCTCGGAACAGCCAGGCTCCCACGGAGCACCGGTGAGACTGCTTCTCTCTTTGCATTGGCCAACACTGTGAGCTGCCTTTAGCAAGTGTCCAGGATATTTGGTGTATTGACTTCATCTCTGGCTTCATCTTGCTTTTCTCACTGTCATTTATTTTTTACTCTTATTTTCCCTTTATTCCTATTTTCTTACCTAAAATATATTAAAAATAAAGCAGGGCATTTACTATCAAAATCATAAACAATAATTTAGCCAGAATGCAACCGGTGCATTTGTTAGGGATGAGATGCAGGGAAAAATAGCAACTGCTCAGTTGAGGGGTGTAGCCTTCTTATGTTTATTGGCCAAGTAGACCATTGCATGCCCAGAGATCTCACAGGTTAATGCTTTTGAAAGTAAAGCACTGGGCAGGAACACCGATAAGACAGAAATTAACACACACACACACACACACACACACACACACACACACACACGTCAACCTTCCTCATAATAAAGCTATATCCAGAGAAATTTAAAAAATTTACCATACACGCAAAAATCTATAGGTTTGAAAACACACTTTTGATGAGGCCATCATGAATTGAAACTCTCAGATATGGCTGATGGAAGGGTACATTGCTACAATTAGTGTGGAGAGCCATTTGGCAATACCTATCAATATTACAATTGCATTTGACCTAGCTATTCCACTTGTAGGAATTTATCCTATAAATATGCTGATATATGTAAATGATGCTCATAAAGAGCTGTTTATTGTTTGTAATAGAAAAGATTGGAAACAACTCAAGGGCCTATCATTAGGGAGCTGTTCAATAAAGGGATGCATCCACAGGAGGGGACGCTATGAAAGGGAAGAGGGAAGTCCTCTGTTGACCTGGCAAAAAGGAAGGTGCAGAATAAAATGTGGGTGAAAAAAGCAAGGTGAGAAACAGTGTACGATGGGGCTGGACTTATGTGAAATGTGTCATGTGTGTATTTGTTGGAATACGGAAAAAATAAACTCTGATGTGATATACAGAGACTAACATGAGCAGTGATCATGGGACAGGGGACTGGAGAAGGGACAGACGTGGGAGGGAAACTTTTCAATGTATTGCTTTTTTAATTTTTATTTTTTCAATGTATTTCTTTATAAAAACACAGTTAAAACACCACTACAAACAGCAACAGGATTTTTTCACTTGTTGAAAATGAATAGATTGTGCATGGAAGAGAATAGAGTAAAACACACCCAAGGTTCTGGGAGTGGGGGATATTATTTTCTTCTTTTTTCAAAATTTCCAGAATTAACAAGTATACTTCTAGAAGGACAATGTAATCCAATAAATACTTGCAATGATACGAAAAATAAAGGTCATAGAATGACCTTTGAATTCTATAAAACTTCCTTGAGTAAACCGTCTTCAGAGTCCTGTCATCATGGACATTTGATCTCTTAAACTTCAACACTCATCTCTTTAAACTGCTCCCAAGTTACATATTATGGAGAAGAGACATCTCAATTCTTTATCAAAACAACTAAGCACAGCCTGGCCGGTGTGGCTCAGTGATGAGCGTTGACCTATAAACCAAGAGGTCATGGTTCGATTCCAGGTCAGGGCACATGTCCGGGTTGTGGGCTCGATCCCCAGTGGGGGGCATGCAGGAGGCAGCTGATCAATGATTCTCTCTCATCATTGATGTTTCTATCTCTCTCTCCCTCTCCTTTCCTCTCTGAAATCAGTAAAAGTATATTAAAAAACAACTAAGCACAGAACAATAAGTAACACTGTGCCTTTATTTATTTATTTTTTATTTATTTTTATTTTTATTTTTCATTTAACACTGTGCCTTTAATAAGCAAGATTTGGAAAAGACTCGCTCAGGTACAAAGTGGTACTTGTTTTGTGACTTAGCCCACACCTTTCTTCGATTTTCTAGTTAGGGTTTTAATAATGAGAACCTTTGGCTCCTGCCTCTCGGCCGTGTAGCTTGGATTGCTTTGTGCTCCGAATCCTGTCCCTGAACTCTGACTGGAACGGACCGCTTTGGCAGTGGCTTCTCAGATGAGAAACCTCGGGTGGTCCCGGAATTTTCTACTCAGCCAGAAGCTACCCACTTCTGAGAAAGGACCACAGAGAAGGTGGTGATCGGGGACAGGATGTCTTCCGCAGCGCCCTGCTCAACGTTTCCCTCACACGCCAGAAAGGGCCGGAGGGGAGATGAGTCGTGTAGTTTGTCTCAACATTAACAGGGTTAACCATAGTAATTTAATTTTCCTAATCAAGCATTCCCTGCCAGTTCTCCTTTATTGGGGGGTGGGGAGAGGAGAGGAATTAAAGACACAGACATTTTCATCCTTCCTTTATCTTGCTGGTCATTTATCCCTTGCTTACACCACATCCAGTGTGTGTTGGCAGTAGGAGTCTGTGCCCGCCACAATCACTCAGACACCAGGTTCCTCCACTCCTTCAGGCCCCGAGGTCCCCACCGCAGCCCTTGCAGCTCATCATCAGACGAGGAAAGAGAGTATGGAGGGTTTCCAGAGAGATTTCAGGGGCTCTGCCCGAAAGTGATCTGTATCACCCCCACTATAATTCATTGGCCAGAATTAGTCACAAACCTACATTTCCCTGCAAGGGACTCTGGAACAGGTGGCCTCACTGTGCCAGGGGGAAAAGAAGTGGAGTTCGGGGGTCCACATACATTGTCTCTGCTGCAGACATATTGTAAAGTCGGATTGAAACATGCACATAATTAATCCCTTAACAACTGACAAATTGCATGTTGTAGGCAAAGTACTATTAAACCCTTTTCCCTTCTGCATAAGAATTTGACCTTTGGTTAACTTTTTAGCTGTTTCCCTGGAAACCTGATAAGGGAAGAATGTCAAACTCTAGCCAGGCAAGATTGCTTAGGATAAAAGTGACCCCTACTTGGTTAACTGCATTAGACTGGGAGGACTATAAATACTGGATAGAAGGCCGGACCTTTGGGCTTCTCTGAGTCTGTTGACTCTTGCACGACTGGCATACCTGGGCACGTGCCTTGGAGGGACGCTGGAAGCTACACTGTGCAGTTGTTCCAGAGAAATTGGCTCCTATGGGAGACCAGGGCTTTAAGGCAGGGAACTGCCCCTCCTCTCCCCGCACAACCCCCCTCCCCCCCCCGGCCCCCAATGTGAGTCTAGTTCCCGCACTCCTGAGCTGTCACCTCGGGACCAAACTGAGTAGCCATGGTCACAGGGACTAACTACTCCAGGGAAGGAGAATGCCCGCTGCTTCCCAATGGTGAGCTGTGTCCCTGCCTTGGGCAGACTGGTGCCAAGGGGCGGCTATGACCACAGAGCCGACTTACCCGCCAGGCACACAACACACAGAGCCTGTGTAGAACCCGTGAGACTTTTGGGGACCCATGAAAATACAGTAATTTCTTTTAAAATTAGAAGAAAAAAATTAACTTTTAGGTCAAAGAGAATGTTTTGATATATACTATTTATATACTTGTCTCTACACCAATACAATGGCATAATAAAATGTTTGGTATTTTTTATTTTTATAGAGGAAGGGGGCCACAAACTCAAAGCTGCTTAGGGCCATGAAAATCATATTACCCTGTATGACAGTGTCCTGAGGCTGTCTGAAGGTTTGTTAGAGCCCAAAGAGACTCCCGATGGGTATTACATATGAAATAATTACAGTTACAAAAAGTGATCTTACACCAGAAACTCTTTTTTTTTTTTTTTAAGTTAACTGGTTTATTCAAGGTCACAAAGCTGGTGAATGGTGAAGTCAGGATTTGAACCCAGGCAGGTGGCTTCTGAGTGTTCCTTCTGAAAACTAAACTGCCTGATGAGAAACTCTTTTTCTTTAAATGGCCAGTATCTCTTCTAGAACAAACTGCACTTTTAAAAATGCCATATTTAATTAAATTAGGAAAAATAAAATATTTATGTCTATGTACATGGTTATTCTTTTGTGAATGAGATAATGTGTGATTAGGTCTAGAAGACTTGTTGAGGATTCTTGCTCTCGAAGAAAAGTATTGACATAGCAGGAGTTTCTGCCAGTATGCACGTCAGAGATAATTTTGAGAAACTAGCTTAACTCCAATATCTTCTTGAATTTGGTGCACATTAAAGATGGCCCAGGATTAGTGTCCAAGAAAACCTGAGTTGTTACCACAGCCACATCCCAGGGGTCAGGGCTGCCGACCTCGCTTTGCCGGTTGGTGATGGTGCAGCGAGGAACTCAGTCCTGCTCCTGATGATGCTTCTGCCTTTTCTGCCAAATTGACTCTCAACAGCCAACGCCTCGGGAAAACGTGTAGACGTGTAGAGACAATATTCATTCTGTTTCAATCCCAGACTGTTCAAAAACATCTGTTCAAATCTGCTCATGGCTTTGACTATTCCATGGGTTATTTATTTTTATTTTTTGCTATACTAAGGTATTTTCTCCTTTCATCTTCTTAAAGAAAATGGTTTGCCCATCCATCCATCCATCCGTCCATCCATCCATCCATCCATCCATCCTTCCATTCATCCATCCTTCAAAGTAGAAGCAGATTATGCACTTACAATTTTGTTGAGTGCAGTCCCTTCCATTTTAATCTGAGGACACGGAAGCCCAGAGCTAGTACTAGGGTGCACGCGTTCACAGAGGCATTTAGAAGCAGTGAAGGACGGCCGCTTTCCCAGACCCCAGTTTAGTCCTGGCTCAAGCTGCTTCTTTCAGAAAGGACACTAGCAGGTCTGGGTTCGGGGGGCAGAGCCAGGAGGAAGAACAGAGTGCAGCCCTTGGCAAAGAGCACCTGGTGGCCAGGGCAGGGGTGTGACCGAGACGGGCCGACAGACTGCGCCGAGAGCCACGTTTCACCAGGCACAGGATGGAACAAGCCTCCACGGGTACGGCTGCTTCGCAGTGCCCTTGTTCAACATGCCAGAGGCACAGAAGACGGCACGCATCTGTGGAAAGTTTTCTCCGACACAGCACAGCGCTGCGAAACCTCTGCCAAAGCAAGTCGTGCGAGAGCCACATGGCATTTCTTTCCGAGAGGGCTCGCCAGCTCCTGGCCCTGAGACATGCCTAATACCCTCCTGCTGCCGCCGCTGCGGAGCTCAGCCCATCGAGCACTGGCACTGGGGAGGAGGCGGGACCTCCCGTTAAACTGGAAGAGTTGAAACGAAACGCATAAGACTCGCTGCACCAGCAAAACTGGGGCTTAGGTTTCTAGTCAACGGTGTCTGCGAACAAACAGGACCTTTCCAGTCACACTGGTGTCAGCAGTGAACCCCTACCTCGCACAGCAGCCAACGGGACAGTCGGCTTGAGGGCCACACTTTCTGGTAGCCCATCTCCTTAGCAAAGGAAAAGACGAAACGCTACAAAAGAGGACAAAGAGAAGGCCTATTTTGTCCTTCACATAGTGCGGTCTATGTGTCGGCTCCTGTCCCGAGAGCTTTACGTGAATGAACTCACCTAATCCTCAGGGCATCTGTATGGGGAGCGACTGTTATTAGCTCCTTCCTGCAGAGGAGGAGCCGGGCACAGAGAGGGGAAGCAACTTGCCTAAGGTAACAGAGCTAGTAGGGGGCAAAGGCGGACTATGGATCCAATAGCTCAGGGTCTCAGACTGTTCTGTTAACCTCTGTGCTAACCTCCCTCTCACTAACCATGGAGAACATAAGAAATACCATCCATGCTGGATAAGACCCCCCATCCAGGATCCACCCACCCACTGGCCCACTGGGTGGCAAGCATTGAGCGCGGCTCTGCCTCCAGCTTTGGTGGTGTGCTCCTCCAGTCAGGCGCTTCCACAGCAGCCTCTGGGTCCCCCTCACCCCCGCTCCTGTCTGAGCCAGAGGAGGGCCAGGTCTGTGTTGAAGTTCAGGACTCGTTTCTGGAAGCCCAGAGATTTTATATGTACTTAATTCTTGGTATGAAATCAGTCTCCTTGAAACAAGGAGAGGGATGTCTGCTTTCTGTATCTGAGCTGTGACGGACACTTTTCCCTAAAGGGCTAAAGGACGACGTTAAACCAGAGGTGCCTCTAGTGTAAACAAAAGACACAGGGGTGTCTGAGAGGCAGCTTGTGCAGGCTGCACTGGGAGGGAGGGGCTGGCAGGGGCCCGGAGATCCAGGGAGAGCCCAGATCTGCAGTGCTGCTCAGAGCTGGACCGGAACCCAGGGCCGGACCAGGCCTAGAGCTCTGCCAGGTATTCTGGGGATGCCTGGACATCTCAACCAGCTAGACAGAAAGCACACATTTTTTCCTAGAGCCACAGGATTGAGGACCAGACTGGGAGGAGAAATGGACAGAAAGTTGCCCGGCCAAGACCTGTCTTTAAAACTAGACACAACTGGACTCTGATTCTGGTCTGAACATTTGTCCTTTTCTAATTACACGCACTTTGTGTCCCGTCAAATCTTCTGATATGTAATAAAGACATGTGCATTGCATACAAGATGCACCCAACAAATACTTATTAAGCATCTCTTATGTGCAAGATACCACTCTAGTCACTAAGGGTATGGCAGTGAACAAACCAGATCAAAATCTGTCTGTGAGTTAAAGCTTCTTTAAATCTGAAAAATATTAAAAAACCAAAATAGGTAAAATTTACCCATAATCCCATCCAAATAGTTTTCTCTAGATATGCAAATACAGAGAAAGAAGTCACAGGCCCTCCTTGTCCATCCAACCCTTCCCATCCCTCACAAAGTACCCATTACAAATTTTTCCAAAAAATTTAAAGACTGACTAAATATACATACCCATATACTTTTTATCATTATATTTTTTAACCAAAATAGAATGATGCTTTATGGAATGATCTACAACATGTATTTTTTTTTTTCACCTAATAGATCATGCACCTCTGTTTTAGTTAGAATTTTCTGAGAAGCAGAGCCTGAGACATGGGTTCAAGTATAGTCTCTGCTCAGGACACTTAGATCCACCCCATTCATTTTCATGGTTGCACAGCACTCCACTGTCTCTATATCATTATTTAATCCCCTTGAGGTATACACACACACATTGCCCGCCCCCCGCCCTTTGTCCCCATGTTTCATTCACCGGGGAAAACCCATTTTCCAGGGCTCTGAGGTCTGGAGAAATGAGAGTGTTGGCAGCAGGGAGATGAAGTCTAGGAAGCTTATCATTGTCCTTACCATGCCCCAGATTTATAGCGAATGCATAATTATGTGAAATTGGCCAAATCAGTCACCATGATGATCATAACAGTGAAAAGACCTCATTAATTTAGTGGTTTGTTTTCCCCTTTGACAACTCTAGTATCTACTCACATCTTGACATTCTTTGCTCTAAATTTCATCAGTTCTATCATGTCTTGTGGAACTAGTCTATACCACAGTATTTAAGACTGCTATTTTAAAAAATATATTTTTATTGATTTAAGAGAGGAAGAAGGAACAGGGAGAGAGAAATAGAAACATCCATGATGAGAGAGAATCATGGACTGGATGCCTCCTGCAAGTCCCCCACTGGGGATCAAGCCCACAACCTGGGCACGTGCCCTTGACCAGAATCAAACCTGGGACCTTTCATTTCGCAGGCCAATGCTCTATTCACTGAGCCAAACCGGCTAGGGCAAGATTGCTATTTTGTAATAGCAAAATGGCATATAATTAATTATCTGAGTGACTGCACCTGTATTTGTGGAAGAGATGTTTTAGATCACTGAATGAAGGATGGGAACTTGTGTTTCTAAGTTGAGTGCCAGTTCCTAAGGTCTTTTATACCTTGATGGGTGATTTCAGATGCCCGTCAGCACCATCAATCAATATTTCTATAGCCTCCATGAGAACCACAGTACAGTAAGGGAGGAGACTTTGCATTGGCAGCCAAGTCCTGGCATCTGGCCCTGGTCACCTGTGTGCCTGTGGCAGGTCCCTTGGCCTTCCTAGATCTGGATAACGGTATGTCTCTGGCTTACTTGTCGTGAGAATGAAAGGAAACATGGAAGGCAGGAGTGCTCTTTCAGTATCAGCTGCTCTATGAACGTATGGGGGGAAGAGTGTGGGCTTTGCTAGGCTGCAGTGGGTCACCTTTGCTCTCGTGTACATGCCTGCCTTAAAGCCAGCATCCTGCAGTTGTCAGTCTTCACTAACAAAACATTTCCCTCTTGGCAAATAGCGTGGGTTTCAGTGAAGATTTCATGGGAGATGGAGGAGAAGGCTCCTTCACACGCACAAGCAAAGCTCAGTGACCTGTCCCACCAGAGACACCTGCTCTTCCTTGAAAGCTCATTGTGGCGACCAGGAGCCTGGCTTCGGTCTCCTTCCTCATCCAACAGAGACTGCCCCGCCCCCCAGGCTCCTGTCTTCCTTCACTCCTGAAGCTTCCCTTTGGCTCCTCCCTGCTGGGTTTTTAGAGAGCAATTACTCCTTTATTCATGGATTCCTTACATCTTCCTACTCACAGTCAAACACTCCCCCTCCTCCTTAGAGAGCAGTGAGGGACTTTCAAGTCACAAATGCTTTTGCTATCACCAACGTTTTTTTCCATTGCCATAATACTATTAGATAATTTTATTATTCTAATTGTTCAGAATGTTATGGACTGCTTAGATCCAGAAACCTGGGAACCACCAAAGGCCAGCCCCTCATGTGGCATCTGTAGAAACTGGGGACAAAGAAGGGAAGGGACTTGCCTAAGGTTACAGATGAAGGTTGCGACAGCCATAGTTATAAAGTGCTGACTGTCCCAAACCAGCGCTCACGTCACTACATCAAGCCTGCTGTACCAATGCATCGGGATGCTTTTTTTTTTTTTTTTTTTAAAGGACATCAGGCCTAACATAGCCTGTATATTTATTTTTTAAAATGTTTTATTAATTTTAGCGAGAGATAGAAACATCAATGATGAGAAAGAATCATTGATCGGCTGCCTCCTGCATGCCCCCTACTGGGGACTGAGCCCACAACCCTGGCATGTGCCCTGACCGGGAACTGAACCATGACCTCCTGGTTCATAGGTCGGTGCTCAACCATGGAGCCACACCTGCTGGGCTTGGAATGCATTTAGATTCAGGGGAACCCAGAACTTTGAGCGGGAAAGGGACTTGGAGTTCATCTAGAACAGATCCCTCATTTTAGAGAGGTTAACGTGGAAATTTTTCTTATACCCTTTGAATCCTAAAAATACCACACAGATGAAATGGTTCCTTTATAACGTATGTACTAGTACTTGCCTGGTGGGTATGGTTTCCAGGAACATACACAGACTTGAACTGCTTCATGAGACTCCGAGCTCCGGCAATGTCCCGGAGCGACGTGAAGAGGGCATCCACGGCGGTTTTGGATTGGTGGAATGTCAGGTTAACTGAAGAGTCGCAGCCTGAAACAAAGCAGAGGCATTTTCTTGGGTGAACAGATATTTAAATTAAGTTTTAGTCAATGCAGCTTGAGCTCGATGTAACACAATTGGTATGTTTTTTAAACCCTATTTCCCCCCAGCAGTTCACTCACTGGGCTGCTTCAATCACCCACGAGCAATGAAACGTTGAATATAAATGCCTTTGACAGAAGCAGAACTCAGAAGTGCCTGGGACCGCAGCCGTTGGCTTCAATCCCCAGACTGCAGACGTTTCACAGAGAGAAAGCTCCCCAGGGTCTACCGTCCTCAGAACACAGTCTGGGAAAACTGGGGGAGACACGGGAAAATACAAGAGTGCTGTGATGAACCTCTCTCGCTTGAACGCCACCAACAGTTTCCATGAAACAGGACAGCAAGACTGAGAAAGATGACAGAGTTCTCCGATAACAGAGCATGCTGGGATGGGCATCTTTCTCCCGTGCTAACAAAACAGATGGCGTATTTCAAAAGGCAGCCATTCAAAGTCAATCCAACTCAAAGGGGGCCTAATAAGAAGACCCCTCTCAGCGACGATTCTATTTCTTTTAGAAACGTATAATAGATGAATGCATTCTCTATCTTGTTAGAAGCTCATGCAGAGGAGGAGGATTGTGGGTAAGTCAGAAGTTAAAAAAGAAATAGAGAAAGATTCGAGGTGGGCATGTTTGACTCTCTTCAATACCGCGTTAACGCATTAATCCTCACATCACTCATATGAGATTGGAGCTATTATCTCCCCCAGTGTAGGGATGAGGACTAAGTAGCATTCCTGTCAGCAGGTATTGCCAATGCACCTGCTCAGTCACGCTGGACGTCGCCTGTAGGCTTGGGGACCTTTTCCCATGTACCCTGACTGCTTCTTACCTCAAGTAGCTGATGTCTCTCTCTCTCTCTCTCTCTCTCTCTCTCTCTCTCTCTCTCTCTCTCTCTCTTTCTCTCTCTCTCTCTCTCTCTGTCTCTTTGTTTCTGTATCTTTCAAGGGCTTTCTCCAATTGTGGGAGCATGTTTGGCCTCTCTGTGGAGCAGGCAGGGGAGTCAGCACTCACAGGAACAGCCCAGCTTGCTCATCCCGTGGGAGAGCGATTCTGAACTGTGGTCTCCACAGCTTTCCCAGGGGGTCCCAGCAGGACCGAGTCCCAGTTGCCCACAATTGTCACTCGCTCAGTAAGGCCCCCCTTTTGGCTTTCCCTCCTTCCTTCCCTGTCTCACTTCCCTATTTCCCGACTGCTTCCTGGGATTCTTTTCCAAATGCAGTACTTGCACCCAACCCTGTCTCAGGGCCCCAGAGCTTCTGCAGCCACTTGAACACAGCAGCCTGGATCCAAAGCCTGTATTCCTGGGTTCTTTTGGGGGAACAATTTTATTAAGATAGTACTCACATACAATACTATTAACCTGTTTAAATTTTACAACTCAACAGCTTTAAGTATATTCACATTGTTGTACAGATGTACAATCATCATCATCACAATCAATATTAGAACATTTTTATCACTCCAATAAGAAACTCCATGCCCATTAACTGTCATTCCCCATTTCCCTGTAACCCTCCCACCCCACGACCCTTCCCCCATCCATGCTTTCTCTCTCCATGGATTTATCTACTTCGGACATTTCATATACATGGACGCATAAAACATGATCTTCTGTGACGGCTTCTTTCACCTAGCATAGTATTTTCGGGGTTCATCCTAGTTGTAGCATTTATTGGTATTTCATTGTTTTTCTTATTGCTAATATTCATTGTATGGATATACCACATTTTACATATCCATTCATCAGGTGATGGACATTTGGGTTATTTTCACATTTTGGTTATTATGGATATGCTAGTTTTATTTTTGAGTGGACATACATTTTCAATTCTATTGGGTGTGTATCTAGTAGAAGAATTGCTGAATCATATAGAAACTCGGTGTGTAGCCTTTGGGGGAACTGCCAGAGTGCTCCCCGAAGTGTCTGCACCACTTTATATTCCCCCAGCAGGCAAGAGAGTTCTGATTTCCCCGAATCCTCAACAATGCTTATTATCTGTCTTCAGGATTGTAGCTATCCCAATGGGTGTGCACTGAGGAGACCCTGGTTGATTTTGATAAAGAGAGAAATCATTTTTAGGGAGTACAGCTAGATCCAAACAAGCTTAAACTAGAAAGGAGTGCTTGTAAAGTACATAGGAGCATCCAAACCCAGCGGCAGCGGACTCAGGGAGGTGGATGTGAGTAGCTGAGCCCCTCCTCGTAATTACTGTGGACCACTGTATAAAACTCTTACAGGGTGGGCATAATTAGGAACTGTTTTTACTCACATTTCTGACACCAAATGTATGTTTGTTCATCCACACCAACCGATTCTCTAACTCTTCAGACACCAACTTAGTGCCCTACAATTCCATTCAGTTCTGACACTGACCATGCGAGGTTAGTGCAGACACCTCAGTTTAAGGGCTCAGTCCCACAAGGCCTGGAAATTATGGATTATACACTGAAATTAAGCAAAGGCTACATGATTGCAAAGAGTTAGGTCACCTGTGGTGTAGGCTGTTGGACAAAAATGTTCAGAGATTACTGGTAATGAACAAAATGAAACCTACAAAAAAATAAGACTGCCAAAGAAATTGTTGGAAGGAAAATAAAAAGTCCTAAATTCGACGGTAAAGTAAAACTTTCCTGAAAAACAGTCAATTACCAACTGTAGGAAGGCAACTTCTGCCCAAGCCATCAATTCTTTCTAGCATGCCTGGCATCCTTAAAGCAAGGGACACACACACACACACACACACACGCACGCGCGCGCGCACACACACACACACGTGGTTTAGAAATGTAGATCAGAGAGGACAATGGCTTGTGCAAGATCACATCCCTATCCCTTGCAAAGTCAGAGTTCAAAATGTCCCTTTGATCACAGATGTGAGCTCTTCCATGTACACTGCCTCCCCCATTCAGAATCTCCTCTGTGAATGCAGCTCATTCCAAATTCATGCTGTGGTTAATAGCGAAGAGATGATGTGGACGATGGAAGGGGATGAGTCTTTTCTATGAAAATAGTGATCATTATAATCCCTTACGTTAGGCACTATTCTAAGAAGTTTATACATACTAGTTCATCTAGTCTCCTCAGAAACCCAGCAAGTTAGGAACTATTATTCCCATTTTGTGGATGGGGAAACTGAGCCAAAGAGAAGTTAAATAACACAGAGTCACTCAACTACTAGGTAGAAAAGCTAAGATTCAAACCCTCGCAGTCTAACTCGAGTTGGTCCTGTTAACCAACTGCTTTCTTTCAGTGGTGCTAAGACCACATATATAAAAGATCAATAAAACACTTAATTCACTCTAAAGATGGAAGAAATGCTTTTCAAAACAGAGTGAGTGCCTTCCTTCTAGGGAAGACCTGGGCCTGTCCCTGGTGGTAGACACTCACCATGGGGTTTGCAGCTGGACCCCAGGCTCGTCTTTGAGCCACACAAGGCGTGAGGTGCCCCGGGCCTGGCTGCGCACTCGCCTTTGGATCTCTGCTCCCAAAGGTGCTGTCCTCGTTACTTCTAATAAGCCCCTGACAGCCGGTCCCATTGAACCAGCTTATGAGATAACAGTGTTCGGTAAGGGAGCTCTGAGTGTACAACGCCAGTCAATTCTCACGTAATCCACTGGTTACACAGAGAATAAACCAGAGGCTGACCCTAGACTTCAGCCAGGCACGAACTGTGTGCTTCAGGTGCCTATTTCTTGATAAGGGAGGCCCCCCCAATCCCTAGGGCACCCCTGTGTTCTTCTAAAATAGGGATGACTCATGCCCCTGCGATTTCTTTCTCTGAAGGGATCGGGGATCCCCTGGGTAGGGGTCCAGTTACTCCTCAGAGCAACAAAATCGGGCTCCTGTGTCGGTGCCTGCCCTTCTCCCTTCCCTCTCACCCGTCTCCACTTACTGAGGTCCCTCCGCTTCGGCGGAGTGAGAACAGTGGTTTCCATGGTTTTGTGCACTGCAGGGACCCACACTTTCAGCAACAATGAAGCTAAGACGGAGAGAAGGCTGAACCGCTAAATGATCCTCCTGGGATGGCTGAAATGAAGCTGGGCTTCTTACTTGTCTGGTTCCACACGTTTGGTTGTATTCCTTAGGTAGCAAGGAGAATAAAGCATCTCATCTCAGGAGGCTGCTGTGTCCTGGGCCTTTGTCTGGATTGGAGCTGAAGTAGCCATCATCTAAGGCCTTCCAACACACATACACATGCACACACACACACACATGCAAATACACACACGTACATGCATGCACACGCACATACACGCACACAAAGTACACACACAGCGCGCACCAAGGGGCAGGACAAACGTAAAGCATGCCACTTCTGTGGCTGACTAAGCTGAGGGCGTGACTAAAATAGGATTTGAAATGTGTTCTCCTCATAGCTCGGAAGGTCCCTCCCATCTGACTGATAAGAACTAGGACCCAAAAATGTTTGAGCCTGGTCAAGAGGTCCTTTTGTCATCTGGACCCAAGTTACCCAAGGCTGGCCTCCTCATCCTTGGGCTGGCCCGAGGTTGAAGACGCCAGGCCCGTTTTCCAGTTTGCATCCTGCCTTCCTGCCTCTCAGGAACCCCCTGGTGGCAGGGCCCCACCTCCATGGGCAGTGAGAGAAAAGGTCAGCCTGGGAGTGGGACTCGGCCAGAAAGGGCAGAGCACCAGGAGGTCATGACCTCCCTCATCCATCCAGCTGTCTGACATCGCCTTTTCTCTCTTTTCAAACCATTGTTTCAAAGACGGAGTCTTTTCTCATGGTTCTCCATAAATTCTTGGTAAATAAAAAAACACACATAAGCAAAATAAAAAACCAAATAAGCCCCAGCAAGTGTCGTCCCCTCTGAGAGCCTGTAGGGAGGTTGACTGCATAAACCACTCCTGAGTAGGCAGTGCTGGTCAGTGGTAAGTAAAGCTACAATAGAAGCCCTCTTTGTCAAACATGCTTGGGCCATTTAAAGATGGGGATCACAAACATCAATCCTCACACACATATATGTGTAGAAATAAAACATTTTATTTAAAATTAAAACATACATGTCCATTTTTTTCACTAATCTTTTGAGGAAAGGCCAAGCAAGGTCTTTTCTTTGAGTATTGTTTGTTGATAAGAGTTCTGTCTTTTTAAAAAAAACAAAACCATTATGTACCGTGTAGAATTTCAAATTTCAGTTCATTGAAAGCGGACAAGATGTTAAAGACACCTGCAGCACAATCTGAGAGCAGAATTATTTTAGATGTAACATGTTTTTTTCCTACAACCTTTTACAATCGCCTTCTCACACCTCATTCAAAAGCACTTTTAAAATGCTTTACTGAGTCTTTCAAAAGCTTTCAATTTGGTTTTCACTGAAACAGTTTTCTTTTTGAATTCATATTTAATCAGTGTGTAAGAACATTTAATTATGGTTTAAACTTAATAACAAGTATAACTGTCATACACTGGTTTGGAAACAAACTCAAAAGTCTTGGGAATCATACAACTCAGCCCGAGAGGGCACATGTGCCTGGGCACATGGAGGCTGCCCTTGAGCCATGAGGGCTCAGAGTTTCTGTGTTAGTCATTTTGCTTCATAGAGGGATTGTGCCTGGCCAGTATGGCTCAGTGGTTGAGCAGGGACCTATGAAACAGGAGGTCACAGTTCGATTTCTGGTCAGGGCTCATGTCCGGGCTGTGGGCTTGATCCCCAGAGTGGGGCATGCAGGAGGCAGCTATTTAATGATTCTCTCTCACCATTGATGTTTCTATCTCTCTCCTTCTCCCTCCTATCTGAAATCAATAAAAAAAATATTAAAAAATCTACTCATAGAGGATTGTAAAATGTCAGTTATTCTGGTAAATGGCTCATGTGGAGGCTGGTTGAGAACGTATAATACATAACAATACAATTATAATATTATCCTATGTAATAAAAGCCTAATATGCTAAGTGTCCAACCATTAGACCGTTCAACCAGTCGCTATGACACACACTGACCACCAGGGGGCAGACGCTCCAACCAGTACGTTAGCTTGCTGCTGGGGTCCAGCCCATTGGGACTGGGCAAGACAGGCCAGACACGTCCTGGAGCCCTCCCGTGGTCCATCCCTGGCCGGCCAACCTCCCGCTGTCCCTCCCCAGCTAGCCAGCCCCGATCGGCCCGATTGGGACTGGGTGAGACAGGCCGGACACACCCTGGAGCCCTCCTGTGGTCTCTCCCCAGTTCCGATCATGCACCAGCAGGGTCCCTCGGCCTGCCCTGTGTCCTCTTGCAATCCGGAACCCCTCGGGGGATGTCGGAGAGCCAGTTTTGGCCTGGTCCCTGCAAGCCAGGCTGAGAGACCTCACTGGTGCACGAATTCATGCACCGGTCCTCTAGTATTATATATAAATAAATATACGTATATGAGGTCCCATATTTATACTACAGAGGCAACTTGTATCTGTGTCAGCAATCTAATGTTTAATGACCTAGTGTGACTTTTTAAAAGATCATTTTTACTTTTCAATTATAGTTGACACACCATACAAAGTTATTAAGAGTACTAGAGGCCCAGTGCATGAAATTCGTGCACTGGTAGGGTCCTTAGCAGCTGCCGGCTGCCAGCTGAGGCCTCCCTCCCTTCCTTCCCCCAGCCGGCCCTGCCCCCTGGTCGAACTCCCAGACAACTCCCTGTCGAGGGGACAATTTGCATACTATGCTTTTATTATATAGGATTACTGACTATGTTCCCCATGCTGTGCTTTACCTCCCCATGACTGTTCTGTAGTGTGACGTTTACATTCCTCTAATCTAAAAGAATCACATCTCAAAGGTCGGACTGCAGGTTTACAGAGCTCATGTCCTCAGTCATTGCAGAGCCCTGATCTATACCTCATGGCAGGGGCCCTCAGCAGGTGTGGAGGCAGTGACATGGATCTGGATGAGGGTGTGAGCGAAGCTGGCCCAACAGATAAAATCAGAGTCAGAGACATCCAGGTGATGCTGCAAAGGCCCCGAAATGGTCCACAAAGCCTGACCACGTCCTGCAGTCCCTCCCAAAGTCTCCCCCAGGTTCCCCTCACACACAGATTCTTGTTCCACTGTCTCCTGCTCAGTGTCTTGAAATGTCCTAGCCTGTGGCCTAGAGTTGCTGCTCAAATGACCAGGAGGGAAGTGGAGGCAGGATGGCGATCAGCTCAGCAGGCAGGGGCTCTCCTTGGTTCATTGCCAACCCCCAGCCCAGGGCCTGGCTCACAGGAGGCACCCACTAAATAACCCTTAAACCAGTGAGTGGGGAAGACAGAGGGGTGACAGGGAAAAGGGTTGAGTCAGACCAGCATGCTGTAAAGCAACAGCACTGCTTCTCGCGGAGCTGATAAACTGCCTCTGCAGGAAATTTCAAACAAAGAGCTCCCAGATGGCGCTGAGCAGTTGCAGCCGCATGCTAAGCGGGTCGCCTCCCAAAGGCTTCTTAAGAAGCGCAACCTCAGTTGGCCGCATAAATTCTGTTTTTTTCTTTAACAAGCAAAACGAAACTCGACGTGGTTAAAGTATGCATGGATATGAGGTAAAACTGTCTTAAACAGGAAGAGAATGATAAATACAAACTTCAGTAAGTGATTACCTCTGGGTGGGGGTGGGTAGGTAAGCCACCCTTTGGGATAGGGTGATAGGTTCATGGGTGTTTATGATGTAACTAGAGGCCCGGTGCACGAAATTTGTGCACGGGTAGGGTTCCTAGGCCTGGCCGGCGATCAGGGCCCATCGGGGCCTTCCTTCCCCAGCGGCTAGCTGGGGCCTTCCTTCGTTCCACACCGCCCCCTGGTGGTTAGCGCACATCATAGCGAGCGATTGAACTCCTGAAGGGACACTTTGCATATTAGCCTTTTATATATATAGATTATGCTTTATAACACATATGTATCATATAACCTTTTAAATGTATCATCTATCATAAAAAAATGTAACAAAACAGAAACCGGCCACACTCCTTTTTAAGCCTCCAGCGAATTCAGCTCTCTGAACCAGCTGAACGAAGGATGGACGACAGCTGAGGTCTCTTATTATTAGGCCGGTTTGGGATGTGTGGTGGACGGGAAAGGCTTGTTCAGTCTCGAGAAAATGTCACTTCCCAGAATTGGAGCCCAAGCCCTGAGGCTTTTTGTGAGAGAACATGTTGGGACACCGGAAGGAAGGAACGCTGTCAGGAACAGGCTTCGGAACTGGCATGGTCAATGGCAGGGTGCAGGCCGGGTTGGCAGGGAGGCCCAGGGTGTGGGATGCAGAATCAGGCAGTGGGGGGGAGCATCCCCTTGAACCTGACCGTCTGCACTGTTTCAGGAGATGCCGAGGCAGCAAAAAGGACAACACTGGATCATCCAGAAGGAAACAGCCCATCTATTTCAAAACAATTATCTCAAAGTATCCTTTCTGATCACCCTGACTATACGAACGTAGTTCCTTTATCTTAACCTTTTCTGTGGTTAAATAAGGGAGCCCTTAAGGACTCTGTAAAACATATGATACTGTAGTATCATGTTAAATAATACAATTTAATATGTTGGTTATTACATTAACCTAAATCACCTTAGACAAGGAGATCTGGAAGTTCAGCACTCTGAATAACTGAAATACCATGTTTGAGGCTATTTCTTTAAAAAGGTAGGCATCCATTTCTGATGGGTTACATAATCTCCTATTATGGGGCTACCACCAGGGGACAATCAGATCTCCCTCCTATCATTTCAACTTTGGATCCCCCTTTCCAGGAATGAAACCTGCCACAGGTGGGGGAACTGCCCACACAACCACGTATGCCAGCGGTCATGCTCACAAACTTTCCCATTCTCCTGCCCACGGAGGTGGCATACAGCTCCTGACCATAATCACAGACCAGCTCTCAAAGGCAGCACAGCCTGCTACGAGCGCTTCCTCACAGGCTGGCTGTCTTTATTCTGTTGAATTAATTCTATTCAATTACAAACTTGCTATAGGTACTGCGGTCCCCTTTCAAAGTGTGCTGACACTGCTGGTGGTTCTGAACAGCTTGGCATGGTTTGCTGGATGACATCTCGGAGCTGACTTGAGAGATTACCTGCATCTGGTTGTTTGCAAAAGCTGGCAGGTGGCGGAGCCCCTGGGAGCCACGCTGCACCTCCTAGGACGCTGCACAAATTCTCCATTTGGTCTCATTTTCCGGGCGGGGGGAGAGGAAGGCTGTATTATGTGCGTGGAAAGGCATCACCAACCATGGCCGCGAGTTAAGCGCAGTTGGCAGTTTTTACATTAGTATTTGCTTGCTTCTTGCTTGTTCTTTTTGGGGTGCTACGAAAGCTGAAGCAGCAACAAAGATAACAACACACAGAATGGATATAAATGTACGGTGGGGGAAAACTGATCTGCTTACACTATTTTTCTTTTTCTTTTTTAAAAAAATATATTTTATGGATTTTTTACAGAGTGGAAGGGAGAGGGATAGAGAGTCAGAAACATCGATGAGAGAGAAACATCGACCAGCTGCCTCCTGCACACTCTCTACTGGGGATGTGCCCACAACCAAGGTACACGCCCTTGACTGGAATTGAACCTGGGACCCTTCAGTCTGCAGGCCGATGCTCTAGCCACTGAGCCAAACCGGTTAGGGCTATACTATTTTTCTTTACCTTGCACAATCACTGCCATCATTTGATTTTAGCAGTTTCAGAACCAACGAGCCAGTCTGGCACTTCAGAGCGATGGAAACGAAGCCCAGATGCCCCTTCCCTGGAGAGCCCTTCCAAGACCTGCTGGAGGCTGATTCCTGTCCTCCGGGAAGTGGGGCTGATGGGCCAGCACCTGCAACCAGCCCTGGACCTCCCAATGTCCAGTGCAGAGATGCAGGGAGGGGCGGTCCTACCTGAGGCAGCTGCAGCAGAGGCCCCGGCCCACTCCCCCCGCCCGAAGAACACCTGGAAGGCTCCCTGGAGGTGCCAGCAAGGAAGGAAGCTGTGAAGGACCACATCAAGACGCGGTGCTTCTGCTCCTGTCTGAATCTCAGTCCAGGTCTTGCTGCTGGTTTTAAGAACAGTACCACAGGACTTTTAAGAGATAAGGTTGTACTTTGAGACCTGCCCAAGAAAACTGAGAGTGTGGGAATAATAGAATAATAGGTGTCATTTCCGGCCGTGATGTGTCACTGGGAAGTGCTTTCTTACCCAAGTAACAATGAGTACGTCACTCAAGGTTTGGCTTGTCTGCTGATTGCACAAACCTGTGCTGCAGCTAACTGTCCACTTGTAGAGAAGGGTGAAACCAGAAGGCCCAGGCACAGCACACGTCCAAGCCTGGCCCTCCTCTGCCTCTTGTTCTCACTCTCACTGAGAGGAGCTTTTGAAGAGTCTCACCGTCTTTTCCTTTAGTTCCTTGATCCCCAGCTGCAGTGAGCTTGCTATCATGAGCTTTCTAAGTATGGAGGGACAGTCTTGTCTTTTCATTTACTTTTGGCAAAGGCTAGGTGGTTAATAATATGGAATCATTTTCTGATCTATTTGAGAAAAAGGAAGAACAAAAGGGAAGCTCACTGGCCTAAAGTTCCTTTCATCCCCTTTGTTTCTTAAAAGAACAGAAGAGCACATGGAGTTTATTTTTCTTCCAGTAGCAGACAGATCAAATGAGAGCCCCACTCCCAACACTCACAAAAATCCCCCTCTGCCTCCGTGTAAGGTTCCACTGCACCTGCTGTTGTAAATCTCCATTGAACCGAGCCAGCCTCGCTACGCCTGAAATATAAGCTCCCGCTCAATGAGGCCTCTTATCTACCACTTTTCTGTATTTTCCTTCGGAGGCAGCGTGGATTAGTGTGTGGGTGAGCCATGCCTGATTCAGAGATGGGATGAGGTCCAGCGAGGGCTGCCAGTGGGCCCGTGGCATGGGGGAGAAGGGTGAAAATGCACCCCTCCCCTCGCTTCTTTTCAAGGCAAGGAAGGGCCTTGAGGGTGGACCCCGCCATCCAAGGCAGAGGACCAGGAAAGCTTGCAGGCGGATGCCTTCCTCCTGCAGCTCAGGGTCTGGAAGGGGCAGGAGAGAAGGCAGCTGGTCTCCCTGCACCTTGACCCCGAGGATGGGGCCAGCTTCCTGCTGGGGTGGAGAGAGCCGCCACCTGCAGCCTCCTAGGAGCCGACCTGCCCCAACCCCAATCCAGTCTTACGCTCCATCTCCTTCAGCCTTTGATGGAGGCAGCTAAGGGTGGTTTAAATGTCAATGGGAAGGAACTATCACAAAGTGTTAAGGTTTCTAAGCGTTCATGTTCCCTGGGCAGGGACGTCCTTAAGCCCACAGCTGTTTTCACAGTTACTCCATGTCCACCACGTGTCCTGGAGGGTATGGGGGGCCTGGACTCAGACCCCAAACTCTTCTCCCTGAAGAGTGGGTATGGGGAGGGGCTGAAGAACCGGTGAGCTACAGCCAGCTCATCATCCAGTTACTACATTTAACTCGGGAGCAAAGTCAGAGCTTCTTGTTTTGCTGAAAGGGCACGGGAGCTGACAGTGACTTTAGAAATCAAAACTCCAGAGTGGTTAGGATTTCTTTTAGGTCTCCACCAGGGAAAGAAAAACGATCAACCCAGATCGTCCAGGGTGGTAACTGGAATTCTCTCTTCACACACCAGCCAACATCTGCCTTCATTTCTGCACCAAGTGCTTGCCTCCCTCCAGGTGAAAACATTGTGCAGCGAGCTCAGGACTAGGATGTCCCAAAGGTTTCACATGAAACGAGAGTTCTCAGAATAGCAAGGGGCGTGGCACCTTCTTTGGGACCAGGCATTCGGGAGGTGGCCAGGACATTGAACGTGTGGCTGGATTCAAGATGTGTAATTCTTCTGAAAACAAAAAGCAATAACCAAACACCCCCCAAATCCATGGAGAATGCTGGCTGTGGGCCAGGGCTGTTTCCAGAGGCCGGCTATGCTGTCTGCTCTGTTGGCCGTGAGCAGCCTCAGGGACTGATCTAGGCAGGAAGCCTCTGAAGCAGCAACTCCTTGAAACGGCCTCTCCAGGGGCCTCGGTAACGCCTCACACAGTCACACACACACCAGCATGCACGGGCTCTTGCTGTGTGTTCAGCGCCCAACATGCGCCACCTCAGTCCACTTTGCAGAATATATATTAGGGAAGGGTTGGAGAAATGTGTAAGGATATAGGTTCCAAGGGCGGTCATATTTATATTGTTTATAACAGTGAAAAGCTGGAATTAAATTAAGCACCCATCAATATGAGGGCAAAAATGTATGTGTGACCTACTATATATTGACAAAAGAAGATGCCTGTGCAGGACTGTTAAGCAACAAGAGTAGGTGGAACAGTAGGTATAGTACACATGCTATACAGTATACATGCCATTTTATATTTTATTTTATTATTATTTTTAAATGTATTTTTATTGATTTCAGAGAGGAAGGGAGAGAGGGAGAGAGAGAGAAACATCAATGATGAGAGAGAATCATTGACTGGCTACCTCCTGCACAACCCCTACTTGGGATCGAGCCCGCAACCCGGGAATATGCCCTTGACCAGAATCGAACCTGGGACCCTTCAGTCCGCAGGCCGATGCTCTACCCAGTGAGCCAATCCAGGCAGTTATTATATATTGCCATTATATATTTTAGACACACGCACACACACACACACACACACACACACCATATATATTACAAACTGTTAACAGTCATTATTCCTCTAGAATTTCCTAATTAAACTTTCTGCAATGAAAGAATGTTCTATATCTGTGTGGTCCAATATGGTAGCCACTAGCTACATATGGCTATTGAGAATTCAAATGTGGCTAGTGTGACTGAGGAATCTCAATTTTAAATTGCATTTAGTTTAATTTACTAGTCATATGTGCCTAATGTATTAGACAGTATAGCTCTAGAATGTAAGCTGAGTGAAGACCAAAATCTTTGTTTTAATTATTGATGTATTTGAACCTCCTAAAGTAGTGTTTGTGTCTGGCACATATAGAGGGTGCTCAATAATTAGCTATTGAATGAAACAATACCTATCAAAGGTTATCTCTGGAATCATGGGAGACCACCTTCTACTTTATGTACTTTTGTTTCGTTTGATTTTGTTTTAAAGCACAAAATTTCAGTTTAAAATTAGCAAAACAATAAAGATATTCCAGTTCTGAAAAGCTATACACATCAATCTCTTCCTTTTCCTTTTCATAGCTGCCCAAAGCACCACCCCCTTTGGCCAGTGGAGAGAAAGGCTGGCCCTGGGCAGGGGGATAATTAATTCCTGGCTACCTAGACTGACCTTCCCCAAATGAACATGCCTGAATGCCACCGTTCCACCTGCCTAACCTTGCCACCTTATCCCTCATTCATGGCAGAAATCAGACTCTCAGTTTCTTTTTTCACCCTTCAATGTGGTCTCTGAACAAGTCAAGAGCAGAGTCTATATTTCCAGTGGAGAAGAAAACCTGATGGGAAAGACTGACTCCCCCGTTAAACGTGGGGTCAGGTACATTCTACTTTGCTATTTACAGGGTCAGCCCCAGCCCTGATTTACACAACCTTTCTAGGTTACAGAGTGTCTTCAAATAAGACCCTAAGATGCCTCTTCTCTTCCCCTGGCACTCTCAAGTCTGTTTGCTTTTCTGAGTCCTGCCAACACCCACTCAGCTCTCTCCACAAGCTTTAGTGAGCGCCACCGCCTGGCTTCCGATGTCAGGCCGGCCCCTCCAGCTCCTGCCCCAGCTGCTCAGGCCCCTTCACTCTCTGCCTTCTTCAGCTCAGTGTTGGCTAAATCCATCTTCCCGAATTTTAGCCCTTGCTTTGTCACTTTCACTCCTGCTCCTTCTGTGTCCTGCCTGTTCCATTATTTACTCAGTCTTTTCCTGTCAGTTAACTTTGAATCAACTCCTGTATTTATTAGTTCTATGTAAGCTGATCCGATGGGCTAATATTTACTTATTTTAGCATGTACCAGAAAACGCATAGCTGTGAAAATAGAAAATTCAAGGTTGGTCAAGCCAGCTTTTAAGAGAAGGAAGTTCTCTTATTATTCCAAGAAAGGGGTCAAGGATTAGGCTGGATTTTAAATTTCATGAGGGTAGAGCCCATTCATTGATTAACTCAACAAATATGTACTGAGTACCTGACATGCGCACCGTTCTAAGCATGGGATACAACAGCAAACAAAACAAACATTTCTTCCTGCATCAAACGCCATTTGCATTTCCCTATGCCTAAAAATGACGATAATGGTGAACCTTTATTGAGCACTTAGCATGTGGAAAGTACTATTCTAAGTACTTTATATGCATTCATTCATTTAATCCTCAGGACTATCCTATGAGGTAGGTGCTGCCACCACCCCATCTCACAGATGAAAGAAATGAGGCACAGAGAGGTTGAGTCACTTGCCCAAGGCCACATAGCCAATTAATGGCAGAACCATCACTTGAACCCAGGCAGTCAGGACCCAGAGCCCAGACTCTTTAATGTTACATTTTTACCACAGCAGGTAATCAATAAACCACCGAGTGATGATGATAAGAAGTACAGCATGAACACAGTAAAACAGCCCAAATGTAAGCAAAGAGCCAGGAGAAGGGTCAGTTTAAATTATGGCAAGCTTAAACTCTAGGTTAGTTTTGGAAAGAAACGTACTTTTATTACCTTCAAGGGCACATCCTAGGGCTAATCTAGTCATGGGGAATCTACTCACAAGCAGAGGGCTCTGCTGCCTGTTGTACGGACTAATGAAGACTGGACTGCAACTCAAGAGCCTATTGCTACTAACACTTAGTGTCATTCAAGCAATTTCTTCTCTGGAGAAGTCTACACACTCACAATCTTATTGATTGTACTCATTTGCTCAACAGCCCTCCCTCTAAATTTAGGTCAAAGTAACTTCAGATTTCATAGTACTTTAATGTCAACTCATCTGAAGTATTGCTGTGGTGGTCATTGGTGTTCAACAACACCCCAAGTCTTCTCTTCCTGCCGTGTGGTAGGATCACACGCTTCCCTGAATAAGGTGGGTTTACTGTGGGTGGCAAACTATGTCAGTGACATGTGCCACTTGCGAGTGGAAGCCTTTAAAATCTGATACGCAATTTACCGCTTCCGTCCACCTGCCTCAGTCATCAGGAAAAGCATTGTTGTTTGAAGCCACTGAGGTTCTGGTGGTGTTGGTTTTTAGTCCATCCTAACTGATAGAAACACTAACCCTCCAAATCCCGGATGAAAAAGAGGCAAATGCATGAAGACTCTATATAGCCAATTAGGAGGGACATTACAACACACAGTGACCTTTACTGTATTTTAGACATTTACAAGCTGACACACCTAATCTTCTGGGCAGCACTGAGAAGTAGGTATTACATCCATTGTGCAGACGTGAAAACTGAAGTTCGGAGAGGGAAGGGGCTTTGGCTAAGGTTAGATAGCTAGTAAGTGACAGAGGTGAGCTTCAAATTCAAGTCTGTCTGAAACCTGTGATGATGCTATACTTTCTACAGAAATCATGTGCAACTAGCTTACACGCAGGGCCAAACATAGGAACATTAGGTGGGAGAGGCATTCCGTCATTCCGCAAACATACAGGACGTGTCCTTACGAAGCGTCAGGCACTGCAAAAGGGCCCTCAGAGTGAATGACGTATGGCCTCTGTGCTTGAGGAGCTGACAGCCTAGCATAGGCTACAGACAAGTAAAGTGGCCATTTCAATACGGTTCAATGAACTATTTGGCTAGGCAAGATGGGGTGGGGTGTGGGGGTATACTAAAAGCTACGGAAGAAAAAAAGGGAAAAAAATGAGAAGGAAAAACTAGGAAAGCAAATGAGAAATGATGGCCAAATAAAGACGTGTCATTCACGTAATTCTTACCCTGCTCAGATTTGAACACATTTGGTAGGAATATGCCATCTGCCTCACCCTGGCAAATAGTACTATGATGGCATGCAGCCACTGGCTGATGACATCAAAGACACCCGAAAAAGCCAAAAGAGGCAGCTCCACCCTGCTGGTAACAGCAGCCTCCAGTCCAGCTGGCTCAGGAATTCAAACCCAAGCAGAGAGCACACATTCCTCAGGTGGCTGGCACCCCAATTCAGGAGGACGAGGACTGGACATTTTGCTTGCTGGTCTTATATATATATATATATATATATGGCCCAGTGCATGAAATTCGTGCATGGGCGGGGGGTGTCCCTCAGCCCGGCCTGTGCCCTCTCACAATCTGGGACCCTCTCACAATCCGGGACCCTTCAGGTAGGGTCCCTAGGCCTGGCTGGCGATCAGGGCCTATTGGGGCTTTCCTTCCCCTGGCTGCTGGCAGCTGGCCCCTTCCTGGTCACTGCCACTGCTTGCCATCCATGTGGCGCTGCCCCCCTCCCCCACCACCGGTCGCCTCCCTCTGCAGGTGACAGGCATGGGGTGCAATCGCTTGGCTGGCCTGGGCCTCCCTCTGCGGGGCTATCACTGGCCGGCCCGCACACCCGCCACAGTATCACTGGCCAGTGGCCTGGGCCTCCCTCTTTGGGGCAATTGATTGCGGAGCCCCCCATCAATTGCCCCGCAGATGGTGGCCTGGGCCTCCCTCTGTGGGGTGATGGTGGGCCCCCCAACCAATCGCATCGCACCCGCCTTGGCTGGCCTGGTGCCAGTGCGTGTCATAGCGTGGTCGTCTGGAAGGTCATCCGGACAGTCATTCTGCTGTTCAGTTGATTTGCATATTATGCTTTTAATATATATATGTGTGTGTGTGTGTGTGTGTGTGTGTGTGTGTGTTTTTTTAGAAAGAGAGAGGAAGGTAGAGGGAGAGAGAGAGAGCGAGAGAAACATTGATGTGAGAGTGAAACATTGACTGACTGCCTCCTACACACCCTCTACTGGGGATCAAGCCCGAAACCTGGGCATGTGCCCTGACCAGGAATCAAATTGGAAATCTTTTGGTACACGGAATGATGTCCAATTCACTGAGCCACACTGGTCATGGCTTCCCTACTCATTCTAGACTTTTTGACTTATCATCAGACCTTGTACAATGCCTGACATACAACAGTCAATCCATGTTGATTGGTCACCTGACAGAGAATGAACAGAGCTGTGGCGGTAGAAAGGTGTCTAAGAAGCACCAAAAGGTGTGAAGCCCTTGGCAACCAGTATTGGACTTCAGAATGAGTCAGGCTTCTTTTGATTATACCTCAGCCATGCAGGTCTGCATTCTGAGCTTCAGAAGGAGATCCCTCTCCTTTGGAAATTAAGAAATGAATGGTTCTCTTGGGTGGAAATATTTTAGGACCACATCCAGACCCATGAGGTCTAAGGAGAAATAGAAATCCTACTTTGGGCCCTAACCAGTTTGGCTCAGTGGATAGAGTGTCGGCCTGTGGACTCAAGGGTCCCAGGTCCGATTCCGGTCAAGGGCATGTACCTTGGTTGCGGGCACATCCCCAGTAGAGGGTGTGCAGGAGGCAGCTGATTGATGTTTCTCTCTCATCGATGTTTCTGACTCTCTATCCCTCTCCCTTCCTCTCTGTAAAAAATCAATAAAATATATTTTTTAAAAAGAAATCCTACTTAGGAAATTACTGGTATAGTCTTGGTCTTTGGGCAATTTAACAACCTAACTATAGAAGGATTATCACATTAAGGAAGGGATTTGAAGATGATCTGGAAGGACTCCTGAAACCTGGAGATTCCAATGGCAGCTAGGGAAAGGCACACAGGTGAAATAACAGGAAACATAAAATTCTGCTCCCATGAGTTTAAATTTCAGAAGGGCTCTTAGTATCCCTAAGCCATCTGGTCTCTGAGGGCTTAGACTGGGTGCATCTGTCCTTGGCAATGGGCAAAGGCCTCTTGTCGTGGGACAAAGGACTAGGGAGGAGAAGACACAGACAGATAGAAAGTTGGGGAGGGAAGGGCATTTCAAGCGGCAGAAAGAGACCATGCTGCTCTCTGGGGGTAGAAATGAACATGTTCTATGGCGCAGGCACGGTCCTCCCTCTGTGAGAAACATCCTTCTGGATCCTGTACCTGGGAAACTCTTCTTTTCCTTGACATACCAGCTTGGAAGATACCTTTCCCAAGCAATCTCCCTTGGTTTCCCCAGGCCCTGGTTATCAGCGTGGAAGCCGAGGTGCTGAGACATAGCTAAATCCTGGCCATCAGCCTCATTCCTTCTTAGCATGGTTCTAGAAAGATGATGACTTAAAACATATTGATTAAGTACCTACTACGCACTGGCTACAGTTTCTATGAGATGCATCTACAAACGAGCACAGCACTCCTGCTTCAGGGCGCTTACATTCTGGTTGAGGAGACGGACAATAAACAAATAGACATGTAAGAAAACAGACCACGGCAGATCCGGTGGCTGCTTTCCGACACCTCTTTTAGCTTCCTGTGTACAGCAGAGCCTAGGAAACTAAACTTTTCACTTCTTGGTTTCTTGCCCAGTAGCTTAGATGCTCCCTTGCCATCGTCTCAAAGATCCCAGAAATACTGTGTTGGAGCATCATCCCATTTGTTGAACCTGCTTCCATCATTGGGCCAGCAGCTTCTGTAAGTCAGACGCTCACACGGGTTCACTTGTCTGGCGCACACAAGGCCCACACCAGATGCTTGCTTCAGGAAGGGCTCCCTCGGAAACAGACTGCCTTGCTTGAACAGAAGGCCTGCCCTGAGAGGGGTGAGGGACATTCAGGAAGTTAGGTCGATGGGACCAGTTTCCGATGGGATGTGAATGCTAGGCCGGCCATGTTAATACTAGATAGCAGGTAAAGAGAAGCTACTGCAGGTATTTTAGCAGGGGGAGTTTGCTGAAAACGGTATGCGAGAGGAAACATGTTTTGAGCATCTATATGTGGAAGGATTGGAGAAAGTGGAGGTGAAGGGTTAAGTCATGACTAAATGGTAGAAAAGTGGTAGCCAAAGCAACAGGAAAGGGAAGGGCAGGAGCTGCAGAAGATTTGGCACAAGACTGGCATCTGGAATGTCTCAGTAAGGGACAGGGAGCGATGGGCGTGGGCATGGTGGAGGGGCTGGGAAGTGCCTGTTAATTTGAAAGAAGTTCAGAGTCCTGATTCCAGGGCCGATGTTACACGAGAGGAGTTGGGAGCTGATCTGGAGATGTGACCGTCTTGGCTGATGACGCTGACTTCGGAGAGGTAGAATCATGTGGCCAAAGGAGCATGGGCTCCCGGGCTAGGGAGACGGGCATGAGTTCTGGATCTGCCAAGTACTAGCTGTGTGGGCCTAGACAAGTTACCTACCTTTCCTGGGCTTCATCAGTTAAATATGGGTAACAATCATACCTCTTTCAGAGGGTTGCTGAGGGGAGTAATGAGTTAATACATGGAAGGGCTTGAAACAGCCCGGCACTCAGTGAAAGATAGCTATTGTTCCTGTCTTCAGGTGGGACTCTCACTGAGCAACATCTCAGGGTGAGGAGCATGGAAGGGAGAGGGGCTGAGGTCCACGGAGAAGGCATTTCCCTCTAGAAATACTACCCAGAACCAGTGGGCCAGTGGCTTGGCCTTGCAAATAGTTTAGCTTTCTTGAGCATTTTGATGCGAGAGTAGTCCTCACCAAAATGGGATTTGCCTATGTGTACAACATAGCTTAAGATAGCTAAGGATATGACCCATATAAATGTATTATGGAAGGCAAAAGAAAAAAAAAAAGCATTAAGCAGTATGGAATTTGGTATTATTTGAATTTGACATTACCCGCCTGCTGCTAAAGAAAATCTAGTAAAAAGAATGAAAACAAAACGAAGGTGTGGGAATAGCCCATTGATTCAGGACTGGTGTGTCTCACACTGGAAGGCATGCTGCAGCCCTCAGCCCCTCTGGCGTTAGTGGCCAGGAGCATGCCTCACGGAATGTGCTGAATTCCAAACGTCTCATATCAAAGAAACCAGGTTAGTCACTCGGTTATTTTTAGTCCCTGTTGCAGATAGGCACTGAGCTTATCCATGATGTAAACCGAAACCCAGTACAGCAGGGTGGCATGAAGAGAGACCCTAGCTCCCACTGCAGTGGCTCTGTGTGACCCAGGAGGGCTTCTTCGTTCTCTCCCAACCCTGAATATGCCCAAAATAGGACTAGAAGGGAGGGGGTGGGTCCATGGGACACCTTTATTTTTAGCCCACTGAGGACATTTTATTTATCAAACAATATAATGAAATGAGAACTTAAACATAAAAGCTCCAGGCTGTCAAAATGTCAATGGTGCAGACAATTGTTCAGCAGATAAATCATTAGAAATGGACAAGAATAACATGCACTAAAAATATTCCCAATGGACTTTATTTAGCAATAGATAACACATCCGTAATTCTAAACACATTCTGTCTCTTTTAGCTGTGTCTGGATTAATATAATTAAGCATAAGACCTCTCAATACTTATTTTATGTCAATTTACATCAAGACTGAAGATCTTTTTTTTTTTCTCCTTCCAACTACTGTTGACATTCAACATTATACTAGTTTCACGTGTTTAGCGTAGTGGTTAGACATTTATATAACTTACCAAGTGATCCCCCCCCAATAAGTCTACTACCCATCTGGCACCACACACAGTTATCACACGATTGGCTATATTCCCGACGCTGTACTTTACATCCCTGTGACTATTTTGTAACTGCCAATTTGTACTTCTTAATTCCTTCACCTTTTTCTCCCAGCGTCCCAACCCCCCTACCATCTGGCAACCAGCAGTTTGTTCTCTGGATCTATGAAAAATGAGGAATCTTTTATTTCTTTATTTGTACAAATGACATATTACTACTTGTCTCACTTTTAAAAGATTTCCATGCTGCAACGGTGTTATTGAATTCAATACCCAGATGCTCAATGGTTGGGGACAGGACATTGAAAATGATACTACTTTATTACAAGCATGTCTTGCAAATGTTAAGCTCCCTCTCCCGTCCCCAGTGTCTCGGGTTTAAGAATAGAACCTTGACAAATAGGGTTAAACCCTAGAGTAAAAGACCATAAGGCAAAAAGAAAAAGAGTATCACACTATTTCAGTCCAATCCTCTAGTACAGCCCAACACCGTAAAGAGATAGACGTGATAACCTTTCCATAAAAGAGAATCTAACTGCCAAATCTGTGGTTGTAAGTACACATTTGTCACCTAAGCGTTGCTCTCAATGACATCACTGGCTGACTGAATCACAGATGAGCGATTGCAGCTTTCTAATCTGGTTTTAAATCCATTTTAGCCGATTGGCTGGGCACTGTCGCCTAATGCTTGATTAGACACATTCCTCTGAGCAGAGCTATAGGTGGTGAGGTGACCTCCAGCCAGTGGGTGGCTGGGGGAAGGTGGCCTCCGCTGATGTCCCTCCGCAGTTACTCAAGGTCTTAGCGCTATCCAAAGGGAATCAAACCTTCTTGAGTCACACTAGCTGCAGATAATCCTTGACCACTTCCTTTCACCTGAATTCCAGTTTGCTCAAGGTCCTGTGGATTATGGTCAACTAGCTAATCTCATTAAATAATCAAGAATGTTGGGGCCAAAGGGACTGTGGTGTCATCCAGTGCTCTCCTGACATAGGCCGACTTCTTGCTGCTAGTGAAGGTCTCTAGGCAAAGGGTCATTACTTATCTTAAAGGGATCTGTTTTCCTAAAGAACATTTCCAGGCATCAATTTACGCCAGGAGGAAGGGTGTTTTCCACAAGCTACTGTCACCTTGCCTCCCATCATGTCATAGTCACCTCGTTCCCCCCAGCAACTAGCACAAAGCTGGTTGCCATAGTAGCCACTGATTCTGTCTTTAAATTGGGCTCTGGGGGCAGTTGTGACTTGTGGCTATAACAGTATTTACAGTGAACCTAAACATGAGCATATGGACAAAGGGTTCCTCTGTGTATGTATATGAATTTATTAGATGACATTCTTAAAAGCCTTTAAAAATAAACCTCACTAAATCAAAATATAATGTAGTTTTTTCCCTTCACCATAAATTGCAAACATTTTAAATCTTGATAATATCAAGTCTTGGTGGTAATGCACAGGGGCGGGGGACATGTAGATTAGCAAAGTCATTTTGGAGGGCAGTAAGGTGGCATCTAATAAAATTACAAATATGCAGGCCGTGTGGTCCAGCAACTCTACTTTTAGGAATCTACCCTTGAAATAATCTTACTTGGGCACAAAGAAGTTATGTTGAAAGGTGGTCATTATGCATAGTTTGTAATAGTGGATAATTAGAAATAATTATTTAATATGCACATCCATAGTTAAAGATTAAATTAATAACATGAAATATTATGCAGCCATTAGAAGTCTATTTGTGGTGACCTAGAAAAATCTCTAAGACCTATTAAGTGGAAAAATCAGGTAGCAGAACAATATGCAGACTGTGATATTATGTGTACTTAAAAAAAAACCTATATACTCCTAGGCATGACTTTGCCCATACATTTATATAGGAATACTTAGAAAAGAGTGTGGAAGATTATATACACACTGATGATGAAGTTTATTTACGAAAAGGAGTGGAATTAGAAAAGGGGAGACATCAAGAGGAACTCAAACTTTTCTCTATATTGTTTAAATTTTGTTCAGTGAGACTATATTCATATAAGTATTATGAGTTTTATTTAATTATAAATTGAACTTACCTTTCCTTAGTGAACTAGAGGCTTAACCCAGAAAATCGAGTTGCCTCCTTATTTCTATAGCCTGAGCCTTCACTTAAGCTTTTCATCTGGGGAGCTTAGGCAAAATTATACTATATACTTGTCATGGAAATAAATATGAGGATGTAACACTAATCTTTTCATAAACATTTCTTTCTTTCTTTTTTTTTTTTTTTTTATCAGTTCTAAGTGTTTTAATCCATGGGAAAATGAGTTGTGCTTCTGCTAAAGCCAAGGGCAAAAAACTTCAATCCAAAAACACCACCACTAATAAACCAAGGGGACAGAGTTCCTTATCAACAGAAAGTTACAGCTCCCACTAGACTGAGGCCTTCTCACAGACCTGTTATCAGAGATTCCTGGGCATGCTTTCCAAGAAATGTAAAACAACACAAGTTTCAAATGGAATGCACCTTTGACCGACTTTAAATTTAATTATTTTTCTTCCTCCAACTTTCCATTTATGGAAAGACTCATGAGAATTGTAATACTCTTTCCTCTTTTTTCAAGTACGGAATAATGAGTTAGGGATTTATGCATTAAACATATTTTTGTCTTATTCTTTTAAAAAAGCATATTTTTATTGATTTTAGAGGGAGAGGAAGGGGGAGGGAGAGAGAGATAGAAATATCAACGATGAGAAAGAATCATCGATGGGCTGCCTCCTGCACACCCCCAATGGGGATCGAGCCCATAACCTGGGGATGTGTCCTGACCAGGAATCGAACCAGTGACCTCCTGGTTCATGGGTCAATGCTCAACCACTGAGCCATACTGGGCTGTCTTATTCTAAATTAACTGGGTTTTTAAAGCAAATGCTGCATCCTTTGAAATCATCTTCTAGATCTTCCACCTTAGAGAGAAAATAAAAGCTTGTGAATTTGGAATGATTAATTATAGTGGAAAATGAAGTAGGTTACTTGTAAAAAGTTGAAAGAAGAAGATGCCTGCTTCAAAAGCCTGGAAGACTGTCACAGGTGGTTAATACAAGGTCTCTGGGAGTAGTACCTTGGGGTTTGCACTTTTAATGCCAGAGTTGGTTCTGATGCTCAGACAGGTATGTTTTCCTTCTTGGTGCAAAATGCACCTTCAAAGAAGTGATTATCACCTACGGATATCAGAGGTTTGTCTTAGAAAGATCCCAAAGATATTCTCAAAATCTCATAGCAAAATATTTAAAACTAGGGGCCCGGTGCACAACATTTATGCACTGTGGGAAGAGGGGTGTCCCTCAGCCTGGCCTGTGTCCTCTTGCAGTCCGGGACCCCGCGGCAAGTGGGCCTAAGTTGGCAGGTGGGCATCCCCCAAGGGGTTCTTAGCACTGCTGCGGAGGTGAGAGGGGCTCCTGCCACCACCACAGAGCTTGCTAGCCATGAACCAGGCTTCTGGCTGAGCGGTGCTCCCCCTGTGGGAACGCACTGACCACCAGGGGCAACTCCTGCATTGAGTGTTTGCCCCCTGGTGGTCAGTGCACGTCATAGCAACCGAATGGGATGCATAAATTGATTGCTGCCAGACAGCTCAGGGCATCTTAATCTACATGTTATTGCCTCCTACTGGCCAAACACCTGAACAGCCATAGGCTATTCCCCATTCTGACAATGGACTCTGTAGACGAAACCCTACCCTTTGAAGTGTATATCTCCACCTTGCCTTAGGACAATTTGTGTTAATAAAAAGCAAGGGGTCCTGAGACAAGGAGAACTTGGTTTCTCTAGCCAGGCTCCTCTGACCCCCAATGCCTTTCAAAATTATCTTTCGTCTCTGGATGCTTATTTAATCTATGCATGGCCGTTTCTCCAGATTCCAGAACCCTTCTAGATGCCGGATCAAGTCCCACCAACGTTAAATGGCGCACAATGTCTAGGATTAATTGGCGCCCGAAATATGGACAATTTGGAGATGAAGTATTCACCTGAGCGGATAAAACAGCACCAGCGATGGTGGTAAGATTAACTGTGCGTAGAGCCCATGTCAGCTTTGGAAGCCTGCAGATCCGCAACTGCATGGGTGATACTTTGTGTTTAAGTCAGAGAAAGGAGTATTACAATTCTCATGATAATTGGAACTACAAATGATTTACCGTGATAATGATTATGATTAAAGCTATGAGCAAGCATGTTTTTATTTTGTTACTCAAAAATATTATGTTTATTTCTGTCATTTAATAACACAGTTACTCACTTTACTTTATTGAAAATCTTAAGAATTAAAAGAAATAGACTCTCATCCTTTAAAAAATCCTCATTAACAGTATCAAAGCTTTCCAGAATGCAGAATTATCATTATTACTCTTTTGAATTCAGAGATTGTTTTTCCTCAAATCTTAGCATTTATCATAGAAAAGCTGAGAGGAAGAGGCAAACCCTCATTAGAGGGGAAGGCTAGCAGTTTTGGGAACGAAATTGGCCAGGAATGAAAGTCACAGACTTAAAGACACCATTCTTGTGTTCTCACTATTCTGTTTTGAATCTCTTCGCTGGCTGCAGAGTTTCCAGCCTGCAAAGGCTGTCCGCTGTGCCCTGGTGTGAGAGCCTCTCTTCCAGGCTGTCCCGGGAATCCAGCTGACTTGGCCCTTACACTGCCCTGACATGTTCTCGCCTCTCTAATTGCATATATTTGATCACTCAGCTGGAAAAAAGTCTTGGCAAATTGCACTACAATCATCTTTTCCCACCTTGGCTCACCATCGAGAAAAAGATCTGTTGTCATGCAGCAAAGTTCAGTCAAGAATGGCCCTTGGAGAGAACCCTCCACCCACAGGGGAGCTGCCAGACAGAAGCCCAACGTCATTTCGTTATTCCGAGCGTGATCTGGCCTCCGTTCACCTGTGACAGATGTTCCCACACTCAAGTACCATTAGGAATTAAGACTGTGAAAATGTCAATCATCTCTGAATTAATCTATTAATTCAGTGAAAATCACAGAAGTGAGGTGTGTGTGTGTGTGTGTGTGTGTGTGTGTGTGCGTGTGTGTGTGTAATTAACAATTTTAAAACTAGAGCAAAGGGTTAAAAGAACCAAGACAAATTTGAAGACAAACAGCGGGGTCTTGGCACAGGGATAGACAGAGGAATAAAACAGAGCCCATTAACAGTCCCACACATGCATGGAAACAGTGTACAACCAAGATGACCCTGAAATTCAGTGGTGAAGGATGAACTACTCAACAAGTACAGGGTGTCCCCCCAAAAATGTATACACACTTTAACAGCTGATAGCTCAACTGATGTTTCTTTCTTTCAGATTTAACCCATGGGAATTAATAATTATTCAAAGTATGTGTCCATTTTTTGGGGGGGGGTGGCGGGGACACCCTGTAGTGTTTGGACATAACCAATATAAAATTTATTCCCTATTTCATAAATTATATGAAAAAAAATCCAGGGTATTGGAGACCTAACTCTGAAAATCCAACATTTAAAAAGTTTAGAAAAATTGGACTATACCATAAACAAAGTGAAAAGACAAGCCTAAAGTTAAAGATATTTGTAACATATAAAACCAACAAAGGACTATATAGACAATGAAGAAACCATTAAGAAAATCAATAGTGAAAAGACAAAAAACCAAGTAGAAAAAGAGACCAGGAATATGAAGAGACAAATCACAGAAGAAATCAGGTGAAAAATATGCAACTGTACACATAATCAGGGAAATGAGAAGGACACTAATTCAAAAGTCTGAGGAGGGATAAACAGGCCGGGATCCATGGGTGAGAGAAAGAGTGAGATTGAAGGGCCGAGTGCCTGGATACAGCAAGTGCTCTGTGGATGTGCTTCTCTTCCCTCTTCTGCCTCACTGAGCTGGGTTCTCACAGCAGAGCCAGGGCCTTCCCAGCACCCTCACGAGGCTCAGGGTCCCTAAAAGACAGAAATCACGGCGGAGGCAGCTGCAGTGCCGCAGAAGAAACGAGGAATTTTGAGTCAGAAAACTTGGATTTACTGTGGACTTTTAGATTCTTTAACTCTGAATCTCAGTTTCCTCTTCTGCAAAGAGAGAGGACTACGACTTTCGTATGACCTTGAAGATGCCATTGAGCTACGAAAGCACTGCACGACAGAAAGTCAGTGCTAGTGTCCCACTGCTGGTGGTGATCTGCCAAGGGGCTTCACCAATGGCTCACACGTGGAAATACCGTCATCATTTCCAACTCTTACTTATATGTATGAAGTCATGATCCCCAAAGATGCAGCCACCAGAATAAGTAACCAATAGGAGAAAATGCTGGATCCATTCTTTTTCCTGCCAGTGTGCAACCTTCATGGGGGTGGGCGGGCCGGGTTTAAAACAATGGGCGCGCTGATTCTTTCCATGGGCCTATTTCCAGGGTTGTAATGTATATTCTCTGTCTCCCACATCCTGCCTTCTATTTTCTTCTCTCTACACAGGCACTTTTAATACCAGTTTATTAAAAGCAGGCAGCTTAAGATACGGCATAAAAGGACTCTCCTGCATCATTAGGCCAAGTTAAAATTCTGAACATAAAGGCTCCTGGAGGAGAAACACAGGACGAGCAGCCAGAAGATCTGACTTTGATAGATGGCGCTGAGCCCTCAACTCTCTGTGGGACCCCAGGCAAAGCCACGTGACCTCTTTGGGGCTCCATGTTCTCATCATAAATTCTTATAGGGCACTAAAATACCCTCAGACACCACTTTACTATATATACGCACACACTTATTTTTAAAGTTAATACTTATATATTTATATTTTAACGGTGGGATCTTTTCCAATTTGCACATTATGGAAATCTGGTGCAGGGTTCCGAGCCAAGGACCCCGGGACCGCGCAGGGCTGCTCTTTGCGGATGCGTTGCATTTCGTCTCCAGCTGCCATTTGTGGCTTCAGCTGCTTCTGAGAGCAGCCCCTTCCCCTTTTGATGTCTGAGGCCCATTACTTTCATTTCTGACTGAAACCAACAGGTGTTCCCAGACTTTTCTTTACGGGCGGTCTTCCCTCAGGGTTCCGGGCAGACGGCTTTTCCTGTGAACTTGCTGAGAAGCGCAGAGGGTTGAATGCCCCCTAGTCCACTGGCTCCACTGTTGGCACGAAAGTCTCCTGTGACCTCGTGAAGTCTCGACCTTTCCCAGGTCTGGGAGGGTGCAGGGATGCGTGGGGAAGCACGAGGGCCAGGCCTGCGCGCTCCACGGACACAGTGAAAGCACAGCCTTTCGTCCTGCGACATAGGGCCTGACTAGGGTTGGCCTGTGCCACCCAAATGCCAGGATGGGTGAGATTTCTTTGGGCCTTGAACCCCGGAAAGTCCCACTTCCGGGGAGAGAGTCTCGTGCTGGCAGTGGAGCCTGGCGTTGCAGCATGCATCCCCAAGATGCCATGGCAAGCTGAATGTGAGTCTGCTCCGGGCAGAAATACATATGCACATCCAACACCAGTGGGCAGGGTATGGGACAAGATGTAAGAGGCCCTTAGATTATATCTGGGGACTAGAGAAGAAGCAGGTTACTCTGAAAGTGCGACTAGTGTCACAAGATAATATTTTAAAATATTAAAGGATGGCATACACATGCATGAAATTGTATTTCTTTTGATCCTATAACCCATTTCCCCTCAGTCAGCTAGGGACTGAGTTCTGAAAGTTCGGCCCTGAGGACACTCAGGGGATTGAAAGAGGCAGAGTTGGGGCCCCCAGGACCAGAGAAAGGTCCCTGGGTCGAAGACGTTCTTGGGGAGAGTGAGGGAACCCTTAGACATGCTTGTCGGTTTACAGAACAAAGGGCTCCTCTGATTCGCCCCTTGAATACAGCCCAGGCATGCGGTAGGCCCCAAGCAGAATGGCTGTGTCAGTGTCAGATGGGGCCACAGGGTTTTCCATGGCTCGGCACTCCGTGTGGCTCAGAGTAGCAAGGCCATAGATGAAGTTTCACACTGACTCCGAGTTCCCAGGCCTGCTGGCTCAAGGGCAGCAGAAAGCTTCTTTGCACTCATGGGGTTCAGAGACTCGGAGAGAGGAGTGTGCCGGGCCCAAAGCCAAGCAGCACCCACCAGGGCTGTGGATTGACAGCAGAGGACCGGTGGGATGCAGGATGCCGCTGGGATGCCTGCAGGGACAGATAGCACTTGGGGAACAGGGACCAGCTCCTCGTAGCCTTGGCCCCCAGAACTCAGACATGCTCTGCAAAGGGCATGGGACCTGAAGCTGCCAGCCAGTATGTTCCTCCCACCCAGAGGAGAGGAGCACAATGCACAAATTAAGAGAGTTAGAGGGGGGAAAAAAATTAAAGTGGCATCTGTTCCATCCCTAAGCACCTGCCCTGAGTCTGGTGCCCATCACACTGGTAAAAATCAACCCTTCATAGATGAGTCTGGTTTGTGACTAACCCATTCCAGGAAGTATGATATCTGTACATAGAGATGGACCTAGACATGGGTTCAGATGCCAGGTTGGTAAAGAGGAGAATGAACTGGGGGCAGAAGACAGGATGAAAGTAGGAAAGGCACATTTCTGCTTTCTGTGTGTTTATCTGAGTAATGGCCAAAAGCTACTCCCTACCCCTGCTCTCTCTCCCCACCAGCTGGACAACTCTATGTGGGGCCCAGACAATAACACCCCACGGTCACAGATCTCTCCAGGGGACAAGCTAAGTGTAGCTGCCCTCCTCTCTGCAGCCCCTGGAGTTACTGCCAGGGAACAAAGAGCTTCAGACTGGGCACCTTTGAAAGGGTAGCGACTCCTGTGAGAGAAATAGAGCAAGTAAGTTAAGCAGGGCCGGTTTACGTTTACTTGGGAATGAAGTTTATCTTCTCCCCGTCCCAATTCTAAACAAAGACTTTTAAAATATTTCCATTAGTGCAACAGCCAGTTTTAAAATATCGTTTGAAGTCAGTATTAGCCACATATGGGAAGATGTAGGTGACCCAGGCACCAGGGAGCTGCCACACAGATTGCTGACAGCATTTTTCTTGGCTGATGGGTAGTAACTCATGATTTAGAGCGGAAGATGAAGGTTTACAGCTCTACAGTCTGTTCGTGATAAGGGGAACAGACACATGTTGGGAACAGGTTCATTAGAAAAATGACAATCACTTCATTCCCTAAAATGCTACTTAACTTCTCCCCCGCTTTTTCCCAGATAAAAATAGAAATCTTCATGAGACTTTCCCAATAGACTTTCCTTGGGAAAGTCACCAAGTAGCAGGGAAACCCATGAGAAATATCAACTGGCATCTTGAAATCTAGTAAAAGTCGTTAGCCACAGAATAGGAGGAAAGTGTTTACAGCTTTATGATGCCTACAGGACTCGCTGGCGAGGTTGAAGATAAAGACCCATTGGAAAAGTAACAGCACCACAGGCCACAGCAACAAACAACAAATAAGAGCGGCAACAACAGCTACATTATCTGAGGGCTTGTAAAGCTCCGGGCCTGAGCTCCACCCAAGGCGCCTTGAGGGAGTTCGTGTTATAACTGTCCCCATGGGGCAAATGAGAAACTCTAAAAGCAGTCATTTCATGACAAAGTTTTCAATGATAATGTAGTAAAGAATGTGCATGTAGCTTAGTTTACACCCCTAGATCTGGTGACAGTTTATGCCAATGACCGCCAGCCTGGAGCACAACAAAAAGGAAGGAAGGAAACCTCTACAGTGGTCGACAAACTCATTAGTCAACAGAGCCAAATATTAACAGTACAACAATTGAAATTTCTTTTGAGAGCCAATTTTTTTAAACTTAAACTTCTTCTAATGCCACTTCTTCAAAATAGACTCGCCCAGGCCGTGGCATTTTGTGGAAGAGCCACACTCAAGGGGCCAAAGAGCTGCATGTGGCTCGCGAGCTGCGGTTTGCCGACCACTGCTCTAGTATGTCTGCTATACAAGTAAGTTCACAGACAGCATTTAGACACCAATCCTGCCAGGTGTAAGTACCTCCAGTCTACAAAGAAAGGAGCAGAAGCCCAGGGAGGGCAGACCTTCTCGGCACAGTTACACAGCCCTAAGAAGTGGAGTGAGGGTCACAGGCGTCCTCACCATACCCAGGGAGTCCTGGGGACAGCCTCCAGCCACGTGCTTGTCTATGGGCGAGAGTCCCCTGGGAGACCTGGGCAAGTCCTTTGTCCACTGTCAGAGCATCAGTTTCCTCATCCAGGAGACAGGGATTGTAAGGGATGGGTGAGAGGATGAACATGGGAAAGCTTGGTGAAGTCTCGGGAGCTGCACACATGCGAGGAAGTGAATGGAGGGGTGGTGGTAAAATACTAAATAAAAATAAAATCCTCAAGTAGGTAATTACCAATGGAATTATATTAGAGTTTATCCAGAAAAAGTACTTCAGCCAAGCCAACAATAATACCAGGATGGCCAACAACGGCACAGGCGCGGCAGGAATATTCGATGGGTGATGGCAGCAATGGTCCACAGCAATGGACAGGTGGGCACTGTTGACCACTCCTTGTTTGGTCAAATGTTCTGGAGCAGAGCGGTGAAGACCACCCACTTGCGAGCCAGGCTGTCTGCGTTCGAATCTTAGTTCTGCCACTACGGGCTGTTGGACCGTGGGTGAGCTCCCTTGCCTCTCCCCCATCCCAGCTGGGGACACTCCGCGTGCTGCGCTGTGGGCTGGTGTGAGGAGTATGAGCAGGGACCCGTGGGCAGGGCCTGTACAGAAAGGTGCTGACGAGGTGTGAGGTGCTCTCAGGTCCACTCTCACTCTCACCAGCATCTGTCACCTCAGGCTACAACTCAGGGCAGGTGGCTAAGGTGCCATTCCTCTGGAAACTTAGTTATAACCTAAACTTGAAAAAAATGCAGTCAAGGCATATGAAATGACTGTTTTGGCAGGTCAAATCTGGGGGGGAAATCAGCAATTTCACATACATATGGGCAAACAGACACAACACTAAAAAACAGCACAATAAAAACCCCCCAAAAAACCCCAGCAGCCTAGCAAACATTATGAAGGGAGAGTCTGAGGAAACATAAATAAAATAACCATGGCTTACACAGCTGCATCAGTGTCAGAGAAGAGCATAAATTAGGTCCAGGATCTAATCATGTCCGTTAAGCACAAACATGAGCTCAAGGAGCGGATGGGTTTGTGGACGCACATGTCTGACCAAGAAGTGGGAAGGCGAGGGCTTTTTTTAGGGCCATCGACAGGGAAGGGGCTCCCTCCTCCCACAAGCAGCCAGCTCCTATCTGCGGGGTGCACACTCCCCTTTCAGCTGCTGCTTTTCTTCTCCGCTCCTTTTGATCCACAAAAGAGAATCTCAACCTACCCTCTTCCCCTCCCCCTCCCCCTCCTGCTGTCCTCTGCTCCCACACAGATCCTCTGCTCCAGACTTCCTCTGTCCATCTGTCCGCCACTTTCCTCCCACGCTCACCTCCACCCCCGCTCCCGCACAGGCAGCCCTGCTCAGGAGGAAGCGGAGAGCAGATGTGCGCCCCGGTTTCCCACATGGGCAGCGGGCGTGCAGGACTCTCCCTTTGCACTTGCTCTGGAGAGGTGGGCCTAGGGTGGTGGGCTTCAGTGTTGCTCTGTGTTCAGCCCTACAAGCAGGAGGTCCCACCAGCATCATTCTCTTCCTGCGCCCCACTGGTCTTCCTCCTGCCAATCTTCCAAGTGCCATTTCCCGGAAGCAACGTATACACCATAATGTAAGAAACCAGATCCACGGCTCCATGCAAAACAGCTATTATTATTATTATTATTGCTAATATTTATTAAAAGTTTACTGATGCGATGAACCTCTGCTAAGCCCTTTATGTCTTTGAGAACATTTCCCGCTCACAATGGCCCTGTAAAATGGGTGTTATCAGTATCCTCATTTTCCATAGGTGGGGACTACGCTGTAGAGGGGTTAAGTGATTTAAGGAGCCACCATCAGTCGTGGACAGAGCTGCGATGCCAACCAGGCAGCTGCACTGCAGGGCCCCTGCTCTAGGTTTTTCTTGACAAACCACTGAGCGCCGCTCTTCTCTATGCAATCAGCCTAGGGCAGTGGTCGGCAAACTCATTAGTCAACAGAGCCAAATATCAACAGGACAACGATGGAAATTTCTTTTGAGAGCCAAATTTTTTAAACTTAAACTTCTTCTAACGCCGCTTCTTCAAAATAGACTCACACAGGCCATGGTATTTTGTGGAAGAGGCAAGAGCCACATGTGGTTCGCGAGCCACAGTTTGCTGACCACTGGCCTAGTGCTCCTGCAGGCCGGGGTCTTCCATGAAGCATGGAGCTGTGGCTGCCAGCAGCTCTCACAAGCCTCACCTCTAGATCTTCCCAGCGTCACCACTAGAAGGTAGGCCCTTCCTTTCTTCAATTAGTAACGTTCTAGACAAGAAAACCCATTTGGTGGCCAACAAGGAGAGGGACTGGGATAGGTAATTCCCACTAACGCGGAGTACAGGAAGCGGAAGAACAGTTCCCCATGACGGTTTCTCAACAGGAGGCCTGGTGCAGGGCAGGCAAAACCACAGATGTCCTGCAGCCCTGGGCGCCCAGGCCTCTGCAGTGCTGGCTGGGACCTGGCCCAAGGTGAGCAGCCAGAGGGTGGCTGAGGACGAAGCAACAAAGGGATGGAGTTGCTGAGATCTTAGCATCCCAGCAAAATAGGACTGGAGGTCAGAATGAAACACTCTTCATAACCCAGGTCTTCAGCATTTGGGGGGACTCCCTGAAGTCACATAAGGGCGGAAGGCAAGGCAATGAGAGATACCCCACCATTCCAGGAACCACCTGGGCTACAAGTGCAAATGCCAGCCTTCCAGAAGCGTAGGATATGCCCTAGGAGGGTTGGAAACCGTAAGGGGCCCAGTGTGGGCTCAGCATGTCCACCTGTGCAGGGCGGAGGCCACTCGGACAGCCAGCCGGTGAAACAGGCCACCTGGGTCTGCACGCGCTGGGTGTGTGATTCTACTGACATGAGCGAGCCTGGCACGCTGTCTAAACTCAGATGGACATGAAAGCGGCAACATCTGGAGGGCTGTCACCATCTGCCCTGGGAGCGGAACACAGAGAGTCAGCAGGGCAGGAGCGGCATGGGGCCCGATTTAAAACACAAGGTGCTGGCAGCTGCTACCAGCTCTGTCGCTGAGCATAGCAGCGATTCTTCCTGACCGGGCAGTTTATGGGCCCTCACTAATCCCAGCTGACCCCTCACAAAGACTCCGATGGTCCTCGCTCACCAAGCACACTTACGAGCCTTTGTTCCTGTCTTTTCCGCAGCCTCACAATAGCAGGCCCACACCAGGCCCACACCCAGAGAAACAGAGCGAGGAGGTTGTTCAGGGAAATCTCAGCAAAAGTACCCTCCTTGCACCCACCTTCTTGGACTCAATCCCCATCCCCATTTGATTGTGCCCTCTACATGCAGCTCTAAGTGCTAGGCCAGGCGCCCACGGTGTGGCCAAAAACCCAAACGGGGGGCGGGGGGGGTGGGGGGGGAGGTGCACGCTTACAGCAGACCGAGGTTATACCTCCATTTTCATTTGTTAATAGAAGTCTAAGTTAAACGGGCCGAGCAGGGCCGGGCGACGGCTGTTTTTATTAACAGGCCGGTTGCTGCTGTTTTAGAGAGAGAACCATTAAACCTGACAGACGGCCTCCTTGTGTCGTCGAACAGTAAACGCGATTGTTATGATCCCAGTGGCCATCTCGGGCACTCCTCAGAACACAGGTTCTTTGTACACGAGAACGAGAGTCAGACACAAAGGAATAAGGGTTCATTTTCTCCTGTTGCATCCAAACTGTTCCTGTAGACTAAGCAGGGCTGGTTTTGCTCCCCGAGGTGGGGAGGGAAACAATGACACTCAGTGCAATTAGAAATACACCCAGGCGTGTGCATTTGGTCCCCGTCTTCATTACGAGGTCACGAACTGGTGCTCGCATATTAAAATCTCCCTGCGCTGTGAGGCCCTTTTGTGAGCGCTCTGTGGCAGGTACGACGTGTTTGTGTATTTCTGCTCAGGAAGGGAATTAGCTGCGCTGGGCTCTCCTCCTAGCTCTGCCTCAACCCAGGCACTTTTCGCACTTATTACGTGAGGAGGGGAAGGTGTTGGGCGCTGGCGGCGCGATTGCCGAGGTTCCTTTCAGCACAAACATTCAGCAGTAACATGTGTTATGTGCGGGAGAAGCTCTTCCATAAGAGGTTCGCCCCCACCCTCAACACCTGACTTTCGTCTGTTTACCATCAAGTCCAACATCCCAGTGTCTACGACAGACCTCTTCTCTCACAGCCACGCAGGACACAGGGAAAGTCCCTGATGGGCAGGCCTAGCCAGGGGACAGCCGAGGCCTGTGTCTGTCACCCGCTGCCAGCACCGCCCGAGGAAATGAGGCTGGAAAAGGAAAGGTTCCGAAGATGCTCTCCCTCCCCACAGACACCTTGCCAGTCCATCCCAAATGGCGCTTGCCCCTCCGGCAAGCTCCACAGGTAAATACCATTCAAGCGGGGAAACCACTTACCATAAAATAGGAAGCGGATTATAACCGTTAAGCATCCACCGGAATGTGTTATGTGTGAGGCATTAGGCAAAGTGCTTTACATGTGTGGTTATACAGAATTCTCCCCATCACCCTTGGAAATGACAGCACGGTTACTGCTGCTCCCCTGAGGAAGGAGCTGAGGCTTAGAGAGGTGAAGTCTGTAAGGGCAGTGTGATGCCCAACGGGGCACGTCACAACTCCTGGCTGAAGTGTCTTCACGCCCGAGAGCAGGAGGCTGGCCTGCGTCGGTATCTCCCTAAGTGGGGCATCACCAGTCACCTAGGGCCATGGTCGGCAAACTGCAGCTCGCGAGCCGCGGTTTGCAGCTCTGTTGACTAATGAGTTTGCCGACCACTGACCTAGCCTCTCAATTCCAATAATTCCAGGCTGTCGTTGTTCCTTGTGATTAAGCCCCTATGGGTGCTGACTAAAATGCAGACTCCTGGTCCACCCCAGATCCACAAAATCAGAATCCCTGGGGTAAGGCCCAGGAATCTATTTAACAAGAACCCCAAGAGATTTTTAAGCATATTAAAATCTGAGAACCCGGGTATATGATTCCTAAACCTCACCCAGCTCTGTTATAATAGCCTGTGGTTTTGCTTTACTAGAGACTTCAGAAATGCAAGCTTTTCTCTTTCACTGGCCTCAGAGTTAACCCCAAATATCCCAAACATCTTCTTTAGATCAGCTTTATACAACACAAGATCTTGTTTCATAAATGACACAGGCAAATTCTTCATTCTCTAAAATGTTTCAACCATACCACATTCCTCCCATGTAGGAGGAACGTGAAAACAAGATGACATGACCTCAGCTAGAAGAATTTTCTTCAAGTTATTTTACAAAAAGAAGTCAATAGACACATGGAACCAGTTACTGAGAAAAGGGTCACTGGATCAGATACCACTGATGGGAGAGAGAGGGAGGGACGGATGAAGGGAGGGAGGAACACACACACAGAAGAAAACAGGTAAAAGTGGGCTGCAAGTGAAGAGTCTGAGAACAATCAGGCCTTATTTTCAGCAAGAACAAGTAAATCTTGTCACCTCTGGCCGTGGTCTTGACTTTTTCTTCTAATTATTGTCTTTATTTCCCCTAAAAATGCCCCTCCTACCCCTTTGTTTTCATGCTTTCCTCTAATTTGCCTTTTGGTCTGTTTATTTTTGTCCTTTCCTGCTGAAACTGAGGTCAGCGTGACAAAAAGCCTGCACTCAGTGCACCTCGTAATGTCATCCCCCTCCTGCCCAGCAGTAAGGGTGCAAACCCCTTCGCCGAGGTCTCATCCCTGGCGACCACGGTGGCCAAATGCTTGCACCCATCATGCAGCCACCAGGTCCAGGGACACACATCTGCTTTTCCCATGCACCTCATCCCTCCTTCCGACACACACACACACACACACACACACACACACACACACACACACACTCTACTATTAGCAAATGTCGTCCACACAACAAAATTTATTATGTATCTTCAGTTATGAGAAGCATAACAGTCCTAGGTGCAATGAGGAAAACGAAGACATAGAGATGCCTAAGATGTGGCCTCTGCCTTCAAGGACCTTAGCAGTGAGTTAAAAAAAAAAGACCTGGGATGCTCCAGAAAGCTAGTATGGTAGGAGTTCAGGGGTCGTGATGAGTCGGCTGTTTACAAAACACTTCCTGAGGAACATGGAGCCTGCCAGGCCTTGGAGAAGCTGAGGAAGGTTGGCAGAGCAGTTTCCATTCCCACCTTTTATGACAACAGCACCCTGATTTTCCTTAAACTTACCCTTTGTTCTTGTGATTCGTTTGGGTGGGGCTGAACTTGACCTTGCTAACCAAAGCACCTTCTCCATCTGGTCACTGTGAGGACTCAGAATGGAGACACGGTCCAGGTCAGTCCAATGAGACATGATCCTGAGGCGTGGGCAGGAACCACGAGCAAAGAGCAGCTCCCCTTCCTCATGACTGCTCAGAGGATGGAATTCTGGGTACTGGTGGCCCTTTACCCTCCAGGGAGAGTAGTGACCTGAAAGTGAAACCAACAGGACAGACTCCTGAGGGCAACGATTGAGGAAACTATCCCTGGACTTTTTACTTAATTGGAGCTGAGTGTTTGTTTAAGCTAGTTAGGTTGACTAGCTCCCATTAGTAACTAGGAGGCAGAAAGGTGTACGTGCATTCATGGAATAGTGGGGAAAGCAGCCTCCCTGTGTGATGCTGGTGAAAGACCATCTGGAAAGGTAAATTGGGGCCAGACCTGGCAGGAGGAGATGGGAGGGGAGGCATGAATGCAAACCCAGGGAATAAGAACTTATAGGCAAGAGAAGCCACTGGTAACTTCTGAGAAAGGAAATGCTGATGAGAGAGAAAATGTTTTAGTGAGGGGTCAAGTATGAAATCAGAGGAACAAGCTGAATTCTCTGGTTTCTTCCAACCTTGAGGTTGTGTGTAGGTGGTAGTAGCTGGAGAGAGTCTGCAGCGTGGCTTAGAGAGGGTGGCGGGTCTCAGACACTCACAAGGCCGCTGTGGACAGGCTGGAGCAATACTGCAGTGGCGGTGGTGGAATGAGGACAGCAAGCAGAAGGCAGATGAGCCTGGTGCCTGCACCTCTGACGGGGAGGATGGTGGTTTCATTGATGGCAGGTAGAGGTGGAGCTGGTTTGAAAAGGAAGGATGAGATCTCCCCCTGAGACTTTGGGGGGCAGCACCTGAAAGAGTGGGTCCCGAGCTCTAAGTGGGACATGGTACTACTTCCTTTACCGCTCGTACAGGTTGGGTAAAATGGCCTCTGAGGTCACGGCCAACTCTACAGCTCCCTGATTCCAGGAGGGAGGTCAGGGTTGCAAAGTCAGAGTTCACAGTCCTTAGTGAGCTCAGGAGGTCCTCAGCATAAGCTCCAACCAAAGCAGAGCTCTCCTTTCTGGACATCCCGACAGGTGGCCATTCAACCTTATTTAACATAAAATGTTAAATCCTATATAATAAAGAGATAATATGCAAATTGACCATCACTCCAACACACAAGATGGCCACCCCCATGTGGACACAAGATGGCCACCACACGATGGCCAGCAGGGGAGGGCAGTTGGGAGGGACCAGGTCTGCAAGAGAGGGCAGTTGGGGGCGATCAGGCCTGCAGGGGAGGGCAGTTAGGGGTGACTGGGCCAGCAGAGGAGGGAAGTTGGGGGTGACCAGGCCTGCAGAGGAGAGCAGTTGGGGGTGACCAGGCCTGCAAGGGAGAGCAGTTAGGGGTGACCAGACCAGCAGGGGAGGGCAGTTAGGGGTGACCAGGCAGGCAGGGGAGGGCAGTTAGGGGCAATCGGGCTGGCAGGGGAGCAGTTAGGTGTCGATCAGGCTGGCAGGGGAGTGGTTAGGGGGTGATCAGGCTGGCAAGCAGAAGTGGTTAGGGGCAATTAGGCAGGCAGGCAGGCGAGTGGTTGGGAGCCAGCAGTCCTGGATTGTGAGAGGGATGTCCCAGATTGGAGAGGGTGCAGGCTGGGCTGAGGGCCACACCCCTCCTCTGTGCATGAATTTCATGCACCGAGCCTCTAGTATTAACATAAAATGTCAAAATGTGACATAATATGCAAAATGTTTAACCTGATTCCTTTTATTGGGCTAAATGGTCTTGCCTATACATTCAATCCATAGGTTGTAGTATTTCCTCTGGAAGGTGACACAGTTAAGAGGAGCACAGCTGGGCTTGACAGTGGGGTGGTGGAAGTCAAAAGTTGTCTTCTCGCCTCCTCCTCCCTTTCCTCGAATCAGTGGCAGGACACTAGTCTCGTCCCCAGGCTGGCTTCCAGATGATGGAATGTGGCTGTCTCTGAAATGATGTCTGATCTCTTGTACCCAGAACAGCCTATCCAACATTGTCCTATCATGGTCTTTGTAAATCTTTCTTTTCCAAATTAATTGTCTCCACGGATGACACTGCTGAAGTCCTGAGCTTGGATGACATCCCCAAAAGAGAGGGAATAGAAAGAAGGGCTGAGGCTTCACACTCACATGAAAGTAACGTGTTTAGATAAAAGCTCATTGCTTTCCTTCTTTCTCCTCCCCCAGCAAAACACACACAAATACTGGCTTTGTTTAAATCAAGAAGTTACTAAATAAACACGGGTTTGACCAAGTTTAAGTTTCCAGAAGTACTCCATTGGCTACTAAAGCATTTTAATTACCCTCTATTAAGAAAACAAACACATGCAATTTCCTAAATTTGCAACTCATTATCAGAAATGCCCTGGTCAAAATTATATATATATATATATTATTGGGATCATTTGGGTTCATCTGCTTTCTGATTGAAAAAAGAAAACAGTTTTCTCTGTCATCATTATTTTTGCTGTTTTCTTCTGATGCAACATGAAGTCAGAGGAGCAGGGGGACTATTTGGGGTCACTCGCCCTAGGGCTTTAAAAATGTTTACATAGGCGGAATTCTTTTGCAGTAAGAATTTTCTGTAAGGTCCTTGAGCTGCCTTCTCTCCCCCACTATTTGAAGCCAGGTTCTAAAAGGCACTCTCTCTTCCCGAGAGTACCCATGACCTTGACTTGACGTTTGGCTTTCGTGAGCCCCCCAACATTCTTTATCCGAAGTTGAACTACTTCAGTTACAAGTATCTAAGGTACAGTTACAAACTCAATGGTATTTAAAAGTTTCTCCATCAGATAAACTCAAATTCCCTCTCTTCTAGCCAGGATTATCCATTTGGTTTTCTCAGGAAGAGGGGAAAAGAGCTTCCCTGAGACAGATATGTCTTCTGTAAACCCATCACGCAGCAGTGCATGGTTCTCTCTTGACCTCAGTCCTGCCCACCACGGACATCATACTGATAAGAACAGAGGTGATGGGAGGAGAAAAAGTAACTTTCTGATTTCACATGTTGGCCAAGACAAGAAGCAATAGTTATGGAACTTGAAAGTCCCACCTTGTGTAGTTATCTGAATGGTTAATCAGATACATGGAAATCAAAAGATGCAGAAGAAAAACTAGACATGAAAGTGAAGGATTAGTTATACATTTGTTCTTCCCCAATTACACTATTCTCTTGGGATTAATTGGGAGAAAGAGTAATACAAGGTTTTATTTATTTATTTATTTTCATTGAAAAGCTCAACATTGGATTAACTAAAACTAACACATCTTTCCCAAAAGCAAGCCACTTATCAATGTTCTGAGCACTCATTTTATTTTATTTTATTTTAAATTTTATTTTATTTTTCATTGAATTTATTGCTGTGACATTGATTAATAACATTATATAGGTTTCAGGGGTATAATTATATAATACATCATTTGTATCTGTACATTATTTTTATTTTTTATTTTGTTTGCTGGTTTTGGTCATTAGATTCCACATATAAGTGAATCAAGTCAAGTCTCCTTCCATTGCCATTTATCCCTCCTTTACCCTCTTCTATCTCCTCCCATATTCTTTCCCTCTGGTAATCACCATGCTGTTGTCTATGTCTATTAGGCTTTTTTTCCCTTAATACCTTCACCTTTTTCACCCAACCCCTCTGAGAGCTGTCAGTCTGTTCTCTGTATCTATGTGTCTATCTCCACTTTGTTAGTTTATTTTGTTCATTAGATTCCACATATAAGTGAAATAATATGGTGCTTGTGGTTCTCTGTCTGGCTTATTTCACTTAGCATAATACTCTTCAGGTCCATCCATGCTGTTGCAAAGGCAAGATTTCCTTCTTTTCCACAGCCAGCAGTATTCCATTGTCTAAATGGACCACAGCTTTTTTACCCACTCATCTACTGATGGGCCCTTTGGCTACTTTCAAATCTTGCTTATTGTAAATAATGCTACAATGAACACAGGGGTGCACATAGTTTTTTGAATTATTGTTTCGGGTTTCTTCACCCAGAAGTGGAATTGCTGAGTCATAAGGCAGTTCCATTTTTAATTTTTTGAGGGGTTGGGTGGTACTTGATGTAGGTGCTCAAATTTATGTTTCACAACAACAGCTTTCAAGGAAAACCAGCTGAATTGGCCCTAAGATGGAAGTAACTGCAAAAGCAAATATGAGAGCAACTTACCTCTTCTTGACTAAGTCCCCCTATAACAGCACGGATGGGTCAGGAGAGCACCACAGCAAGTGAAATGAGCTAGCCAGAGAAAGACAAGTACCACCCAACCCTCCTCATATGTGGAATCTAAGGAACAAAATTTAAAAAACAAAAAACAACTAGCCTCTTTCCATTTGAGACCATATTGAAACCCCCCCCTTTATTATTATTATTATTACTAGTGGCCCGGTGCACGAAATTTGTGCATGGGGGGGGTTGTTCCTCAGCCCAGCTTGCACCCTCTCCAATCTGGGACTCCTATTGCTGCCTCTCACAATAGTAACTGCCTCTTGCCATAGTGCCAGTTTAGTTTCTGCCTCTCGTGATAGTTTCTGCTTCTCTGTCAAGAGTGCCTGGCCAGGTAGCTGCCTCTGGCAATAGTAGCTGCCTCTTGTGATATTGCCTGGCCAGATAGCTGCCTGTCACACCCTCTCCTTCCCTCCACCCCCATTTCCCTCCGGTAATGACCATACTATTGTCTGTCTATGAGGGGTGTGTGTGTGTGTGTGTGTGTGTGTGTTTTGCCTAATCCCTTCACCTTTTTCACCTAGCCTCTCTATCCCCTCCCCTCTGACAGCTGTGAGTATGTTTCTATTTTGTTTGTCAGTTTATGCTGTTCATTAGACTCCACATATAAGGGAAATCACATGGCACCTGCCCCCCTCAGCCTGGCCCACTCCACCCAGCACAATACTCTCCAGGTCCATCCACGCCACTGCAAAAGGCAAGATTTCCTTTCCTTCCATGGCCCAGCAGCACCCATTTTAGAAGTGGAAAGCTTCCAAGTTGCTATGTCCCAAGACTTCAGCTAATTAGTGCAGAGAGAATATCTGTATCTATGCATCTCATAAAGATTCAAAAACTAGGTCAAGGATGTTTATGCCAATCGCTAGTTGCAGAAGTTCTGAGCTGGCTGAGGCACGAGCTGTAAGCAGAGGGTGCAGATGTATATCTCACCAGGTCGGATCGGATCCAGTGCTAAGTCGTTAGAGGTGACTGCTAATCGCTTTAGCTTACAGTCCAAAATTTTCAAAATATTAAAGAGACACTTTAATATATTAAGAGCGTCCTCATACTTTCCAGAAATCAGTCTCTTTTCGGTGGCCTTTGTAGCACTTTGCGTATTCTCCATCCATGTTCCCAGGCACATCCTATAAGAGTTGCAGGCTGAGTGGCTTGAGTGTTCATATCCCCGAATCAATGGTTTGCAATGTGAAGACAATGTACTCAACAGCGACAATCTATCTCAGATTGCAAAGAGAATACTATCCTCAGATGATTTGTGGGGCGGGGCGGGGGGGCGGAGTCACAGAAAAATGGACTCAGTCAGAAGAGATCCTTGAATTTTTTGTGTGTTTGTTAATCCTCATATGAGAATTTTTTTCCATTGATTTTTAGAGAGTGGGAGGGAGGTAATGAGGAGGGAGAGAGAGAGAGAGAGAGAGAGAGAGAGAGAGAGAGAGAGAGAGAGAGAGAGAGAGAGAGAGAAACATCTATGTGAGAGAGACACATCAACTGGTTGCCTCCCACACATGCCTCAACGCGGCCAGGGGATCAAACCTGCAACTCAGGTATGTGCTCTTGACCAGAAATTGAACCTGTGACCCTTCAGTGCTTGAGCTGACACTCTAACCACTGAGAAACACTGGCCTGGGCAGATCCTTGAATCTTTTAATCCAACTCCTATCCAATGTATTGGTTGCCCAGCCTTTACTTCTCTACTTGAGTGATTCTAATGATGGGCCAGCATGAAATAGGCTGGTCTAAGATAGCATAAAAAACAAACAAACATCATGTTAATCTAGTCTGTAGTTCAGAAAACTGTATCAATTTTGATCTCATTTAAATGGGAAAAGCCTCACAAACTATTTAGTTACAATATAAATAGCTATAAAGATGACATTAATTACATGATTCCTGACCTCAAAGGTAGAATATGTGGTGGTAAATAGATTTAATTAAAAAAAAACACACACACACCTCACATAGAAACCAAAACTGCTCAAAGATACACACACACACACACACACACACACACACACACACACACACACACACACAGGTGTTAAACTGCATTTATTCCATATTGCCACCACTCATTCAAAAAGCATTTATTGGGCACCCACTCATTCAAAAAGCATTTATTGCTATAGCCATCATGGCTGTGGAGGCTGAGCTGGAGAATATTAGAGAGTTTTATGCTAATCTTTTCCTACCACTTTTACATCCTTGTGCATGTCTTTCCTTTTCTCAGAGCCATACTGAAAATACCCCAATACATGTAACGAACTATGAAAGCTAAATAAATGGGGGTCTAATATTGACATTTTAAATAGCATAATGCTGACTTCTAAAGATTTCTTCACAAATGGCACTTTACTGGTTTCCTACCTCAGCCCAGGCCCCTGGATCCTCTGGCAGCCCCACGCTGATGACCACTTTCTTCTACGGCTGAGTGCATGTTCCCTCTATTCTGTCCCCACCACACAGGTCATACCATGTCCTTGTCATCTGTCCACACTACGACATGGGTTCCTGCATCCCCCACAGCTTCCTCACTCTCTCCCCATGTCGGCTGGTCAGAGTCCATGCGTGCTGAATTTCTATAGCAGTGCACACATACTCAAAATGAGGCCAACAGTGCTGACCACTTGGCACGTGGCAGGGGTGGAGAAGGGCTCACATCTGTAAAAAGGGCTGTTCCGTGCCCACGTCTTGTCTTCAGTGCCTCCTCTAGCACCTCCCTCTATAGCCAGGGTGTCTAGATGGATCTGGCTTTTAGGAAAACACCTCACCACCGTACATGATATGAATCCATTTGGCTTGACAGTTATCATAGGAGCTTAGAAACTCACAATTCATTCTTTCATTGTGACGGTTAGAAGATCATAGTTTGATTCCTTCCTCTGCCACTTATTACTCAAATGACTTGATTCTAGTTTCTTAATATAATACTTTATGGCAATAACACTACTAGTTATTATGAGAATTAAACAACATGGGTAAACATGCCAAATACAGAATTTCATGGGTGCTAGAAATGTGTTGAATTTGGATCTGATTCATAAAGACTTTCTAGGGAGTTTTAGGGACAAGAATTTAAAATGGTACTATCTTATAAAAAATGACATCTGACATATAGCTCACTCCTGGCATGCTTAGGTACCCAAATCCACTTAGACCACCAGATCACCGCTCTGCCTCAGGTCCTGCTCTGTACCAGCTAGTCCATTCCTGATTGTCTTTTTGTTTTGTTTTAAGGAAATGTCCAAGGATTTTGGTTAGTAATCTTCCCTATAGGACTTCCTCCCACACCTGTGCAAAGCGGGATCAATGTCAATGGGCATCTGTCCACCTGCCGCAGCGACTAATCTGATTCTATAAATCCCTTTTCTCCTTACCACCTTACCTTCCCAACCACTCTACAGTCCCTGTTCTCAGCTTCATGATGATTTTTCCAGCAATCGCAACCATCCCTTACTCTAGCCAAACCAGTTTTTAACCTGGTTCTTCCAGTTTCCATAGCTATTTAAAAAACAAACAAACTTTATTTTGTGGAACAGTTTTAGATAGACAAAGAAACTGTGAAGATGGTACTGAGATTTCTCATATATCCCTGACTTAATTTCCTCTATTACTGGCATTTTACATTAATATGATACATTTGTTACCATTAATAAATCAAAATTGACACTTAAGTCCATATTTTATAAAACACCCTAGTTTTTTTGAAATTGTGGTAAATGCCCATAAGAATCACCATTTTAACCATTTATAAGTGTGCAGTTCAGTGGCGTTGAGTGTGTTTGCGTTGTTGTGCAACCGTCACCAGCATCCATCTCCAGAACTCCCTTCCTCTTGCAGAAGGGAAATCCGGTGCCCACTAAGCAATAAAGCACCACTGTCCCCTCCCTCCAGCCCCTGGCAAATACCATTCTACTTGTGCCTCTATGAACCTGACCATGCGAGGTATGTCCTGTAAGTGTAATGCTGTGGTATTTGTCCTTTGGTGACTGGTTTATCTCACTTAGCATAACGTCTTCAAGGTTCGTCCAGGTTGTCCATCTTCTGCATCGGCAACCTGCGTTAATAAGGCCCGATCCTGCACATTCTCAGTCTTCCTACCATGGCTTCATTCGACTTCCTGACTGACTCTCCACTATGGGGTTGGCCCTCTTCTACAGTGAACCCCAGCTTGTCCTAAATCCCAGTTAGCACCTGGGACCCAAGAAACCCATCTTAGCACTAACATTTTAAAAGTACTTACTACATGGCAGTCTTTGTTATGAGCAATATACACACAGTACATGATATGTACAATATAATATATACATAACATCCTATCTAATAAAGACAGAATATGCAAATTGACCATAACTCTGCGACAAAGATGGTGGTGCCCACAGCAAATAAGGAGGGAATATGCAAATTGACACGACAAGGCGAGAGGCAGAAGGCGGCTCTGGGCCGGAGCGAAGGCAGTGCTGACAGCCAGGGGAAGGAAGGCCTATTCTTGCATGAATCTTCATGCATCGGGCCTCTAGTACATATATAATAAGCACAATAATATGCTATCCACCTATCTTGTTTAATCTTCACAACATCCCCATGAGGTAGATACTATTATTAATACAATATTATAGATTAGGAAATGCAAGCCTAGGGAAGCTAAGCAATACTTGCCAAGGAAACACAGTTAACAGATGGCAGTCCCAGACTGGAACCTAGGCAGGCGCAACATCCTATAATGCCTCTTAGTTCCAGCCAGTCCTGGCCTTCCTTCCTTGGGAAACTGGTTCAGTTCTCTGCACCTTTTTGTTTGTTTGTTTTGTTTGTTTGTTTTGTTAATCCTCACCTGAGAATATTTTTTCTATTGATTTTTAGAGAGAGTGGAAGGGAGGAACAGAGGGAGGGAGAGAGAAAGAAAGAGAAACATTGATGTGAGAGACACACATTGATTGGTTGCCTCCTGCACTGGCCCTGACTGGGGCAGGATGTAACCTGCAAGCTAGGTACGTGCCCTTGACCAGGTATCGAACCTGAGACCCTTCGGTGCTTGGGTGGCGCTCTAACCACTGAGTAACGCTGGCCAGGGCTCTGCACTTTTAATACGTCCACACACTGACACATTCCTCATCATGCTAGAGCTCCTGCTGCCTCCTGGTGGTCCTAGTGCTTCCCTGAGCCTGGCCTGAGCATCCACAGCCCTGGACCCTGCTCTGCGGACCACCTGGGCTCTGGGTGATCCTGACACTTCCCTCCTTATCTCCCTCCCAGCGGCGTTTAGCTCCTTCTCGGTTCCAATATACCTTTTAGCTGGATCCTCTCAGGAATTGCTTTTTTAGATAACTGTAATTTTTATAACTGGGAAATGCCTGTGCCTTCGCAGAGGCAGCACAACTTCCACTGCATCCTCATTTCATTTCTAAAATCATCTCAGTTCTCCTTTGGACGTGAGGATAGAGCGCCAGGCCCTGCCCCAGGGCCGAGTGTACCCGCTCCCATCACACGGCTGTGCAGAGACGCCTGAAGTGCTGGCCACAAAGGCATCTTAGAAAAAGGCCCAACGTCCAAGGCTGCCGCAGGGAAGAGCCGAGGTGCCTATGACAGCAACTGCGTTTAAATGGGAGCAAATCAGAACTTGCAGGCACATTTGGTTGTATTGCTGAGCTGGGCTTTGTTAGTGTCTAATCTTCCAATCTGTGGCCCACAGGGCAAACAGGTGATCAGGTGTGTGTGTGTGTGTGTGTGTGTGTGTGTGTGTGAGAGAGAGAGTGAGTGTGAGAGAGAGAGAGAGAGAGAGAGAGAGAGAGAGATCAAGTATAGCTGGCAGGTATGAGAGATAGATACTGTGATAAATTCTTTACTGCAAAAGAGGTAGTCAAAAACATAGCCACAGAAAAGTGGGTGCAACAAGATTTCTGATTTACACTTTATTACTGCAAGATAGTTGGAAGCTGCTGGTGTGAGTATTGGTTGCAGACTGTGTGTGTGTGTGTGTGTGTGTGTGTGTGTGTGTGTGTGTGTATACAGGGGAGCTCACACAGGGCAGTCAAATGTTATTTGGGAGTAGTGCCATCAAACATTCAAATATATATCCTAAAATCATATGTAAACTCATTGTTTCTGGCCTAAGTAGTCAACTGTAAGAAAACAGTGTAGTCCATTATGGTTCATGGGAGAACATAATACAGTCATAGAGCAGGCAAAAGCTGTTTTCCATTTCTGGCCCTTCCAGGCACACTAAAGCTGGCGTGGCTGCGTCACACTGGCCGGTGGGGAGAAGGTGAGGTAATGGTGTTATTTCCAGGCCGAGTGTTAAGAGCCTGCCTGCAAACACTGCTTCTTCCCCTGCCTCGGTGATCCTGGAAGCGTGTGCCATGCCAGGCCCAATCCCCGGGGTCTACTCCTGAGTGACTATGACAAGCAGAGCCCTCTGCTGACCAAGGTAGAGATGCAGGGGTGAGATGTGACTGCAGTCCCAGGAAAGCCCTGAGATTTGGGGGCTGTGTTACTGGAGCTATTCCATTGACTCATAAGAGCTGCAAGTACATTATGGAAAACATTAATAGTTTGTGCCTACGTTTTTCCCTATAACATGTTTAAGAAAGGATAGAAAGCTCAAGGAATCCTATATAATAAAAGCCTAATATGCAAATCGACCAAACGGTGGAATGACGGGTTGCTATGATGCACACTGACCACCAGGGGGCAGACACTCAACACAGGAGCTGCCCCCAGCCTGCAGGCCCCAGTCCAGTCAAGGCCGGTGCCAGCAGGCTCCCCACCCCCAATCACCCTGCAGGTTGCCCCACAGATTGGCCCTGATCTCCGGCCAGGCCTAGGGACCCTACCCATGCATGATTTTCATGCACCAGGCCTCTCGTATGAAATAAAATAATTGGTTGTTTGTAAGATTCTATTCTCAAACAAATTTGGATTTCTAGCTGAAGGTTTTACAGAAGAAAGCACCGAGAAGAAATTCCAGTTACTCTGTGGAAGGGTGCTATTGTATTTAAATTAGGAACTTGATTTAAATAGCAGCCTTAATAAACGGCAATCTGTTAGAGGAGGCATTCTCCTTGTTTTCTAGAGTCAAACAGAAAATCATTTCTTCCTTCAAAGTCACTGAAAATTGTTGCTTCCCTCACCCACCCCAGCTTTCTCTTTAAGTGATATCATCTCCAAACTCAGACATCTCCCCCGAAATACTGAGAAGTCTGGGGGTGGGGATACTTCAGCACCAACTACAAACACAAAGCTCGATGAACCACAGAGGAAGGGGCTCCGTGCCCTCAGAGTGCCAGCAGGCCCCTGGCACTGACGGGGCTCACAGTCCTGGGGCCCCAGACACCTATGATTATGACACTGCCCCTTCCCTGAGGCATGGGTTGAGTGGCGTGGCTGATGGCAAGTGTGGGACCTCCGCTCACGGCGGGTGATCCCAGCCAACCACCCAGCACCTACAGCTCCCCACAGCATCTCAGCTCTGAGAGGTTTCAGAATGAGATGCTGGCACTGACGTGGGACAGGCAGCCTGGAATCGAATCCTCATTCCCCCACTGACCAGCTGGGAATCTTGGGCGCGTTATTCCCCCTCTCTGTGCATTAATTTTTCTCATCCGAACAGTGGATAAAATAACAGCACCTATCTCAAAGGTGGGTGGAGGATGAGAAGAGCCGTATGGGCACAGCTCTCGGCATAGGGGCTCTGCAGGTGAGTGCTGTACCAGTTATTCCAGTCTCACTCAAAGCCACTGCAGCCCCGCTACTTCTGACAACTGCCCCACGGCAGAGTCACCTCCTTGTACTGCCGCTGCGAATGGAGAAAAGCAGAGGAGTTGTGGATAACTGACAATTCTTTGAAGAAATTCACATAATTTTGTACAATATTTTTAGCATTATTAAGATTCCGAAGGGGCCACTTACACTTGGCTGCACTTTATGGGAGACGTGTGCTATGAGAGCATTACTTATGAATGTGAACATTGGCTGAGGATTAGGACCAGTTCCTAAGAGATGAGGGTCTATGCTGTCCCACCTGACGGTAGGGGGTGGGTCGCAGTCGGACCCCTCCCTTCACAAGGTTGGGGAGGCGAGAGCTTTGTGTGAGTGACAGGACAGTGTGATCAGAAGATGAGGCCGCCAGCAGGGGTGCGTGCTGAGACCATGGGCCAGAAGAAAGAGCTAGGCATCTGGCAATAAATGACTAAAAAGAGGGAGCATCCGGTTTCTCCTAGATGATTCCATCCAGTTGAACATGGAAATGATATGAGGAAGACACTTGGTTCAGGAGTAAAGACTGTATGACTGGCTAGTGTCTCTTGCCTTGTAGCCACTGGGAGGCTGAACACATAGTAAAGAGGAAAACGGATATAGGGTTCCTAGGCCTGCATAGCCGTCTCCTGATTCGTGCTGTGAGTGGGGGACTGGGGCCGGGGCTCTCCACCCCAGCGGTGAGCTCTGACAGCCTGTAGAAGAGAGCAGACTGCCCGTGGCGGAGGAGCAACGTTCCTGGGAGGGTTTTTGATGTGTGGCTGCTCAGAAGCCTGGAGTCGTGGATGATACTGAAAGGGGGTGTGATTTCAAAGTAGGATTCAGGGTGACTTCTTTCCTTGTTTATGTTCTGTCTGTGCCCAGTAAAATTAAGTTCCACAGAACAGAGGTCGACACAACATGGTCGGTTTTGTTCACTGCTGTGTACTCCAGTCCTCAGAGCAGTGCGTGGCACATAGAGAGTGCTCAATGGTTCCTTGTAGAGAGGAGAACGGAGGAATGAAAGGACCACTGTGGAGGGAGGGCACAGGTAAGGCAAGTGGCATCACAGCTGAGGAGGAATGACTTTGTAGGCTCAAGGTCAACAGGCCCTCACAGTGGGGCCAGGGAGTGTGCCCAAGAGCCCTGACAGCATTTCTCCGGATGCCTGGCCACCTTCCCTGGCGTTGGTCCGACTCTCAGCTGGCCCACGGGCATTTCTAACAAATGTTCTAATCAGTGTCTGGGAGGGAGGCTTAGGTTATGATCTCAGAGTCTAGCCTTCTCGTGTGTAAATAGACATAATATGGCTTTCAGGGTGTTGTGAGATTGGATACAATAATTCATATACAATAGCACAGCACTTATATGAGAGCAGGACTTGGCAAATGGTACTTGTTGTTATTATTATTAGGACAATACAAATACCAAATTATACAGATAGTTGTTTCTTTAAAGTTTATATTTTTTTCCTAATTGTTGGATGTTTATTATGATTAGTTGATTTGAAAACTAAAAGGGGAGCCTGGCTGGCATGGCTCAGTGGTTGAGCATCGACCTATGAACTAGGAGGTCACGGTTCTATTCCCAGTTAGGGCACATGCCCAGGTTGTGGGCTCAATCCCCAGTCTGGGGGGTGCAGGAGGCAACTGATCCATGATTCTCTCTCATCATTGATGTTGCTGTCTCTCCCTTCCTCTCCCTTTCTCTCTAAAATCAATTTTTTAAAAAAGAAAGAAAAATAAAAGGCGATATTTTGCTTTAAAACAAACAAACAAAAAAGGGAGGATCAGTGAGTGAGGGATAAAGCAGTATGATATCAATCGCAGGTAAATGTGTGCTTACAGAGTGGACCTAGAAATATAATCAGGGCATCAACAGCTTGTTGGTTCTGGTCTTGCAGGAGTAAAGCACTTAAAATGGGGCATATTTGGCCCGGTTGGTGTGGCTCAGTGGTTAAACGCTGACCTATAAACCAGGAGGTCATAGTTCGATTCCTGGTCAAGGCACATGCCCAGGTTTCATGCTAAATCCCCAGTAGGGGGCGTGGAGAAGGCAGCCGATCAATGATCCTTTCTCATCATTGATGTTTCTATCCCTCTCTCCCCCTGTCCCTTCCTCTCTGAAATCAATAAAAATATATGTTTTTAAATGGGGCATATTTGGTAAGCATCACAGTTAGATAAGGCAGGGGCAAAAATGCCCTCCCCCCAAATGTGTCACAGCCAATGTGAGCTACACTGTTTTTCTCTGAGAGTAAGGTAAAGTATAAAACATATTTTGGGACGCAAAATGGGGTAGGAAACTCACCCTGCCGCCCCACCTGCCTGCTCCTGGGCAGGAGGCCTGCTCTGATGAGTGTGAAAGGCACGCCCGGCGCACAGGCTTGCTGGGGGCGGAGGCAAGGGCTCACCTGTGCTCTCTTCTGTCTCTTCTCGTTTCAGGATATTCTGAGGTTGTCTCTACAAAAGGATACACTAAAGCTTTTTTTTTTTTTTAAATTCTATGTCATTAAGACTTCACACTCACATGCCCTGTGATGAGGTACCGTGAACATGACCTAACAAAGCGAAGAGCTTTCCCACAACTACCAGAGGCTTCATTTGTATGGACCTCATTTTGCTTCAAAGATGCCTTGGGGACCTAAATATCTATTGCAGGCCCTCCTCTCCGCTTCCCCCACTCAGGTTCTCACCACCTTTATTTATTTTTTTCCCAAATATTTTTATTGATTTCAGAGAGGAAGGGAGAGGGTGAGAGAGAGAGAAACAATAATGATGAGAGAGAATCACTGATTGGCTGCCTCTTGCATGCGCCTACTGGGGATCAAGCCTGCAACCCAGGCATGTGCCCTTGGCCGGAATCGAACCCGGGACCCTTCAGTCTGCAGGCCAATGCTCTATCCACTGAGCAAAACCAGCTAGGGTCTTACCACCTTTGGATTACTCCCCTCTTGTTCCTCTAGGACAGAGCTGGGGAACGTCAACCCGGGGCCATATAAGGCCCACATTTGGTCTGGCCCTGCCAAGGCACTAGGGTTGAGTTAATTAAAAGTTTGACCAAATATATAGCAGGCTAACTTTTAAGTTGACAATTTTGTATGGCCTACGAATGATGTTATAAATATCCAAACGGCCCTTGGCAGAAAAAAGGCTCCCTACCTACCTCTACCCTAGGAGATGCTCCGCAACCCAGGTCCAAGGGGCACGTTTATATTGACTGCAGAGTGAATGGTGCCCCCTAGAGTCAGCAATGTGCAGCCCTGACCCAGCCTTCCTCCTCCCGGCCCCCTTACACACCTTTTAAAATGCAAATGTGGTTATGTTATTCCATTTCTTAAAAATCTTAAATGTTAATTATAATGTTGAAGATGAGGATAACATCAGGTACATACCATGGGCAAGGCGCAGTGCTAACCAAACACAGTACATGTTTCAACCTGTTTAGTTCTCACAACAACCCGATTATTGCCATTTTACAGATGATGAAATGAGGCTCAGAGGTACTGAGTAACTTGCCCAGGGTCACACAGTGTTTGTCTCCTTCTCTCTTGGAGGTAGAATAACCTGGTGTTTCATAACAGGGCCGAAGAGATGGCGGACCTGGCCTGGCATCTCAGCTGGTAGAATTACACGAGTTATTTCATGTAAAGTGGCACTTAGTGAAGTCTCGATGTTATTAGTATTTCAGGATACACTTCAGACTTTAAGGAGAGCGTGTGGGGCACTCCAGGCCCTTCACAACCCCCCCCCCCGCCCCCACACTTCTTTCCAGCTTTGCCTCTGGCCAGAGGCCCTCTCCAACCCTGGCTGCTCCCCTGCAGGATGCTGCGGATGCACTTCCTGGCTGTCTGTGCACCCGACTCCCTTTCCTGGGGTGCTGTTTGCTTCTCTGACATGTAATTACTATTCCACTTCGCCTGATCTTCCGAGACCAGCATTTATTGCACCAGAGCCCACAGCACCTTCCTGGATCATTTCGCCAGATCCCCGACGTGATTTGTTTGCACGTGGGTCTGCCTAATGGACCATGAACCCTGGGACTTGGTAGGTGCCTGGCATCTGGTAGATCCTCAACCAAGTTTGCAGAAGTGGACTGAATTGATGTGGGGTTGGATCCGTTTAGAAATAAACATATTTCAAGAATTCACCTTCGTTTTCTGTGGGTTTTCTGTGCTACACGGGTTCAGGAACACATTACTTATTATCTGCTACAGGGAATGGAAGAGAGGAAATTCGGCTCAAAATTCTGGTTTGGGTGTCTGACCACCTGAAATTGGAAACCTGACAGTGCCGTGCTGCCGATGAGAACAGTATAAACCTGGAAAATGCACTTTTAAGAAAGATGGTTAGGATCCCCACATGTAACTGGTACATTCAGATAGAAGCTCGTGAGAGAGCAGTAAATTTACTTTCTAAGGATTAAGCCTCCTACCCTGCTGTAATTTTAGGCTTTAAGGAGTCTCCAATGGTATAAACATCCCTCTATTAACTGAAAACATGGCTGGTTAACATATACATCTCAATTTCAAAGCATTTTTGTATTCCTGTACTATACTTGGAAAATATTTTCCAATGGACATGTGGCTCACCTCTCATATTATTTCAGGACCAGTGCTGGGTGGAGGGTTATTAAAGATACATTCTAGAGAACTTCTGTCTTTTCAAAGGGAACAGGAAGGTCACTGCTGGAAAAGGACTGAGCCCCTTCCTTTACAGAGGAGAAAATCAAGGCCTAGAAGGTGGAATGACTTCCCCAAATCACACAGCCTTCAGGCACAGGCCACGTAGTATGGGAAAGTCCTGGGTCAGAAAGGACTTGGAGAGGGTGCAGGGAGAAGGTGGGGGGGGGGGGGCGGTCAGGGTTTAGTGGCTGCTGTAAGGGTTTGGGTTGCATTCCAAAGTCAGCGGGCAGCAGGAGAAAGACCACACAGCTGCTGGGAGGAGAAGGACCGGCTGGCTGCTGGCGGTGGGCTGGGGGGGTGGGGAGGGAGGAGTGTCTTGCTAACGCACAGGTGTGAGACGATGGAGGCCCAGGTGAGGAGGATGTGACAGTGGAGTTGGAAAGAAGGGAATGGGTTTGAGATACATTTTGCAGTTGGAATCAAGACAACTTGTGGGAAGTAAGGATGACTCTTGCTTGGGTGGATGGGGTGCTATTTATGAGACCGGAAGAAACAAGGACTGGGAACCGCATGTTCCGTTTTGGACATGTGCTCAAGTGTGGCTTGGAACGGAAGCAGCCCTAGGTGTGCGCTGCGCGTGGCGGGCACAGAGCAGTGTGGTGCTGGCTGGTGATGGTGTCGTTTTACACCTGCCGTTCTTACTAGCGCCCCAGCGAGGTCACCAAGGCCAGGGGGCAATAGATCAGAATTACGGTGTAGTTTGTACAAGGCTAGTTCGACTACACTGTGAGTGACAAACACATTGGCGGGTTGATGGGACTGTCTCGAATGCTCAGTCTGAACTGGCACCCATAGAGACACCAGGGATCTGGGTGACTCTCTCAGGAGGCTAGCCGGAGGCCTGCTTTGGGCTATGGCTCTCCATGATGAGGAAGCTTCTGTAGAATTTGTGACTGAATTTTTCCACTACTCCCAAGTGAACAGCTTTAACTTACAATCAATAACCAGCTTACCAGTATAAACACTGGCATTCCTGTGTGACGGCTTTTTGTTTGGATGCTATTGATGAATTTTCTATAAATGGATACACGTACAATACAGTTTAAACGTGTCCTTCACCGTCAGTAGCAACTGAACACGGGAGAACATGCCTGCTTCTGCTTTCCAGCCCCTGGACTTCGCCAGCGCGCGCTCCGACACTCCTCTGCTGCTCTCTGCTGTCCAAACGGTCCCACGGCCGGCTCAGCTTGCTCACAGCAACCACTGGGAGGGCAGCAGCACCTTTACCCGCTCTCTACTTCACCCCCATTTATTTTAGGGAGATTTACATGACAGGAAGATTAGAAATAACGATCCATGTGGAGCAACAATTTTTTTTTTTAAATCCATTTTCACGGATTTCCATTGGGCTGTATTTATGGTCACGATTCCCTACTCTCTCCGAGAGAAGGCATTTTTATTGAGTCCCAGTGTAAATCGCCTGATCCCTGCTTCATTACAAAGGCTTCTGACAATGTTATGGTCCAACCTACGCAAGGTATCGTTTCAATGCCTTTCACATAAGACCTGGATCCTTGCCAGACAAGAGACTACAAAAGTTCACAAGTAAAGAAACAAAGGGCGGGATAATGCTGCCTAGACACAGATCCTAGAAAACCCAACTCAAATGTTAAATATATGCATTTGTCATTTTTAATACCTATGGAACTGGATCTAAAAGTAGATACAACTAAAACCACAATACAACAGAGATTTGTAATAAATACTATTTATGATTCTTCTTTTTTTACATTAAATGCACTAAAAGGGGGAAAAAGCTATCTTTTAAAGCAGCCAAAATAATTTAAAAATCATAGTTGTATGTATGTGTCTGTGCGTGTGCAAATGTTCAAAGGAGATATATTTACTTTAGCTTCGTGGAGACTTATCCCAAATGCCAAGATCTAATTTAAACTGCTTGAACAACCTACGTTTTCTAGACAATTGCTTTTTTTTTTTTTTAATGCACAGAATAGAGTGGCTTGTAGAAGGTCTGCTCTCAGTTCCAGAGACTGAGGACTCAGTTTCCACTGTCCTTTCAGCTTGTCGAACCTAATTTACAGAGCCCACCTAGGTCAGGAAAACGATGGCCTCTGCTGGGAAAAATCAAGAGGAACAGGAGTCAAGCCCGATCCCCCCCCCCCCCCCCCCCCACCCCCACTACCTCCCTTTACGTTTTTTTTCCTGGTTTGGCTCCATTACCTGGAACACGGAAAAAGAAACATTCACATTTGCTTCGGGAGTAAATCTCGTATCGGAGCCAATCAACGGGCCCTCAACGAGACGTGGCTCCATCTGAGCTCATCGACTCTGTTTCCTAAGAGAAAGCCTCACTCCAAATACTGACTGCACACCGCCTTTGCCTGGAGTGGCTCCTGTGCGTGGAGGGCATGGGGCGTCCCGACATCCCCAAACGGCAGGTCTCAGGGCCGCTCACTGTTGCTCTGCCAGCTGCCCAAAGCAGGAAGCCAGGGGAACAGGTTGTAACTATGACCCCCGTTGATGAATTACGCCAAAGGCACTTTTGTAAAACCCAAACGTTGGGAGGGGCAGAGGCTGGCCTGGATATATTCATATTGAAACAAAAGGAGGAACACGTAATTCTAAAAATCACTGACGCAACAAGTTGGAGAATTTGAGGGTTGGCTTGTGCTGCTCCATAAAATGATGACCTGGACACTGTGTCACAAAGCCACCATTGTCAAAGTGGCCCGGCAAGCCCTGCTCCCGGGGTCCCGCCGCTTTTCATTCTTTATCAGGGAAACAAAAGGCCCACAAGGTTACCGACTCTGGAATCCGATGCTTTCCAGCGGGACCAGGGTACCAGACTCTGAAACGAGCTCACAAAGGTTTCAGTTGCTCTGAAACTGGGGTCTTTGTGGGGCACATCTGAGCTAAGAATGACCACTATGGGATAGAATGGATGGGAAATTGCTTATAAACTATGAATCCCAAACAGGTCTAAGCAGTTCTTGTTGAATCATCAATGACAAAGCCTTAGGTCAGCAGAGGCCTAAAACTGTCCATCATCCTGATAGAGAGAGAGGGGCACAGAGCCACAGGCAATGTCTAACCCAGGTCCAAGTACTGAGTTTGAGTCCTCTCTCCTCACGGGCTGTCTTGGACTCTCCAGACTTGCTTTAATGGAACGCAGCAGGATCCTATGCCCTTCCCAACCACGTAGAAGACAGGGAAAACGATTCTGCTCACTTGCCTACACCTTTTACAGGCTGAAGTGTGAATGAACTATCAAAACCTCCTGAAACCTATTAAGCTGAATTCTGTCGCCAGTAACACATTTTACAGCTTTTTTAAAAAAAAGCTAGGAGGAATTTTCAGCAGGATACGGGTATTTAAAAACACACTTCACTCATTTAATTGGGAGCCACACAGCTAAGCCTCAGATAATTGAAGTTTTACAATTTCTCTTGAGATTTTTAAAGGCATTGATCACAAAATACTTATTTAATATTGTTTGACTGTGTGACTGCTCTCATGGGTTCCAGAAAGCTGGACAAAATATTCAGCACGTGTTTGTGAAGACATACAAACACAGTATTCTTCAGAGTAGTTTTAGGGCCTCTCTACTGCAGCAAAGTCTTTTTAGTTATTTCCAATAAATATTGCTTTCATTTGGCACGGTGCTTAGCTCCATATTTTATTAATTAGCCTTATGTTTCATCCTAAATACTAAAATAGAAGCCATTCAAGTTACTGGGGATCCCAAATGTATCTCTAATGAAATGCTAATATCATCTCTCTGACTCTGGGGACTTGTTGTTGTTAAATTTTTGGGTGTTCTGCAGCGGTGTCCATGCCTCATAGCAGGATCCTACAAAACTATGGCAGTTTTATTCTATTAGGAAATCACACCCGCAAAGGGGTCTGGAAATTTTCCGTTAGAAGATTTCAAAATGCCAGATGCAAATATTTTCATATTTTAAAAACTAGTTCAGGAACACAAATATTCCATGTTTATGATCTTAGAAGACCCAAGTCTCTCTCTGGAATTCTGGGTCAGAGAGAACAGGTTAGTGTCAAGTTAGGTTTTAAAAAATGTCTCCAAATATGTAACAGATGACACTCTGCAATTCCAGCTATGTTCACCCATTCTAGAACAAAGCCCTAAACACACTGGGGAATTTCCGATCTGATCAGAAAAACACCAGAGAGATGAGTGAGAGAGAGAAGGGGGCTGGGATTTTTAAAAATGCGGAGTGGGCAGAAGTGGTACAAATCTCCTCAGTCTTCTGCTTTTGCTCTTGTCTCTGCCTGACATCAAGCTGTCTTGTTTTAGCTGCTGCCCTTGGATTTGGAAGGTACCTGAGGCTGGAGGCCAAACCCAGTCTCTTCCCTCCATGCCTGACCCTCTCTGCATCCTGGAGTAGATACTGCTGTTCTCTCTTCCTCTCTCCCTTCCCTGCGCAATTTAGAGGGAGAAATTATAAAGTTTTTGTAAAGCTGTCAATTACATGTAAGGTTTTTATACTTCTTGTACATTCCACTTTGTGTTTCAAGGGAAAACTCAATGATTAGAGTCAAATTCTGCAACCTTTGAGTTCAAGCATGATTCTGAGTGTGTGTTATGAGTTAATAAATATTCTCTCAGCAACTACTGTGTGCTGGGTACTGCAGGGATGGCAAAGATGAAGAAGTCACTCGCCCTCATCTCAGGAAGCTCAGGACCCAGTCCTGGGGTTATAAAAACACCTAACTTACATGGTAAAATTTCTAAACCACAGAGGCAGAATTCTGCATTAGTGATGACAGATAAAAGCCTTCTAATTTATAAAATCAGAATTTCACAAGGCTCAACCTAATTTGTGAGAATGTACAGCTTGACACAAACTTGTTTGGAAACAGTTGCAAACCCACAATAGTTTGAAAGGGTTTTGAAAGGAATGATTATGTACTCATCCCCTTTCCACGCATGATGATTTTTCTCAAATACAAAGTCTCATTTTCAAATAGCCATCCTTTCTTCACAAACCTTCCTCTTCAAGCCAACACTTTCCTAGATCTTGCTCTCCTTTTTCTTGAACTCTCCAGAGCACAGGTTTCTATAGTTTCTCTTTAGACATGGCTCACAAAAGGCTGAGATGTCACACCGGAAGAGGGGGACCTCCCATAGTCAGGGATGGGCAGTCTGCCGTGACCATCAGTCTCTTGTGAATCAGAATCACCGATAAGTTCTTCACCAAACTAACTTAATGCATAATCTAGAGTAACAGTGAGCAACAACATGAGGTCCCTTTATGATGTGACCTCCTGAGCCATGCTTGTCCATCATACTAGTTACACATTTGAGAAGGCCTGTATGTCCCAGGGCTCCAGAAAGGGTTTAAATTCAGGCACTCAAGTCCAGGAGGGAATGGATTTTTACAAAATAAAAAAAATCAGGCTTCAACCTATGTAACACGTGTTTTTATAGAGTCACGTGCTCCTCAACCACTGGGATATGTTCTGAGAAATGCGTCGTTAGGCAATTTCACAACCAATGTGCGAATGTCATAGAGTGCACAGACCTAGGTGGCACAACCTACTACACACCTAGGCTATCAAGGACAGCCTATAGCTCCTAGCCTACAAACCTGTACGCATGAAACAACCTGAGATTAATTCAAGCACAAGAGAAAGGACACAATCAAGAGATGTGGTAAACCCGAGATGTCTGAGGCTGCTGCCAGCATAACACAATGTTGCTTTACAGCAAACTTTTTTAATAGGTAGAAAGAGTACACTCTAAGATAATGATAAAAGTACAACATAGTAAGCATATAAACCAGAACACGGTTATTTATTATGATTATCAGTACAACGTACTGTATCTGCAGCAGGCATGTTTACACCAGCCTCACCACAAACACATGAGCAGTACATTGCATTATAATATGATGATGGCTATGACATCACGAAGTGATAGGAATTTTTCAGCTTCATGGCAACCTTACGGGACCACTATCATATATCGTCCATTGTTGACCTAAACCTTGTTATGCAGAGCATGACTGTAGTTTGGTTTTACTTATTTCATTACCTTAATCTTAGGGTACAGATTAAGATGTCTTCTGTGGGATGCTAAACCCCCATTTCAATAGCATTTCACAAAGTTTGTGGCTGAATTTGCTCCATTTCTGTACTTATTTCCACTTAGGTATACTGACCAGAGGCAATAAGAGAACACATCTTACTTTGCTGTAAAATAAATCGATTCCAGAATGCTTTTCCATGTGATTATTTTCCTTTTCTTCCTTGACTTAATCTTGCAGCCCCACATTATTGCTAATGCAATGATACTTTTTCTTGATTACAAAGATGACTGTTACTATTTTCTGATGCATGAAGATAATAATTATAATTGATGACCAACTACTTGTTCCCATGCTTTATATGTCTTATCTCTAACAGTTGCAATAATCATGGGGAAATGGAACTCAGAAAGGCCAAGTTAGGACCTCCAGTTCCTAAAGTTAACTCGTCGGGGAGTCCAGATTTTCACTGAGAATCCAATTCCCAGATCCATCTTTTTCTTAAGGATCAACAAAGTGGGCAATCAAAGAATGGAACGGGAAACGTGGGTGGGTGGTGTTTCTAGTTCTGTGAATGACATGGATTATTTGGCTAGTCCTTTAATCTCATTTGGTGAAATAAAAAGCATGCTACACCCATCTATTTATCTTAAAGGGATGTTACGAGACAGATATGCTACTATTGATAAAGCACACTTAGGACAGTGGTCGGCAAACTCATTAGTCAACAGAGCCAAATATCAACAGTACAACAATTGAAATTTCTTTTGAGAGCCAAATTTTTTGAACTTAAACTATATAGGTAGGTACATTGTTATTAACTTAATTAGGGTACTCCTTCAATCGCACTGTACATGCACGCCCACTCATGGTATTTTGTGGAAGAGCCACACTCAAGGGGCAATGGGGCCACATGTGGCTCGCGAGCCGCGGTTTGCCAACCACTGGTCTAGTTAACAGTCTCACTTTGGTTTTGTCTTTATCCATATTCTAATTTCCTTTATAGCATTACATATCATATTATATTACATCATAGCATAGCATATTACTTCAGCATTTGAAATACATAACTTACGAGTTCAACATATGGTAAAAATACTCCATGAGTTTACCCAGTGTGTCCGTTTCAAATGTAATGCAAAAAGAGACTTCAGAGGAGCTCAGTACTCTCCATCAGGTAAACTTTTGCTCCTTTGTTTACATAAAGCAGACACGATCTACCATGTATTTTCCACTTCTGTGGTGGATTATATTCATCCTAAGTTTCTTTCTCTATTTCTTTTATTCCATTTTCTTCCAATCTGCCTGATGCATTTTGTTTGTTCAAGCTTCGGCCTTTCTGTGGGTTGACTAATGACGTCTCTTTCTCCGTATCCTCCTCTCCCTCACCCTCCTGACGTCCCTTCCGCCCACTCTGCCTGCCCAGTTCCAGTCCAGCTGCTTGTGCCCCTTATGTTTTCCCTCTCTGGCTGTCCTCCTCCGCAGTCCTCACTGTTAGCACTCTGGCACCCTCTCCCCTCCCTCCCTCCCTCCCTCTCATCCTCCTGCCTCCTTCCACCTTCCCTCATTATTGTTGCATTTATAAATAGCCTCCAAGCAATCTATCATTGACGCATCGCACATTCGGTAGCTAACTGCAGCAGGAAAATTTACCACGCTCATTTATTATCCTCTTAGAAGGAGTGCTGAGCAGGGGTCAGAACTGCAAGACACATCTTTCCGGATTCGGCGGCTCCTGAAGGAGGAGCTGGCGAGAGTTAATATGAAAGCTGTCTTCTCGTGTCTAAGGGTGACTGCAAATATGTTTCTAAAGACACAAAGCTGTGGCGAGAATATATCAGGCGCTGAATGACAGCAATCCCTGCATGCCCAGGGCGTTCCACGTCTTGTTTTACCGTTGCAGTTGGTAACAACTTAGCTCAGTGCCTTTACAACACACGCACGGGCCCTGCTGTAACTCTTTAAAGCAGATTATGTCATTCAGGGCTCTTCCTATAGTCCGGCAGTTTGTGTACGGCTGAGAGGGCAGAGCTGGGGCTGCCTGTCAAACTGTGGGAAGCAGCCAGCGCTAGCCCAATGTTCACATGAAGAAAATGAGGCACAGGTGAGTTAAGTAACTTGCCCAAGTGGAAGAACCACGTAAATTACAAGTTTAAAACAGAGCGTTTTATACATTTTGACAAACGTACAATCTTTTACCCTGTGTATACTGTTCCCTCACTAAACCGTAAGCAGATTGAGGGCAAGCACACGTCTACCTTGTTCATTCTTGTGGCTACCAGTTTTTTTAAATGAATGAAAAATAAAGGGTTCAAGTCATGAAGCACAGAAAGGGTTGGTTTTCCCACCAAAAGAGACACACAGTGATCTTGAAGAAAATGCATTCGTGGCTTCCATCTTCACTTCCATCAGAACAGGGCGGAGGTGGGAGAGGAGGAGGGCCTGAATTTGGAGGCTGAGCTGCAGGAAAACAATGCAAGGCAGGCAGGATCAGGACAGCCTGCTGATGGGGTAGAGTGTGCTGAGGAGGGACCTCCAGGAGAGGGGGCAGGGGGGACAGCCTGGGGGCTGAGCAGACCTGGCCTACAGGAAGGCTTGTTTACAGGAAGGCAGGGAGATGCGGGAGACACACGGCTGGTGTCCAGTGTGCTTGGGGAAAGGTAAGTTTAACAGCAGTGCAGCCAGGCATTAAATCCTCATGTGTCGGCCTCTGTGTATTAAATACTAACGTGTTGGGCCCTATGTATTGTAGGTGTTACCTCACTCGGTCCTCACCAAAACCTCTGGGATTAGGACTAATCCTCCTCCCATTTCAAGATTAAAAAAAAAAAAATTGAAGCTAAGTAAGTTGTCATGGTTTTAAGGACAGTAAAAGGCACACTCTGGATTCATTCCCAGGTCTGCTGATTTCAAAGTTCCCATTCTTGACATTCTAGCTTAGGAGGCGAGATTCGGGTTCAAGGGGGAGACCCTCTGGGGAGGAACTCCTACCACCAAGAGGACCGGGGGAGAAAGGACGGCTGCTGAGCCTGCGGGTCAGGAAGGTCACACAGGTGTCCGGGGATGGACTCAGCCCTGGGGAACGAGACCGCCACCCAGAGACAAAGCTGCGGCTGGGGTCGGGGAGAGGCGTTGATCACGGGCACAGATCAGAGCCTGGTTCCTGGTGTCCAGGTTCTTCTCGTCTACGTGTCAGAACGGAGCCAGCTGCAGGCGACTTGGCGCTGCTGCACCCACTGCCACGGGACGGAGCCCCGCTCATGCCTCTGGTTCGGGAACCCGGGGTGGAGGGAAGCTGTGGAAAGGGGAGTCCTGTGCAGGCAGGCGGCTGGCTGGCATCACACTGTGGAGTTCAGACGGCTCCGTCTGCCAGTATCTGCCCCGATGCGATCTCGGATACGCGTGGAATGAGGAGGGGCAGCAACAGAAATGTGCATGGCTGCGCGGCGGGTGCTGTTCCCCGAGCGGCCTTCCGAAGCATGTGTGTGTTTTCCTTACGTTTCTCTTCAATGGGACCTTTTATTTATGGGCTGCGGCTAAATCAGCACAAGGCGCTCGGTGGCTCGCTGGGATGCCTGCCTAAAAGCAGCTCCATGTTTTGGCCTCGAGTGTGCTTATAGGCTCCGTGTGATTTTTTTACACGGGCTGTTTCTGTCCTCCAAATGACTGCTTCAGGGAAACCCAAGTAACGGGCGCGGTGGCCAGGGGCTGGCACCCGGCTGTTTGGTGGAAACCAAGGCCACACTGCCTGGCCCGGGAGAGGCAGCACGATGGCTGGATTCCCACCCCGGGTCCCAGCTGCGAGGATGAGAACGGCAGTAAGGGTCACCTGAACTTTAAAAAATAATCCATCGTGGTAACTTGCCTTTTGACTGCTTTGTGCTTGACGGCAAAGACGCTCCGAAGAAGAGCTGGACGCAGAAGGACCGAGGGAGATAACCGGGGTTTCCAAAACGATGGCTGGCGGCCGAGCTGCCTCCCGCTGGCAGTGCCGAGCGAGGGGAATGCGGGCACACGTGCCTGGCCCCCCACCAGCCTCCCTGGCCTGGCCCGTGGGTTTGGAGCGAGCAGCACTGGAGGCCAATCCAGGTCACAGGGACACCTGCGGGCATGGCTCCCGGAGCGGCTGGGGGAGGGATGACACCCCGAGGGCTGTGGATCACAGCAGGGTGTGCCAGAGGGAGCCCCGGTATTCTGGACACATTCTGGATGGACTCTGACAGTTAGAGGCTCCCACTGTTTTTCTGCACATTGCCTTCTTACTTTACTGCCTGGGAAGCCCCAACATTCCACCAACTCCCCCACCCCACCCCCACCCTCCCAGCCGCTGCCTCTGACCACCCTGAAAGGACGAGAGGGGAAGAGGAAAGAACAGGCAGAACTGACTCCACTCCAGGCTCGGCCAGTACTGACCTTGGGCGAGTTACTAAACTCTGTTCCAGCGTCCTTATCTGTCCCAGGTGGAGGGGGGACCGCCAGACCCAGGGTCCAGTGAGGCTCGGGGACCTCGTCTGGCCCATTCTCACAGGGACCTCTGGAGAGAAGAGCAAGCTGAGGCATCTGACGGCCACACGCTGCCTGCAGTCTTGGGGGGGGGGGCCCTGCACTCCCTCCCCAGAGCTCTCCCCTTCCTCCGCCCCATTCTACACGTGCACCCCACTGTCGCCCAGTGAATCCTGCCCACCTGTGAGAGTCCACAGAGCGATGGGGACACATCGTTTCTGCCGTCACTGTGGACAATGCCAAGGAGCTCACGTACCGACACCAGGAGAGAATGAGAGGATCCGCATCACATCATGGAGCGTGTTATCACCCTCACCGTTACCAACAACACAACATTGTAAAACACTCCTGTGTCAGTGATACCGCAACGATGATCCTGGAGAAGAGGTTTATTTACCTCTAAGTAACATCTAGTGTAAGAAAAAAAGCAAACCGTACCATCGAGTAACCACTGTGCCTACCTGTGTCTCCCCTTCTGGATTTAGTTTCTTAACAGCAAGAACTGAGTCATTTGTTTGAGCAGAACTTAGCATGATGCCTGCTTCCAGTAAAGCAGAAAGAGAAAGAAAAGGTCACAGATAGTCCAAAACCTTTGATCTCCTGGCAAAGCTCTTCCAACAAAGCTTGTTTGAAAACTGCTAAGTCCTGCCTGCTTGGAGGAGCTAACACCTCTCTGACTATCTCCAACGAAAGGGCAAAGAGAGGGCACCAGCAAGAAAGTGGGGCATGAGGGGCGGGAAAGGCTGGAAGCCTGAAGTGGGGAGGGTGCGTGTAACTGATCACCTGTACTGTCCCCTGTGCATTCACTGCTGTGTGGCCCCACACATGCTGTCTGAGGCTCTAGAATCCAGTGAGGCGGGAGAGCGGGTATCTGCCTCGGGGCCCTGTTGGTGGCGGAGAGGAGGACTGCTGACGGCAGTAAAGCGACAGACCTCGGGTGGCACTCCAGTCCCATTCGGCCACTGCCCTGCGCCTACACAGGACACAGGTGACGGAAGTCTTGGTACTGCCCTTGGAGTCACTTTCTTCCCCGACCTCTGGTTCAAAGAGAGCAAGTCCCAAGCAAAGGGTCACTGCGGATCTCGGGAGTGCTTGTTCACACACTTACATCTCCGACGCAGGTGGGGGCCAGGCTTATCATTTCAGGTCTAGATGCTAAAAGAGACAGAGGTACCCACAAGGTCACGCCAACGTCCTAAACGCTCTAGGCATTGGGACCCACTGTCTCCAGGGCCCGAGCCAGAAAGATCCTGGGGATCCGACGTGCGGACGATAGCAGAGCAATGATAAAAGCCCCCCAGCTGGCGCTGGCCCCCCCCAACGTCGCTGGAGCCTTCATCCCGTTTCCGGTGCGGCCCATATTGGAAGCACATTGGAGTTATTTTCCCTTTTAAAAATGTTGTTTTATGTTTCAGCTTTCAAGATGTCCTAGTTTCTGCATCACAGCATCTTCACATACCAACTCAATGTGTTTCGTGTTCGTTTGGAGAGGCCCTCCCTCCTCCCCCCTCCCTCCCTTCCCCTCCGAAGGCATAAAAGGGACGCTGCTGGCTTAGGGGACAAGCAGCTCTGGGGTGTCTGGGGTTTGGGGGTGAGAGGAGGGAGAACAAAATGAAATTCTAATTTGGCCCATCTCATCTCAGAGCACCAGAGCCCTGTGAATTATTTATGATCCTCCTGACCCCCACAGCAATGCAGATGGGGGTCCTTGCCAAGGACAAATTAAGATGTCTGCATCTGTTACGCCTCCCGGTCAAGCAAACCTCCGTGTGTGAGGCGGGGGAAAGGCCAGCAGCCAGGACACAGGATCAGCCCAGGAGGCTCCAACGCTCTATCGGGAAAGCTACTCACTGGAAACACAATCAAATCTCTCTTCAAAAACCATAACAAGTGCTTGGTTGTATCTGTGCATCTAAAAACCTCAGAATAGCGGTGTCATCAGGCGCACTTCAGATGTCTGACTTTCAGCTGCTTTGGGGCAGGCATGACTGCAGGCCGGCTATAACGTAGGCGTGGCTCAGGGGACCATGACCTTCGTCCCCTAACCAAGGCCCTCTCCACGCTGCAGTGCTGGAGACACTGAGGACTGGATCCCTCGGAGCCCACTCGGGCCCGAACTCCCCTGCAGGTCCAGGCCTCTGCACCGCACGTTGTTACTGTTGGCTCCACGTGGAGTTGGAAGGGAGGTCCAGGCTCCCTTTCTCCCACTCAGCCCCTAAGGAAGGGCCCTCTGGAGTTGGATCAAGGAGGAAAAGAGCTTTGGGAAAACATAGGTGGGCCCTGGCAGGAGGGGCGATTGGAAATTTCCGTGGCAGGAGTACAGGTGAGACGCCTTTGGTTCTCTGTCCTTCCCAGGAGCAGGTGAGCGAGACAGGCCTCGTGCCTACGTGGGGCCCACCTGGCATGGAAGCGGGGGAAGGAGTTCTGGGGTGGACGACACGGGCCAGCGCCAGTGTAGCCTTCAGAGAAAGGCTCTCTGAGATTACTTGCTCATATTTCCCACCCTTCCTCCCGTCCAGCCTCAGCCTTGGGAATGATAAAGAGGCCACCCCAGGGTTTGGGCCTGGGGAAAACAGGCCCCTTCACCTCCCTGGGAGAGAGGCCTTAAAGAAAAAGAGACCCAGAGGTTCCTGTTGGTGTGATCCACTCAACAGTGTAGACCAGTGATGGGCAACCTTTTGAGCTTGCTGTTTCAAACTTTGCCAAAAAACTGAGCATAACTCGGGTAGTGTGTCCCTTTGAGGAAAAAACATTATTTCGCGATATTTATAGTTTAAATAACATAAATGTTTCATCCTCGGCATGCGGCCGCCTCAGCGGCCGCGTGTCATCAGAAATGGCACTGACACGCGTGTCAGAGGTTCGCCATCACTGGTGTAGACAGTCAGATAAGGAATTGCAGCCACAGCCCAACTATTCCAGGAAGAGAATGCCTTTGCCCAGAAGGTCCTCTACGCCTGAACCCCTGACCGCGCCTGGATGCTGGGATTTGGGATGTTGGTGAATTTTCTTTTCAAAAGAGACATGATTACAAGTTAAGACTATGTGTTGCTTGACCATTAAACAAGATTAGTAATGATACTGTTTTCCTTATAAGATAATCTGATTCTTTCAAACACCTGGTAGAATATTGGTATAAATCCAAGGGACTTCTGAGTTGATGAAACCCAACCCCTTCATTTTACAAGTGAATAAATTAGGATCCACAGGACTTTTTATCTAGCCAGTTCACATGGCTAGTTAGTAGTAAAAGGGGGATGCGTGCACAGAGAAAGTTATAGTTATCAGCAAGGTCTGGGACCATAAGGGAACATTTCACACCTGAGAGGTGAAATGGTAGCAAGAGGTAAGATCATTCATCAGACATGCCAGGCGCTGTGGGCTGCAATGGGGGGTAAGACAGGCACGGCCTTTGACCTCCCAGGAGATACAAAGCATTGCAGTGTTACCAAATAATGGGAACATGGAAGCAAAGCTAGTTTTATTTCTCAAAAGAATCCACTTATCTGTGGGCTAGCCCTTTGAACACTTTACATCACGAGAAAGTTGTAGTATAGCCCAAAACATGCTCAACTGTCAGTCTCTCAATAATAAGAGATTACATTCCTCTTGTTCATTCTCAAATGCATACACCCCACTCATGAAATGAAAGGGATTATCAATTGCAAAAAAGCTCTCTCAGCTTTCCTAGTGCCTAGCCCCTCACCCTCAGCCAAAGATATAACTGTAGGTGTGGAGCTACCAGCCCCCACAGTCAGGGATTCCTCTGGCTGGATCCCACAAAAAGGAAACAGATGCTCAATTGTTGATGTGGAGTTATAGAGGCACAGTGTACCATGCATTTATCTTTGATTCTACAATAAATGAACATCTAGAGTGATATTTCAAAATACTATTTGAAATGTTTTGAGTACTACTACTACTACTACTACTACTAATAATAATAATAACGTGGGATGCTACTAAAAACTGTTTAGCCCAAACACATTCTGGGCATTATAACTCATTCCAACAGTCCCTGAATCATAATACTGGAGCAAAGGTGTCAGGAAAATACAGCCTCATCTGGGGCAAAAATTACCTATCCTCTTCTGCAAATTCAACCATATGCATACTTTTTACAACTTCCCTCTGAAATTTAATTTGTGGGCAGCTTGAATTAGCAATGAAGAGATAATAATGGAATCAATTTTTAAGGAACTGAATGATTATTACTTTCAAGAACATACGATGACCCTTCAACGTTGACAAGAGTATTGGCAAATAAGACCCCGGGGACCTGCTATAATGAACTGACAAGGACTGCACATAATTAGCATCTCAATCACTTGTGCCCTGAGACCTGTTCACACTGTTTTGATTCCCTTATTTCAAAGAACAAAGGAAAATTCAGCCCATTACTAGTATGAATTACCACAATTCCAAAATTAATAGGGTATAAATTAATCCATTTGTATTCCATTTAATAATACTCACCGGGTTGCAGGCTAATTCTATTCCTCTGCCCAGAGGCAGAGCATTAATGAACTGGCTCAATGGGGGGTGGAGGGGGGGGGGGCGGAGGGTGACAACAATATGAAAGAATTGTGGGAGGCCATTACTTTTCTTTGTTTTGGTTTCTACCTTGATGCGACGTTTGTAAAAACAAATAGAACTAAGACTTCCATTCTGTACTTAACACAGCTGACTTCGTATATAGACAGGTGCCTGACAGTCACAAAGTGTTTTACTTTCCGGGCCTGGCACTGGGGGAGCATCATGCTACAATGTGGAAGAGGCTGTTTCCCTGTCAGCCTTTACCATGCACTGTAACCTGTGCCTTGGTCCTATTCAAAGGGAGGTGGGGAGCCTCAGGTAACCCTCAAATGGCTTATGGAAGCCCTCCGGGATCTGTCCCTTGCTTACCCACGTGGCTTTACCTCCCACTATGCTCTGATTTGCATCCAAGCTGTGGCCACTTCCCAGCATTCTCTCCCCAGAGAGCCTTTGCATATGCTATTGCCATCACCCAGAACAGTTCTTTATCTCTCCTCTTCCTCTGGCTAACTCCTACTTAACCATGGAGTTCAGTTTAGAAGTTATTTCTCCCAGGAAACCTTTCATGGGCCCTAAGTCTTAGTAAGTTTTGAACAGACCTGAACTCATTGGAAAGATCTTAATTGAAGTTTATACCAACTGCTCCCACACACACTGTTCTCTCTCTCTCTTTCTCTCTCTCTCTCTCTCTCTCTCTCTCTCTCTCTCTCTCTCTCTCTCTCTCTCTCATCTTCTTAAATGCCCAGGACTTGGCATCCTGCTTAGCCCATAGCAAGAATTTAATACATATTAATTGTATGAATAAATTTAATGACCAATGTCATTAAGGTTCTAAGAATAACAGAAAAGGGAAAAATGGAAATAACTCTCCAGCCTTTTATTATCAACTAGGGGCCCAGTGCACGAATTTGTGCACCTTGAAAGGAACTGTAGGCCATGAGCCTGTGGTGGGCACAGGGGTGGATCTCAGCCCATCCTCTGTGCCCCTGCCTGGCCCCTCCCACCACAGCCCCTGGTCCCCTCTCTGCCGGTAGCCCCGCTCCCATGCCACTGCTCCCACGTGCTGACAGCGCCGGCCTGCTTGCACCCACTGATGGTGCGGAGCAATTGGGGCCAGCACCAGCAGTGGGTGTGAACGGGGCCAGTGCTGTCAGCAGGTGCGAGCAGCGGCTGCTGCCCAGATCGCCCCTCAGGAGCAGGGGGAGGTGGAGAAGCCCTGAGGGGCAATCAGGGCCAGCAGCTGCCTCTTGCACCCGCTGACAGCACTGGCAAGTAAATGGGGCCGGCGCCAGGCGCCGGCAGCAGGTGCAAGCAGCAGGCAGGATAGCGGCGCACGGAAGCAAAGAATTTTCAGTAACCACCAGAGGCTCACACCGATGACAACGACCCCCACACACCTGCTCCACCATCCCGCTGCGGCTGACACCACCATGTTCTGCGCTCTGCTGCCTGCTGACACCTGCCATGTTCTGCGCGCACCCCCTGGTGGTCAGCGCATGTCATAGCGATCAGTTGTTTGGTTGTTTGGTTGTTATGCCGTTCAGTCTATTTGCATATTAGGGTTTTATATATACAGATGTCTGTGAACTGACGCTAGCTGCTAAACTGTATTTTAATCCCAAGACTGAAGTTGCCCAATAACCAACATGTGTCAATTAAAAATAACGTAAAAGGGTCTTCAGGTGATTTATACTAATTTTCACACATATTGAACAAATATAATTATAAAGTTTCACATATTTAGTAACTATAATATAGTATCATAGACACCTGTAATATGAGAGATTATATGTAGTAGAACACTCACACTCCCTGCCTCCTCAGTCGAGAGATGAGGAAACTGAAGCCTCAAGAACCAGTCCAAGGTCAGACCACTAGTTGATGGCAGACCTGAGGCTAGAATCAAGCCCATCTAGCATTGGCCTAGAAGGATCTAGAATTCTCCTAGCACTGCAGTCTTTAATGAAGAACAATGCATTATGTGTTATGGTAAATGCTATGGCATTGGCTGCTTTCTTTGTAAAACAAAACAAAACAAAACAAAACACTGGAATTTTTTATACTCCCTAAATATGATCTTGTAATAGAGTAATCAAAGCTAACTGCCATTGTGTAACACAGTGCATCTGCCTTCTGAAGGACTAAGCTTGCCAAAGGGTGGCTTAGTATTCATGATCTTTTGGGGGAGAGGGAGCACATGGGAGCCGTGGAGAACCACAGACTTCCCCTCAAAGGGCTGTTCTACAGGGATCGGTTTTGTGTGTAAATTGTTGCCCTTTCTACCAGGACAGTCAAAAGAGGACGCTGAGGAACTGGGAAGAACCCTAATTACCCTGATGAGTTTACACTAAAAGCATCCCAATTTCCTGTCTTCTATTGAATTGTTTTTTCCATTATTTTATTCCTCTTTCTCTGTTTATTTGGCTTAACTAGGCAGTTTGCTTGGTTTGCAATGGAGAAACAGATGAAAATTGACTTTTATTTACTTGTAAAAGAGGTTTCCACTATGCTGCTCTGAGAACTTGCTTATCTTTATTATAATAACTGAAACAAACTGTCTTTTCAGATGAAGGGTAAACTAGTCATATTTTTAGTTATTTAATATTTTAATAGGAAAATAGGTGTGTAGGACAATACATAAAGGTGAAGTGTAATTAAAAGTTGAACACCCCAAACTGACTTTAAATTCAGATGCGTTTAATTTTGTGTTTAGGAAAAGGTCTACTCACATAAGAAAGAGAGCTCACACTCGCTGAGCACCAGGCCTGGTGCTAGATGCTTTATATACAACGTCTCAATTTTAATTTCAGAGAAATGCATGACTATGTCATTTTACAGATGAGAAAACTAAAGTTCTAAGAGTTTTATAATTGGCCCAAGTTCACGTAAATAGTAAACTACAAAGCTAACATTTGAATCTACGGGGCCTGGCCTTGAAGCCAATGTTCTTTCTACTACATGCCAGTGAGGGGTCTTGTAGTCAATGAGCCCAGAGAATAATATGACGGCTCAGTCATGGCTGTCCAGAGGGAAGGACAGGAGGAGGACGGCCAGAGGGATGTGGCACAACAAAGGAGGGAGGCATCTGAGCAGGGGCAGGCACCAAGAGAGGCCATTTGTGAGAAATCCACGGCTAAGGGGAAATGAGAGAGGAACGTGAGGGTAGTAATAATGAAGAGTTATTTCTCTCCCCCTTTCTCTCCGTAAAGGATTTACGTGGTGCATGGCTGGATTTCCAAGTCAAGCAGGGAGCCAAAGGTGAGGACGTGTCAGGGAAGGCAGATTCGCCTGCTGGACGCAGAAGGCCTGGGGGAGATGCAACAACCAGAGGAGATGCGACTGCTTGACTGACAGAGCACCGGACGGTGGTGCTCTCCCCCTGCTGACAGCAGCAACCACCACTGTGGCAACTACCACAGGCCTTTGATTCAATCCAACTTGCATCTCTTGAGCAACCCCCGTGGCCTTGATATGGTTCTTGACGATGGGCCTAAGGGTATGGGCAAAGGGAAGTCCCTGCCTTCTAGACTTAAAGACCTGTAAACAAATATATAAACAACAGGTCCCTACTCTATCTTAAGCTCTACAAGGGCAGAGACCTTGTCTCTCTCCCGCCCTCCCTCCTCTCTTCACCCCTCCTTCTCTTCTCTCCTTCACACCAAGTGCCAGGCATTGTTCTTGGTGCTGGGAGTACAGCGACAATCCCAAGAGAAAGGTCTCCGTCCTTATGAAGCATACGTTCTAGAGCTATGCCATTCCATACAGTAGTCCCCAGCCACATGCCACTATTGAATGTAAATTTAAATTAACAAAATTACACAACTGGCTCCTCAGTTGCACCAGCCGCATTTCAGGTGCCCATAGTCACAGGCGGGTGGTGGCTTCCGGAATGGACACGGCAGACACAGCATTTTCCATCCCCACGGAGGGTCCTGTCACACAGCACTGCTCTGCAGGCTCATTTGTGGCTAGATTGCTGGAGTCTGCCTGTGTCTGGCACATAGTAGGCGCTATTCAATTATCATTAAAGGTTACAGTAATGTGATAAGTACAACAATGATGGTATGTCCTGGTACAGAAATAGTACAGAGGAGGCAATGTTTGACGTAGCAGGATGGAGGTCCAGGACCATCACCCAGAGGAGAGAGGAATCGGAGATAGGATTTGAAATGTATTAAAAGTTTCCATATGCATTTAGTCAACAAAGGCAGCTTGCTACTATTCTAAGGGGAGAGTGGAAGGAGATCCTTTCAAAATTAAGTGAGAGCTTTAACTGCAGCACTGCTCAGCAGCTTGGACGGGTAGGCTGAGATGTGGGGGAAGATGGAAAGGGCACAATAACAGCTTTCAAACTTCCAAGGAATTCTCATTAGGAGGAAGTAAACAAAAAGCATGCCCTCCCTAGTTTGGCCTGAAATAGTCCTGATTCCTAACTATTACTATACATTGCAAATGAATGCTCTGCGAGGCCTCCCTTTTAATCAGCAGATGTGCTAGTAGAGCTTTCCATAAAAAGAAGCAGTACTTAGGTGTCCATTCCTTAGCCACAAAGGGAAACTGAATAACAGCATACACACGACATGTGGTCCGCGAGGGAGGCCTCTGGGGTCTGATTCGGAATCGCTCTGGTCTGGCGCTGTCCGATCCAGTGGGCATCTCAGCTATGGGAGAACCAGCAGATTGGAGAGCATGGAGAGGAAACGTAAACAAGTGCTATGTGGGGTCCAGAATAGGACGCCTTCAATGACCCATGTCTGCTTGCCAGAGAAGCACAAAGACAAACCTGGTTATATCTTGCATAAAGGCGACCTGGTGGTCGGCCAGACACCCCTGTCCTTGCTCATTGTCATCAGAATAAGTTCTATAACTAACGCTTAGCTAGTCCTGATTACACACCAGACATTGTTTAATTCACTGAATTCCTACGGCGACCCTACAAGATGTGTACCATTAAGATACTTTTTGACAGACAAAACTTTCCAGGGCGAGTCCCCTGCCCGACACCCTGGGGACAGGTGGTGCACCACCAGATTAGAGGACAGCAGAGAATCAGGGAAACCGGTCACCACTGGGTGAGTATGTTCAGGTCTTTTCCCCCTGAAAGTTCACTGTTTTGGGGAGAGAAGGGGATTACAACACAAATTTTGTCATGTCTCCCCTCCCCAAATCGGTGGAGGCCAAGGCAATAGAAGTTGACAAGTTCTGTAAATTCTGTACTTTTCCCTGAAGTCTCAAGGGGAGTGACCGAGAGTGACCCAACACAGCTGATCTCTGCTGATGGAAAAGTCCCTGGCTTGCCTGCTGGAGGTCAGGCATCTGCCTCTGACCAGCAAGGCCCAAGAGCCAAGTCTTGGGCAACTCCGCACCCCAACCACCTATAGTTTTTTCTACACACGAGGAAGAGTTTGTATGTTAAACCAAAGAGACAGCGAGACAGCAGCAAGTACCATAAGCTCTGCATATTCCTATACCTATGGTATGCCAGGTACACCATTACAAGTGCAGCAGCCTCTGTCTTAGAAAAGATTACTCATTTTCTTCAATTAGCATCTATTTCTTGAAGTCCGTTGGTCCTACAAAGATAGATCAAACTATAATAATATGGAAAAATAAAACTTGCAATCAAAGAGTATTACATTGAAAAAATAAGACTTATGTGTTCTTAACATGACTGAAGCAAGCTTCTTAGTTGTGTTACTAGAGTAACACCCAAATTCTACTGAAAGCTTCCAATTTTGTGTGCATTCACAACTGTAATAGGTGTGTCATCCCTAACCGGGCTGCGTGCTGCAGTGACACCTGCCTTTGAACGAGCACTACTGTATGCCATGTACTTCACCCCACACTCCAGGAGAAAACAGGAATGAAGAGGTACTCAAGCTCTATGTGCTCCGGGAAAAATCCTTTCCCTTCACCCACCCCAGTCTCTTCTTCAACACTCCCAGTCTCAGCATCACAATCTGCCTCGGAGGCCATAAGAACAAACCCCAACATGTCCTCCTGCTCCCCCCAAGGCTCCAGGTCATTCCTCCTTACTCCTGCTCCCCATATGACTCTGAACATCCCTTCTCTGCCTCTATGTCCCCCTGCTCAACTTCTAAATCTCTGTGGCTTCTTGCACTCATGTCCATCAGCAGCAAGATCCTCCATATTCGCAATTTCTTTGACACTTCTCTTCACCTTCTTGTTCCGCCCAAAAGGAGGCTCTCCCCTCTCCGCTCTCCTGAAATCTCCAGCCTGTGCCCTCTGTCAGCCTACTCCAACCAGAAGCCACAGGGCAAAGGAGCCCACTGGTGCCATCCTTGCAGAAGAACCCTCCCCCTGCCTCTTCCTCCCTGCCCCTGCACTAAGCGGAGTGGACAAGAGTGGGCAGGGCAGAGTGTCCAGCACAATGGGAAAGAAGAAGCTAGAGGAAGAGAGGCTAGGGTGTGCCAAAGAGCAAGAAAGCTATCCCAAGCCTTCATTATTCAATCTACCATATTCATTTGCTCTCCCTAGAGTCCAGTAAATCACGGGAAAACACTACAATGTTGGAAGGACACTATGGCTATATACATAGGTTCAGCGAGGCAGGAGAGTGAGAGAAAGGAGGAAGAGTCAGCTAGTGGCTCAGGGGATGGAGAGTTGCTTGTATGAAACACTTTTCAAAATAGAGAAAGGTTTCTAGATCACACACACACACACACACACACACACACACACACACACGTCTATAAAACTGCTAAGTGTGAATGCTTAGCCAGATTTTCACACACAAGTTACATGAAGCAGCTAAAATTGTCCTAATGGACATGAACTCAAACTGTAAATAATGGAATGTGACTGGCCAAAAAGTCCAAGACAAGTGTATTCCAATTGTCTATAATTTTACTATCCTGCAGAACTACCTGCTTGATTCAGCCAAAACTTAAACGAGCTGCCTCTATGCACTCTCTCTGTTGCTGGTGCATATTCGGTCCTGATGGAACAACCGAAGCCCTGATGTGGAGGCCTGGGTCTCACAGCAGCTCCTGAAAGCACCGTGCAGATGACGATGTCTTCCCCGTGGTTTGTGAGCCTCACCTCCCAATGACCTTTGATCAATCTGCCATCGTCCACAGGTAGGTCTAAACTCCTTTTTGCAAACTGATTTTCTTCCTAATCAACTCTAGAAATAGCAAGTTTCGCATCGTCAGGGAGCACCTTCTCTTTCTAAGACCATCTTCCTTCCAGGGACCTTAGAGATCTTGGAGTCCAGTCTTCCCTTAAGCATTTTCAAGAGTTTTCAGAGGCACCATGAAGTGAACAAAGAATTCCATGGTCAAGCAACTTTGGGAAATACTAATTGGGATCCATAAAAGTTAAATAGATATTCCTTAAGGATGAACTTCTGAGAGCTTTTAATACCAATGGCAAATGGTGAATCTCCTGGAGGAAAACGCGGTATGCAGAGATTTTCAAATTTATTTAGCTAAAGAACACCTTTTTTCCAGAAAGCGCTTTGCAGGACAGGTATGCTGCTGAAACCTTAGAATGTGCATTACAAAAGAAGAAACTGGAATCCAAAGAAGGGAAAAATGTCTTGCTCAAGGCTTCCCAACTGATATGGGCTCTTCCCCTGCTTCTGGGAATACTGAGATTTCGTGTTGACCTAATATGTAACCTTTTATAGACATAACCAGTCTCGACCTCCATTTCTACAGACCAAAGAACTCAACTTTTTTGTTTTTTCCCTAATATGGCATGTGTCCTTTTTCACCCTTGCTCCCCTTTATCATTTTAATTGCATTTTTCTCTGAACCTTGACCAATTCTAAATTATCTTTCTTGAGGATCAAGGCCGGGAACAGCATACACATTCCAGGTAGGAACACAGGATGGCCTTGTGCATGTTTTCAGTCTAGTTTTCTGTAACCTCCCCAAGGACCCAACATTTCCTGGGCCCTCTGGCCTACAGGAGCGCGGAGCTCACTGTCTTTCCCAGGGCTGCCCTGATAGCTTGAAGCACATCATCTTCTGGTCAAGAGCTTATGTTTCATGTCCTGCCTGAGATTAAGCTGGAAACCATCTATTCCACCATATATCTCCCAGTGTCCAATCTCCCACATGATGACTGAATCCTAGGTAGTCTTGTATTTGCTTTGCTGAGTTGCTATTTTAGAAGTTTCTTCCCTAATTATTATCCTGCTCTGGCCCCAAAGAAAACACATTCACTACATTTCTGTAGCTTTGCAGGATCTTGATGGTTATTCCTGATAGTTAACGTTAGAATTACGGGCAAATTTTCAGGTACTTCCTTTTAAATTACTTAAAATATGTTCCATAGACTGTTTCTTAGGGCCTTAAACTGTTTCTTCTAGATATGACAGAGAGTTATATCTAACTAGAAGGTTGCCTTTAAAACGAATGATGGCTTTTACACAATAGCAAAGATGCTGGCAATTAACAGAACAACAGCCACACAAACAGGTTTGTGCTTTTAGATTCAGATGTGTTGAGTTCTGCTGAATGTCAAGGCTGAACTGGGGAATCCAGCCATTTGTTACACTATAGCAGTGAGGTCAGGACAGTCTTGGCAGGAAGCCCTGTCCTTGAGGGCAAGTTGCCTTTAAATTAGACCTCCCAGCACCTGGCATGGTTCTGGGCGCAGAGTAGATCCTCAATAAACATTTCTTAAAGGAGCAAATGATTGAATAAAGGTATGAACAGGTGAACAAAGAAACAACCTGGGAAAGAAATGTCTTAGGTGTGGTATTGGTCTCAGCTCCCAAGCAAAGGTTTTTGTTTTTAAATATATTTTTATTGATTTCGGAGAGGAAGGGAGAGGGAGAGAGATAGAAACATCCATTATGAGAGAGAATCATTGATTGGCTGCCTTCTGCATGCCCCCTACTGGGGATGAAGCCCACAACCCTGGCATGTGCCCTTGACAGGAATCAAACCTGGGACCCTTCAGTCCTCAGGCTGACGCTCTATCCACTGAGCCAAACCAGCCAGGGCCAAGCAAAGGTTTTTAGTTCTCTTTGTTCCTTTTCCTATTCCTTGGAATCCAGCCCCATCCAACTCATTCTTTGTACTCTGAGGACCTGCCTTAGACCCCGAAACAGCAGGAGGCAATCTAGTCACCATATCTTCATGTAATGAAAATTTAAAATTTCCCCACTTCTTTTGTTCTAAGGAGAATTAAGGCCTTAAAAACATGAATGGCAAACCCTTCAAAATGCCTTTAGGAAACAAAGGTAATATTTGTTTCTATAGAATACCTTGAAAGAACATTCCATTCAAACACTGTTCTAAAGCTCTAAATATGTCTGATTTTATATTTTATATTTGGACTCTATTTTCCCCTCTAAAAAAAAAAGAGCAAAAAATGCCAGTTGATGGAAGAATTGTTACGGTGCTGTATCTACTTCTATGAGGATATTGTTACAGGGCTGTGCTCATAATAGAACCTTCATTCTAAATCTCTGTGCACTTAATGAATTTCACTCCATTTTCGCTCTCTCCCCTCTGCTAGGGCCCCCCCTCCCCCCCCCCCCCCCCCCCCCGCAAGAAGTCACTGAGGTTCTTTTAATAATACCAGTAAATGGCTCCAGCCTTCCACAGCTGCAGAGGTTGACTGTCCCGGGAGATTTTCATCGGTACTGCTCATGCTTCCAATCAAAACAGTGACAGAGTTGACATGATTTACCGAAGAGAAGGGCTTGATTGGGGACTAGCACACGACCCAGCAAATATTAAACAATTACAGAGAATTTTTAATATGCAGCGCTCTTTCACAACAGAAACAAGCCAGAAATCATTTCCTGTGCTGCAGCGAAGTGAAATGGAAGCTTGTTTTCAAGGCCCCTTGTTGTGTGCTGTACACAATTCAGGAAAGCAGCCTTCACCTAGGAGAGGCCCTGGCTTCTTAAACAACCTCGTCCTTCTCCTGTCAATGGAAACCAGCTGTACTAGTAAACTGTAACAAGAACACCTATCCAGGAGGTCAAAACGGGGCTGGAAGACAGTCACTGTGAAATGCATCAAGCCTCCCCATTGGAGTTAAAGCTCGTCTGCCGTGAATTGTCAGGGACAACCTGTGGCCCAGAATTCAAACTCTCGATGCTTTCAGAGCATTATTATTTCTTCCTCTCTGGAGGTATAAATAAGCACATAATAGACTATGAATTGGGGGCTGAAACAGACGTTCATGTTGGAAGAGAGAAGAAGATTCTGGAAGGACAGATCTGGATATCTTCCATCTGGAATAGTAATTTCTGAAAAACCAGTTTTAGACCCCTTTTTTATTTTTCCCTTTAATGGCTTAATTCCTTCTCTAGAATGATTTGAGAACACCCCTTGACTCCACCTTCTGCCCCCAAATTTCCAAAAACAGCAAAAAAAAAAAAAAAAAAAAAAAAAAGGTCCTAGCAGAAGTCAAAGGGTCAATGGATCCTAAATAGCTTTCAGGCTCAAGTATGCACCATCGACGAGAAAAGTCCAGCCGTGTTGTAATGAGTCAACCTTGACAAGATGTTCCAAAGCGTAAAATTGAACAACTGCATAGTTAGCACTATGAACTGCATGACTGGGAAAGGCTGAGACATCTTATTAGCAAAAATTCTCTCTCTCTCTCCCTCTCTCTCTCTCTCTCTCTCTCTCTCTCTCTCTCTCTCTCACACTCACACACACACACACACACACACACACACACACGCACGAACAGCAAAGACAGGGGAGGTAGACGCAGACACTGCACTAAGAGACATGTTATGTTGTCTTCTGTCATGTCCTCCAAATTCTGGAAAATCCAGGACTATTTGTGTGGCCTGGGAGCCACTCTGATGGACTTATTGAAAGAATTCTCAAAAGAAGATTAAAAAAATAATATCCTCTCAATCTCTCTGTGTGTCTTTGTTCATGTGGGATGAGCTGTGTATCCCTGTCCCACTGCACTTCCGTAGCTTTGCCAGAGACGCGGCCACTGCCTTCTTGGTACTGCTCCCCAGCATGCTCCAGCCAGTTGGCAAAAACACCCATCTGCAGTTATGGAGTTAATTGACATCTATTAATTTGCTCAGCTTCTCGCTCCTCCTTCCACCTCCATGTCCCCTGCTTTTTTTTTTTTTTTTTAAGAGAGAAAGCTAATGAAAACCATGTTTATGTGCTCAAAGGCACAGAGGAAATTCATTACTCTGAGGAATAGCACACTCCACAAGTGAAATGAAAGTAATCTTATTTATGACAGGAAGGGGCCCTCGCTAGACTGAACTCCGCCACACTGAGGCCAGTGCATGGAAAAGACGCTGGGAGCTCCCGGGCCAGCTCCAAATGGCGGCCTCGCTGACAACAAACACATTTGCAGTTCTGTGTTTGAAAACCGGCAGAGCCCCAGAACACAGCCCCGTAACAGAGAAGAGGCGATTCAGAATGGTCCCTTCTTTCTTCACAGCTTCCAGCACTTTCCTGAGACTCTTTGTCACTCAATTTCAAAAAGACACTTCCTCAAATCATTAGTTCATGACATTCATCAGGTATTGGCCTGTAAATGCAGCTACGCTTGTTTCATGGCCTAATTCTCATATTTGGAAGGATTTTTCACTGTAGATTCACAAGCTATTTCCCATGTAAAAAAATAATGGGACTGTTTAAATAACACGTTTTCATAGTGAATGTCCACTGTGCGCTTGCAGACAATTCTCCCTTTCCTTCCTGAAAGTCCCATTAACAGTAAGTATATTGCACATGTAACTACCGGGGCTTGTTGTGTGTGTTTTGTTTTTTTTTTGCTTCTAATAATTTAGTTAATCAACAAAAATCACTTAGGTCTTGTGTACTAGATGCTATTAGGGAGATAGTTTCTTCACTTTTTCTTCTAAATTATTCATAAATACTCTACAAAATCTTAACAAACTTCATGTGGAATTTTGGCAGGAATAAGGTGGCTTTATAGTGTTTATGACGTGGCTTCCTAGAACAACTTTTGCTGGAAGGTTCTCTCATAGGCTCACCTCCTTATTTACAGATGAGGAAACAAGCTCTGGGGCAGATCCTAGGCTGTATCTCCTTCTTATTTTAAACAATATACTTTCCTCTGCTCCAAGAAACTTCCCAGGTGTGCCGCTGATGGAAAGCACATTGCTTGGGCTCCATGCAATGAGGCCCTTATAGTCCCCTCATCTATATGAGAAGGGCTGGTCTGTTCTTCCAGAACAAAAGGGCCAACTAAGAAATATCTGGCCACCTGGCCAGTTTCCTCAGTGATTAGCATATCAGCCTGCCGACTAAAGAGTCACAGATTCGAACCTGGTCAAAGGCATGTACCTCATTGGAGACTCCATCCCCTACCCCAGTTGGGGTGTGAGTGGGAGATAACTGATCGATGTGTCTCTCTCACATCAATGTTTCTCTCTCTCCCCCTCCCTTCCACTCTCTAAAAAATTCAATGGAGAAAATATCCTCTGGTGAGGATTATATCTATATCCGGCCTTCGGAAATCACATACAGAGACACAACACTAGAGAGCCACTGGGAGTTAATTAGTTATCCACTTTAATCAACACATCTCTTTTTTAAAAAAATATATATTTTTTATTGATTTCAGGGAAGAAGGGAAAGGGAGAGAGAGAGAAACATCAATGATGAGAGGGAATCATTGATTGGCTGCCTCCTGCATGCCCCCTACTGGGGAGCTAGCCTGCAACCCAGGCATGTGCCTTTGACCGGAATCGAACCTGGGACCCTTCAGTCCTCAGGCCGACACTCTATCCACTGAGCCAAACCAGCCAGGGCAACACATCTCTTTTTAAGATGTAAGGTGCTAAGCGAGTGCTAGACCCTGGCGTGACAGACACACACCCTTTCCCATGTAGCTGGCAGTCCTGTAGGGGAGACAGGCAGGTAACAGGTGGACTGCTTACATCATGCCCTGGTAGGCCCTGTGATGGGGAAGCACGGAGTGCTGAGTGGGGCATCTCCAGGATGAAGGGAGGGCTCGGGCTGGAGACAGAGTGGCAGTGACTAGTCCAGGCAGAAGGAACAACTTTTGTAAAAGTCTGGAGAGGAAAGTTTCCGAGTTTGTGGAAAGTCTGTCAGTGGTCTGCCCTGGTGGTGGGGGAGGGGGTAAGAAAGTCAGAGTCTCTGATTTTTACTGGCCACACTTAACAGCCAAGCATTCCTTCTTTGCCTTGCCCAAATTAAATGTTTTAAGTGTGGTATATAGCATTATTTACCTGACTATTCTCTCTTGTAATCCAGACACTGTTCTCAATTTGGCTTTACAACATACAAAGGTGTTTCCACTTACCTTAAAAAGGCCTTGCCTTCAATTCTTCCAGTATTTATGAAGCATTTCACAGGCACTATTCTCTCCACTGTGCTACCTCACCCTCTGTGTGTACACACACATCACACTGCATTAGGGCTCCCTCGGCCTCCCCATGAGGTCCAGGGAGGTCTGTCTTATCCGCTTCTGTAATCCTAGCACAATGCCCAACACGCAGTAGGAGATCGATAAATGTTTGTTGGATGATACATGTGTTTGGTGGAATATAGCTCAATTGTCAAAATATAGTTAAATGTACCTTTAAAAAAAAGTGTTTCCTACATAGCATGTTCGATGCAGATGGAGAGTGACAATCAAAAAATGGTTAGGAGGTCCCTGTGCTCTGAAAACTAGCATAACTCAGCATTCCCTGCTGTTAGGGTACATGGGCTATTTTACTCTGAATTTATAGTATTCACCAGAAAATTTTACTAGTGTAGCACTGGGTAGCAGATGTTTTGAATAAAAAGTAGACATTACAAGCTAATGATTTAGCAAAACAAACCAAAAGCCAACAAAGTCAGGAGGGAGAAGAGGAACTATGTCAAAATGTCCAGCTTTATTACAGGATCTACTATTTGCTACCTCAGTTTCTCATTAAGCAAAGCTCACTATATTTAACGCAATTTCCAAATAGTAAATACAGAAAAACACAGTAATAAAGACTAACCATATACTCGGATGGTCAGGGCACCGGCCAAAATTATACAGTTTATACCACTGATCCACCACAGTCGGTCCATAAACACCTATCATTCACCCAGCATTTAATGAGGACCTACTACGTGCAAGACACTGTGCTGACCATTGTGAATACAGAGGTGAAGAACAAAACAGCTCTGCTTGAAGGAATTTATACCGAGTAAGAGATACAGAAAAGTAAAAAAAAAAATTAATTAATAACAACTAATCCAACCTTTGGAGTAAGCATAGGCAGGGCAGGCTCTCAAATGCATGTTGTTAATACCGGGCGGTTCACAGGCTTTGAAAACTGATCAGTGCTTGTCTTCCATCACTATCCGAAAAACACCTCAAATAGAGTGCCACTCACAGTGGCTTATCTTCCAGGATGGTGACAAAACTCTGTGTGCTCTCAGAAGCTCTGTGGTCATACTGCATCATCAAATAATATATCTGTGAAAGTGTATTTTGCCTTTAAAAACCTCATGAGCTTGGGGAGGGGGAATGGAGAGCAAACTGGTAAACAGTTTATAGACAGTCTTCTTCCTGTAGTAACTTGCTCAGGCCACAAAGAGGCACTCTGGGTTAAAGAATCAATGGACTTCTTGTTCTACACTCTCTTCTCTCAGAGAGCAAAGTGGCTTTATCTAACATCAGGAGGGCCAGCAGCTCTAGTAGGAAGGCAGATGTTTGTCCAGCACAAAGTACAGATGTTTCTGACTAAAGTTCCAAAATAACTCATTTATGCAGGAAGAATTAAATGAAGGCGGAGACAGCTTAAAAGAGGGGGCTGCTATTACTAAAAATAACCATTTTTGCACCCGATCACCTCTGGGGGGATGAGAGGGATAAGTAAATAAACCAAACAACAACAACAAAAACAAAGCATTAAACAAAAACAACAATAAAAAATAACAAAAACCCTCACAAAATAAAACAAAGCTCTCAGCATAATGAGAGCATTTTTTGAAAAGGACACGCTGTTGGAAGCAGCTCTGATAATATTCCCCTCGGTGTTGGTTTTGGATGATCCTGTTCAAATAAGAATCTTTCTTAACCTTCCTCCTGAACCAGTCAATAACCCAATGTTTGTAACATTACGGTCCGTTGCCATGGAAATAAATCTGATGTCACAAATTCTGCTTTTTGGTTGCCGTCCTGGACAGTATAGGAGCAGAAAGCAAGAATATCATATCTGTCCTGAGCTAACATTTTTTTTTGAAGCAAAGCAGATTAAGAAATATAATTAAGAGATTATACTGTTAAAATATGAATCTCATAAAAGTCTTCAAAAGCTTTATGCAGATGTTCAAAACTCCAGTGCTCACTGTACAAAATTTTTATCTAGTGAGTACTCAAGCTCATTAGCCATGAGTGAGTATTCTAAACATCCTCTGTACTAGACAAAAATTAATGAATCATGTTAGAGATGAGTAAGAGGTCCCAATTAGTAGATAGATGAAAGAAAATGTATACTTGTCACTTTTTGGAACATTTCGTTTTAAACAGGGTTTGTATGTTGTTTCTTAAGTCTCTTAGGGAACCTGAAAAACCATGAATCTTTCCTAAGATGGTATTTCAGGACATTCAAAACTCATCAAAATATTTTCCTCCCTCCTGCCTCCATCTCCATTCCCTTCCGTGAAAGAGAGAAGCACAAGTTCTTACATAAGCCTTGTGTTTGGGTGGGCATCGTTGACTACAATACAATAGGCTATTTTCTGCTTCCTAAAAATAAGGAGGGCAATTATCCAGGGGTAGGGTGGTTACACAATGGTACCACATGGACCACACTTCACCCACTGGAAGTAAGTGTGGAAAACATCTCAATCACATATATACTGTATATTAAAAAACAACACCAGGGAGAGAGAGGATGAATAATACTCATTAAATAAAAACATGCTGTGTGAAATAGTGAAGTAACCACCCAAATTTCTGATGACAATGATGATGTTTTTATATCTATGCTAGTGACCCAGTGCACGAAATTTGTGCACATTAAAAGGGAATTAATGAGAGGAAATATTTTAATATTGCTATTTGCCATTTCTCTATAATAGAAGTGTCAGAGATGAAAGAAAATTAGTAGAATATATACGAAAATCTTCCTCCTGTCAGAGTCTGGGGCGCACCATGGGAACCAGAGTCAAGTCCCCGCCCACCCACGTGCACCTCGAAATCGAGGGAGATCCAGACCCGGCCGGCCCCACCCCCATTGGGCTAGGTCCAGACCCGGCTGGCCCCACCCCCGTCAAGCCCCGCCAGGTGGGGGGCACGGCCTCAGGTCGCCTGGCCTGGCGCCAGGGCGGGGATCGCGGCCTGAGGTCCCCTGGCGCTGGGGCAAGGTGCGCAGCCTAAGGTCCCCCGGGGCAGGGGGCATGGCCTGAGGTCCTCTGTCAAGCCCGCCAGGTCGGGGGGGCACAGCCTCAGATCCCACGGCCCAGCGCCAGAGTGTGGGGTACAGCCTCAGGTCCCCTGGCCCAGTGCCAGGGCAGGGGGTGCGGCCTGAGGTCCCCCATCAAGCCCTGCTGGGCGGAGGGCACAGCCTGAGGTCCCCCGTCAAGCCCTGCAGGGTGGGGGAGCACGGCCTGAGCTCTCCCAGCCTGGTGCCAGGGCAGGGGGCACGGCCTGAGGTCCCCATCAAGCCCTGCTGGGCGAAGGGCACAGCCTGAGGTCCCCCGTCAAGCCCTGCAGGGTGGGTGAGCACGGCCTGAGCTCTCCCAGCCTGGTGCCAGGGCAGGGGGCGCAGCCTGAGGTCCCCCAGCCTGGCGCCAGGGCCGGGGTATGGCCTGAGGTCCCCTGTCAAGCCGTACCAAGCAGGGGGCACAGCCTCAGGTCCCCTGCCCCGGCCCAGCTCCACACAGCCTCAGGTCCCTGCTGATTGCTGGTTAAGGCTCGTTGCTGTGGGCGCAGCTATCTTGTGTTACAGGATCCCCGCCTCTGCTGTGGGCGCAGCCATCTTGTGTTATGGAATCCCTGCCTCCACTGTGGGCACAGCCATCTTGTTATGGTGTGACAGTCAATTTGCTTATTCCCTCTTTATTAGATAGGATGTGTGACATGAAAGATGAGATAGTAGGTGATATATGGGTTTTATAAACCTCAATACAATTAAAAAAAAAAGTATTTGCCCAACTTTCAGGTATCATTTAAAGTTAAACCAGTTAGATTCCATCTAAATAGGAACTTAAAAATAACCAACATTCATACAATTAAGTTCTTTTAAAATTGAAAGCAATGTGTTATCCTATAAAGAGCCCTGGGTTGGGACTCAGGGGACAGAGTTTGAGGTCAGCTCTACAACCTGTGAGTTCTGTGCCCCGGGCAAGTCACTCCATCTCACTGGTGGGGTCACGTGTCTTACCTATAAAAGGAAGGGATTGAGCCATAGGATTTCTAAGGCTCTTTCCAGTGCTATTTGCCCAGGATTTTAGTCCTCATACAGGGTGGGGCAAAAGTGGGTTTACAGTTGCAAGTCCACAAAACACAGTTTATTCTTCTATTATTTATTAACTATTGTATTATTTTCCATACAAACAACTATAAACCTAGGTTTCCCCCACCCTGTCACAAAACTCCTAGAGTTATGATGTGTCAAGACTGGCAAAGCACATTGGCCAAGCGTTATTTTGAAGGCTGCAGAGGCAGCTGGCTAGAGGATAATTGGAAAACAATTTCAAAAATAAATTGTATACAATTGGTCCTTTATTCAAGTGATCGATAATCATGTCATTCATGGCCATATGCATTCTTATTTCTCCGTTCATCCACCCATCCTCCCAGACCATTACTTCACACCCTCTCCTCCAGCCTCCACAGCCTCCTCCCGCGCTCTCGCTGCAGGCTGGGGCCTGGCTTCCTACTTCACCAAGCAGAGCCATTCATGAGGCCTTCCGTGTGGTCCCACCTCCCATCTAACAAGCTCTGCACCTGGGCCCAATACTCTCACTTTTCTCCTGGTTTGGTCAACAGGGCACCTCTGCTACCAACAAAATCCGAGGTCCAATCATGTCACTCCTCCACTCTAACCCCTCTAACCCCATATTACACAGAGCCAAAGCCACTGTCTCCACGAACACCAACCAGGGTGTACCTGCTCTGCGCCCTGCCACCTCTCCTCCCACCCGACCTGCTCATTCTGCCTCCTGATATAGGCCAAGCCACCACGTCAGGGCCATTGCATTTGCTGTTTCCTCTACCTGGGACATCATTCCCCCAATATCCAAAGGGTTCACTGCCTCGCTCTCTTCCAGTCTGTCATAAATGTCTCTCATTCCGGGGCCTCTCCTGACCATCCCATATAAAAGAGCACACTCATTTGTCATGCTGTACCCTCCCCAACCCGGCCTCTGCTCGGTTTTTCTCCAAGGCTATTATCAGAATGGGCCATACTACACATTTGTTTATTGTCTTCCCACACCAGCAAACAAATTCAATGATGGCAGAGATTAGCTGGACTTATCACTGTTCTAACTCCAGGGCCTGTGATAGGGCCAGACATATTTACTAGTATTAAATGATTTCATTGATTCCGATGACATTGTTAAGCATTTAGGGAAAAGTTGGTGAGATTTTGATATTGTTACCAAATAAACCAAGCATTAGAAACTATTATAAATCTATTGTTCATAACTACTAAAATGGAAAAGGAAATAAACTGGACATGTAGTCATAGAGACTGATAGATCCAAACCTTATCTCTCTCTAATATTGCTCCAAATGACATGAGATCGGAAATAAGGCAAAAATGCAACGTTCCTGACAAGCATTGCTTCTGACGGCAATAATCCAATGTCCTCACACTTCAGAGGCCAATTTCCTTCTGGTGACTTCTCCTGGATTCATCCTGAGTGGAGAAGTCAGAGTGATTTACATGCAGTCAATCAATTCTCTGCCAGCAGGAAAACTCCACGGAGCCCATGATGTGCAGTTTTCACGCTTGGAGTTTCCTCTTTGGCTAGACAGACATTTCTGGGGAAGAGACCCAGCACATCAACTCCGGAGACCAAAGACAACCCTCCCAAAGGATGCTTAGGACATACAGATTTACAGAACTTCCACCAGCCTGACTTTGCTAAGTAAGAACTATGTCATGCATGTCCTCATCCTGGACGCATCTCAGATGGGCCATGTCCAATCTTATTAGCCTTTAGCCAGGGGTGGGGAACCTTTTTTCTGCCAAGGTCCATTTGAATATTTATAACATCATGCAATGGCCATACGAAATTATCAACTTAAAAATTAGCCTGCAATATTTGGTCAAACACTGCCTAATGCCTTGGCAGGGCCAGACCAAATGATTTCGAGGGCCTTATATGGCCCACAGGCCAGATGTTCCCCACCCCTGCTTTAGACCAAAGGAAGCCATAGTAAGGTCTGCTGAAATAGCCTCTTAACAGAATGTACTTGAGATGGCCAGTTATTCAGCAGAGCAGCCTATAAAGCTAGAGAAGTGATAGCCCAGTTTGAATGCTCCAACTCGGACTTGATGAGTAGAGTAATACTCAGTGCTGAAATGATGTTGGTCAGACAGGCTCTCTCTTACTCAGATGATAGGAATAAACTTCAGCAAATTTCCCGGGGTGCATTGTGACTCATTCATCAGGAGCCTTAAAAGGACTGTAGCCTTTGACCGAGTAATGCCATTTCTATGACTTTATCTTAAGGAAGTAATCAAAGATAAAGACAAGAATTTATGTACAAAGATGTTCAAAATATGGAAACAACTAAAATGTCCAAAAATAGGAACTGCTTGAATAAATAATAGTAGATCTTAGAATATAATACAACTGTTTAAGGTAAATTTTTGAAAATAACTTGGGAAGTACCCCTGATATAAAGGTTCATTTGTATTTAAGACATATATATTTATATATACACATGCCTATGGATTGAAAGAACTTACCAAAATACTTAGAGTCATTATCTCTAAGTGATTTAAAAAATTTATCTTCATAGTTTTCTACCATAAATAGATATTACTTAATTTTGAAAAATACCATTGGCCTGAATTTTAAAAAGATATGTATTACTTCATCATAAGGAGAAGAAATAAGGAGTAAAAAACCCACTTGAATTTAAAGGGATTGGAGAACGTGGCACTTGATAAGCACGTGATCATAACAATATCACCGAAATTCTCTCATTCTGTCTATCTTATACATCACTTTTATTTAAAAAATCACCTCTGAACAGACATCTAAATAAATAATGTACAAAAGTATATAGCTGTGCTATGTAGCTGCCCACCCCCATCTTCTCAGCAACTTTTCTCCTGGTCACTCGGTGATTTAATTTTGATTAATATGGTAGGTCTTAGGTGGCTACTCTGCTTTGCATCCTGAGCAATGCTAATTATTATCGTAAAGGACAAACAGCTCAGGAGGTTTAAAGTTCAGGCACAAAGACCGCCGTCTACATTTCTGCTATTTGGCTCACCAAATTACAACAGTCTGGTGAGTCAATATGAAAGATTCCAAACACAAAGGTCAGCGCTGGGCTACTGACCTGCCTGACCCCACCTCCGAGCCAAGAATTGCAGTGCAGTTGTTCCTCCCACGCCAAAACCATTAGCAGCCAGCCTGTCTTGGTTGATTCTTTTCTAACTATTTTTGAATAGATAATAGTTCTTCCGGTGCCCACACACTAAATTAGCATGTCATTTCATGACTTTTCTTTACTTTAAGGCCTTGAATGTATTTGTAATGGTACTGTACTTGCTATGTTAATTCACATTAATTAGACGATACTCTCTTTCAAATCAGACTGTGATCTCTCTAAAGATTCAAATGGTCTAGAGTGGATGTGAAAAGCCAGTTTGTATGCCTCTCGTGAGTTAATGGGTCACTGTATCAGAACAACTTTGCAACAGACAAACTATTCAGAGCCTTTTCCAGTTGCTTTAAATAAATAATTTTCACAGAGTCTAAAAAGGACAGACACAGGGAGAGGTTAGGAAACTGTCAGTACTGTTCTTGTTTTTCTACTTCCTCACCCAGCCAGTCACTCTGTCCTGCTAGATCCCATCCAAGTAGCTCTGGTGTTTGTATCTCCCAGTCCACTCCCTCTGCTCTATGTGTGGAACCAGGTTTCCTAAGAAATGTTTACAAATCTCAGAGAATAGATTGCCCTGCCCAGAGCGCTTTTGTCTTCTGCTGGGCACCTGGCTCGCCCTTGTTTCCAGCTTCCCCTGTAGGTAGGAATGGCCACGTGACTGACTATGGGAATAAGTGACGTGCTCGAGTGCCATGCAAGGCCCATAAAGACCTCCCAGATGTGGTCATAGTAAACATTCATTGAAAGATGGAGCCTGGGTGTGAAGGTTACTGCTCAGATAAATGCCAATCAAGAATATCTGTCTCTGCCCTTTGATGAAAAGTTGGTGTGGAGGGTCTGAATGCCAGGGTAGACGGTTGGGCTTTTGTTTGAGTCAAAATTTTGTCCCAGACATTCCTTCTTCCAGAATTGCTGCTATAGCCACCTCATCACCTCTCCCTAAACTGTGCAAGCCAGCGTCAATGTGATATATTTAGAAAGACCTTATATTCTTTTAGAAATGCTTTTTTTTTTTTTAAATCCTCAACTGAAGATATTTTTTCCATTGATTTTTAGACAAAATAGATGGGAGGGGGAGAAACACAGAGAGAGAAACATTGATGTGGGAGAGACACGTAGATTGGTTGCCTTCTGCACACTGGGGCCGGGTTTCGAATCTGCAACCAAAGTATATGCCCTTGACCAGGATCTATCCTGGACCATGGAGTCCACGGGTTGACACTCCAACCACTGAGCCAAACCGGCTAGGGCAGAAATAATTTCAACCATGACTAGTATATATATCACTTAGATGATGAAATGCTAATAATGCGACAATTTCCGTTAAAGCAGAAACTATTTTAGAACCACAAGCATAAACTTACTGGGTCATTTTGTTGATGATGGAGCTGTCGAATGTATGAGATCAATTTTAAATTATATTTAATAGATTCAAATACCCTTTTGGTTTTCAACAATAAAATATTTCAGTTGTTTTTTAAAATTGTCTGTAAAAAGATATCCGAAAGTCCCAACACTGAACTTCCTACTTTTAACTTTTTATAACAGGGAAAAAGTTTTTTAACCAACTCTTTTTTTTTTTTATAATGGCAACTTTCAACATATTTTTTTCCTGCAGGTTTTGTTTAAAAGAGATTACCTTTTTTTTTTTTCCTCTCTAAACTGGCAAATCATTGCCTGAGCAGAAATATACCGTATGACATGAACTTTAAAAGATACGATGCCCGTCTTCCTTTGAAGAGTTTACAGTTTGGTGGGAAAGGGAGAAACACAAATAAATAATGGTGATACGATGCAGTACAAAATGAGTTCTCCAGGGCACACAGAGGGGTGAGGGTGTTGGGAAAAGGTCCTTAGAGAAGGTGACATTTGAGATGTGTCAGAATTGGAAGATGTGGGGGGAGAGGAAAGGAAGAGAGACGGTGGGTTAAAGCATTTCAGGCCCTTTGACCAGACTTTTCTTTTCCAGTAAAATTCTTTTATATACTTCAGCAAAACCTTGTTTTGTTCACATGAAGTAAACAGTGCTGACAGATGAATAAGGTAGTTGTTCTTCTGCAGTGCCTCTGGCCCTGGCCCCAGAGGCCGTAAGACAGAACCCAGGTGACACTCTCTGATGACTGGTGCCAAGCCAGCAGATGGAAAACATTACTGGGCCAATTCTACCCCATGACTGGATGCCAGCACCCCACGTGAAAAATGAGGAGGGACCACAGGTCCATGTATCACCGAGCGTGATGGCTAATGCCACTGGGGATGTTGTCAAGTGATTTGTGGTGGTGTCAGAACCCTCTCCCACTATAATTTCTTATTCTTTAGGTTTAGGCAGTAGAAAAAATATTATCTCTGGTAGGTTGAGAAAGGAGATTGAACTGCAAAAGGATGTTGAATGCAAGTTCACTATTGAGAAATACATATACTAGTAAAAGGGAACAGACAGTGAAAAGTGTTCTTTTCTCTTACTTGGGGCCTGAATTTGTTAAATGCTAGAGACAAGGAATAAAAATGAAGTATCTTTTTGTTTTCTCTACCCATGAGGTAGCCCTGAAAATATCCCTGGAACACGGCCAGGGCGCAAGCATGTCAAACTCGTGGCCGGCGGGCCACATGCCTCATTTAAATAAAGCTTGAGGTTGACATTATATGATGACCCCTCCCTGTTTGTTTGGTTTTCTGAGAAATCTGTGTGGCTGTATCTGCAGTGTTGCAAACAGCTGCTTATCTTTTTCCATCTACCAAATTGGAGGTGTGAAAATACATAAGCAGGAGAATGGTATCATAGAGAATGGTTGGGCCTAAGAGCTCATGAAACCTGGCTTTGAAGCCCAGCTCTATGTGACCTTGGCAAGTTCAAACTTTTTCCTGATCTCTAAAAAGGGGATTCATTCCTGCCAAACTTCCTCACAGGGTAATTTAGAGATCAAGATAGAAATGAGATAACACTTCAGAGACTGATTGGTCAGCTAGAACAAAAAATGCAAGGAGAGTTAAGTTTTTCTTAACGTTAAGTAACAACAGCAAAATAATAATTATAAACTGTATGTGTGTAGAGATTTTGACATTTTTATTCACTGCTTTATCTCAGTGCCTGGCACAGTGCCTGGCACAAAATTGGAGTGCAAGAATTATTTATTGTACAGATGAATGAATGGGGCCAGGTGAATCTATAGATTAAGCAGTGCTTCTACAGGTTTTTTGAATACTATCCAAAAGGCTAAAGAAAGACCCATAAACCTCTTTAGTACATCACAGGCAATTGACTTGATTTATGGTACATATGGGTAGTTGTATCTTCTTGAGGCCTTTTTGCATAGAGAGGCCAATAAATATCTAGACTCATGGCTACACAAGTCTAAATGTAGATCTAGACATCTAGACTCCAGGGAGGAAAAAATTCTTTTTTGTGATACCACATCTAATTTTGAACTCCTAGTTCACTTCCCCACTTCTCATTCGTTCCTTTTGAGTTGAATTTGCTCCCTAAAAGATGAGTATTGCTAAGATGGGAAGTTGAAATCTGCAGTTGTGACTCCAATTCAATGAACACTCCAACACTGAACTTGGGGAAATTGGGACACCAGCTTCCCAAGCCACACTTTGGGAAAAGGAATTGTGGACCCATGTGAACCTGGTCCTGAAAATACTGGTGTGGCTGCAGGAATTTTCAGGAACCCAGGAAACTTAGCCCTACTTAGAAGGTAAAGTCTGGGTGGGCAGAATGCTATAACATCAGATTCTAACTAATCTTAGTTCTCTTTTTTCTTTGGCTGCCAGGAAGCTCTGTGCCAAATCCAATCTCAACTACATAGGACCCTTTCTGGCTTTTGTATTTTATATCCATGATTTTCTTTATTTACTACTTTTCTTTTTTCCCTGGCATTTTCACTGCTTTTATATTATGTTTCTCTGCAAATAACTTTGGATCTCTTTTGGTATCCTATTAATAAAAGCTTATGTGGTCATCACGCCCTCAAGCCACAACTAGCGATTACCAGGAGGCTACGTGTGCAGCAGGCGCAAGTGGGTGGGTGGGGGCTTAACTCTGTGTGCACGGCGCAGAGGTGGGGCCCATGGCTCCACACGGCAAAGCCTGGGGGGTCCCGCAGCTCTGGCCTACCTTTTTGGGGCAATCCATCGAGGAGCCCCTGATGGGTAAGTGGGGCCTACTTCTTTGGGGTGATTGATCATGGGGCTCCCGCACTGTGAGAGGGCACAGGCCAGGCTGGGGGAACCCCACACACACACCAGTGCATGAATTTCGTGCACTGGGCCTCTAGTAATATTAATAAATGAAACTACAAGTGCCAGCCTGGGAGGTTTCCAGAGTGAAACCTGAAGTCGGCCCCATTGAGTGTGAGCTCTGTCACCACCAGCTTATCATGAGAAGTTAATCATTCAAGGGAAAGTTTTATCCCCAACTCTGAGAACACCTCTCTGGGTGGGAGACTGTGGGTGGAGAGGGGAAGCCCTGCTGAGGACAAGTCAGAGTTCTAGAGACAGTGTCATTCAAATGAATCTGAGGCTAGTTTGGAAAAGAAACACCACAGTTGGCAGCAGCCTTGTTCTTGGGAATCTGGAAAACAACCAACCTATGGAAGCCTGTTTTCAAGATGTCTGCTTTCCTTAAATACTTGTGGCTGTGTCTCTAAAACCCCAATGACAAGTCCCAGCCATCACAAGGAAACCTGAAGACTTGAAGACTCACTTAGCTCCCCAATATAAAGGATCTGGGCTAAATTTTTACCACAGAAAAGTCCTCTAAAGAGGATATTTAAAAATTGATTGGAGAGCAAGCAAGACGGAGAGAGAGATGAGAGAGAGAGAGAGAGAGAGAGAGAGAGAGAGAGAGAGAGAGAGAGAAATTGATTTGTTGTTCCACTTATTTATGCATTCATTGGTTGATTCTTGTAAGTGCCCTGACCAGGGATTGAACCTGCAACCTTGGCATATTAGCATGCCACTCTAACCAACTGAGCTACCTAGCTAGGGCCAAGATGATTTTCCCCCCCTTATTCCACTCAAACATGCTAACAAATGCTGAAAACCAAAGACTTTTGATCCAGTATGTTCCAGGTAACAGGTTAATAGATAGGATATAAAGCCCTACTTAAAACATAATGTGACTGACTTGCTGGAAGATATAAGATAAAGGAGAGGAGGCAGATTGAGGAAAGGTGACATAAAGTAGCCAATTAATAAGCATTTCATGAATAAATGGTTGAATGAATAAATGGTTGGCTAAGACACTCAGTTCTTTATAAACTTTTGGTTTGGCCTCTTTTGAAGATTGGCTATCCAATACCAAATTGGGGCCATTACTTTCTGCCAAAATTTTGCAGCCAAAATTTAAAAAAATAAAAAGCAATTTCCATCCCTCCTCAGGCCCTGCCCCTCTGGCAGTAATGACTGATGGTATTTGTATTAAATGGTTATTTTTAACACCTACAGACATTTCTTCTGTTTTTGGCCACTCCAAGTAAGGTTTTTAGCTGACCCCTGAAATGATGGTACTGCAAAAGGGTCCCAGGGCCCCTTTGACTCTTGTCTGTCACCACCTCAGTTATCACACATTGGCCCAGAATATCCCAGGCTCCACCAGTCTGAAGAAGGCAGTTCTTTCTTTCTTTCTTTCTTTCTTTCTTTCTTTCTTTCTTTCTTTCTTTCTTTCTTTCTTTCTTTCTTTCTTTCTTTCTTTTTTTTAATTGATTTCAGAGAAGAAGGGGGAGGGAGAGAGAGAGAAACATCAATGATGAGAGAGAATCATTGATCGGCTGCCTCCTGCAGGCACCCTGCAGGGGGATCCAGCCCGCAACCCAGGCATGTGCCCTTGACTGGAATCGAACCCAGGACCCTTCAGACCGCAGGCTGATGCTATCCACTGAGCCAAACTAGCTAGGGCAGAAGGCAGTTCTTGGTAACTCAGAGGCATTAATACAGCTTCTACATCCCTCCCCTACCCCTGATCCTCCAGAACAGCAGCTTAGATCCGGACTACCTGGTACACTTTCCCCACGGGTAATACTGCACCTTATCTACTCATGGCTGAGCAGGGCATGTGTGACTGATCCAACCTGTGAGCATTTCACAGACCTGCTGTGTTGCTCTGCTGAAAGCTTCTATTGTCATAGTTAGGGATTAAAAAAAAAAAAAAAAAAGGAATGAAAAGGAGAAGGAGGTTGGAATAGAAGGGAAGGTGGCTTAGCCCTTCTGGGTGGCCACCTCTTAAATAGAAATCTACACTAGTTCATATAAATACCAGACAAAGTTTTCCAAATTCTCAAGTCATATTTATACACTTAAAAATATCTTTATTTCCAAGTTGTCGTGGATGGAGCACAGATGGGATATCCATTTTACAACAAAATTAGAAAATCAACACCAAAGCAAATATTTCTCTTAATCCACAAAAACATTTTTTAGTTTAATTGATGTCAAACATCATCGATACTTCCAAACCAAGAAATACATCGGAGAAAACAAAATATTCTTTGTGCTGCGAATAAAGAATGCCTCGTAAGTACAACTCACAGATCACCTTTACCGGAGGGAGACAGCTCCTTCCCAATCTCCCACAATTTTAGTCAAAGCACAAGTTTTCTGCAGTTTTCTTAGCATATTCTATTGTGATATCACACCTCCCACCCAGCCCTCCCCAGTGATCAAGGGCATCATATTTCCCTTATAAATGCTAAAGACTGGAGTTTAAAAAGATAATATATTTTTTAAAAGCTGCTCAGTTCATGAGCTCTTTGAAGACCAGGACCATGCTGCATTCACCTCTGGTGGCCCATGCAGCCTGCTGCTGTGCGCCCCTCAGGAGACAAAACAGTTATTAACCAGTGTCCTATTATTGAGCTGACGGGTTTAATTGTTAAACAAAAGTTTGTCAATATCTAACTTTTATTAAATACATTTGTAGAACTAACTTGATTTGCCAAGGATGATTTCATAGATTAAAAGTTTCAAAAGAATCTTTTTTATGTAAACTGAATTATGTTCTTAAAATTCACTTGAATTAACATGGATGGTATAAATGACTGAAGGTTTTCTATTTCTTCTTTCCTCTTCTCAAGAAAATTCCATAAAATGTTCTAGAAGTTATCATCACAAAAAAAAAAAAAAGGAAGTTATCATCACAAAAAAAAAAAAAAAGTAAAACAAACCTCCAAAATTCTTTGTGTTAATTTGTTTCATTAGCAACTCCCTCCATACTAAGTTGCCCTCAGTTCCCCTCTGTGATACCAGGAACTCCCTGCTTTCAACACTAGAAAATTCCAGTTGTTCAGAACCTTTCAAGCACAGGCCCTTCACTTACAGAAAAGGAAAACTTGCCCAGAGCCCAAGGCTAATTAGAGACTTTACTGCAGCTCCACAAGGGCAGAAACTTGGGTTCCCAATGTCTGGCACACAGTAGACATTCGATAGATATTTACTGGATAAACAGATGACTTAACAAGAACTAAAAGTGTCCCGCCTTTGAGTTCCTGATCCAGTCCTTCTAGAGCCTGGTGACCAAGCCACAAGACCAGTGTTGCAATGATGCATTAAATGGGAAATAAGGATATCAGGCCCACGCTTGGAGACGGGCATCTCCAGGGCTGAATTAATCTTCTACCCATTGTGCATATCAGGATGAAGTTACAGTGAGAGTCCTACACGCCCATCTGTACTGGCTTGCCACCGTATCATTTCCCCACCGCTAGTATTTATGGCATCAGTCTGGAAGCCTCTGGATATCTGAACCACTCCATGACTTTTAGGCAACCAGAGTAATAGCAACTGCTACTTCGAGGTCACTGGAATAGGGTGTGGTCAGGGCACTAGAAGAAACTGAATGATATGCAAACTTTCAAACTTAAACCATTATATATATATATATATATATATATATATATATATATATATATATATATATATATATAAAGGAAATTCAGGGAATGAAGAATGACAAATTCTGAAGTTGAAAATGGTAACTAAGGTAACTAAACTCTCCCAGACTTTCCATACTAGTAAAAGTGTGAGGTTACAGAACGAGATATACATGTCTTACTCTTTTGAGACGGCAGTGTATTCACTGTCGCCCCAATGACCTGACAGAATTAATATACACCAATATAACAGAGCCCTTTAGGTTCCTAACTGGCCTTGCGAGCAGTGAGACAATCGGTCTCTCAGTGAGCCAGCCTCATTCAGAACCTGCACTTGCTACCCAGAGTGCTCCAAACGCCACAGCTTTACAAACACATCCTCTCCCCTGCCTACCCCATTCCCTCCATCTTTCCAGGCCTGGTTGTCTCCTTCCGGAGCCCTGTTCAGTCACTCGGGGCCCACACACCCTTCCTTTTTGAGACAATCCTAAGTACTCTTTAAGCAGGAAGAACTGGCGCATCTGAAGTGTCCCAGGCAGCGACCTTGGTAAGGGCTAACCTGCCCAGCGATGGTTTCCTGTCAGGCTTGGATAGGGTGATTAGAGAGGTCCCTCCCAGCCCCGAGGTCTATAATTTCATGAACTCTTTTGCTATTGTTGCTTTGGCAGTTCTTTAAATTCTTCACCTGGAAATCTGGGTGTGATTTGTAGAAGAGTATGAACAATTGATATACACGTTATTTAATAAAATGTAAATGTTTCTGCTAATTCTGATTCTATTTTTTTTTTCTTTGCTTTCTGGAATAGGCTAATGGGAGCAAGTGTGAAAGTTTGAAGAAAAACATGAGAGAAAATGCTTGAAATTTTACCCATTAACTTGGTTGTTTTTGTTTTTGGCAAGTTAGACAAAAGGCTGTGTCTATTTTATTTTATTGGCCAAATATATATATCAGTGCACCTTGGTAAAACTTGGTTTTGTAGGATTCTTTGTGAATCGTACTATGGTATTACTTAAATATTCTGTATATATGTGTTCTCTGTTCAACTAAATTATCAGGGAGGGACTATGTCTTATTTCTTCATGCTATGGCTCAATGATATAAAAAAGGAGGAGAGAGGAAGAAAAAAAAGAAGTAGAAGGAAGAAAGATCTTCCCCAGGGTTCTAGTTTTCCCTGGTCAAGCACTTTATGGGTTAAATACAAAGGAGGGAGCACCTGCCTGGTTCTTCTCAAGTTTGCTGAAGTGATTTTTTTTTTTTTCTGAATTCCTCTACCTCAGAGGTGATTCACTTACTGAGGAAACGTCCCCAGGGCTTTTGGGGGTTAGGTAGGCCAGTATATAGTAAGCCAGCAAATTAGAGATGAGAGACAGGTAAGAGGGGGGTTATTTTTTGAACCATTTCATTGGTAAATGCATGTTACACATATTTTATACCTTGCTTTTGGGATCCTGTTGATTGATACAGACAAACAACAACAAAAAAAGGCAGTTTCTAATACTCTGTTCCAATATAAGAAAAAGGCAAGTTTTTTTGTGTGTTTTTGTTTTGTTTTGTTTCATTGTTAATCCTCACCCAAGTATATTTTTCCATTGATTTTTAGGGAGAATGGGTGAGAAAGGGAAAGACAGAGATAAACATAGGTGTGAAAGAAACACATCGATGGGTTGCCTCCTGCACAGGCCTTTACCAGGGCCCAGGCCCGGGCCTGGAAGGAGCCTACAACTGAGGCACATGCCCTTGACCAGAATCAAACCCAGGACCCTTTGGTCTGCAGGCCGATGCTGTAGTCACTGAGCCAAACTAGCTAGGGCAAAAGTCATTTTTTTAGTAATAAAAAGATTCTATTATTTTAGGCTTGAACAAACATGAAATGTTTTTGAGCTTTAAAATTTTCTTCTGATGTATGGTATGTATGTGCATGTGATGTGTGGTGTATGTGTGCATGTGTGAATGTGACGTGTGGTGTATATGTGCATGTGTGTTTGAGTGCAAGGGGTAATTATTGTGTAATTTCACACTTTCCTTATTAAGAAGAATCTGGAGAAGTTTAACACCAATCTTCATCTATGGAAAAATCCTACCAAATATACTTAAACCAAAGGATGTATTGTTTTTCATTAACTTTGTTCTTCCCACTGCCCAACTCTGCCTCAAATAATGCAAGTTTTTTATCACCCAAGTTTAACTATAAAATGCTTTCACTTTGACTTCAATAAACTATAAACAAATGCATGGTCTAAATGAAATTTGGTAACGTCATTTCTTGGAATGAATTTAGCAGCAATATGGTAGATCTTTAAAATTCATAACTCTGGAATAGAATAAAGCATCTAGAAATATATCCACACACATATAATCAATTCATTCTCATAAATGTGCAATGACAGATCAATGGACAAAGGACAATCTTTTCATTGAAAGGTGCTGAAACTATTGGGCATTCATAAGTGAAAATATGAACCTCAACCAATACTCTGCATTTTATATGAAAACTAACTCTAAATGAATCACAGATCTCAATATAAGAACTAAAACTATAAAACTTCTAGAAGAAAATGTAAGAGAAAATGGTTGAGTTCTTAGGTTAGGCAAAGATTTAGATGACACCAAAATCATCACCCATTTAAAAATGATGAATTGGACATCATCAAAATTTAAAGCTTCTGATCTGTAAAGACACAGTCTGAAAAGACAAACATGATCTGGGAAAAATATTTGCAAAACAACATGAGGTAAAGAACCTGCAACCAGAAAATACAAAAAACTCTCAAAATTCAATAAGAAAACAATCCAATAAAAATGGGGAAAGACTTGAACAGACACTTCACCTAAGAAGACATATGAATGGCAAATAAACACATCAACAAATACCCAGCATTGTTAGTCACTAGAAAAATGCAAATTAAAGCCATAATAAAATACCGCTATACACCTATCAGAATGGTTTACACACACACACACACACACACACACACACAACCTGACAATACCAAGTGCTAGTTACTTAAAACTGGAGCCCTCACACCTTGCTGGTGGAAATGCAAAATGGTACAGGTACTTTGGAAGCAATCTAGTAGTTTCTTGTAAAATTAAACATATACTATGTGACCTAGTAAGCTTACATTAACACAAAAACCTGTACATGAATATTTAAGTGGTTTTATTAATTTCAAAACCTGGAAACAACCCAGATGTCCTTCAACTGGCAAGTAGATACTAGTAAACAAACTGGCACCCCCACACAATGGTAGACTACTCAACAATAAATATAAACTACTGATACACACAGCAACATTGATGGATCTCAGACACATTACACTAAGTGAAAGAAGCCATATTCGTAAGGTTACATCCTCCATGATTCAGTCTTTATGATATTCTGGAAATGGCAAGATTATAGAAATAGAAAATAGATCAGTGATGGCCAAGGTAGGGAAAGGAATCGACGACAGACAGTGTGGGGAAAGTTCTATAGTAATAGAACAGTTCTGTACCTTAATTTGATGAGAGTTTGATGTAGCAATAATGCCTTATGTCTGAAGGCTCAGTCTTCTCCACTATGAGTTTTAATTGTGGTGGTGGTTACATGACTGTATTTGTTCGTCAAAACTCCTAGAACTTTAAACCAAAATAGTGAATTTTCTGTCTATAAATTAAAAAGTGAATAAATACCACATCATGTTCATGTCTATAACAGGATTGTCCAAATAAATTATGGGCCACCTCACAAAGGAATGAAGTATTCCTGTCAGAAAAGAATATGGTAGGCTCATATAATAGCAAAAGGTATCTAAGAGAGAAAAGCAAGTTGTAGAATGTAGGTATATGGTGATTCCACTTTAATGAATATTGCATGTATATATTAGTAACTCTATAGAAAACAAACTATAGAGAAACATTCCCCAAAATAGTAAGAGAGATATTTTCTGAGAAGTTGGATGGTAAAGAACTTTCATGTTCTATGATATCCATATTCTAATAATATAAAAAGTTTTAAAACAAATATATATTTTTTCATAATATAAAATCATAAAGATATAAATCTTATGTCTTGAGCTGAAGACATGCAAGTATTTCCCCATGAAAGCACAAAATTTAAGTGATCTCTTTCCAGGCACTTAAAAAGAGGTCTTAGCAATCATTTGAAATGGAAGTTTAATTCTGAGTTTAGAGACAGATTTAAAGGTAAGATTGGCAGTTTCCCCTTGAGCCAGTATTTGTGTTGTCAATCACAATGCCTGCCAGGTTTAAAAGAACATTTTAGGTAACCAATGAAAAAGGCAAACCAATATGAGACATATCCTATAAGCTCAGGTGCGCGTAAAAGCAAAGCTTTCTACAGCTTCCAAATCCTAAGTCTTTTAAACACTTAAATTCTCTCAGATCTAAAGTTGTCTTTTCACAGAAAAATGTCTAATTGCTTTACAACCATGTGTATCTGTTATAGGCAAGAGAACTCGTCATGGCCAAGCAAAGCCAAAATAAATCTATGATAAATATGACCAACAATCCAACAATGAACATAATGTCACAGTTCAACCTAACCCTGCTAAATACCGATCTTAGATATTTTCTTGGAACATTCCACTTACATGTAAGATAAAGCATGGAAGTTTTTTCATTAAGATTGCATTCAGTGCAAATAAAATGGCGGTGCTATGGATTTTTAAAAGTATTGGCCAATGTTAGGCTTTAAATGTAACTTTTTAAAAAAAATTAATTGGAAACCCAAATTGACTCTTCCAGTCACATGGTTCCCAGAATTTCCCTTAATCAGAGCAGCATGTTGAAGAGATACTTCTGAAAGGAAAAACGAATGCCCGCCTAAAAAGGATTCCTGTTTTCTGATTTACAGACCTATTCACCGGCACTCACTGAAATCCAATAAGAGCACTCTGTTGTGGTAGTTGTGGTTGTGGTTGCTCCACTTGTAGCCACTGGGGTTGGCAAATCTTTTCATGAGTCTGAAGAGGGTTCCATAGACCAGGGAGTCTGCCCAAATGAGGTCACCTTTCTTTGGCCCATCCTCAACAGTAAAGGAAACTACATATTTTTTGATACAATTCTTCAGATTGATAATTTGGCTTCTGTATATTTCCTTACAGATGTTCCCATGTTCACAGAAGAGCTTATTTTAAATAGCTATCATTTTAAAACAGTCTGGTTTTAATGAACATGGGTCTGAAAGGAGAGTTTGATGTAGCAATAATGCCTTATGTCTGAAGGCTCAGTCTTCTCCACTATGAGTTTTACTCTAAGTACCAAAGGATAGGGGGAAAGAGCATAGAAAACACCAGGTGTCCCTTCACACAGAACTTGCATCCTAAGGTTTCCTTCTACCGGCACCATAGATTCTCTCGCATTCTATCAGAGAAGGTAATCTGGTTGCCCTAGCCTGGGCCCTTCAGAGTTTTACACTTTAATTTTCCATTTTGCTAAAGAGGAAGAGGGGTTGATTGATTCTTCCTGAGTGGGGAACCCCATTTGGAATGAGAAATTGGTTTTCAGGCCATGGTATAAAATATATACCACAGGGGTTCAATAAATGTTCACTCTTTCTCATCATTTGCTCTTGACTCTCTCTCACTTCCAATTTAGGTTGCATATCCAATTATCATCCTATATAATAAAAAGCTAATATGCAAATCGACCGAACAGCAGAATGACCGATTGCTATGATGCACACTGACCACCAGGGGGCAGATGCCCAATGCAGGAGCTGCCCCCTGGTGGTCAATGCACTCCCACAGGGGGAGCACCACTCAGCCAGAAACCGGGCTCACGACTGGCAAGCGCAGCAGCAGTGGCAGGAGCCTCCCGGCAACGCTAAGGATGTACGACTGCCGAATTAGGCCTGCTCCCTGAGGGCTCCCAGACTGTGAGAGGGTGCAGGCCTGGGCTGAGGGACCCCCCTCCCCCCAGAGTGCACAAATCTCATGCACCAGGCCTCTAGTGTCAGAATAAGAGTCTTAAAACACCAATTTCATCAGGTAATTTCCTTTCTCAAAATTTTCCAAATGGCTCCCAGCTGCCTATAGAATAGTCAGAGCTTCTCTTAATGGCATTCAAGGCCCTCTGTAATCTGACTCCAATATACTTCAAAGTTTTCTAGCACATTTTTAAGACTAATTTCTAGTGGGCTAGTCTTCTCACTAATTTCTGTGTTTAAATGGTAGGCTCTGAGCAAGTTCAAGCACATATACATGAGAACTGGCTGCCCCACTCCTGCCTCTGCTAGATCAAAATAGCCACAGTAATAGATAACATGTAATAGTGGCTCTTACACATCATGTACTTCCCATACATTATCTCTTTCAATCATTATAACAACTTGTAAAGAGGGCATTTTGATCCCACTTTACAGATAAGGAAATTGGAGCTCAGTGACATTAAGTGACTTAAGACCATGTTGTTGATATAAAATGGTCAATAAGAGTCTCTCTAGGACTATCTAACCCTAGAGCCACTGCTCTTTCCCTGTCTCTCTGCTGCTTTCATCTATCTCTTCTGCTCTGAATCGTGTCCAGATTTATCTTTGGCATTGCTTATTTGACACCTAATCTCATTCTGTCTTGGAAAGCTAATTACATGGTACACTTGTGCTTACCTTCCCAATGTGGCAGTTAGAGGGCAGTGACTTCACACTACTAAACTACTAACACTCCTCCATCAGCATCCAGCACAGTGATGTGGACATAGCAAAGTCACCGTGGGGGAGTGTGGCCTGAAATCCTACATATATATTCCTTTTTGTACTAGATTTTCCCACTGGCTTCCTATTTCTGTGAATAGCACCATTACTCTTTGCTGAGTTAATGTTATCAAATCAAGTAATATATAGTTTTTAAAAATTTAACTTTATTGTTGAAAGTATTACAGATGTCTTCTTTTTCCTTCCATTTACTCCCTCTACCCCCCAGCACCCCTATGTAACAATCAGAGAGAGTGACTCATAAAGGATGTGAAAAAGGAGGTGAGCTTGACTCTAATATCAATTGTCCAGAATCAATAAAATATTGAATGAATGAATAAAGTTAATTATCCAAAGAAGGTTCTTTATAAACAATACTTAATGGATTTTTATATTACCAAACCTCAGTTTCATAAAAGGGGTTCATTCAAATCAAAATTTAATTTCCTACAATGAAATAAAAATGAAATAATTTGAGATTCTATAATGCTTCATTATAGAATATTGCTAGTGTGAAAAATGGAAAGCATGTAGCTATATTTAAAATAAGTATTTTGCTCCAATTACTTTGGCTGAAAATTTTAAATGCTCTATACAATAGAATATTACTCAATCACAAAAAAATAATGAAATCTTGCCATTTGCAACAGCATGGATGGACCTAGAGGGTATTATGCTAAATGAAATCAGACAGAGAAAGACAAATCCCATATGATTTCACTTACATGTAGAATCTAAAAAAACAACACACAAAATAAATGAACAAAAAGAAAACAAAACAGAATTATGGATACAGAGAACAAATTGATGGTTCCTAGGTGGGAGGGGTTTTGGGGGGAAATGGGAAGGGATTAAGTTGTACAAATTGCCAGATATGAAAATAATCACAAGGAAGTAAGGTACAGCATAGGGAATGTAGTCAATAATATTGTGCTAACTATGTATGATATCAGATAGGTACTAGACTTCTCAGGGTGACCACTTTGTAAATTATATAAATGTCTAATCACTATGCTGTACACCTGAAGCTAGTATAGTATTGTGTGCCAACTGTAATTGAAAAATAAAAAAATAAAGAAATATGATAAATATTTCTGTCCTTTGAGCTTCCTGTCGTTTCTGCAAACCACAGACACATTACATTCTTTCAATGCATACTTCTTACTCATTGCCTCTGAGCAGCAGGTTCATTATGGAATTTGCAGCATTACCAATAAGCACTGCGCTTTTTTAACAGCTCATGTCTTACTGATGAATTTTGTAAAAGATCTTTACCAAGAGTGAAAATGATAACTAATTTTGAAAACAGAGGTTAAAAGACTTTAAACCTGTTGATACAGTCTTTTGTGAATGAGAGAAAACCCTTGCTAAACCTAAACAATTGCTCAAGTTTTAGATGTTTATTCAATTCCCTTATTTGGTGGTGGGGGCAGGGAAAAGGCAACCACAAGACCTACTCAATCTATAAATCTGCTACTAGACATACACTGTATGCCTTTTCATAAAGACTTTTATTATGTGGTCCTTAAGCAGCATATCCATGCCAGCTGGGTGGACTGGAATATAAAACACATCTCTCAGAAGAAACTATTATTGGGTCAATAACATGCTAATTAAAAGGACATGTGCAACCATCTGTGGGACCCCCAATGGCAGAGGCTTGTTTCTAGGACACTCAGTGCTGCTGCATCTTACGTTGTCTATACGAGTTGTATGGATGCCTGAGACACTCTCAGTGATGATGATGTGAACAAAGGTGGATCCATAAGTGAACATGGTGGATCCATAAGTTATGTTTCATACTGATCGGGGATGTACAAGCATTACACATACTTGGTAGACTTAAAGATTTCCTATGGAGTCAAGGTGCTCTAATGACAATTCTATGCAGAATATATCAACATCACATTACACCTACCTATTTACAATGCTTGTGCAGAGCAAAACAGCATTTAAATCAGGAGATGAGGTGATCCAGCGTGAGTAACTAAATGAATAACCATAAATCCCAGTCCAATTCTTACAATTTGGGAAGTGTAAGAATTTACTTTTGCACGATTAAGTGAAGAAGAGAGGAACAAAGAGCCTCTAGCTTTGAAAACGGAAAAGCTGACTTTGTACATGTGGTTTGGAGTTGGTTTGATGTAGCTCTTAAGAAATGCACAAATCTTTGCCTCGAAAACTGTGCTTCACTATTTCAATGGTGATAAAATTACTTGGAACTGCCAAAATACTTGACTTTTATCTGGTCAAGTATTCCATAGCACAGTTCTATTTCCCAGGCCTCACCCAGCTCTTCATTTCTATCACATGCTGCCCTGAGGAGTTTCCTTATTTCTGTATTTGTCCTTTTTTCAATATGACAGCATGGCACACTAAACACTCCACTTTGTTAAGCTGGGGGACACATAGGCTACGTCAAAAAGATAAAACGTGTCTCAAATATACTTAGAGCCAAGACCTGGCCTCGTGGATCTAATGAAGACAGAGCTGGACGGTGCTTCCGATGACTCCTGGGCTCTTTGGTAATTGATAACCCTGATGTGGTTCACAGAGCTGATCTTGGTTGGGACTGCTACATGATTTTTCTCTCATTTTCTATACTCCATGTTGGTATAATTGCCATAGATTTCCCAACCCAAATCTGGAAGTGCATAAAATCACTGCTGTGCTTTCAACAACCTGTTATTACAGACATTTATTGCCATGTAGATAGTAAAACACTTCTCCAAAAACTAACCAAGATCTGAGGTCATTGGGCTCTCATTCCCACACTGCCACAATCAGCTAGAGTTGAGCAAGTGCACCCAGTCCCTATGGCAAGACTCAGGTCCCCTTGTCACATTTCTATTATCTGTCTGGTCCCTGCAAGTATCTCAGTTTGCAATCTCTGTAGAATTTAGAGTAACGCCCACTGCACAAGGCCTTTAATACTCTTATGCTTTCCATATTTGTATAAATGAAACCAAACCTGGCTTTTATCAAGATATATGACTCATTTTAGGATGCCACTGGATGCATAAATGTGTGTGAGAATTGATGGGGGTAGAGCAGAGGAAAAATCAAGTTCTTGTCTTGGTTCCTTCGGTCTCATTTCTAGGCCTCAGTTTTCAGAAAGTCTACACATGTCTGATTTATATCATTAAAAATATAATAATAAGTTCCAGAAAAATTAAAATGCATCCTTATATGTTAAATGCATGTATCAAAGTACCAATATATGTCACATAGATAACAGAGTCCTAATATTTTGTTGAAGAGTATTCTTATATTCAAGAAGTACCATTTAAAAAATAATAATAACCATTTGCTTACCTATGTGTTTCAGTGTTTTGGCAATATTTTGTAATTTTAGCAGACTTGTTGCTGCTCAACAATATCGACATACTCCTTTATGTTTCCCAGCATCCCTTGAGTTAGGGTGGCCACATGATTAATTCTGACCAATATGAGTGAATGTTATTTGTGTACTTTCAAGGCTAGCCTGGTTAAGTGTATGTCTTCCTTCTTCATTTCCTTTCTCCCTGCTCTCTCTACCTCATTGGCTTACTTCAAGTAGAAGTTGGCAGGGCCTCAAGATGGAGGCACTTGGGTCTCTCTATAGGGGGGTTGCCTGACCCATGTCAGATTTTGACGTGAGTGACAAACTTCTGTTATATTAAGCCACTGCAATTTCAGAATCTATTTGTTATCACAGTGTAACTGAGCTTGTAATATTAAAACCAACACAAGATAGCAAATAAATCGGATGCCAAAGCTGATATAAAATTGCAACTGTCATCTATAATCCCCAATTTCAAATTTATGTATTTACCAAAATGCCTTAATTCATTATAAATATTATATTAAGCTTACATTAAATTTATAAATTTTAAAAAGGCCTCATTGCGGTTATTGATTATTTTTATATATTGTTTTAGAAATTAAGGCTCCATGAAATATTTAATGTGGAATAAAAAGGATTCCATTCTGAAAGTGTTGAAAAATCACTAAAATAAGTGATATCCCAAGTTCCATAATAATAAAAAGTTCTATAATAAGATTCAATAACAATAAGTTCAGTACTTCCCTTTACACAACAAAACGAACCCACTGCCGTGAAGTAGAGACCACATCTATGAAATCCATGCTCTTTCATTGATTTCACATTGCACTAGGTGTAATAGGTAGAAAGAATTACCAGGAGCTGTAGGAAAGCCTAAAAGATTGGGTGAATATTGTTAGCCTTTATCCAGTTTTCAGAAAAGGAACATTAGGCTATTAATAATGGAACTCACAATAATGCTTGAGGCTAAAACATGTGGGCACATTTCCAAGCTCCACTGTTAGAATTGTGGTATTATCTGAATCAGTTATCTATTTCCAAGCAATAAACGACCTCAAAACCTAGAGGTGTAAACAATAAGTGTTTATTATCTCGTAGTTTCTGTGGGAATTCAAGAGTGGCTTATCTGGGGGCTCTGATTCTGCAGGCTCTGCTCCCAAGACAGCACATTCACACTGCTGGCTAGTTAGTGCTGGGTGTGGCAGGCACCTTCAGTGAACCCCTCTCAAGACCTGGTGTCCTCATGACGGATGACTGGCTTCCTCAAGAGGGAGTGATTCAAGAGAGATCAAGGTAGAAACCTCAATATCTTTTATAACCTAGCCTCAGAAGCACACACACACTCTCATTTCTGCAGCATCCTATTCTGTTAGTTGCATATGTCTGCTCTTTTCAGTGTGGGAGGGGACACAGAAAGATGTGAACACTAGGAAGTGAGAATCACTGGGCGCCATCATGAAGGCTGGCTACCACTCGGTTCTCCTCTAAGGAAAATGTCATCCAAAGTTAAAGTGGACACCTATCAAACTGTGTCTATCAGTTGGGAGTGAAATTATTCTCCAAATATGTTCACCTTAACTGTGCTTTAAAAAAAAGTCATATTTTGAGAAAAAGAGAGAGAATTTTTATGAAGACTGGCATATTCGCAAAGGGACAGGTTGGCCTCCAAAGAATGGATCTTCCACTGGAAAATACGCAGTTCAAGGAACCGCAGACATCTTGTTGACATAGTAGGTCTGTTAATCATTTTATATACTGATATCCAATTAAAACAAAGTTCTCAGCTTTCTTGAACACATCATGTACTTTGCCTTACACAATTCAACAGAAAAAAAAAAGTACATTAGGACTTCCTAGAAATTGGAATGTTAAGGCAGGATCTGAATATCACAATAGATAAATAATGTGTCTAAGAAAATGTATATGAAAAGGTTCTAGTAAAGGCAAAACATTCTCTGGGGGAAACACACACACAAAACCATGTACTAAGGTAGTTTCCTCTTTTTTTCCCCAACCAATCTTTTTCCAGCTGAATATTATCATTTTATCTTCATCTCCTCCACTTATGCAAATGCAGCCCAGAACCACCCTGAGCTGACTGCCTTTGTTGGAGCAGCCTCTTGCGGTCTCTCCTCAGGACCATGTGATTGCCACTCAAATGCTATTTCTGGTTTGTCTTAGAGCAAGGTTGAGTTGAATCTTCACAACTGGAGATATTAGGACTAATATTCCATCTTGTGAGACAAAGAAACCAGACAGCACCTGGTCTGGCACTAGTTCTAAAAATAAATACCACCTCACCAGTCTTGATCATGGCAGTGGGTTTAGCTATCAATAAAAAATAATTTTATTATAAATTGATTGACTTCCTATTAAAGAAATCAGGGATAAGAGGGAAGGAGGTTGGAAAAACATCTCTGTAAAGCTCTGCTTTTAGTCCTAGCTGGTTTGGCTCAGTGAATAGAGCATTGAACTGCAGACCAAAGGGTCCCGGGTTCGATTCTGGTCAAGGGCACATACCTTGGTTGCAGGCTCATCCCTGACTCGGGCCTGGGCCCTGATCAGGGCTTGTGCAGGGGCAACTAATCGGTGTGTTTCTCTCACATCAATATTTCTGTCTTTCCCTCTCTCTAAAAATCAATAGGAAAATATCCTCAGGTGAGGAGTAAAAAATAAATAAATAAGCAAATAAATAAATAAAGCTCTGCTTTTAAATACTGAAGGCAACAGCAGATCAGACGAACCAGGACAGGCACTGGGGGAATGAGATGAAGCCCACACCAGTGAAGAGTGAAGTCAGAGTGATGGCTTCGAGCCAGAAAGAGGCGGGAAACAGATGGCAGCAAAATTAAAGCATCTGATTTAGGCTGGAGGTCGTAGGTGGCTGTCAACTAACAAATATAAATGAATTAAGGAGATTTGACAAATAAGAAACAGTGTTGAGAAAAGAAAACAGTCCTGCTTAACTCTAAATAATCATTGACCACGTTGCTGTGAAATTTCATGCATTTGTAAATAAATATTAATTAAATTGAAAAAAATCTAAAGTGAAAAAGTAATAATTATCTAAAAAAAGTCTAGATAATTGTAACAAAACATGGAGGTTAGAGTGGGGAAAGATGTTAAAGGTATTATCTTGTTGAATAAAAATATGCAATTTGTAAAACAGTATGACTTTTAATAAGTATTACTTTTAATACTGTTCTACTTTTGTATATACAAAAAACACAAATATATATGGCATAGAAAAAGCTTTGTTAGGATGCACACCAGATTTTTGAAGTGGTAACTAAGGGGACCTTTGTGCACTTCTGTATTATTTAAAATTTTTAGAAATAAACTTCTTTTGCCCTGGCCGGTGTTGCTCAGTGGTTGGAGCGTTGCCCTCTGCACCAAAAGGTCCCAGGTTCAATTCCCGGTCAGGGCACATGCCTAGGTTGCAGTGCGAGTGTGAGGCAACCGATCGATGTTTCTCTCTTCCTCTCTCTCCAGAGTCAATGAAAAAACATATCCTCAGGAGAGGACTAAAATAAATAAGTGTGTGTGTTGGCTAGTGATCCCTGAATGTGGCCCATGCTTTCTGCCATGGCTTCTGGGGCAAGGTGGCTTGAAATTACTCTGATTAAATACTCTGATTAAATACTCTCGTTAAAACTTAGTGGTTCACTTTAACTTTTGTGGTATTGTCTTGGCCAAAAAAAATAAAAATAAACCAGCATATCATAACCTTGGGGACCACTTTTAGCTTGCAGAGTGATCCAGATGAGCAGTTGAGTGAGAATTAGAAAACAAGTTCCAAAGAATGAGCCCAACAGAGTAGCATTCCTGCTTCTAACCCAGTTCAGTTTATATAACCCAAGAATGTTTCTTTCCATGTGAAAAGGGACTTTCTTGCTTGAAAAAAATTTCACCCTTTGTGAGTCTTGGAATTTACCAGTGAGGGCAAAAGCATATCTACGAGGTCAAGAGTGTCTGCCCGGCATTGCCATTGGAAATCCTGTGCACGGAACTCCATCCGGCACACTCATGATCTTAATGTGGGTGGATGAGGGATGTACCGTGACCCAGGTATGGATTACTGGCAATAATAGTAACAACAGCAATAGCAACAAACACTTGCAGAGCGCATGCTATGTGCCACAATGTGCTATGCACTTTTCCTTTCCTGTATTAATTTATTTCATCCTCATGGTAGCCCAAAGTGGTAGGTTTACAGAGCTTAAGTAAGCAAGCTCACACAGGGGAACTGGGACTCAAATCCAGTCAGTCTGGCTTCCTGGTGCAGTGGAACCTCGGTTCTTGAATTTAACTTGTTCCCAAAAGCTGTTCAAGAAGCAATTTGTTCAAAAACTGGACCATGTTTTCCCATTAGAAATAATGTAAATTGAATCAATCCATTCCAGACCACCAAATGATTCCCTGTCTTAACCTTTCTTGTATATAGTACATGTCTAATGTACTGTTTAATCTACAAACACTATAAAAACAGAAAGGACATGACATGGAAATTTAACAAAAAAGAAATGAAATTGTACATTGAAAAAATATATAAAAGCCCAAGCGACCGTTATGACCGAATGAACGGAACGACTGGAGCAACTGGTCGACCAGTTGCTATTATGTGCACTGACCATCAGGGGGCAGATGCTCAATGCAGGAGCTGCACCCTGATGGTCAGTGCACTCCCCCAGCTCCTCCCCCCGGTTGGCCCCGATAGGGGGGGCCAGCCGGCCAACCTCCCATGGTCCCACCCCCAGGCTGGCTAGCCCCCCCATGGCCTTTCCCCCATCTACACTCCCCCCCGGCAACCCCTCCCCCAGCTGGCTAGCTACCCCATCAGCCCCAATAGGGGGAGGGCGGCCAGCCAACCTCCACAGCCCCTTCCCCTGGCTGGCCAACCTCCCGGGGTTCCTCCCCACTGCCAGCCAGCCCCCCTCCCCAATAGGCCTCGATCGCTGGCCAGGCTGAGGGACCCTACCTGTGTATGAATTCGTGCACCAGGCCTCTAGTTGAAAAATGAAAATTTACAGACACACTAGACCTTACCTTTAATGTTGAGAGCTATTGATGACTGAACATGGAGAGGAAGGGTGGAGGGATGTTATTGTTTGGAAGGGAGTCAGGTTCCCGGGTTCTTTCTCTCTTTTGTCTCTTTGCTCCACTAGAACTTGCTTCAGGCTCATTGGGCTTCTGTCTCACTAAAAACCTTCCAGTGATGTTTCTTTTTGCCTGTGTTTTAACACTGGCCGGAAGTGAACCACTGCACTGTCACTGAACTAGTTTATCACACGGTTTGCTACTTCTTTGTCAAAGTGATATTTCTAAATAAATATTCACAGCACAATTTCCTGAGATGTTAACAACTTGAGGTTTAGAGGTAAATTCTCTCCTTTGTTTGTGGCCTGAGAGACTCATGACTGATCATACAGGTATCAGCATGAAAGGGTTGTCGTTTTAATTTTCTCCTTTTGGCTTTTCAGCATACTAAGATTTCTTCAATTAACAGGTATTCATTTATATGTCAAATGACTCAGCCAACAAATATTTATTAACTTCTGCTATAGACCAGCCACCGTATTAATATTAACACGTTAATGCCCTGACTGGTTTGGCTCAGTGGATAGAGCGTGGCCTGCGGACTGAAAGGTCCCAGGTTCGATTCCGGTCAAGGGCATGTACCTTGGTTGCAGGCACATCCTCAGTAGGGGGTGTGCAGGAGGCAGCTGATCGATGTTTCTCTCTCATCGATGTTTCAAACTCTCCATCCCTATCCCTTCCTCTCTGTAAAAAATCAATGAAATACATATTAAAAAAATATTAAGCACCCAGCCTGTTTTGTCTTATGGACGGAAAGTATAGTGTCAGTCACCGGTGACTGACATGGCGTTTAACGTGTTAAGGTTAAAAAGAAAAGACAGTGGAATATATTTGATATATATGCAAGTCCACAAACACTCTAATTGATATGCAAAAGTAAAAATCATTATATAATAGAGGAAAGGATTTTCTCCTTGAAAACTCTATCTTGAATATTGTTTCTATGCCCACTTTTGAAATTAGAAAGTAAAAAACGTCTTTAAAAACACCTCTGAGTACTTAAGAGAAACAAGAGTCTATGTGGGATAGCTTATCTGCCAATACTGCTGGACAAATGAGGTGCTGATTAGGCATTTTCAAAATGGCAGCTGGGGCACTGCTTTCTACCAGCTCCAGATTAAGTGGCGGCAAATCTTGCTAGAAACAGTCTGGCTAAATAGCTAATGTGATTAATGGAATCAAGATAGACAGTATAGGCCATGAGGAATATTTCACAATGACAAAGAGCTTCGAATTGGATTAGATTATTGCCCTTCGATAATATGGATAACATCTTCACGTCGGGAACTGAAAATGACAGTCCTTCCATTGGATCCTAGCAGTTTTACATACAGTGGTGGGAAGCTATGAAGGAAGAACAGAAACCAGGAAAAACCACATAGGTAATGCTGACACCATCCCTAGCCTCACTCCAATCCATTCTCCACATCAAGGCCAGTGTTTTATACAACAGATATGGTTATGTTACTCCTAGGCGGAAAATCCTTCAATGGCTCCCCACTGCTTTAGTTCCCAAATGTTTTCCTTTCATGGCCCACAGCCCGTGGATCGTCTGACTCCTGTCTCTCCATTCTCCATGGACTTCAGCCATGCTTTCTTCAGATCCTTAAACTCCTTCTTGCTCCCTCCAAAAGCTGTCTCTCCACTCCCTGCCACCTGTCAGATGGCAGCTTACCCAACTCTTCCTTAGAGAGGCCCTCCCTGGACACTTCCGACGAGGTCAGTCTCCGGGTATGTGCTCTCTTATAGCATCAAGCTTTTTTCCTTTAGCCCTATTACAATCTTACAGTTAACTATCCATTTGTGTGATTGTTTTATGCTGACCGTCTCTTAATCAAACTGCAAGCTCCCTGGGCAGAAACTACATTTATCTATCGTGCTCCCCACCGTATTCCTAGTGCCTGGCACAGTGCAAATACTCATGGCACTTAGTGACTAAAAGAATGAATAAATGTAATTTATAAAAGCAACACAAGTTTAAGCACGTTTTATATCACTGTGGCAGACCGGCTATATGCCAACTCCTTAAATCTTTCCTTCCTGGCACTCAGAAAGACATCTATTTATCAGGTTCTGTGGGCATGTGACGGTGCTCTGGCCAATAGAATGTGTGCAGGAGGGATGTGATGCTCGCCCCTTCCAGGACTAGCACAGAATGCCATCTTCTGGACCAGTGATCGCCAACCAGTGTCTGAGGTCCAAAAGGTTAGTGACCGCTGTTCTGGACTACTCTGTTCCCAGTGAGTGGTGGACGGTAGACTCTGCGATGATGGAAGCACCTGGGGGAAGAGCCCAGGTCCCTGAGTGACCCTATGGAAGAGGGCCAGCTCACCCTATTGGGCTTGGCTTGAGTGAGAAAATAAAACTTTATTAAGTGAAGCTGCTTTGATTATTATTTTTATAGTGTCTAGGGTTATTACTCTGATTAATACAATTACTGTGTCACTAAGTTGTTTCTCAGACTCCATATAGAGTAAAGATGATGACACTGAAGTAGCCTAATGATGTATCAAAGTGTTAGCCCCTCTGAAGTGCACATCCTCAGGTTTACCTCCAGAAGATTTCAGTTAAAGAAGAAAGTAAGGATTTTAAAATCAGTTCTGCCGAATACTTCCCCTCATATCTTAGTCAAAGGGAAGAAGTTCTAAAGTCTAGGATGCAAGGAAGAGGAATCATACAGAAAAGACCTGTACATACTAAAAATGAGACGAAGCCACCAAATAATTGTTTGTTAATTAGAGCTAATTTCCCCAAACCCACAGGTCAGATATTCAGCAGCAGGCCCCCTTTCTTTTTAATAAAAGTACAGCAGAGAACCTAATTATTTAAAACAAGCAAAACAGATCACACTTTACATTGTTTTTTAGATAAAATCTGAGATTCACAAAGGCACACAAGCTCTCACATGATTGGGTCACTGCGTATACCTCCAACTCCAACTCTGCCTCCTTTCCTTCTTCATTCCAATACACCCATGTTCTTAGTTTCTGGAACTTTGGAGGTTTCCTCCCACCATAGGGCCTTTGCACTTTCAGAAACTTTAGGTCAACAATTAAAAAATAAACAAACCAGTGGTCACGAGTGACCATAGAGTAAAAACTATGGAGCATTCAAAAAGGAACAGGTATCCTAGCTGGTTTGGCTCAGTGGATAGAGCGCTGGCCTGCAGACTGAAGAGTCCCAGGTTTGATTCCAGTCAAGGGCACATGCCTGGGTTGCGGGCTCGGTCCCCAGTGAGGGCTGTGCAGGAGGCAGCCAATCATTGATTCTCTCTCATCATTGATGTTTCTGTTTCTCTCTCCCTTCCTCTCTGAAATCAATAAAAATATTCTTTTGGGGGGAGGGGGGGACAGGCGACTGCTACCTGCAGCAACATGGATGGACCTCACAGGCAAAATGTTGACTAAAACAAGCCAGACACAAAAGAGCGCACACTGCACGAAACCAGTTATATAAAGCTCGTAACTGGCAAAACTAACATATGATGACAGAGGTCAGAGTGGTGGTTACCTCTGGGGGGACAGATGGGAGGATGTGCAGGGAGCTGCTGGAAGTATCCCATATACACCCAGGTGCATATAAGTGAAAAGTTCATTAGGTCACAGACTTATCACTTGTGCACTTTACTCCATGTAAGTGGTACTTTAATGAAAAAGAAAACAGGTACTCCACGGCTGAAAGCCCTGCAATGGCTCTATCACAGTCCACAGGATTAAGTCTCAATTTCTCAAGTAGGACTACAAAGCCTTTTGTAATCTAGCCCCTCCAGACTCACTCATCTCAGCCCCCAGGGCCCCACACTTGCACATTAGGCTCCAGGCTCTTGGTTCTCTAGACACGCCATTCCCTTGTAGACCTCCATGCCTTTGCATCTGTTCTTCCCTCTGCCTGGAGAGGAGTAAGCCTGCTGTCTACCTGACACCTCTCTTCCCCAGGGAATGCTCCACTCTGTCCCTCGGTGAAGACCCCCTGGCCTCCCTGGGGCCGAGTCAGGAGCATCTTCTTCTTGGTCCCCCGTGTATTTTCCATCTCTTCTATAATTTATGACAAGTATTACTCTGTTTTAATTGACTCTTTACATGTCTGCCATGAAGGCTCCTCAATGGCAAGAATCATGTATTCATCAGCTCTGTATCCTTAGCTCCTAGCATGGTACCTAGCACACAGAAGGTGCCTGATAAATATTTGTTGAGCTTGAATTAAAAAATACACCGGAGAACATATAACAAGAGGATATCTTAACCAGTGTTTAGTTTAAAGAAACTAAAACCTTTTAGAGTATAAGAAGCCAGGGATGCAGTAAAGAATCAAAACGAATAGCTTAGTATTCAAAATTAAGGTTTAAAAAAAAAAACACAAAACCTCAACTTTAACAAGTTAAATTTAACAGATTATGGGGAGAGAAGTGGCAATGACAATAATTTGGGGTTTGTGTTTGTGGGTTGCAGGGCATGAGTTAGGTCAGGATATTCAGAGTAATAGCAGTAATAAGAGCTAATTGCAGTATCTAACATTCATTGAATGCTTACTATCTACTAGGCAGTTTGCATTCATTATCTGATTTAATCTTCAAAGCAATCTCTTGAAGGTCTGCTATTAATCTCTATTTTACGTAGTAGGAAACTGGTGCTCTGAGAGGGTCCACTCAGACAGGATGCGGAGGGTTCAGAATCTAACCCAGGCCTGGGGGACTCCAGATCGTGAGGCTCTGAAGCCCACATGGTAGGGTGATAGGCAGAAAAGTGACACAGCCTCTCTCCCCTGTGTCCACTTGTAGCGTATAAACGTCCACAGCTGGAGACTTACCCTTGGGACGGAATGGCTGGGAGTCCCAGAGGTATGGAAAGTAGCCTAAAAATAGGCCCGTTATAAAACCACATGTGAAGCTGCCTGGCGATTTCCTATAAGGTATTCATCTCAGTACCAACTAGGATAAAACAGAACCACCCGAGAGAAACCCACAAGAAGACAGATCTGAAGAAATGGCTACCAATGGTCACATGACAAAAAGAAAAAAAAAAGGAGAGAAAAAAGAAAACACCAGGACTCCCCAGAATCTTATGACGAACTCATGGGTCCTGCAACAACCCACAACGAACATTATACTAAACGCCCTGGCAAGCTGAATGCTACCTGGTTTATTTTGGGCAAACCTTGGACACAGTATATTTAGTGTGGCTTCCCAGCGTTCTGGGTATTGGAACATGTGCCCATTTGCTTGGCCTCTCTCCCACTGGCTGCAGTGAAAATGACCTCTTTGGCCACAGCAGACCACCGTCAGACTCTTAGAGACTCTTTATGTGGTTCCCTCCTAGTCCCAGTACTTAACTGAAAAGGAAGGGTAATAAAAGTGCCCCAAATGAACATGTGTATCCCTGGCATCTTTACCAAATTATGTTGCCAGATTTTTTTTTTATAGGTTATTCCTCCAGGTACCTTCCAAAACCAACATTTCTAAGGTGTTCTGCTACCCTACAATATAGCTTAAACATTTTTTTTCAGGTCATAGGGGAAGGCAAACAGACACATTTTTTACACCGACAGGCCTAGAAAAATAACAATGCATGGCCTGTACTCCACAATGGGGCCTTGTCCTTGCACAGCTAAGCTGCATTCAAATACAGCCAGTGGACCTAGAGTAAATCAATGTAATGACCTCAGGTGACGACCCAGGGGATGTCCATTCTTACAGCAAATCCCAACCATTCGGCCTCGGCCACAGTGTAGCTCTATCAACCTCTCTGAAATGTTGATGTGAACTGTATGGTTTGGCCCTCTAAGAAATGACAGCTTCTGGATGTAAGGAAAAGGAGTAGATTTCACAGGAAAGAGCTGATTTTGTTTTACCCACAACCAAGGGACTTACAGCTAATATTTTTTCTAAATACTATTCAATTAAATTGCAGAATCAAACATGAAATACAATTTGAACAACAACAAGTAGTGTGAACTCTCATGACTCCCTCCTAGAGACAGGATTTTCCGTAATGTATTGTGTGTTCCTTTCTAATAGTTCAGCACCTCTAGGAGAGAACCACTCTCAGCCACTAATCATTCATGTTTCTATACTTGCCTCCATCTCCTTCAGGTTTGGATTCATGTGTATTTTGGAACACAGGGATGAAAGGTGAAGAAGACTATGGGTACAGAGCAGGGATACTGAAAGATGGAGAAGGAAGGGAATTAATGAGGACATGAAAGGAGACACTGGGGAAAGAAGGAAAGTCAGGTAGAGCTGATAAAGACAAAAGTATCAGGGACTGGGAGCTTGCTCATTAAAGCACGGAGAAGGTATGTGCCATTCCAGGCTAGGAGGGAGGGTAACTAGAGGCCTCTCATTAGTGTTCCAATGTGATGGGCATAAGAATGAAGTCACAGATACCTCGTGCAGTGTTAGCAGCCCCAAAGTAAAGTTATCAACACAAGCATTGAACAGCTAAAGGCATCAGTGACTAACAGACACTTGACTCCAGCTTACAGAGTGAAGACAGCTCAGAGGGCAGAAAGCACTCAGCTCTGTCAGTACAAGCCACTGGAGCAAGGGAACCTCCCCGCCATCCTCAGCGCTCATTTCCCAGCACACCTGATGTTATGAGATACAATCTGATTTTTAAGAGGCATTTGAATTTATTACCAACTTAGTTCATTACAAATCTAATTTCAAGTATGATTAATTTTAACAATCTACTTTAAATAACAATGCTAAGACAGAGATGGTCATTTTAGTATTCCATGCTATTAAATAGATTATTTAAATAATATGAGTATTATATTACCTAATACTTCATTTATAGGTAATACTTTGTTTCTATGTAACTGTGTGAGGGGCAGAACAGAAGATACATTTATTTTTAAAAAGATCTGAATAATGTTATATTTAGTAAAACAAAAATGATACACGTTTTCAATAAACAAGTCAGTTAGACAACCACAAAGATAGTTGACTGTGTCTTCAGTTCAAATATACATAATGTCCAAGGGAAATGGCTATTTTGAATGTATGCAGAATTTCAGGGCAAAGTCCATATTGCAGTGGACTGACTGTACAATGAAGTCACCTGAAAATCTTTAAAAATTGTTATTCCCAGGCTACACCCCCGGCCAATGACATCAGAATCTCTGGAGGTGGGATCAGGCACCAACAGTTTGAAAACTCCTCAAGTGATTCCAATTTGCAGTCTTAAGTTCAAAACTGTTATCAAAAAGGAAAGCAACATGCTGCCCTTAACTGAGTCTTTTGGCTTGGATCTTTGTCCAATTAGGTCAGAATGCTGAAGAACTAGGGCCCCAGCTAATTCCACTTCCTCTATGAAAAAGAGATTGTGCTCTGTATTATTTCAAAGTTATCACAGGGCTGTTGGGGAGGGCCATTTGGCCCAGCCTCTGATCCACGAAGGGCCTCAAAATGTAGATATGTGGCATGATACATTATTTGTCTTTTTCATTCTCATTCTCTCATGAGTAAGCAGTGGCTACCTGACATGTGATGCAGAAGGAGGTGAGAGAATCCACCTGTCTTCTATTGAGCGAGACATTAAAGAAATACGCAAATATTTAAGACAATGTCACTCACTACACGCGTAATTTCTGTGGAAAATCTGGCTATTTTTTGTAAAGATATGTTACCATGTTAACATGTAATGGATTGTTATCATGTTTCATTTCTTTTTTCATGTTTCATTTCTAATAGATAAACAGTTAGAGATACATAAACTGATGAACAAAGCCCTTTGGGATTTTGCAATTATTTTTAAGACTGTAAAAGAGGTCCTAAATACCACCAAGTTCAAAAACTGCTGCTTTACTGGGTCAAGGCACCTAGAGAGAGCTGTAAATTCTGAATTTATCTTGTAATTATTTTGAGAGTAGCAAAAATACATTGCATTATATTTTGGATGAAAAGCATTGACCAAATGCCTTTATATAAATAGTTTTATATAATAAAACTAGAGGTCCAATGCACAAAGATTCGTGCAAGAATGGGCCTTCCTTCCCCTGGCTGCCGGCACTGCCTTTGCTCCGGCCGGAGCCGCCTTCCGCCTTCCCATGCAAGTGTCCCGCCCCGCCCCCGACCACTCAGCGCCTGCATATGCAAATTAACCCACCATCTTTGTTGGATTAATTTGCATACTCACTCCTGATTGGTTGGTGGGCATTGCAAAGGTATGGTCGATTTGCATCTTACTCTTTTATTAGTGTAGATATATCATTTCAAGAAATGTAAATATTTAAAATATGCCATAATTTTTATGAGCCTATTTTGACATTTCTCTATTTTAAGTGAGCTAAGTAAGAGCTTAAAAAAGATTAGGCCTTTCTTGAGTTGTGAACATCCTTTAGAGAAGAAAACGTAAAATTGACACTTACATTTTGGTATCACCAATAGGCTAATATTTATTGAGATCTTACTTGTTCTCTTAGAGTCTTTACAACCACACTAGCGGATGCCTTGTCCAAGGTCAGACTTCTGGTAAATGGGAGAGTCGGGGTCTGAACTCTTGTTTGTCTGTCTCCAGAGCCTCTGCTCCAAACCACCAAGTGGATCACTATGACATATCCAATCCTTTCCTGTCTTAGGAACCTTCCTCTCCTACGTGCCAAAGTAGTAGGCTTTGGGGCACAAATGAAAAATGGGAAATCGCAATCTGATAGGCTTTTCAGAGTATGATGGGATGTGGATGAGAGTCCTTGCGTCTGCCTTCTGTTGCCTTTACATTGTGGGTTCCTTCAGGGAAGAAGTCTGCTTACTGCAGTTGTGTTATTTATTCATTTGGAAAATAACACCCTCTGTGTGAAGTGCTTCAGGGCTGTGAGATCAGATAGTTGTTTTTAAGGACTTTTTCCCTGGGGAGGTGCATCACAGGAAATTCTCATAAAGACAATATGTCCCTCTGTTCCCATTATGCAAATATGATTGCCTTAGTCCTTCTTCACTTTAAAAGGAAGTGTGATGCTAGTATACAAATTGATACAAGAGGAATAGTAAGTCACTTTCCCCAAATCCACAACTGGACAGAGAGGTGAGAGAGGCAGTTGGCCGGATGTTATCACATCCAGATGTGGCACAAGCCTTTAGTCCAGGGAGGTAGCAATATGCTATTAGGTGATTAAAAAATATATAATTACTAGTGTAATTCTAAAATATAATATGTAACATAGTGATAATATTTATTAATAACTACGAGTATTGGTAGTGGTCCTTGTCTCTCATGAAAGAGTTATCTTTGCTCTCTGTAGACAACTGCTGATTTGGAAATTTTCCTCTGCATTTCTCTTCAAACCCAAACCCTAGTTACCAGAGAACCAAACAAAGAACTCCAGGTATTCTTCCTTCAGTGTCATAACATATATACCTAGAAGCAAAAATATTATTTCTAGACAGTAGGGGAGAATGGTAACCAGGAGCTGTTACTACCTGCATTTAAAAAATTTGATCAAATATCACAACATTTATCCCATTATGATATAAGTGTAATACCAGGGTAAAATGATGACTCAGTGGCCACACAGAAAAAGAAAGTATTTTCAGGTCAAGTGAGAGGAGATGCAACATCACGTGTGATTAGACACAAGGAAAGTTGCTTTGAGCACCTTCCAGTGATTTAGTCTCCTAACAGCTGGCATCAGTACATGGAACCCATATAATTTAATAGGGGTACAGTACTATAAAAACACTATTACAAATGTGCAACTACCTTGGCTTACCAAAAAAAAAAAAAAAGAATCATTCGTCTACTAATTTCCGGAGTTCTTTTCACACTGAGATGACAAAATAGAAGCTTAACTTATAAAAATACATGTTCATACTTGGGACCTTAACATATGTTTATTAATAACTAGAGGCCTGTTGCATGAAATTTGTGCACGGGTAGGGTCCCTAAGCCTGGCTGGCGATCAGGGCTGATCTGTGGGGTGACTGGGGGGGTAATCGGGGGGGGGGGGGGGCCTGCTGGCACCCGCCTTGGCTGGCCTGCTTTGAGCATCTGCCCCTGGTTGTCAGTGGCATCATAGCAACTGGTCATTCCACAGGTCGTTCAGCAGTTCAGTCAATTTGCATATTAGGCTTTTATTATATAGGATAGCATGGTGATGATTAAATTAAGCCATTTCACCTTCACAATTAAAAAATAGTATTTGGAACAGTGTTTGTGCTATATTTTACTGATAATTTATTTGTGAATACTGAATTTATGACTTTCAACTTTAAACATATAAAACTGTATAATCAATCTTTATAATTCCTAATAAAAAACCCAGAGCAATTATTCTGTATTTAATTTATCACCCAATGTAATAATTCTCCAAAGCTAATAAGAGAGGCATAGTTTTTAAATGAAAAGGTACCAGCTCAGCCAGCGTGGCTCAGTGGTTGAGCTTTGTCCTATGAACCAGGAGGTCACAGTTCGATTCCTGGACAGGGCACATGCCCAGGTTGCGGACTCAATCCCCCAGTGTGGGCCATGCAGGAGGCAGCCGATCAATGATTCTCTCTCATCATAGATGTTTCTATCTCTCCTTCTCCCATCCTCTCTGAAATCAATAAAAATATATATTAAAAACAAAAAGAATAAAAAAAGAAAAGGTACTATATAATACATCAAAAATGATAATTGCCATTTTATAAAGAGATAAAAAGGAAAGGAGAAGACTCTGATTTTAATTTTACAAATTAAATGAATGACCCTAAAGAACAAATACTATTATCCCCTTTAGCAGGTAAGGAAAGTGAAGCTCAAGAGGTGAAGGTACTTGTCCAAAGTCTCAAACCTGATAAACAGGGAAGTTAGGCTTCAAACTGAAACCTCTAGGACAATGCTTCCCTCTCATTATATGAGAAAAGTGAAAGACCATAACATAACTTGAATAAGATTCACTATTATTTGATTAAGGTGCCCAGAATTTATTCAAGGTCTCTTCATGTCAAATAACTTCCTTAATCACTAAAATTAGATTTACTTGATTCAATTAACTCTCTAGGACCTCCCCAGATGAACATAATCAGCTCTTGCAAAAGGGCTCCTGTGGCAAATTCTCTGCTTATCAGAATTTCATTCTAGCTAAGCTCAAGGCACCAGCTGTCTATCTTGGATTTTCTATCATTTGAAGCTAACCTTGAGGCAAACTGCAGTCTCACACTCCCTTTTCCTTCCTTCCTTATGAAGTTTGAAACATTAGCGTTATCTCAAGTTTACCTTCATTTTTAATCAGACACTTGAACGCAGTGGCAAAGCTGCTATTGAAGATATTTCTAACAATATCCTGGTAATGCAAATGAGCTTGTGGAAACTGTTCACAAGTTCAGGGGGGAGGGATTTATTACTTGGGCATATGCCCTGAAGATAATAGAGTCCACTTTATGCCCCCTTTCCAAAACTATAAGCAACATCATTTATTTTCTATACCAATCTCAGGAAACTCCTGAGGATGAGTCAGGAGGAAGTCTTCGATCACTGAAGCTCTTTGAAAGCAGACATGAGACATTAAGGTGTGATAACTGAGGGTGAAGGCTCTGTTATTGAATAAGCTCACTTTCAGAAGATACCCTAATGCAATAAAGTGTGACATTATTTACGTTGAAAAAGCAACAACCATAGTCTTAAAATATGTCTTATATGAAGTTTGAATTTTAACTTCACCACTTACTATTTGAGAACTTGGACGAGTATCTTAATTGAGCTCAATTTCCTCACTTGAACAATAGGCATAAGAAAGGCACTGATTTTATAGGATTTAATGAGATAATCCATGTAAAGTAGTTACTTTGGCATCTGTCACATGAAAAGTCCTAAAAATTATGGTTTATAATTTAAAATATTAATATTTTGGGGGGCATCTATAATTTTCCACTAGGATAAATGCTCCTAGAAGCTTACTTATGTGAACATATTTCTTTTAGAAAACAACCAACAATGAGTTTTTCTAATAATTCCAAAAGGCAAAAAAGGGTGGGAAAGCCACCAGAACAACACAGAGAAAGGGAGGGTAGAGAACTCCCGTCATGGCAGCAGAGACCTTGAGAATGGCAGCGAAACTTGGCGCAGAAGATCGTCTCAGTAGGTTAATTATTACACAGATGACAGGCATGCAACTAGCAGTGGTCATAGATGGCTTATTCCAGTTAGCACAATCAATTCCATATGGCTCTATGAGTTCAGAATATTTATACTCAATATAAATTAATTCAAGGATATAGACCAGGAAAGTAACCTGGGGAAAAGGAAAACAGAGACAAACTTTGGTCTAAATATAAAAGGGGAATCCGAAAAAAAAAAAAAAAATGAATACTTCTACTGTAAGAACATTTACAACACAAATAATAAGCCGATGTCAGGTTAGGAGAAAGCATGGAAAATCTCTGCAATCCTACTGAAAAACTATCCCAGTGATCCATCTAATAGATTTTATTATTTTTCTAAAACTACACTGTCAGATTTAAAGATATGAACAGTTATTCTGCTTTTATATTAATAATATCACACTTCAAAGTATGTTATAATATCTTTTAGGTCAACATTATTAAAAAACATTACCATTCTAATCTAAAATTTTTGTCTCAAAATTTTTATATAATTTTCTCTCTTTTCATTTGGTTTCTGTTACCATATCTTATATAAATAGAGTTTGTTTCCTTTCTAACATAAGAAAATAACATACACAATGCCTGTTGCCATCCTACTACCATACTATATGTTTGACCCTTTTTCAACAGTTTTAACACATGCACAATACAATCCTATACATTGAAGAAATGAATAAGGTTGCTGACTGAAGGTTTAAAAAGAAAATGATCATATGATGATTACCACAGGGGAAGGGGTGTGGGGGAGGTAGAAGAGGGAAAAGGGGGGAAATGGTGATGGAAGGAGACTTGACTTGGGGTGGTGAACACACAGTACAGTATACAGATGATGTATTATAGACTTGTACACCTGAAACCTGTATAATTTTATTAACCAATAGCATCCCAATAAATTCAATAAAAAAGGAAAAAAAATGGTCAGCCGAGCACTTGAACAGAAAACCATATGTTTTTCATCCATTTTCTTGCTACTGTATTCATTGAACAACTCTTACAAGAATAAAACCTTAAGGAAAGTGAACTTGTGGCAAGACCAGACAGAATATTCTGGAACTACGCTTTGAAGTAAAATCATTCCCTTAACATCAGGAGATTTAATACTACCATTTCACCATGAAAATAATCACAGATGAATGTTCAGACCAGGACTAATTGTCTTTGAAGTTCTCTAAATTCAAGCATTAAAAACAGTGCTTGACAAAACTCTTTACCTTATCAAAAAATTACAAAGAAAACAACTTGCGGGCAAAGCACAATCTAATTTGGTTTGTATCTAAAATCAAGGCTGTAACGTTAAGCAAAATTAAAAAGTGAATGAGCATCATGTTATTAAGACAACCTAAATTTGAGAGCCTGACCTTTGGTGCTTATTTTACAGTTATCAAGGGGATGAAAGAGCTGCTGGGTGACAGCGGCCATTTAGCAATCAAAACCAGAACAATTAATACGGGTACTCTCTCCTTGGGATTGTTTTACGATACGTATTCAAATTCTGTACCAGAAAGTACAGCTGTAAAAACAGATTCTGTAGCTGAAGCAAAACACACACAGAAAATGAGTTACAGGGTTTCAGAAGAACACTCACATGCACCCGGAAGAGTCCTGTGGGGTGTTTGGGAATTAGGACATTAAACACTGAGGGTTTTTCTCTGTGCTCTAGCAGCCCACTTCCAAACAACATTAGGTAGAGCTTTAGCACGTGCTGCTCCTTCTGTCAGGAAAACCACCCACTCTTTCTTCCTGGTTCACTCAACTCATCCTTCATAGTTCAGCTGAAATGTTACTTCTGTGCAGATCTAACTTCCCAGATTCAACCCTGCCATAATAATACTAGAGGCCCAATGCACAAAATTCGTGCAATGGGCTTGGCCCCCACCACCATGGCTTCGTGCAGAAGGATGTCCAGTCTAATTAGCATATTATGCTTTCATTATTATAGACTAGAGGTCCAGTGCATGAAATTCATGCATTGGGGGGGAGGGGGGTCCCTCAGCCCGGCCTGCACTCTCTCCAATCTGGGACCACTCAGGGGATGTCCAACTGCCGGTTTAGGTCCAATCCCACAGGGATTCACTGTCAGACATCTCCCTCACAATCCGGGACCACTGGCTCCTAACCGCTCACCTGCCTGATCCCCCTAACTGCTCCCCTGCTGGCCTGATTACCCCTAACTGCCCCCCCACCAGCCTGATTGCCCCGAACTGCCCTCCCCTGCCGGCCTGATCACCCCGAACTGCCCTCCCCTAACCACCTCTGCCTCCACCCCTACCACCGTGGATTTGTCCAGAAGGATGTCCAGAAGATGTCCGGTCTAATTAGCATATTACCCTTTTATTAGTATAGATGATACATAGTAATGTGTGTGCTGTAATAATAATATAATCTATATATATATAAAAGCCAAGGGACCGGAACAGCAGAACAACCAGAATGACCAATCACTATGACATGCACTGCGACGGCCAACTGGCCCCATGGGTCCCCGATCAGCCCCCCCCCCCAACCGCCCGCTGCCCCTCTCCCCTGGCTGGCCCGGCCCCAATCAGCTCCCATTGGGGTGCTGGCTGGCTGGACCCCACCCATGCATGAATTCGTGCACCAGGCCTCTAGTGTTTAATAAAATATGACATGTACCTCTCCTCCCTAGCTATCATCACAGCTGCAACTTTGCATTTTATGTGTAGTTATCTGATCAGTTCTCTCCCATCAGACTGTAAGCCTCATGAGGAAAAGGGGTCATGGATGCTTGTGCTCACCAGAATCTAGCACAAGCTAGGCACAGAGTATATGTCTAATGTAAGTTTAAGGAATGATGAAAGGGAAGGGAAGAAGTAGGGGAGAAGTAACTATAGTTAGTTGGTAAGGTTCTTACTACTGGTTAGATGAAAATGATGACTAGAATTCTACCCCATGGATAGTGGGAGCTCCCTCACCAGTCTTCTTGGTTCCCTTTTTCTCTCTTCCTTCTCCCTGAGGCTGCATGCCACAAGAAACATGGAGCAAGACATACAGGACGGGGATGGAGCTCAGTCCTGCACATCTCGGCCTTCTAGCTGCTGTACTCATCTCCAACATTCTTTACTCATTCTGGACCTCACATCTTGCTTTTGGTCAATAAGGTCAATTCTCATACTTACATTTCAATAAGAGCTTCCTGGAGGCAGGATTATAAACTAGAGTGGCTTGTAATGGCACTGTGGCAACCTTGCAGAACCAGTGTGTGCACTGAGTGGATTTCACAGCAAAGCCACTGGACAGGAGTCATAACAACTTGTATGGGATCCAGGGGGTAACTATTCTGCTTTGGTCTATGACTAGGAGTGGGAGGGGGATGATGGACTCTGAGGTTCAAGAAGCCAGGAGGAGTTAGCCAGAGGGAGATTCACAATATCAGGTCCTAAAGTCTTCAGAGCACTCAGCGAGCCTTTACTGCTTTCCAGACTAGAGCCAGGTCATCTTGCTTGTAAGCACTGCCCTATGGCTTATTAAAACTCAAGTATTAATGTAACATGTGCTGACTGACATACCTGTGATGGCAAGAAAAGAAAAGGTAGCCAAGTAACAAGAGTGTAAAGGGGCTTTTACAATTTTAATTAATAGATTTTTTTTAGAGAAGTTTTATGTTTAGATGAAAAACAAGCAGAAAGTACAGTTTGTGTATTACCCCCCTACACACCTCCCATTTCTAAAGTGTCTTTTTAAAAATATAAATTTAACTGCCAAAAATAAAATACTCTAAAATTTGTCCCCTTTGTTTCATGTTAACTGGCAATTTTTTTTTATTTTAGATAAGAATCAAACTAATTAACTTGTTTTAAATGACTTCATTTTTAGTTTATTTCAAAGTAGAAAAGTTAATAGATCCTGATAAAAAAGAAGAGGGAGGGAGGGAGGAAAATTCAAACATAATCCTTTCACTCAAAAGTAACTACAAAAAATATACATATGGGAGCATATATTTCTGTACTTTTCCCTGTACATATATTTTTAATTTTAAAAACAAAAACTGGGATGATATTCTGCATACTATTTTGGTTAAAAGATGATGGTCACCCATACAATGGAATACCCTGGCCTTCTCTGCACTTGATTAAATATTTTTCAACATCATTTTTAATGGTAATATAATATTCCATTTTATGAATAACCATCATTTATTTAAACAATGCCTCCTAGCTCCAGATATTCGATATTTATTTGTGAAACTGCAAGCTTCTATTTCCCCAAATTCATTCTCTTATACATCTTTAAGGAATGGCAGTTTGTAGGATGGGAGAACCAGGGCAGTGAGACACTAGACAATTTATTTGAATCCTTATACAAGATACTAGTGTTGGCAAGGCAGGAGAGAAGAGAAGCTCTTCCTATGACCCTTTTCAACTTTAAATGGATGCGCACAGTCCAAGGCCAGCAAAGTGATAAATAGGTTTTGGCAGCCCATTCTCCCTACCTTGAGTAGTATTACAGTGTGTCATTGGAGTGGGTCATTTAGAACAGGAAGCCAAGGACACTGTGTGGTGTTCTCCCAGGAAAAATTCACAGATATCTCATAGAAGGTTTTGGCAAGATACTCAGTGTGCACAGAGAGGCATAGAAAGTGGCTTTATTTTTAAGGCTCAGATTCAGCTGAAGGATCCGCTAGGGAATCCAAAGAAGGGAAAGCCGGGGCTTTGGTTAAAATAGCTGGCTTATTCTTGCTTTCACAGTGCACAAAAGCTTTACTGATCTCCCCAGCAGTCACCTGCTAATCTCACACCTTGTGATAAGTAACATACACACATCCTCATTAAGTCAGCGACTCTAAGGGGAAGGATATCCAGGAGACCGCCTTTCTCACACTGAGTGACTGTATTTTCATATCTCATTGCAATTCTGTGTAGCTATCAGCCCAACACAGGCAAGGCAAAGAAGCTGCTTCAACAAAAGCAGCAATAAATCAAATTTCCTGCGAGATTTCCCAAATGCTATGCTTCAAAATCACGGTAGTCAGTATATAATTTTACCTCCTAAGTGACATGGTTATTTTTAAAGATAGAACTCTGTGGTGTAAAAAATATATATATATATAAAAATATATATATATATATATATATATATATTACCTTGGTTTATCCATTTTATAAGTAACTTTTCTCCAAAATGGGAAAATCTTGCTAGTTAGTTATATATTTTTTTTCCTGGTAATAAAAGTAATGCAAATAATACTATAAAAATCCATATAATATAGAAAAAATTACTCTAGAACGTAAAAATCATCTTTAATCTCATCATTCAAATATAGATGCGATTAGACGGTTGGATAGCTGGTGTAGATTGTTAGCAATTGTTTTCTCCCTGACACTTAAATATTTTTAATAACATCTTAGACGCACTAGCTTCGTAACCTTCCTTTCCACTTTAACAATATAAATATACATCTTTCTGTGTCAGTCAGAATGGACTTTTTAATAGCTGCATAATTAACTATTTTTAATACTTTACAAAATCCTCACATAGTTTCACTTTGACAGTTAAATTAGTAGGACTGTTTTTTGAGTCATGTGTTTAATGTTGACATCTGACTTGTTTCTAAAGAGAAAAACTTCTTAGTAGACATTAATTAAAATAAATAACCCAACCATTTATAGCTACAAATTTCTGCATAAACAAGGACTATGCACAATAAAAACAAAATAAAACCATTAAAATGTCTAAAAACTGTTTACTTTATTAGTTAGTTTTATAAGTTGTTTACATTTGAAATGAATTAAATTAGAATTTTTGAAATCTTATGTGTTGTTCAACATGTGTTACTTAAAATAGGGTAAAAACAAAAAGATCAGATGATTTGCACAAAGCAAAAACATTAAAGGCAAACTTCAATTAAACTAAGAAAGATACTCACTAGGCTTTATTAAATTGAAATTAAATTAATTATGGAAAGCAAAAGTCAATGAATTCTCAAAAATAATCTGGGTTAGTATCCAAAATGATGAGAGAAGAAAAGGGTATAGATAAAAGTTTAAATTGCTTAAGAATTACACTTCATAAGCAGAGGCATACAAAGGAAGCCCCAGACATAATATGTAAAGTGATTGATTTAAGGGGGTAAATTAAAATAATAAACTATCATTATCAAATGGTACCTATCTATATAATAAATGCCTAAGTGACCATTATGGTGGAACAACCAGAACGACCGGTCACTATGATGGCACTGACCACCAGGAGGCAGACGATCAATGCAGGAGCTGCACTCTCATGATCAATGTGCTCCCAGAGGGGGAGCGCCACTCAGCCAGAAGCCAGGCTCACGGCTAACGAGTGCAGCAGCAAGCCGAGTGGTAAGGAGCTAGCCAGCAGGCGGTAAGGAGCGAGGGGTCCCGGACTGCGATAGGGCACAGGTTGGGCTGAGGCACCCCCCCCCCCCCGCCCCCATGCATGAATTTCGTGCAACAGGCCTCTAGTGCTGTGTATAAAACAGCACAGATCCATGCTTAAGGATTGACTGATTACTTCCTACTCTCCTGCTCACAGCACAGAGGAAAGATGATCTAGAAAGATGCTCATACTGTACATGTTTACATAATGAATTGGCTGATTCCATTTTGGAACAGTGGTAGTTTATTTTTTTAATGTTTATAAATTATAAGAAATCTCTTTTAAGATTCTAATGAAAACTATAGATTGAAATATGTATCTGTTTTATTGCAGACACATGAGATTCCTCCATTAGGCTCTCTCCCTTCTTGCTTAGTGATGGAACGCCCCAAATAGGGACTGCATTTCTTAGTTGCTCTTTTACCTAGGTGTGGCTGTGACCAAGTTCTGGTCAATGAGACCTAAGTCCAAGTGTCATGATCAACTTCTAGGAAGTGTTCTTAAAGGTAGGGATCACTGCCTTCTCCTGGTTCCCCTCCACCCCACCCCCTTTCATCTAGACTGCTGGCCTGAATTCTGTAGCCGTCATTTGGACTAAGAAGAAAACCAGAGGCTCAGTAAAGCCAAACAACAACAGGGAAGAGCCTGGGCCGCTGACGATTATGGAACTGCCATGCTTGTCCTGGATGGCTTATCCGTGGCGTTTGTATAGTTTTAGAGGGAAATGAACTTGTGTTTTGTTAAGCCACAGTTTCTTGGTGTTCTCTCTCAGCTGAACCTACTATTGACTGATACAGGTATAAGCACATACGAGTTTACATATAATTCGAGGGGTGGTTATCTAGTGATCCCAAATTAAGAATATCACTTTAGAAATACTAGTATGTATCACTTTAGTCATGGTCCCTGACTAACGATGGTCCAACTTAGAATTTTTTGACTTTAGGATGGTTCCAAAAAAAAGTAATACATCATAAGCAGAGGCATAAAAAGAAATTGTACTTCAGTAGAAAGCATACTTAAAATTTTTACTTTTTTCCGGGCTAGAAATGTTTGATGCAATAGTCTCTCATGATGCTGAACAGCGGCAGCGAGTCACAGCTCCCACTCAGCCAGGCAACATGGGGGTAAACAACCAATATTTGACAATGGAGTATTAAATGCATTTTCAATTTACAAAATATTCAACTTCTGATGGGTTTATCCAGATGTAACCCCATTGTACATGGAGAAGCATCTGTATAGGATACAATAGTACCACTTAATGTTAGTACTCTGTAATTAGCAAATTTTTTCGTACCTCATATTTCTTAATATTCACAAACACCCTGTGAAGTATATATTGTTTTTAATCCTATCAGTTTATGGATTAAAAAGCAAACATGAACCCCACAAAATTTATTCAAAAGCAAGAACAAACAAATAAAAGGCTCAGGGTCTATCTCTTGCTCAAAGTTAATAATAGAGTGAAAGCCATTACCAAGGGGAATGACTTCAAACCCCATGCCCTCATCACTGTTCTAATGACTGTAATGCATGGACAGGCACCCCCAACTTTTATTTTTTTTTAAAATTCTTAAAAACATGTAAGGAGCCCTGGCTGGGTTGCTCAGGGTTAGAGCATCAGCCCTCAGACCAAAGGGTCTTGGGTCCCATACCCAGTCAAGGGCATGTACCTCGATTGCAGGTTTGGGGCCATGTGCAGGAGGCAACCAATTAATGTGTCTCACATCGCTGTTTCTCTCTCTCTCTCTCTCTCTCTCTCTCTCTCTCTCTCTCTCTCCTCCTTCTCACCTCCCTCTCTTTTACTCGCTCTAAAAAAAAATCAATGAAAAAAATATTCTTGTGTCAGGATAAAAAAATTTTTTTAAATACATAGGAAGTTAAGTTCATACAACTTAAGATTAAGAGTTATGCTCTAAAAGGGGGATTCTATTCTTCTATAACTAAAAAATTCAGACATTATAAAGTTAATTACATTAAAATGATTTCTACTTTTTAAAGCACCAGATAGTAATGCAATTTGCATATGATTATTTAAAATATAAGAGAAAAAAACCCAAAGCTTTGTTTCCTGTGTAATGCTTCACTGACAACACGGCCTGCCTTTCTTCTGGTGACAGATCTTTTCCTCAGTGGTGTGTGATCCAAGCAGGCCAATCCAAGTGTGCCCACAATAACTTTATAAATGGAGTTGATGGGTGAATTATTAGGACATGAGTCTAGGGACTCAGGTTCTTAAAGAAAACCTCTTGCACAGTAGAAGATCATCATCAACACATCAGAAGAGGCCAAGGCAAGAGATAGGGGTGGAGAGGAAGAGAGAGAATCCTGACAGCAATCCAGACCCTGGTTTTAGTCCTGACATGTCCAGGCTGTCCTGGCTTCCACAGTCTTTGATCAGACTTCTTCTCCTAATAAAACCACCTTCTTCATGAGATTGGTCTGAGTTGGGTTTCTGTTACTTGCCACCTAAAGAATACTGACTCATGCAAACATTAAACATAATAACGTAAATTAAATTCCTAAGCTTTCATTCACTCCTGCACTCATTTAACATTTATTAGGCACCCACTATATGCCAGGTACTAGGCTAGGAGCTGGGAATACTGTGATAAGCCAAACAGACATAGTGCCTGACTTAATGAAGATAAGTAGATTCAAGGACAAAATAAGCACAAACGAACTAACAAAAGAACAATTTTAATATTGAAAATGAGGATTTGCTGATGGCAATTTAGTAGTGCTACCTCTGATGACCCTAACCTTCTCAAAATTTTTGTAACAAAAATGTTGAGCCACCTTTCCTGGCAAAGGATTTTATAGGGGGCCATCTCTCTATCAACATGCCATGATTCTGTGAACTTCTTTCAGCATTTAAAATACTTTAGTGATATTTTCATCCATAATTTTAGAGCTCCCTCACTCACTATATCACTGTATCTTCAATGGCATCTTTCTAGTATTTTGTGTCTCTTATTTAATTTTTTTCCTTTTCTTTAACAAATGAACACTCAGGTGATCAATTTAAGAATAGTGTCTAACTTAGCCTATTTTTAGTGCTCCTAATCATTTCTAATTTGTCTCAATGAAAATTCATTTATTGATTTTTTTCATTCATTCAACAAATACATGTTGAGAGCCTATTATGTCATACTCTTTTAGGTGTCAGGAATAAAGCAGGGAACAAAAGAAACAAAATTCTTACTTCTCAGGGATTTTTACATTCTATTGAATTTTAATAGCAATCTCACTAACAGCAAAACTTTCATTTTTTCGATTGCTCATTAATTTCCTCCCAGTTTTATTGAAAAATGATGGACAACATCACTGTGTATGTTTAAGGTGTACCACATGATGGTTTGATTTACATATACTGTGAAATGATGACAACCAGGGGTTTAGTTAACCTCCATCATCTCATATAGATATTATAAACAGAAAATTTTCCTTAAAGTAGGATACACTTGTGTGTCCACTACAGACATGACAGAAATAGATATTATATTTCTCTCTGGAAATATACAAAGCTTTGAAACTTGTTTACTTTCTATTGCTTAAATAAGGCTAATTTTATGGATCCAATGAGGTTGATCGGGTCCCTATAATTTACCTGAGCCACTGTTGGCCCCCAGCAGTAAATACCATCCGAATGAGGCTAGCATACCAAGCATTCCAATCACTGCTCACCCTGTGAACACTGCATTGGGCTTGTCCCTCTGAAAATGAGATCAAGATGCTGAAAAAAAAAAAAGGCAGACGACATTATGTTTCCTGCCAAAAGATTTGCAGGCATGAGTGGGCAAAATGACATATATGCACTGGGATTGTTTACAAAAAAAATAAGGGAAAGCAGTTTTATAGCAAAAGGTATAATTTCTTAATGGCAGTTAATGAAATCGGAGCCTAGAAAAGGTTGTTCTCCCCACTCTTAATTTCCATGCATTACAAGAAAGAGCCCCTTTCACAGTTACAACTTTTCACTTGGACATCTGGGCTGGTTACTCCACCCCCTTTTAATCTTTTTCAAAGAAGCCTTTTATACACAAAAAACATTCACTTATTTTCTTTTGGCTAAAAAAAAAAAAAAAAAAAAAAAAAAAGAATCCAATCTTATAAAGTAGGTGTTCTTCACAGCATCGAGGTTGATGAAAACCATACCCTTGAACAGGAAGTTCAAAGACAGAATGGCAGACAAGAGCAGACCCATCTGCGATGGAAACATGTTACCATCCTTCCAGGGCCAAAACCACTGACAAGAGCCACCATTATTTACGAAGAGCCTCTGCTCCCGGCTCTGGTCAGACTCGCTCCTAAGCTGCTGCTGGGCTGAGCGAGCCGCTGATATCTGGCTGGCGTGGTGTCCTCATAACTGTCAGGAGCGGACGTGCTAGTGAAATATTAAGAGGAAAATGAGGTGGTTGGACCAATCAGTGGGGAAAGGAGCAATTTAAAAAGCTGTGAGGAAAAGAAAGATCTGCTAACATTTAAATATAATTCTCCATCGAACTTGATGAACCTTTAAATGGTGACCAAGAAGGGCTCCTCCACAGCGTTTCTCTGTGCTGGCCCAGAGCAGGCTGCTGGCACATTTGGGTTTATCCAGTGGGGCTTCTTTTCCCGATTTGCCTTTTTTTTTTTTTTTTTTTAGATTTTAAATTTATTTTTAGAGAAAGAGAATGGGACAAGGAGAGAAACATCGATGTGAGAGCGATTCAAGAGCAAGATGTCAATTGGCTGCCTCCCAGGGAGCCCACAACCCCTGGCATGTGCCTGACCAGAAATCAAACCTGCACCCAACCAACTGAGCCACATTGGTCAGGGCCCGATTTGCCCTTATTTTATTTTATTTTTTTTTTTTAGAACAATTATTTCTTCATTCAGCAGCAGAGGAGAACCTGGAGACAATAGGCTTAGTATCACCCTAATATACTAAATGCACTAGAAGAGATTTTGTATAACGCTCAAACTTTGCCATGACAAAGTTTCAGAATACAATTCAGCTATAAGATGCATATTGTTCTAGCATCCGATAGCATCATCACAGAGCTAACACTGTATTTTCTTCCTATAAAGAAGAATTTCCTCTGTTCTTCTAAGGCAGTGATGGCGAACCTATGACACGCATGTCAGCACTGACACGCGTAGCCATTTTTGATGACACGCGGCCGCCTCAGCGGCCGCACGCCAAGGATGAAACATTTGCTGCTCCTGAGGATGAAACATTTGCGAAATAATGTTTTTTCCTCAAAGTGACACACTACCCGAGTTATGCTCAGTTTTTTGGCGAAGTTTGACACACCAAGCTCAAAAGGTTGCCCATCACTATTCTAAGGAAATACAGCATTGAGGAGTACATCCTATATAATAAGAAAGGAATATGCTAATTATCCATTACGCCATGATTCATAACGACCGACCACGTAACAACCGGATCACAGATCTGGGGAGGGTGGGGCAGCGAACTACAAATGGGCAGCAGAGAGCTACAGGAGGGAGCAGGGCAGCAAGCTATGAGGGGGAGCGGGGAAGCTACAGGAGGGCAGGGCAGCAGGTAGAGAGCTATAGGAGGGCAGCAGTGAGCTACTGGTGCACAAATTCATGCGCAGGGCTACTAGTATGTATATAATTGGCCTCAATGTGATCACATTTAAGATCTCACCGTATGACTGTAAAAATAACATAAAAATAGAAGTTTTTGCCTTAGCCGGTTTGCTCAGTGGATAGAGCATTGGCCTGTGGACTGAAGGGTCCCAGGTTCGATTCCAGTCAAGGGCTCATGCTCAGGTTGTGGGCTCAATCCCCAGCAGGGGGTGTGCAGGAAGCAGCCAATCGATTATTCTCTCTCATCATTGATGTTTCTAGCTCTCTCGCCCTCTCCGTTCCTCTCTGAAATCAATAAAAATATTTTTTAAAAATAGAAGTTTTCCACATGTAGTTATTTCAATATTCAATCAGTGCTTTCAAAACTTTATATGATCCTTTAAATGATCAACTGTGTTTAATAGGTCAAATTTCAGTTTTAAGATCTAATGTTCACTCCTCCCTTTCTCATATACTAGTTTTCTGGACAAATTGTGGCAAACTCCAGTAATATTTATATCCTAGTTTGACAAGTGCACAATCATCTCTATGGTATTAAAAGTTTGTCTAGCCCTAACGGGTTTGGCTCAGTTGATAGAACGTCAGCCTGTGGACCACAGGGTCCGGGTTTGTTTCCTGTCAAGGGCACATACCTTGGTTACAGGCTCCTCCTCTGGTAGGGGCTCCTGTAGGAGGCAACCAATCAATGTGTTTCCCTCACATCGCTGCTTCTCTCTGTCTTTCCCTATCTTTTCCACTCTCCCTAAAAATCAATGGAAAAATATCCTCGGGTGAGGATTAACAAACAAAAAAAAAAAGCTTGTCTATCTTTCCTGAACTCATAAACATTTATTTCTCAAAAATTATCTAGTCCAAGCGTCCCATATCAGGAATGAGGCATAGAACAATGAAGTAACTTACACAAGGTCACCTAACTAGCTGTTATTAGTTTACTGGATTTTACACCTAAAATATATACCAGTTTTCTTTGTGATTACTTGAAGTCTTCCTTTTCAAGCCCAAATTCTACATGACAGCTAGCTTATGACAGGTTCTGCCGGGTGATCATTGTTAAGCTCTAGCAGGTTTAGGAACATCATGAGATCAAGATCATCACCACTAGAATCATCAAAGACACTGTTAATTTTTGTAAATCCTTTGCATGGTTAGTAGGAACTAGTTATTGGTTTAGTTACAGCAGTTCTTTTCGGAGCACCATCATTTGTCTTATAGGATAGATCAAATGCCTTATTAGTTTTATTTTACAAACAAGGAACTGAGGCTCAGAGAAGTGAAATACTTACGTGGGATCACAGAACAGTAAGTGGTGGAATGAAATTTTACAATCAAGTCTTCATATGTCCCAAGCTCATAGTCTTCCTACTATACTGAATTGCCTTTAGTCTCAATGCACTTTTTTTTTTTGGTAGCAAATAATTCAAATTACTAAAGAATTCATAGATCAGAAATCTATTTTAATTTTAGAAATAAAAAGAGAATGGCCATAATTAATTAATGAATAATTTGTGGCAAAATTCAATTTTAAAGGTTTTACTTTGACAGAGACAACTGATAATTAAATTTTTTTTATTTGTATGCAAAAATATTCCCAAGGTTTTAATTTTCTATTTTATACATTCTGTGGTCTCCAAACAATAGGTCTAAAATAGAAGTCCTACTTTTCATTGAAAATCAAGTAGCATTTCTTTGGGCACTTAACTCTATGTGCTGGTAATACTGTCATGGTCCACATATATAATTTCACTTAATTATGATATTACTATATGGCAGATGGTATTGCTAGCCCCACATTATAGGTAAGAATCCTAAGGTACAGAGAGCTAATAACTTGCCCAAAGTCACACAGCTAGTGCAGAGTGGAATCAGAATGTGAATCCATGTAATCTGATTCCAGTATCCATGGTCTTGTCCACAATGCTGTATTGCCTAATATAATGAAACAATCATCAAATGGCTACAACCCATTTTTTTTAATCCATACTTAGCAGAATTATGTGTAAATCAAATAAGAACACTCATTGCGTTATCTTGGGTCTGACATGAACTTTTCACGGAATATCCTGCAATGTGGGCAAGATGCCTAGGCAGAGGGAGCTAGGGAGCTATAGTACTGAGAATTTGTTGACCTCTTATGGCTACTCTCTTCAATCTAGTCCCCTTTCACCAGGAGGGGTCTGAAAGTGCTGGAAACATGGTGGGAGAGAAGAGACTGTGCAGTGCATGTGCTTATCCAAGCACCTAGAGGATTTTCTTAAACAACAATAAGAATCCAAACTGAAAAGAGTATTCAAAGCACTCAATAATTAACATTAAATGGTTCCTGAAAAATGATATGATTTAGGCTCTTACTAAATGCTTCCCTCCCCTTGACATTGTGCTTTATTACCTGGACTTATTATCCAATTCAAATCTTCAACCAAGAGCATGAGAAAGTCACTCTCTCCACTACAAATCACCACTGAACTATGCCCCTAGGGATGATTGATGGCCAGATGGCATATACAGACACATATATTAGAAGATATATATTCATTTGGATATATACATGAAGGAATTCCTTTTTTCACTGAGGACTACAGTTAGGTATTCCTGTTGTATGGCATAGACAGATGGCAGGATTAATATATTTGTTTAAAGGTAATGCCAGTAAAAACCTTGCCTTTGTAGACGGGAACCACCACACAGAACCAAGTGCGCTAATAATGAAAAGGCCCCCTTCTGCTCTACTCCGCGTGACAACTGCTTCGTAGCCCAAGTATCCCGAGTTTTCATCTCATGTTTACATTTTTAAGAAGGATAGCCATTTGTAATTACCAGGTTCACTCTGTGTTTAGGGGTAAAACAAACATTTTGTAAACTATGGATTAACAGTATCCTGCCAATCTGCACTCAGGAATCTAAGACCTTCTGGTCCCTAAGGCCTTACAGAAGATACAGGGTAAGACCATCTATGTGGTCTTGTAGGATTTTTCTGACATCTTTAAAATAAGTTATAGCTGTTTTTTTTAAATATTAAACTATGGTCTGCAATAGAAATATTGTAAACTTTACACTCGATGTTTTAAGTCAAAATATCATATGTAGAAACAGGATTTGTAAAATGCCTGATTATTTCAACTTCCACCTACTCCTTCAAATGGCCCAGTGTAAGAGAAGGGAATAAGAAGGTAGGGCAACTTGAGAAGTCTTTCTCCCTCTATTCCAGGGGTCCTCAAACTTTTTAAACAGGGGGCCAGTTCACTGTCCCTCAGACCGTTGGAGGGCCGGACTATAGTTTAAAAAAAAAACTATGAGCAAATTCCTATGCACACTGCACATATCTTATTTTGAAGTAAAAAAACAAAACGGCAAAAACACCCGCATGTGGCCCGCGGGCCATAGTTTGAGGACGCCTGCTCTATTCCATAAAAAGGAGGGAAACCATTCATAGTATTCACAGTACAAAAGACAGGAGGGGTGTGGGAAACTTTTATTTAACCTCTGAGAACTATTTGTATGCAATTAGGAGATATGTCAACAATTGGGTTTCAAAGCCTCAAAATAAACAAACTGCTGGGGTGTCTGGCAATGATATTTTAATATAAGTAGCCCTTTAGAGAATAGCAATGTTAATCTTGTACAGCCAACCACCCTAGAAAGGCAAGCAAACACACAATACAAAACTGCCATAGTTCACAAAATGCAAGACACCATCAAGTATAAAATGCATCCCAAAGATGTTAAAATTGGGGTGGGAGATGGAAATGTGCAGCTTAGAACAGATAAATACAATGAAAGTATGTGATAGTTCCAGCCGCAGGGGTTAGCCACTAACTGAAACTATTTCAGTTAGTTTTTGCAAACTATAGTCTACCTCCTAATCCCTGTAAATGCAACACATGGTTAAATTTACTATTGACCGCACTTGAAGTAGAATTTCAGGCAATTATCTCAGTGTGTGGGTTGAGGAAGTCTAGGTGATTTCTGTATAATCTATCCTCCACATCCTGGGAGGGATATTTGCTGTCATAAACTACCTTTTTATAAGACCTCAAGGAGAACATCACAACCCTGGATGATTATTATATTTTCATATTAAGATGATTCTTAATTTAATTGATTTTCTATAGGTTTTCTATGCAGTTTTTTAACCCTTTGCACTCACTTGCTTTTTTCTCGATTCCTTTATTCTAATGCTAACCGTGTCGAGTCACACTCGACATCCGAGTGCAAAAGGTTAAAAGGTGAGACATAGCATTGCTTCACAGCTGGGCCTCATCTGGGCACCTCCAAACGCCAAACAAAGAGAAGGAATCTGCAGATCTCTCTGTAGCTCCTGCTGGGTGGCCTCTCTCCTTAGAGATCCAAGAGCCAGTGTACCCAGTGGCCAGAGAGAGACCATCCAGACTACAACTCTTCAGATCCATAAGGGACACACTCAGGGGGCAGACTCAGTGAGTGCCAAAGGCCCACTGAAGCAAGTCTTGCCCCATAAGGGTATCTTCAGCACAGAAGTTCTCCCATCATAGACACAACTGATCCTCACAGCCAATTGGCCTGGAGGTCAATTCCTCCCAGTGATACCAACAACAATCAAGGCTTAACTACAACAAGACTGTGCACACAGCCCACAAAAAGGTGCACCAAGAGTGTCCACCTCAGGTAATTAGGGAGGCTGAGCCACTAGGCCCTAAAGGACACCTAGCACACAAAGCCACGCTATCAACACAGGGTAGCAGCCAAAATGTGGAGACAAAGAAACAGGTCACAAATGAAAGAAATGGAGGAAAGAAAACTACTGGATATAGAGTTCAAAACCACTGATATAAGGTTACTCAAGAATCTTCCAGAAACTGCTGATAAATTTAGTGAGACCCTCAAGGATATGAAAAAGGACCAACTAGAAATTAAGCATACACTGACTGACATAAAGAATAATATACAGAGATCCAACAGCAGATTAGAGGAACGCAAGAATCAAGTCAAAGATTTGAAATACGAAGAAGCAAAAAACACCCAATTGGAAAAGAAAAAAGAATCCAAAAATATGAAGATAGTGTAAGGAGCCTCTGGGACAACTTCAAGCGTACCAATATCCGAATTATGGGGGTGCCAGAAGAAGAGAGAGAGCAAGATATTGAAAACCTATTTGAAGAAATAATGACAGAAAAATTCACCTACCTGGTGAAAGAAATAGACTTACAAGTCCAGGAAGCGCACAGAACCCCAAACAAAAGGAATCCAAAGAGGATCACACCAAGACACATCATAATTAAAATGCCAAGGGCAAAAGACAAAGAGAGAATATTAAAAGCAGCAAGAGAAAAACATTAATTACCTACCAGGGAGCACCCATATGATTGTCAGCTGATTTCTCAACAGAAACTATGCAGACCAGACGGGAGTGGCAAGAAATATTCAAAGTGATGAATAACAAGAACCTACAACCAAGATTACTCTACCCAGCAAAGCTATCATTTAGAATCGAAGGTCAGATAAAGAACTTCACAGATAAGAAAAAGCTAAAGGAATTCATCACCGCCAAACCAGTATTATATGAAATGCTGAAGGGCATTCTTTAAGAAGAGGAAGAAGAAGAAAAAGGTAAAGATAAAAATTATGAACAACAAAGTGACAACAAATATATATCTATCAACAAGTGAATCTAAAAATCAAGTGAATAAAAAGTCTGATGAACAGAATAAACTGATGAATATAATAGGATCAGGGGCATAGAAAGGGAACGGACTGACAATTCTCGGGGGGAAAGAGGTGTGGGGGGTGTGGGAAGAGACTGGACAAAAATTGTACACCTATGGATGAGGACAGTGTGAGGAGGAGTAAGGACGGGGGTGGGGGAAACCGGGTGGAGGGGAGCTATGGGCGGGGGGGGGGGAAAGAGGAACAACTATAATAATCTGAACAATAAAGATTTATTAGAAAAAAATAAAGAGAAAAAAATAAATCAGGAAAAAAAATAAAAGGTGAGACATAGTTCATATACCATAAAATTCACCATTTTAAAGGATTCAATTCAGTGAATTTTAGTATATTCACAAGGTTGTACAACTGACAAATGTTCTAATTCTAGAACATTTTCATCATCACATCAAAAAACCCAGACTCATAAGCAGTCATCCCCTATCTTCTCTCCTCTCCAGCCCCTGGCAACCACTAATCTAATTTTTATCTCTATAGATTTGCCTATTTTTTGATATCCTACCTAATAAAACAGTAATATGCAAATTGACCGCACCTTCACTACGCCCAAGCCATGCCCACCAGCCATGCCCACCATCCAATCAGAGCGAGTATGCAAATAAACCCGACCAAGATGGTGGTTAATTTGCATACATAGGCTCCCTGAGCTGACCCCCTGCGTCAGATTGCAGGGAGCTGGGGTCTGCTCTGGCACCAGACCGAAAGCCTCCGCTGGAGGCTTTTGGCCTGGAGCTGGAGCGGACACCCAGCTCCCTGCTTTAAATGGATGGTGGGCATGGTGGACACCCAGCTCCTCATTCTGATTGGATGGTGGGCGTGGCGAGCAGACCCCCTGCCATCAAAAGAGGGGAGCTGGGTGTCCGCTCCGCCAGAGGCTTTTGGCCTGGTGCACGAGCGGACACCCAACTCCTCTGCCATCAAAAGCGGGAGCCGGAGCGGACACCCAGCTCCCCTGCCATCGAAAGTGGGGAGCTGGGTGTTTGCTCCGGCTCCAGGTCAAAAGCCTCAGGAGGCTTTTGGCCTGGTGCACGAGTGGACCCCCTGCCATTTATTGCAGGGAGCTGGGGGTCCGCTCCTGCCCAAGAGGCTTTCGGTATGGGCAGGCCTGGGCAGGGGATGAGCCAGTGATCAGAGGGAGCTGGAGAGGCCTGCCCAGGCCTAAAGCTTCGCCCAGAGGCTTTAGGCCTGGGCAGGCCCAGCCCTCGATTGGTGTGAACTATAGAGGAAACACCTTTTCTGACTGCACATTGGCTAAGCTTCCTGTATGCTACTGGTAATATTCTTAGTAACTTGGGTAATAAGAATCCAAAAAGGTGATCTAGGGCTTTTCCACCACACTTCTGGAGAAAAAAATAAAGGTCTGCTGCTGGAAGGCTAAGAAATGTCATATCCTGCCCTAGCCGGTTTGACTCAGTGGATAATGCCTCAGCCTGCAGACAGCAGGGTCTGGGTTTGATTCTGATCAAAGGCATGTACCTAGGTTGCAGGCTCCTCCCTGGCCGGGGCCCAGATCAGGGCTCATGCAGGAGGCAACCAATCAAAGTGTTTCTCTCTGTCTTTCCCTTTCTCTTCCACATTCTCTAAAAGTCAATGGAAACATACCCTCAGGTGAGGATAAAAAAAAATAAAGAAATCCATATCCTATGAAAGACATATCTTGAAAATGCCTAAAGAAAGTTGTCATTTTTTTCTTGGTGAAGGGACTGGAGTCCGTGTTGATGAAAACACCTTGGTGGCTGTGGTGACTGACAGTGGCTGCCGCAGTGGGGTGATGGGGCTGGTGCCTTCCCCTGACCAGCCCGGTTGCCTCCCACAAAGGGAGGCCAGACTGCGGCTTAGGTACGCTCCCTGTGGGGCGCGGGCCTAAGCCGTTAGTAGGACATCCCCTGAGGGCTCCCAGTATGTGAGAGGGGGCAGGTTGGGCTGAGGGACCCCCGACCCCCAGTGCATGAATTTCGTGCACCGGGCCCCTAGTTTCATATAATTGGAATAATACAATATGTGGCCTTTTGTGTCTGACTTATTTTGTTAGGACAATGTTTTCAAGGTTTACCTAGGTCTAGGTTATAGCATGTGTCAGTACTTCTATTTTTATGACTGAATACTATTCCATTGCATGGATATACTGCACTTTGTTAAACCATTCATCAGCTGATGAACATTTAGGTTGTTTTTACTTTGGGGCTATTGTAAAAAATACTACTAAAACCTTCACATACAGCCCTAGCTGGTTTTCTCAGTGGTTAGAGGGTCGGCCCCCAAACTGAAGGGTCTTGGGTTTGATTCTGATCAAGGGCACATAACTCGGTTGCAGGCTCGATCCCCGGTGTCATTTGGGGTGTGTGCAGGAGGCAACCAATCATTGTGGCTCTCTCGAATTAATGTTTCTCTCTGTGTGTCTCTCCCCCTCCCTTCCACTGTCTCTAAAAATCAATGGAAAAAAATATCCTCAGGTGAGGTTAACAAAAAACAAACAAAAAAAGACGTTCACATAACAAGTTTTTGTATGAGCATACATCCTTAATCTCTTGGTTGTAAGAGTGGAATTGCTGGTTCATAGGGTAACTTTATGTTTAACTTTCTGAGGAATCACCAAGTATTTTCCAAACTGGTTGCACCATTTTACATTCCCACCAGCAGTGTATAAGGTTCCAATTTTTCCACAATGTCACCAACATTTTTTATTGTACTTTTTAAAAAATATAGTCATTCTCATGGGTGTGAAGTGGTATCTTGTGGTTTTGATTTGCATTTCCCTAATGACTAATAAAGCTGAGAAATCTTTTCATATATTTACTGGTCATTGTCTTTGCAGAAATGTCTATTAAGTCCTCTGCACATTTTTCAACTGGGTTATTTGTCTTTTTATTGATGAGTTGTAAGAGTTCTTTATATTTCCTAAATACTAAACTATTACCAAATACATAATTTTCAAATATTCTCTCTAATTCTGTGAATTCTTTTTACTTTCTTGATAGTACCCTTTTGAAGAAAAAGTTTTTAATTTTGATGAAGTTCATTGTGCTGGATATATGAAATTAGGAGATATGTCAACAACCATGTTTCTGGTTTGTCTCTCTGCTTAATTCTATAGTTATAAAAGAAATAATATCTATGAAATGGACAAATTAAAAGTTGCATAGTCAGAATATACCAAATTCATTTTGTCATAAAACATTTATAATGCACTAATTGTTTTCCTATACAAGTCAGGGAAAAATTGTTTGACAAGACATCAAAATGAATCTGAGCAGTTTTTGACAATGGATAGAATGGAGGTCTATCTCTAGATGGCCCATCTGCTTGGAGAATTTCTGTATTTTTACATGTTTTGGAATCTACATCTGGACTAAATGCTAATATCATTAATTCAAAAAGCATCTTTGCTTGCCAACATTTCTAAAGATGAGAAGTTATACAAACATATTTCCCCTGTAACATTTCAAAACATGCTCAACCATTAAAGGCAAATTAACTTTAAAGACATCTGTGCCACTGTGTATGATGTATTTGCTTCTTCTGCAGAGAGCTGCAATGGCCAGAACTCCTCGTTGGTAATAATAAAAGATGCTATGGTGACTTCTAAGCACTAGTCTAGCTTTGCAATGGAAAACAAGCTGGAGAAGCTTTGAAGGCCTGTCAGAAACTGCAACGTCTGGGTGGCAAGTGGGATTGCACTAGGCCCAAGGGACATTGCGAAACCCTCTTCCCAGCCATCTGCTGCTTTGTATCTGAAATTCTGCTGGAAGCCAGTCAAAAAGAGGATAACAAGTGAAAACTATTTTGGCAATAAAACAAAAAATAAGAAACCCAAAATAAACATCTTCCCACAAGCAGTTAGATTTTCGGTTGTATTCTAAGCATACGTGGCAATAATTTCAGAAAATGCACATGCTACACTCACTGAAAATGCGGACAGAGATTGAATGAAAAATGGAAGGGAAGCAGGAGGGAACACCTCTTCAGAAAGCAACTTGTCTGTTTAGTTGTGTTTCCTTGTAAGAAAGATGCTCCTTGGACTAGACTTTGAGTGGTGTACACAATGCAATATATAGATGATGTACTATAAATTTGAAACTTATCTAATGTTATTAACCAATGTTGTCCCATTACATTTAATTTTTTTTAAAAAAGACAATCTTCTTGAGGGCAGAGACCAATTTTTCTTCACTGTGTATTCCTAAAATTTTAGTGCTAAGTAACTATGTTAAGAGAGGGTATAGGAAAGAATGATAAGATATGAATAAGAAATAAATGACCTTAAATGAAACTATTTATAGGATGTGCTCTAGGATAAGGAAAGAATACTGACCATGGTATTCCTAAATGAGGTCTTTAATAATCATTCACTTATTTAGCAAATATTTATGAAGAACCTACCATGGGTACTGTCCTAGGTGCTGGGGATACAGCTATGAACAAAACTAAAGGCCCGGTGCACAAATTTGTGCAGGGTGGGGTCCACCCAGCCCACCCCAATCAAGGCTGATCAGGGACAGGCCAGCTGGGGGGAGGGCCACGGGAGGTTGGCCAGCCAGCCCTGCCCCCGATAGGGCCAGTTGGTCGGCCGCAGTGCACGGCATAGCGACCAGTCGTTTTGGTCGCTTGGCTTTTATATATGTAGACTAGAGGCCCAGTAAACAAAATTCATGCATGGGGTGGGGGGGTCCCCTCAGCCCAGCCTGCATCCTCTCCAATAAGGGACCCCTCAGGGGATGTCCGACTGCCAGTTTAGGCCTGATCCCAAGGATCGGGCCTAAACTGGCAGTCGGACATCCCTCTCACAATCCGAGACTGCTGGCTCCTAACTGCTCACCTACCTGCCTGCCTGACATCCCTAACTGCCCCCCTTGCCTGCCTGGGTGCTCCCAACTGCCCCCCCACTGGCATGGTTAACCCGTACTGCCCCCCCCCCCCCCGCCGGCCCGGTCACCCCCAACTGCCCCCCACCAGCCTGGTCACCCCATACTGCCCCCCCCCTGCCGGCTTGGTTGCCCCAACTGCCCCCCTCTGCCAGCCTGGCCACCCCTAACTGACCACCCTGCTGGCCTGGTCGCACCCAACTGCCCCCCGCCACTGGCCTGGTAGCCCCGTACTGCCCCCCCTGCCGGCCTGGTCACCCCCAATTGCCCCCCTCTGCCAGCCTAGCCACCCCTAACTGCCCCCCCTGGCAGCCTGGTCGCCCCACGCAGCTTGCTGTTCAGTCATTTGGTCTTCCCTCACTAACCCCCCTGCCGACCTGATTGCCCCATGCAGTCTTCTGTTTAGTCATTTGGTCGTCCCTCACTACGCCCCCCTGCCACCCTGGTTGCCCCATGCAGCCTGATGTTCAGTCATTTTGTCATCCCTCACTAACCCACCTGCTGGCCCCCCAACTACTCTGAATTCACATTATGATTTGTCTGATAATAATGACCCCATGCAGCCTGCTGTTCGGTCATCCATCCAGTTGTTTCAGTCATGACAGCCCCTAGCTTTTTATATATTAGAATGGACCAAACCTCTGCCCTCATGGAGCTTATAATTAAAAGCTACGTACAAAGCACTGAAGTGTGCCACGCTTGTTTTCAGAGCTTCATGTGAATTATCTCCTTTGATCTTCACATGAATCTTGTGGGGTGAGCCACTATTATCATTCTCAATTCACAGATGAGACAATTGAGGTTTAGGTTAAGGGACTTGGCTAGGTCCAGGAATCAGGGACTCAAGCACAGGGCTTCCTAGCCACTGAACTGCTAATCTTCATAGCTGCACATCCATCACAGATTTGTCACGGGCCTCTAAGGCCACAATTTTATAGCTGCTGTGTCATGTTGTTTAATGTTGCACGGCAATTATACAAGTGAGTGTTATATCATCTTGTTCTACATTATACCATTATAGCCATTTACAGAGAAAGCCTGAGATTTGTAACATTGAAATCCATGGACTCCAAAAAGAAAGCTGTGCGTCTCTCATGGTTGTTGAGAGGAGAGAGGAGTGAGTTAGGAGATACAAAGTTTAAAGAGATGTTCACATGGGAGAGAATAATGCTATGACTTTTTCTAACATGGAAGAGTGCTACCTCTCACGGGAAATAAAGAGCTGCCTCTTAGCACCTGGGAAAAGAGGAAACCGTGTAAAAGAAGAAATCTGGCAAACTCTGCCCTATGACGGTGTGTATGTCCTAAAGTGATTGAGAATAAAAAGCAAAACAAAAACACCACTAGAGAATATATTATCTCTGATGGTCTTTCAGTAATTCAGACTCTGGAAAACACATGATATTAACATAATCCCCCTGGGATAATAACATAAATCTGATTGCTAAATAAAAGTTACTTCTGAATCATTGTTCCATAAAATGTCAGTCTAGTACAACATTCAACAGCTCAAATTTAGAAAACCTAACGTCCCTCTTGAGTCCCTGGCTACAACTTCCGTAAAAACTGCTTAGGTGCCCTGTGATACAACACAGGCACACCTGAGGACTTCTGGGAGAAAAGACGCACTCTGATGTATATGGCCATAGAGTCTGGTCCTTTCTAATCCATCTTAGCAATATCACATCTTCACTCTAAAGACACAGTAGGCCATGCTCTTTTCCCAATTATAATAACTTGTTGCTTTTCTCTTTAAAGTAATTCTTTTCATTTATATTCTGCTGGGCTAAGGAAGCTCACAGAAGATGCAGTGATTCAATAATTAAAGAAAAAGAAATCATCCAGAGTCAAAATGAACATCACTGCCAGTTTTTAGGAGGTTATGACATAAAAAGGAGCCATCAAAATTACATCAGAATATTATACATGCAAGGTAATCCCAGTGAATCAAAGCTCAATCAGAAATGGCCACAGAGGCCATGTGTAGATTGTAGCCCATATCTGTGCTTCATTTCATTCAACAAATACTAGTATTTCCAGAGTACAAGATGCCAGGATCTGTGCTACAAGCATATATACAAAGGCAGAAGGGCACAGTCCCAGACTTTGCTGAATTTACATTACGATTTGTCTGATAAAATACATAATACAATACATAATAAAAAGCCCTTATATTTTCTCAACATCTTAAAAAAAGGAAATGGTCTTACAGTGCTAGAGGGAATGTAAAATGGTCCAGCTACTCTGGAAAAAGTTGGGCAATTTCTTTTCTTTTTCTTTTTTTTTTTTGTTTTTTGTTGTTGTTGTTGTTGTTGTTGTTAATCCTCGCCTGAGGATATTTTTCCATTGATTTTTTTTAAGGAGAGTGAAAGAGAGAGGTAAAAACAGTGAGAAACACTGATGTGAGAGAAACACATTGATTGGTTGCCTCCTGCATGTGCCCCAGCCAGGGCCTGGGCCGGGGAGGAGCCTGCAACTGAGATATGTGCCCTTGACCAGAATCAAACCTGGGACCCTCTGGTCCTCAGGCCAACGCTCTATCCACTGAGCCAAACTGGCTAGGGCTGGGCAATTTCTTTAAAATCCAAATGTATACTTACTATACAATTCAGCCATTGTACTCTTAGTTATTTGTCCTAGAGAAATGAAAATTCACACCTCCACAAAAAATTGTACGTCATTGCTTATAGGAGTTTTATTAGTAATAGCCAGAAATTGGAAATAACCCACATGTCCACCGGGTGAATAGTTAAACTGTGGAACACATAAGCCAAGGAATATTGCTCAGCAGTAAAAATAAATGAACTATTACAACAACTTAGATGTCAAGGCCATCTGAGTGAAAAAGGCCACTCATATAAGGTTACTTGCTGTAAGGTTACTTACTGTATGATTCCACTTAAATAACATCCTTGAAATGATGAAATTATAGAGGTGGAAAACAGGTAATGGTTGACATGAGGTAGGATGATAAAAGTAAAAATACAGTATGTCAGATGATAAATGCTATAGAGGGAAAAATAAAGCAGATTAAAAAATAAAGCAGAAGGCCATTTTGAGAAGGGGTTAGTAGTCAGAAAGGCTGCTCTGAAGGAAGTCAGGGTGAGCCGGCTGGGTATCTGAGGAGGAGAGGAAAGGAGATCAAGTCAGGAGCATGCTCAGTGTCTTTGAATAACAGCAAGGGGGTCGGTGCAGCTGCACAGGGACACAAGGATAACAGCACTCTCTAAGCCGTCGCATCAGGAACCCCAACTCCTAGGCTTCATTTCTGCTAAGTCGTGACTTCTATGGTGGTTAAGGGCCCAGGAATTAAATTATCAATACTTGCTGGGTGAGCTTGGGAAAGTTATTTAACTTGCCTCAGTTTCCTCATTTGTTCAATGCAGGATAATAGCAACCACTTAATAGGATTGCTATGAAGAATAAATACAGCTTTGGAATAGACTCTGGTATAGAAGTGTGAAATATATATTATCTATTCTTCTTCTTCATTATAGTCTAAAAATATTAGCATTCCTGGTGATGGCCCTTAGGTTATTAAGAATCAGAAACATTATCATAGTGGTAAAAGACTAAATAAAGTATACAAATAAATAAATTAATTAAAAACGTGTGCAGAGAATTAATTAAATTTATGTGAAGAGAAACGAAAATGGTTTATTCTGATAATTTAATTGGTCATGATAATCATTTTCTATCCAAGCTACACAGCAAAATGTAATTGCTTTCATTAAATTAGGTGTTGAAAGGTCATTAAGACTACATTACAAAATCCTATTATCAAAAAGATGCTTTAATAGGCTTTCTGACAAAATATCCTGTGAGAATAAGACTTAGATGAGGGATGAAAAGATGGGGATGAATGAACAAACACACAAAGTTCCCTGTGGAATCATACATGATTTCAGCCCAAACCCAGCAAGTATCAATAGATTATAGAAATTTAACTTCTGGTTTTATTTCAGCGTTATTCTGGGTCCTGAAAACTTGCTTTAACTAGAAAAAGTTAATGTAAAGTATACCAATGCTGAAAGTAATTTGTAAAAAAAATTGTAAGTTTCCATTAAAATATCATGATTTTGTAAATGTTCAGAACTTTAGCATAAATAATCACCACCACTCCAACTGTCTTGCAGAATGAATCACACAAACCCACAGCTGTGAGATTAAGTACAGGGAAACAGATCTCCACTCTGGCACAACTTCAAATGCCTCAGCAGAGACAGAAAAATGTCAAACACAAAGTTTACACTGAAGCATTGTGGCTCCCCTGCTCGGGGAAGAACCACCGATAAGTTCTATATGATAAAATACGTAACACACAGCACCCGTCATGCATTATAAAAGGACTGACTTGCATAAACTCAGAGTGAGTGAGTTTATGGGTTGTTCTAGTCACTCTATGCTGTACAGAAACCCAGCAATGAGCTGTACTTCCAAATGCTGATTTTCCCTGAAGACTTGGTGCTGATCTCTCTCTGGCCCTGATCCATTCCTTGACTGTGGTTACAATATTCCTGTTGCACTAATCCAAAGAGCAACTCACAATGTTTCCAGAATGATGTTCTCCTTTTCATAATAGTTGCTCTTCTGAATTCTAGATGGTGAAGGTTCCAGTGGATTCTAGTCTTCAGTACATGTGTAAAGTTTTACACTTCTCTGCTGACATGAGGAAGTTACTTACTCATGGAAGAATTATCTCTGATGCATAGCATGAAGTCTGGCTGAGATAATTGTTTGAAATGAAAAAAACAACAGCACACAAATGCCTTAAGCAGTGCTTTTAAAGAGAAAATTTAAAAACACTGGTTGAAGTTAAAAGATGTAATAGTAGAAAAAAAAACCCTGTTTACAATAACAATAAAAAGATAAAATATTTAGAAATAAATTTAAAAAGAAAAATTTTATACTTATATGAAAAGCACTGCTCTAAAACACTCCTATAAAATACAATTGTAGACTTGAACAAATAAAAAGACATCTTTGGTTCTTGGTTAGAATATTTTAACATTATCAAAAAATACCTGTGCTGAGTCACTTTATTAATTTTGTGAAATCCCAATAAGAATACCAATTGCCTTTTGTTTCTGGAAATAAACTATCTTACTAAAGTTTAAATTTAAAAAAAATGCAACCCAAGGTTACTTAAGGAAAACAATATAAGAGCTATGAGAGAGGAATAGCCAAACGAAATATTGAAATTTACTACAAAGTCTCTGTAAATAAAATGGTGTGGTATTAGAGCACAAATAGAAAGACCAATGAAACAGAACAGCAAATCCAGAAGGTGACCTGATCCCAGATGGAAATTTGAATGATACAGATGCATCTCAAAATGTGAGGGCAAAGATGGGCTTTTTAATATATGGTGTTGGAACAATGGATAGTCATTTTAAAATGATATACTTTGATCTATTCTTCATGCTATCTATAAGTGCAAACTCCAAACTGATCAGATATTTTAAAAGTCAAATTATGCAATTAATTTTTTAAATGCGTGGAATTCCTCTATAATTCTTCTATAACGTGAAAATTAAAAAAAGTTTCCTAAATATGACTCAAAATCCAGATGCAATAAAAAAAGATTGACATATTTGACTATCTAAAAAAAAAATGCATGGCAAAGACACTGTATGCAAAGTCAAAAGATCATAAATTAGAAGGAAATATTTGCAAATATATGCAAAATAAAAACCTAATAAAGAACTTCTAAAAGTTGATGAAAAAGAGACACAAAAAAAAACTATAGAAAGATTTGCAAATTTCTTTGAATAAAAAATTCCCATAAAAATTAAAATGAAATACTAAAAAATGTTTAAACCAAAAGAAGAAAGAAAAGTGAAAACAGAAGAATAAAAAAACACAAAGAACAGAAAACAAATAATAAAATGGCAGACCTAACACTTCAATAATTATAATAAATGTAAATGGTCTAAACACATTTAAATAATTCAATAATTACAATAAATGTAAAGGGTCTAAACACAATTAAGAGACTGAAATTATCGAATAGATTAAAAAATAAAAGGAAAACAGATGAGTAGACAAATTGGAGCATAAGAAAAAGAAAATAGCCGAAACCGGTTTGGCTCAGTGGATAGAGCGTCAGCCTGCGGACTGAAGGGTCCCAGGTTCGATTCCGGTCAAGGGCACATACCTTGGTTGCGGGCACATCCCCAGTGGGGGGCGTGCAGGAGGCAGCTGATCGATGTTTCTCTCTCATCGATGTTTCTAACTCTCTATCTCTCTCCCTTCCTCTCTGTAAAAAATCAATAAAATATATTTAAAAAAAAAAAAGAAAATAGTCTATATAGTTATTCTTAGAAGCATGTCATTCAAGGAAAAGCTAGAAAACATGGTAAGATTAACTTGAAGAAGAAAAGATTGAAACAGGGAATCTTTAAATTTAAAAAAAAATGTACATTGTGAACCTGTTCTTTACCGAGGGTCTATGCTACGATTTCCCACATACATGGTAGTGGTATAAGGTTTACTTTCATCCTGATTCCCAGAGGGCAGATTAATGAATGTCAATCAGAAGTAGAGAGATTATCAATCATTACAAGAAGCCAAAGAGAGAGCAGACATGTACTCTCATTGGCAGTATCTTTACTAAAGCTAGACAAATACTGAAGTTGGGGGGTACTATGAAAGGAAGTTAAGAAAAGGGAAGGCAGTTACATTAATATTTTAATCTTTTATTTTATTACTGGCACCTGAATATGAGACTGACAATTCAAGAGCAAGTCCACCAAATTTGGTTTGTATTTCTGTTAAACCTCTTTTAACAAAACAAACACCACAGGTAATTTTTTACAAATGGGATCACAGCGAAGGGCTTCTTCAAACAGCAAGAAGACAGTAATCAGCTAGATGTATTTTTCCGTCCAACCAGACTGATGGAGATTGTTAGCAAATAACACATAAAGACAAGGTGGCTCTTTCATGGAAAAACCTTGGATTATTTTTTTTTTCTTTAAAGGAAACTTTCCAGAAAGGGCATTATTGGCCTTTTGTTTCAGTAAGTTGCACTCAGTTCACCAAACTGCCCAGTATTTATCGAGTACTTACTGCATGCCAGGTACTCTTCAGGATGAGTGGGATTATAAGTATGAGTAGGAAGTAATGCTGCCACTGAAACACAAGCTTTTGCAGGGAGGGGCTTTCTGTTGTTTGCCACTGTACCCCCAGAACCACTCCTGCTGGGACATACCAGGCACTCAGTCAAAAGGGATGACTGATGAAATGACGGGCTAGAGCAGCTCACGGTCCACCAGGGTTAAAACCAAATAATATTACTCATATCGGTGACTGCATTTCTCCATCTGTGAGTAGTTATTGATTAGATAGATCAAGATGTTTGGTGATCAGTAAAATCTGAACTGAGATGTGATCAGAAAGAGAGAGCTAATTCAAATATTTCTATCAGAAAAGAAGTGTTTCCAAATGCTTTGAAGACATGAGATCTCATAACTCGAATCAGTAGAATTTTCTTCCAGGTTCGGTTAGAAGAAGACATGTTAATAGTAACAGTAATAATGATCGCCTACTATTTACTGAGTGCTCACTATGGGCAGGCCAAGCATTCATCCTCCCAGCTCCGTGTAAGGCTGGTACTGTGATTCCCCTTCCCAGAGGAAGAAACTGACAGGTAAGAACAGCCAAGGTCACAGGCCTCCCTGGCAAGAACACTTTCAATCCTGACTCTCAGAGACTTCCTTCCACACCTCCCTCAGCTCTCTTTTAACCAGCACACTACACTTTTCCCTTATAATCTGCAAGGCATTCTTTTTCTCCCCCCTGATGGAAGGCTTTTGTTTCAATGGTATCCATAGCAAAAGCCACTTAGGGAACCAACTGTGACAGAGAGGTGCACTTTCTCCTGGTGTAGACCTGAAAGGAACTTTAAGTAACTGGGAAGAAATGGCCCAACTCAAGCATTTAGTTTACACGGCCCCCTGAAATTGAGGTTCTGTCCAAAGAAAGGGGGTGCACTACAAGGAGAGACTGTTATAAAGGCAATTTAAAAATCCTGTGGTTTGATGGCTAAAGGAAAAAATAGTTCCTTCAGGTTAACATGCACTGTTAATCTTGTGAGGACTGCCAGTGTTTGGGACAGGCATGTCTTACCAATGAAGTATGCTTTCATTTCAGATTTTTCCAACCCCCTGAAGAGTGCCGTAATTCCCAGTGGAAAACAGATAAATTGAGGTATTGCAACAACACAGATGAAACCCAGACCCAGGGCCCAATCGGCAGTGACATCACACCACATTCCAAAGCTGGCCTTCCCTGTGAGGAGCGCACGCAGAAACCAGTCTGGCGTTCCTTCCATCGTTGTCAGGGTGAGAGAAAAGTGGGTTTTACAGAACAGTAATTTCTATGGGGACATAACGGCCTCCCCTCACACAGGCCTCATCTGCTTTCGTAACCAGGAAAGCCATGGGCCCCTTGTAAGTATAACGAAAGGTTCTCGTTTAATCAAATCAAGCTTTATCCTACATAAAGAGGAAAAAAAGTATCCAATCATTTTACAGTCTTATGAAAAAAAAAAAAAGACTTTGTAATTCTCAACTATTAAATGCATTTAAAATAAAACTAAATCACAAAAACGTTTTTAATGGCTACATTCTCCCTTCCCCCGTTTTTTTTTGTGAGTATATTTATAATTTAAAACAGGTATTACTGCCTCTGTCACTACCACCACCAACACAGCAGCCATCAGTACTGAGCACTCACAATGTGCCAGCCACTGTCCTAGCAATGCTATGGTGTAGGTGCTACCAGGATATCCATTTTTTTCAGATGAGAAAATTGAGATACAGAAATGATACCCAACTCGCAGGACCATCCAATGAACATGTATCAGAAGTAGGATTCCGACCCAGGCAATCTGTAGAACCCCGGCCCTAAACCCCTGAGATGGGGCATTGATAACTTGTATTTGGCCTGGTAGGCAGAGCCAGGTGCTATTAACAAAATAAGGGATCATGGTTAACACCCAGAGGTGACATGGTTAACACCCAGAGCCAGAGGTGACAGGGACCTGAAATGCAGCCCCTGCGTCACAGCTCCACACTGGGACAAATAGCCGGCATCAGGTTAGAGAGACTGTCAGACCCAATCGAACTCAAGAGGACTTTTTACATAAATGAGAACAAAAAAATAATTTGTTGAAATTTTATAAGGTCACTAAAGTTTAATGTCTCCCAAAGGGCTTCAGTATTAAGTGGCCAAGGTATCTCATCACAAAATAAAAATAAAGTCCTATATTTTATGAAAACTGAAAAATTTCTACCTGTCATCCAATCTCTGCATGTATTTAAAGAGTGCCATTAATATTCCCAAACTGCCCCATGATGTCTCTTCTTCCAGCCAAACAAATGATCCCAAGTCCCCAAGCACCTGGGACTCCTAGTCACAGATTCTATCATTTAGCAGATGTCTTCCAAGTGGCTACTACACGCCACAGCCTGCGCTGGATACATTTCTGGATCTCTAAGGACACATACATGTGTGGATCTCAACTTCCTGTTTATAAAAAAGTGACACAATGATAAGTGGACCATTTCCGAGTTGATCAGAACTGCTGCCTGTTCTGTTCTTTTTCTAATGACAGTAGTTATCGAGTTCTTTATTTCCTCTTTTAAAATTTTTTTATTTAAATTACAGTTGATGTAATTTAATTATTAGTTATATTAGTTTAATGATAACTAATATAACAGTTTCAGGTTGTTCTGTCCTTTCATTCCACCAACAGCGAGGTGAAGGAAGAACATGGCAGTGAGGGTAGGGCAGAGGCCACAGCGGCCTGCACCTGGGCCCCAGGTAATACAAGAGAAGGAAGTGAGGGCTAGATGCTGGGGCTGGCTGGAGAGCATGGCCCCTTCTAAGGGGCAGCCGCCATTCAGCTCCAATCAATTCTTCACATTTTTCTTGAAAAAAACTCATCGGTTTATGGGAAGTCTCTCTATTGTTCTGCTTTGACTTACAATGGAAAGTTTGCACAAACACTGCGTAGGCAAACAAAATAGGGCCACGGAACAGCTAAGGCTTGCTGGGATGAGTCTGCAATCCAGGGTGCCTCCGAGGAGTCGTAGGAAAGAGGCAGCCTGGCCTGGGAGAAGGCTGTCATGGGCAGCTCCTTTGGGTCCCTTGCACGTCCACAGGGAAGCGACTCTGTGAACTGCTGGCAGAGCTGACTGAGTGCTATGCTGTGACCTGGTCACAGTCACAATAGTGTCCTGCAAAAGCTAGGTAGAGACAGACGCGGCAAGGCCAGTAATCTTGACTCCTTTCGTGGAAGAAAGTGACATTCCAGCCAGCCCTGCCTGCACACTGTTTCATATTACATAAACACAGCTAATTGGTTATGACTGCTACAGTGATTAGAGATGCATTAGCAATTTGACTTTTTTAAAAGGAGGCATTAATCAAGACCACTAATATAAGCAGCTACCAAGATTGCTCTCATTTTTCTTGTCTTCTTTTCCAAAGTGTATTGTGGCTTTTAGTATTTCAGCTGCTATCATCACATCATATTCCTTGCCTAATGGGATAACCTAAGGAATAACTTCCCAAGACTCAGTTACTTTGGTGCCAAATAAAAAAATCTAAAGGGATGAAATCTAATGGGGGAAAGTGATTAACAGGAGAAGTTATATGTTTATATCCATAGCCCAAGGACACAGGCAATAGAGTGGTGCAGGCCTGGGAGGAGCAGGAGCGGGGTGGAGGAGGTCAATGGAAAAAACAAACACAAACAAACAAAGAAGTAAACAAAGGGGACCTCGGTAATACTTTCAACAAGAAAGCTAAATTTTTTAAAAATCTAGAGGGGGAAAAAAATCTTGGATTCTGACTTCTGAAGCGTGACATGCTGACAAGCTCCAGCTCACTCACCGTGAAGGGAAGAAAGAGTCCCCTACGAACCCTATTCTGGCAAGAACTTCAGCCACTAAATGGAACAGCTGTGTCACAATAAACAATGAGAAACAGAATAAGTAGGTGGGGAGGAGTAGCTGGAGCCGCTCAGACCAGAATTAATACCCAACACCATGCAGAGATGAAGAACTCTGGCTTTGGCCTCAGATGGGCCTCAGTTTGAATTCTAGCTCCTTTTCTTAATAGGTGTGTGATGGGCAGTGACAGACATGGCCAGCAAGTCGCCAGTTGAGTGCCTGTAAGAGATGATGCTCGTTGATACCAAAGACTCTGCCAACTGACCCACTCCAAGTGAACAACTCCCACCCCATTCCATGACCTGGGACCTTGGTTAAGTGTTCCAGAAGAGAATGAGTTCTGGGTACCTCAAGTCGGGTGAGGTCTCCAGGGAAAGCCCCTCCCATGCCTGATCAAGGGGGCCCCAGATAGAACACACTACTCCAGTTCCATATGGATACCCAGACCTGACCCCTCAACTTTCTGATTTGGTAGGTCTGGGTATAACCTGCAAAGCTGTATGCTAAACAACTCTCACGTGCTTCTGATACAGCTGGCTTGCAGAACGGTTGTTGGAAACCACTCTAGGAAAGGACCCAAATAGATCTTCACAGACACATCTGTGGTAACCCTAACCCTAAAAATACCCCTCCTGCCTTTTGATGGGTCAAGCTGAACCACTCAGAACTTGAGTACGTGGGCTATATTATCTTAATTCGTTGAAAATATATTTTCCTGAGTCATGCTCAACCATATTAAATGTCATACTCAGTCATACGAATAATTTTTTAAGGATTTAGTAATAAAAATGTTTTGATACTGCCTGATACTTTTTGATATTTTATAAAGTTGTAAAATGTGTAAATGATTCTCCTTTATTTACTTTTGCTTCTTAAAAGCAGAGAGGTGAACATCTAAACTGTATTTTATTACCTGTATTTTTTTATGTTTACACTTTTTTTATGTTTACACATTCTTGATTTCCTAATTATATTTTATTTGTATGGCTTAAAATTCTCTGTGAAATAAATAAAAGTATACTAAATTAAGTTAAATGCCTGGCATTGCAATTCAATGTAAGATGTTAAATTACTGAAATGTTAACCAAAACCTTTGGTAATTGGATTGTAGAGTGGATGGGAAGTACAATGAAATCCTTTTTTATTTTAAATTCATGTTAACTCTTTCTATATGAAAGGGACCATTGTTTTGTGTGTGTGTTTTTTTTAATACATATTTATTGATTTCAGAGAGGAAGGAAGAGGGAGAGAGAGATAGAAACATCAATGATGAGAATCATTAATCGGCTGCCTCCTGCACGCCCCCTACTGGGGATTGAGCCCGCAACCCGAGCATGTGCCCTTGACCGGAATTGAACCTGAGACCTTCCAGTCCGAAGTCCAATGCTCTATCCACTGAGCCAAACCAGCCAGGGCGAAATCCTATTTTTAATATGGCTTTGAATAAATTTTTTAAATGCAGTTAAGAAATTAAAAATAAATAAAAAAATAAGAATCCCCATCCTGGGAGCTAAGACCAAAGGCTCCATGCGCCCAGTGATGAGCTTATTGGAACAGAACATTGCCGGGGAAGGCTTCATCCTATTAAAGGGCCCAACATGTTACTGTGTCGTTTAGGCTATGAGGCCAGTGAGCTAGATCATCTTACAAGATGGTTTTGATGTTGTGCCCAGATATTTTTCGCAAACAATAAATGTTAAATCTATTAGTGCCAGGCGGTGTGCTGGGAGCATGGCGCTAGTATTTGAGAAAGAGAGAGAACAAGTCTATCAGGGCTCTTCTTGCCATGTAGACAAATGCACTGGCATCTGACAATCCAACTTCCCATGGCTGGACCAACGAAAGCTGAGGGTCAGGTAATAACCGAACCCAACCTATAAGATTTTCTTCAGAGAAAAGAAATATAAGAAAGTAAGTTCATCTCACCTATGCATAGCTTAAATGTCCTTTTCTAATGAAGTTAAAAAAATATTTCAATTCCAGATATGTATGTGTGAAAGAAAAATGAGAGTGCCAATGCCAAGATTTATTTTCCAAGTGGCACTGGTGAAGAACACCTAAATTTACTGCCTAGGTGATGATGTCTTGTTTGTAGCATTTGGCTTATCAGGAGTAGAAGAAATAGTTTTCTGCAATACAGCAAACAGTTTTATAAAGTAAGAAGATTTTACAGAAAATAGTAATCATGGTCAAATTCTTCTCTCACCATTTAAACATCTCAGAGCTAGTTCCAGACCCCCAAAAGGGTGAACTGTCAATCTAGCCTCCATTCAACCAAGTCTAGGAATAGAGAAAAGTGAAGAACATCATGAAAATGTCAAAACCCAGTATTTATTCCTACCTTCATTCAGCACCACAATTTTAAAATGAAAGCCAGGAATACAAAGGTGAATAATAAATAGTTGCTGCCCACAGGAGTTTAATGTAACAGAAGAGGTAATAAACAACAGTAGTAGCTATACACAGCTAAGTGCTATATAGGGCAATCCCCTGAGATAGGTACTATTATATCCCCGTTTTAAAGACGGAGTAGTGGAGGTGAAGAGAGATTAAGTAACTTGCCCAAGATCACCAGCTAGGGAGAACACACATGTACAGATATCTAGTATATGAAACAACACAAATACTATGTAGGTGCCCTAGGATTTTCACAAATCCACTAGAGGCCCAGTGCACGAAATTCATGCACTGGGGGGGGGGGGGGGGCGGGTGCATCCTCTCCAAACTGGGACCCCTAGGGGGATGTCCGACTGGGATCGGGCCTAAACCAGCAGTTGGACATCCCTCTCACAATCCGGGACTGCTGGCTCCCAAACGCTCGCCTGCCTGCCTGCCTGATTGCCCCTAACTGCTTCTGCCTGCCAGCCTAATCACATCCTAACCACTCCCCTGCCAGCCTGATTGACGCATAAAACTGCTCCCCTGCTGGCCCGGTCGCCCCCAACTGCCCTCCCCTGCCGACCCGATTGCCCCCAACTGCCCTCCCCTGCTGACCCAATCACCCACAACTGCCCTCCCCTGCCCGCCTGCTTGCCCCAAACTGCCCTCCCCTGCAGGCCTGTTGCCCCTAACTGCCCTCCCCTGCAGGTGGCCCCCCCCCCCCAAAATGCCCTCCCCTGCTGGCCTGATACCCCTAACTGCTCTACCCTGCTGGCCTGATTGCCCACAACTGCCCTCCCCTCTGGCCATCTTGTGATGACATGGGGGCAGCCCTCTTGTGATGACATGGGGGTGGCCATCTTGTGACCCCATGGGGGCAGCCATCTTGTGACCACATGGGGGTGGCCATCTTGTGTGAGGGTGTGATGGTCAATTTGCATATTATATCTTTATTATATAGGATACTAGAGGCCCAGTGCATGATTGAATCATGCACGTGTAGGGTCCCCTACACGCTTTCGCTTTTGATCGCGGTGGAGCTGGGTGCCTGTCTGCTGGTGCACCAGGCCTTTCAGAAGCCTCTGGCTCGGCGGAGGCTTCTGAAAGGCCTGGTGCCGGAGCAGACAGGCACCCAGCTCCCCCGCTTTTGATGGTCCGCGGCGGGACGTGAGCTCGCTGCCCCAGAGGCCCCTTCTGTTCCGCAGCACAGCCATGGCGCAGACACTGAGCTCGAGCCACCACTGGCGACGCGAGCTCAGCGTCCTGCGGGCCCAATCGGCTACCCCGGCCACCCTGAGTCCTGCCCCCTGCGCCTCCATCTGGCCCAATCATGGGCGTAGCGGAGTGATGGTAATTTACATATTACCATTTTATTAGGTAGGATTGAGGCACAGGGTTCACTTCAGGCTGGGATAATTAGAGAGGGAATAAGAAAGGCAGTGACATTTGAGTTGCATCTTAATGAATAGGTGAGAGTTTTACAGGTAAGAATGGGGGGGGCAGGGGATGTATATTAGGGATAGAAAATAGTATTATTGGAAAATACTTTATTGTAGAGATGAAAATTAAATTATTTAAACACTGGGGAGAAAAACAGAAGGGTTTTTAAATGTATCATTTACCTGGATTTAAAGCCTTTTTCATTCTCCTTTTCCTTCACTAGCATTATGCAATTTTCTCATTTATTTTAGGCCAAAAAAAGTTCCTCTGGAAAAGCTGAAACATATTTGCCATGTTGCAGATTGTCATATTAAACACTGAAGCGGAGTCAGAACATCCTGATTCTCTCATTCACTCAATAAATACTTATCAAGGCCTTCCATGTGCCCCCAAGCATGAGCAGGGCTTGAGATACAATGGTGAGCAAAACACATGGAGTTTATGGTCTGGGAGGGAAGGCAGACACTAATCAAATTATCACACAAATACACAATAAATTGTTCACTTCCCGCACCTGATGGGCATGCAGGGAACTGAGCTAGTATGGAGAGTCGGAGGGGGCCATCCCCAGGATGTGTGGTCTGAATTGAGGTCCAAAGGGAGTTATTGGGAGGGGTGGGGAGTTAGTTGGAGAGAACTACTTGTGCAAGGACCTCAAGTGTGGTGGGAGTATACAGTATTTAAGGAACTGAAAAGCCTGTGGCTTGAACAAAAGACATGAGAGAATAAAAAGGCCTCCAGAGTGAGAAGGTGAGCACAGAAACATGACACTGTTCACGCCTGTGCAGTCCAGTGCGTAGGGTGCGTCGTTCTGTCCAGACACAGGACGTGTGGGTGTAGCACACTATTTGGCAATTGCTCCTACTTCCTCCCACCCTGGAGAGGAATGACCCAGATTTTTTTCAGCCTGATCATGTCCATTTTTGCTATTCTATTATTTTAAGCAAAATACTGTTTCCCACTGCCCAACTGCAAAACAAGAGCCATGTCCTTTAAAGAAACACACAATAAAAAGCCAGTAAATGTATGTATGTTCCCAGAATTTTCCCCTGATTTTTTTCATATATTGAATCTGAATTTAAAATACATGTAGGCATAAATTGGCTCAAGAAAGAACTGTAAAGATAACAACAATAAGGAAGTAATTAGGAATTCGGTATTTTCATTTTTATTTGTACTACCCTACCAAAAAGCTCCAACAAATACACCCTGGTGGTTTTTGTTCTGTCCTAAGCTCTGTGTGGAGCTGCCTGGATACATAACAGCTTCAACACTTCCATTCTAATATCTGGAAGGGCTGCTGCTCTGAAATGCTATAGTCACTCTAAAGTCAAAAGTCATTAATATCCCTCTCTAAAATAAAAGGCTGGACTCGTCTCCGGTGATGTCACTTTTGTCTGGGCTTCTGCATTCTCAGGGAGAACAACTTGAAATCATCAAGAATACGGTGTGTAACTCCCAAGGTGACCGGTTTTCTCACAGAAGTGTGAGATTAGGAGTGAGGAAGGAGGAAGAGGGGAGGGGGGTAGCAAGCTAGAGATTAAAGTTTACAAATAATATTAAAGATACAATTACAGAATAAATTGATGCTGTGTGATTTCTTTCTAGGAACAACATTTCAAGTGTTCTAACTTCTTTTCATAGATGAAAACATGTACTTCACGTCTGGTACATCAAAGAGGTGACCAAAACACTGTGAGTTGCCGAAACCGGTTTGGCTCAGTGGATAGAGCGTCGGTCTGCGGACTGAAGGGTCCCAGGTTCGATTCCGGTCAAGGGCATGTACATTGGTTGCGGGCACATCCCCAGTGGGGGATGTGCAGGAGGCAGCTGGTCAATGTATCTCTCTCATTGATGTTTCTAACTCTCTATCCCTCTCCCTTTCTCTCTGTAAAAAATCAATAAAATATATTTAAAAAAAAAAACAAAACACTGTGAGCTATGACTAGCGTTATTGTTTACTTGGCGCATGGTGCCTCTACTTTGACAGAAAGGGTGTGTATTCCCAGTTAAAAAGTATCCAATCATGCCAAAACCGGTTTGGCTCAGTGGATAGAGCGTCGGCCTGCGGACTCAAGGGTCCCGGGTTCGATTCCGGACAAGGGCATGTACCTTGGTTGCGGGCACATCCCCAGTAGGGGGTGTGCAAGAGGCAGCTGATCGATGTTTCTCTCTCATCGATGTTTCTAACTCTCTATCCCTCTCTCTTCCTCTCTGTAGAAAATCAATACAATTAAACAAAAAAAAAAAAAAGAAACAAAAGAAAGAAAAAAAGTATCCAATCACATTTTAACCTGGAAAAAAACCTTTCTTGGCCCAAGACTGAATTCTTTGCAAGGTGGTGATTTGTACCAAATAGAAACGCTGAATCTGACATCACTGCATTAAAAAAAACAGATCGGATTTAACTGTTTTTTTCCTTAACCACCACAACAAAAATAAGGAAATAAAGAGTCCAATTATTTCAGAGTAGAGTTTGGACAAAACCACAGCTTCTAAAATTAAAACCCCAGCCATGTTGCATGCGGAAAAATGTAAACTGTTCATGAACACTGCACCATATCAGTTTCTACTCCAGATGGTTCTCTGTCGGGCTGGCAACAACTCAAGAGCCTGACGAAAAGGTGCAGGCATATGTCTTGTGTTTAAGATGGAAAAAAGAAACAAAAAGAGAAGGGGGGCTTCATTTTATAAACAATTTGGTGAAAATTACAATTTCGTTTGGGACCAATTCAGCCCAGGTGCTAAGAACAGAATAAACAGGCAATACACGAAGGCAGACAGGTCAGGCTTCTGTGGGAATTACATCCTTGGTTACCTTTAGAACTGCATTTTAAAATACACAGAGATATCACTGTTGTTGTGCACACATGTTCTCCTTCTGGCTTTTTAAATGTTAATCTTCTATTCTCACATAATAAAATAATGTAAGTCAAAGCCTGGGGCCCTTTGTGTCTCTTTTTAATTTTCTTCGGCTGCAATTTTAGTACCTGAACTGCTTATCCCTAAATGTTTTTCCTCCTACCCGAGGTCCTAAAGGTCCTCCTTTTAGGCTTAGCAGATCCTGCTTTATATTCTGATTTTACTTTTGAGGATAACGTCTCCTAGAATCTGGAACACGGATTCAGCACTAACAGGCTCAACAACTTCCTTTCCAATATTAGCTTTAAAACCCTGATGGTGACAATACACCTGTGCCTCTTTATTCTAGCACTATGACCTTACTAGAGAAACCGTGGACACGTTTAACACAAAATCCCACCTGAAACCTTCGCTTGGGAAACATATATGGGATCCGAGTTTCTACTTATCAGTAAGTAGATCATCAAATATACATCCAAATACTAACAGTAGTTTTCCCTGGGTGGTGGGCTCATAGGTAATTTTTATTTTTTTTCTGTGTTTGTTAAAGAGCAAAAGGTCTTTCAAGTATTCTACAATAAGCAAGTAAGATTTCTGTAATCAGGGAAAATCTGACTAAAAATATTTTAAGGAACATATAAACACGAATGGAGCTTTAAAATCCATCCAGATGACAGTCCCTGCCCTTCTAAAGCTGACAGTCAAAGGATTATATATAATTAGAGGCCCGATGCATGAAATTCGTGCAAGGGGCTCTGCCGGAAGGATGTCCGGTCTAATTAGCATATTACACAGCTCTGCCTGACAGGCACAGTTACTGCTACTTGAGTGTTGAGGGGCATCCACATGGTGAGAGCAGCTTTAGTTCTAAGAATTTCTTTAGTGGACAGTTGCTCTGAAGCTGTTTTCTAATATTCGTGAAAATTCCAGACAGTTATTTTAAGCCTAAACATACCCGCTTTTGAAGCAGTTACTCAGGTATCAATGACATCTTCATCTATTTACAGATATAAAATTAAACTCAAGAAAGGAAAGATGTATTTTTTGTAAAAATATAAAACTGGTTGATTAGTGAATATTCTCATGGTGGACATATCTCGCTTTTGTATGCTAGTATCCCTTCCATTGTGGAATCACTCCTACCCCTATTCTAAGTGGCAATGATGGGCTATCAGTCACAGCTCACTGCCCATTGCTTCAGATCCCTGCCGCACACCTTCCTGCCTGCTGCCACACAACAGTAGGGGCGGCAGGGGGGGGGCTCATGATTCATCCTTTAAAAAATTAGTGTATTTATTTTAGATTTTATTGAATTTATGGGGTGACATTAGTTAATAAATTTATATATGTTCTAGTGTTATAATACATCATCTGTATATCTGCATAAAGGGGATCAAATAGTATATGATGACGAAAGGAGACTTGACCTTGGGTGGTGAACACTCATGACTCTTCTTGGTCAAAGGGACCTCATTTCTCCTGGCAACAGTGACTGAAAGTCAGCTTCATTTCCTAGGATTGATCTACAACCCCTAGAAGAAAAAAGATTATTTTTTCCCCTGGGTTGCTAATCTGGAATGACATAAGCCAGGAATGGCCTGGAAAGATGAGAGGTCACACAGAGGCAGTTGTGATAGGAAAGAATGAGGTCATACTTAGAAGGCAGAAAATCTGGGATGCAGAGTCCTGATCACACTGTTGGAGCCCTTGCCCCAACTCTCCTAAATACAGCTGTGTCTCTGAACTTCCTATATGAGCCAATATGAAAGGCAAATACCAATGTGGAAAACATCAGCAGGATATATGACTAAGTATTAATCACCTTAATAATCCAAGTGCTCTGATTTCAAATTATTAAGAATAAAATAAAATAATTTGGTAGAAAAAACAAAAAAGACCATAAGTAGCACATATCTGTTTTTCATAGGTACTCAATAAAATGAAATTTATATATGGCCTCTACACTGTTCTTCACATTTCCGAATTTTCTACAATGAGAAGATATAACTGTAATAGTGGAGGAAAAACCTTAAAGTATAGGTAATAACATATAAAATTAAATTTAAGAATGTTAGGCTGGCATCCATCAGTAGGCAGGATGAATGAGTGGGGTGTAGAGTCAGTGTTGCTGAGAGAAGTCCACGGGCCAGTGTGTCCCTGAGAATAAAGAAGCATCTTTGGAGAGATGTAAACAGAATCTCCAAGGAAATACCAGTAGAGATGGGCTACAGGGGGTGAAGTTGAGTCAATGACTCCATTGCTTCCCTTCTGGGAAGATACGGGAATCCTGAAAAAGACAGAGGGGTATTGAGGAAGAGCTGACTTAGAAAAAGGGAAGGAAGTATACTGGCTCAGGTTAGTATACTAGAACCATAGAATGGAAGAGAAAAAAGGGACCTTAGATTCACCTAAAGAAACTCCTATTTTATGAGGAGCATCCTGAGATAAGCAAGCTAAGTGACTTACATTCGGGTTACATATCTAGGGGCATATTTAGCAGTTGAAATAAGGCCCCCTCCCCACTTTTCACCCAGACCCCATCTCTCCTATCTGGCATATAGCTATGCGGTTAAGAAAACTACCCTGTATTCTATGCAATCCATTTCTTCTTTCTCTTGACTGAGACATTTATATAACACCTAATATGAAGTTAAGAATCAGCAATAATTAATCTCTGTCACCCACACAATTATGATTATTGGCATCATGTGTAGACACAAAATTAAGTGATACAGACAGTATGTCTTACGCATTTTGCACATAAAAATATCAGTGCAAAAAGATCCATTCCAGTGTCTTAGTTAAGAATGACGTTCTAATGATGTGGCATGGAAAAATTAAATACTTGAGAAAGTAATTTGTAGTGACCCCTTAATATGTTAGCAAAATTACTTAACTAGTTTGCCACCGTAATAGGCAGCTCTAAATATCTGTCTTCACAGTTTGTGATATATTTTAAATATGAACTAAATATTTTAAACTTCACTGGATATAGCTTTTTGTAATATGTGCTGCGGTGAACTATTTTAATATGCTGGACAGTAAAACTAAATGTAGCAGTTCCAACATTTCTCACGGGAGTGATTTAGGGCAGACATATGTTCTTCATCAGAGTTTCCAGCAGAAATCTTAGAAATCTAGAGGGGAAAAAATAGACCCTATTTATACCAAACAGTGTTGCAAACCATAATGGAAAACAACAGTATGGTTTTTGTTTTGCTTTGCTTTGGCAGCCCTGAAACAAGAAATCCGAAATGTGAAGTGAAGGTGTATTCCTAATAAAAAGTCTAATACTGAATGCCACAATAACTGAAAGCCCATAAATCAGAACCAAGAGATGAGACAGACTCCCTTCTGAAATGAATTTTCCCTACATCCTGAAGTCCTCCTTCAGCCGAGTGTGTGGATTCTACAGTCATGATTTTGTACACTGTCACTTACGATAATGAGCTAAAACTTCTGTTCAAGAGTGGGTAACATGAAGACTGGTGATGCACTTTTAGGATCACTCTTCCACTTACCACACCACCAGCCTTGTCACTGCCAAGCCAATAGGAATGTTCAAGGTCTAAAGAACAACTTCTCGAGGGAAAGATTTGTGAAATCTTGAAAACCGTTTTTCAACCGGAATAGTGCCCTTAGGAGCAAAAATCTGCAAAAGTGCATATTCTGAATTTGATGAATGACTGAGGGAAAGCTGTGAAATGAGGAAAGAATGCAGAGGTGATAGAGTGAAGGAAGCATACAAGGAGAAATTCGTATTAGCTCCTCATCTTTTACAATTCTCTGTTTGGAAGTACTTCATATTTTACTAAGAACACTAACTTTCTACAAGGCTAGGAAAAGTACTTGGCCAACTATGAAAAAAGCTTTGTTTGAAAAACATACCTCTACTAGCATAATAAACAAAGTGTCTATGTCTTGGGCTAATGGAGATGCAAGTTTTTATAATAAAGTGGCAGCCGTGAAGCGCAATAATAATTTATATGATCTATGATTACTTGAACTTTTCAAAAGAAGAAAGCTGTCATAAACAAATTATTGCAATAGATTTTTACCCTGGGCTATAGAATGTGGCTTTGTTTTATATGGATAAGGGTGCATGCATGTTTTCCATTGTAAAGCAGAACTTAAAGTATCATGAGCTGCCTTGCACAACCTACTGAAAACAAATGCTCATCTCCTTCCTCATTTGAAGTTGATAAAGAGACTTTCGTCTGTTAGACATCTATTTGGGAATGCAAGTGAACTCCAGCTGAGAGGTCACTAGACTACGCTTTCCTTCCCAGTGTCTTTAAGAATGGTACTTTCCAAACGGGACCTGCCTTTCCTCATTGTTATATGTGGTTAATGTGGGCAGGGCACAGGGCAATGGACAAGTGAGAAGGAATAGAGAAGCAAAAAGCTTAGGAAACAAAATGGCTCAAAATCAATACTTTAAAAACGGAATATGATTTTTAAAATCGTGGTAATTTATAGATTTTATCTAAATCAGTGTGTGAAGTTCTGATTATTCCAGTGAGAGTAACAAGAATCCGGCCATTATTTTAAGCCAAAGTTTGGGGAATTACACAATTAAGGAAGCACAGCTATAGATCTAGCTAGAAAAATACCATCCAGAATTTGAGGAGAACTTATGTACCATCCCTTCCTCAAAATTTAACTCTTCACATTTCAGTGCCAATGCCTTAGTCCCAGTGTCTGCTCCTTGTGGTGGGAAGCTCCTCATGGGGGTGAGTCGGACTTTTGGCTGGCTTTACTTTCCTGAGATGTCTTCCTTTCATTAAACTCAAACTGCCTCCTAGGATTTTCTGTCCAATAGAGTTCTGGGAGAAATCTACTTCCACTCAGATGGTATCTTTACAGAATCTATTTGGAAAGAAAACCTATGTTGCCTCACCGGTAAATTTATGCCAGATTAACATTTAAACAAAAGTGATTTTTTTTTCCCTTTAGTTAAAAGAAGTCAAAAAAGGAGGTCACTAGGTCCCTTCCTTTGGCTTCTGATAAAACTGTAGAGTATCATTTCATCCGCCTGGAGATCTTTCAGATTTCTAGTAAGTCCTAGAGTAGAGATTCAAAGGCTTCCCTTTGTAATCAATACCTGAGGCAGTATCTCGTATAAAAATTACAACCTGGAAACCCACAGGCTGCATTCTGGCCTTCAGTAACATTTTTGACTCATACAGTGTTTTAGAAAAATGAGCCAATTTCTTAAAATTGGTTAATTTTAAATTTAAAAAATTCAGATTTCTGATTTCTCTCTTTCTTCCTTTTTTTTTTTTCTTTTTTTTTTTTGCCAATCCATCTGCTGACTATGGGTGCCCTGGCTGGGAATCAAACCAGCAACCTTTTGGTATATGGTATGATGCCCAACCAACTAAGCCACACTGGACAGGGCTTGATTTATTGATAGAGTGGCAACATCAGATTCATGCTCTCCTGGCAACAATTAGAGAATCCCCAGTTTGACACAGTCCCCACCACTCCCTATTGCCTCCTTCTTTAAGACTGAATATCCTTTGCTAATTATTATTGTACTAGAGGCCTGGTGCATGAATTTGTGCATGGGTGGGGATCCTCAGGCTGGCCTGTGGGGATCAGGCTGAAACCCATAGTCCAACACCACCTGCAGCTCCTACCTGCCGCTCCCGCTCATCCTGGCCCCACTGCGCCTGCCACAGGCTCACGCCCAATCAGTACAGATCAGGAGAGGCTCGCGCTGCCACAGCAGCACTCACCAGCCATGAGCCCTGCGTCTGGTGCCCTCCCAAGGGGCGTGGCCAGCAGGATCAGGCCAAAACAAGCTCTCTGACATCTCCCAAGGGGTCTCGGAGTATGAGAGGGCGCAGGCCAGGCCAAGGGACCCCACTGGTACACAATTGGGGCTGGAAAGGGACCACGGGAGGGCTCCAGGGCATGTCCAGCCCATCTCGCTCAGTCCCAATCAGCCAGACCCCAGCAGCAAGCTAACCTACCAGTCAGAGCATCTGCCCTATCGTGGTCAGTGCATGTCATAGCAAGCAGTTGAGCAGCCTTAGCATATCATTAGCATATTATGCTTTGATTGGTCGAACTGTTGACTGGTCACCGGACGACTGGACACTTAGCATATTAGGCTTTTATTATATAGGATTTTCACAGTTGTTTTTCTAAAACCTAACCCATTTTACTTATTTATATTACTTGATGGTCCTTATATGCACTTGAATTTGAAACTCCTATTGTAACCCATTGTTTCAAACATTTGTAAAGTATGGGGATACCATGTAATTATGCTCTTGGTATCTGTCAATTGAAAGATACAAAGAAAAAATTCTATAACCTCAACAATACCTCTAAATGAATTTATATATTATAAATCACAATAGCACCACAGATATTTGCATATTCATATGTGACAAATAATACTTAAGTGTATGGGTGATGTATAAAGCACACATGAAGCAGTGAACCTTTTGCTCTAAGTCTTATATTTTCCCAGGGGTCCATGAGCCCAAGCTTGGGACTCACTGGTCCAGTAAAAAGAATTCTAGTGGGAACCAGGAGAGACAGTCCAGTTTCATCCTTGTATTGAACAGGCTTTTGGCTGGTGATTTGAGGTAAGACAGCCTTGATTTCTCATGTGCAAAGTGAACAGCCTAGATAATTAGAGAACCTTTCCACCTATAAAACATAATAATATATGTGTGTGAGTCCTTACACATATCATAAACCCAGGCAACTACAGGACCTCCCAAGAATGTACCTAGGTTTTACCTAAAAACAAAAGGTTTATTAGAGAGGGAACTGCCATGGGAAAATGTGAACACAGTGAAAAATGCAACTTCACTATTTCCAAATGTCGATACAATTTTATATTCTCTCCCAAACCATGTTTAAAATACTAGCAGTATATTTGTGAATAAATTATCTCAAAGAGAACTCAGCATTATAGATATTATCTCAGTTGAGTTCAGATTTGGAGTGTATTTTTTAGACTTGAGTTTATTGGCTCAAACTTATATATTCTTTTCATATCAAAAGAGATACTGTATATGAAAATTCTTTGAATACTACATTATTATCTAGGGTTGTCAGATGTTATAATGCTATTATTACCTGATATTTCCCCAATCCTTGTCTATACAAGATTCTATTTGACAGACCCGATTCAGTAATCTGAAATTCATTGTTCACAGATGTCATTTAATACCAAGTCATCATAGCATTAAAATTCACACATTTTGGATGCTTAGTTATATTTTATATAATATTACATTGTTTTGTAGTGTTTTCTGTGTTTGTGTTGTCTCAAAAATGACCAAAAGCTCTTTGAAAAGAGATATTGCCTGATGAAAATATTGGTGGTGACAACAATAAAATAACAATAATGATAAAAATAATGATGACATGCCGAAACCGGTTTGGCTCAGTGGATAGAGCGTCGGCCTGCGGACTGAAGGGTCCCAGGTTCGATTCCAGTCAGGGGCATGTACCTTGGTTGCGGGCGCATCCTGAGTGGGGCGTGTGCAGGAGGCAGCTGATCGATGTTTATCTCTCATCGATGTTTCTAGCTCTCTATCTCTCTCCCTTCCTCTCTGTAAAAAATCAATAAAATATATTTTTAAAAAAATAAAATAATGATGACAGATAACATATACTGATGACACATAAGGCACCAGGATCTGTACCAAGCACTTTGAAAATTTTATCCCATGAGTTTGGTACTGAGATCCAGAGTCAGAACCAGACCTCAGGTCCTGGTCCGGAGATAGAAACATCAATGATGAGAGAAAATCATCGACTTTCCCCTACTGGAGATCAAGCCCACAACCCAGGCATGTGCCCCGATAGGGAATCGAACTGTGATCTGGTTCATGGGTTGATGCTCAACCATTGAGCCACACCAGCAAAGCTACTATATGCCTTTTACTTTCATCCTTTCTCACCTCTTGATTGAAGCATGGATACAATATTGCAAGAAAAAGTGCCCATCATAGGACCATGATGACAGAACCATGCCTTCAAGGAGGAAGGAATGGAGGGAAGGAGAAAGGGAGAAAGAAGCCAGAGAGAGTCCTGCTGCCTGTCTTTGATCTTTTTGTAGAGAAAAATAAATCCCTCTTTGTTAAGCTAATTTGGTAAATTTTCCATTACATATATCCAGGTGCAATCCTAATGCAATAATACAGTAACTGATAATCTCAAGTTAGAAACAGGTAGTAAAAGAAGAGTCTAACAAATGTTAAGTTACAGTTTCTATGGCATTAGTATGGCTCTATCTTGAACCACCTAAGTTTTAGATAATCATTCATTTCCTAGCTTTACTCTAAACATCACTTAATATATCTAACCCCTATTGACCTTTTCTTTAAAGATAGTATTAAAATTCGGGAAAATAAATCCATGAGTAATATAAAAATTGTTTACCAAAAATAAATTTTTCCAAAATAGTTTGGGATATTAAAATCCATATGCAAGTTTTGTTTGTCTTTGCTTCTGATTCCAGAGTCTTCTGACCAACCAGTCTTAGCACACTGATTTGCCCCTAATAGGTTCCAGGTGTGCCAAGCTGTTGCTTCACTTCAGTTCACAGGTCAACTGGGTAGGCCTAGAGTGGCCAGAGCCCCCAGGGCTAGTTGCCTCTGTCCACAAGAGTCCTGCCTATTTGCCTCAGTATACTATGCAAACCTTCTCACTGCCTGTGTGCATCACAATGCACTGCCCTATATGACAACTAGATGCTATCAAAATAATAACATCAAGGGGAAAAATGACCTATTAACAATACTACATGGATCAAAAATTAGCTCACACACATAACATTGTTTTGTTCTCGAAAAAATCATGAGTGGCACTCATGTTTATTATTATCAAAGATGGGTGATTTGTCCCATAACACATACTGCTAGGAAATGACAGAGCCAGGACTTCTGAATCAAGGATTTCTGCCTCTGAGCCCTATGCGTTCCTGTAGGATGCCATTCCAAGTCTGTACAGATCTTTAAAATTCGCATTTTGAGTTCATTCTCTGAAAAGAGTTCAAATGGTTTTCCTTAGTTTTCTCTTATGATTGCCATGCAAACACTAATGTATATGGAAACTGATACCCTCTTTGAACTTAGCAAGACTGAGAAAGGACGACATTAAAGGAGATATTTAGGCCACACCAATTTTCTTTCTTCAGTTCCCATTGCTGACACCCAGAGAGCCAACCCTTGTTATTTTGTGTAAGTAGAAAAAGAGAGTTTTTGCCTACCACTCTCCCAAAAAGTATCTAATAAAAAGAAAGTAGTAGGTTGCCATTGATCATGCTGAAGTTTTGTTTTGATTTGCCAATTACAATTTTTCATTGTCCTTTCCATAAAGGGAAGAATAGGGAGAAAGAAAAGAAATTGTCAAAATTAAATTACATATCTAACATACAAAAGGAAATATGAATTTTACATACAAAGCAATTATTGTCAAGAGATATTACTGAAATAACAAAAGTTAAGTTTGCTTAGTCCTGTCTTAGTAAAGTTAGACAACCAATAGATTTCAATGACTAGAAATGATAATTTAATTTCTTTATAGCAATGCAGAAATAAAGAGGATACATGCATAAAAATAAGAAGGTATACAGAAACATCTATAAGTAACTATTATAGACAGATTCAAGTGCACAACCAACATCTAAAATATTAACCAAATGTTAATTCACTGTTCAGAAAACAAGAACATGGTGGAATGGTTGAGCGTGCATGGCTTAACACAATAAGTGTAAGCAAGTCTAAGTGAGAGAATATAATAAATGCAGGGGTTATGGAAGTGAGGTAGCAGCAGGTTTAGAATTTTGTGTTTAAAGACGTGGGCTCTAGATCCTGAACACCAGGATTCAAATCCTGGCTCTATCACTCAGCAATTGGGTGATAATAACATGCTTAGGTTTTTAAGTGCAGAAACAGTGTTGTTCTCTTGATCCTATCAACAGTTAAGAGTAGTAAAATTATAGCATTTTATAAAAAGTAGAATTCTTATATTGACTCATTGCTTATTTTCAATAATACTTTTTAACCAACTCTTTATCACCTACAAAATGTGCACAAGGCATAAAACAAATTCTGCCACCCAGTAACAAATAAGCCTAGACTAAGTTGGAATAACATAAGCACAACCCTGTGGGCAAGTTCATGGTAAAAAGCCAGGCTAACCTAGTTCAACAATAAGCACATTTGAAAGCAATTCGATTCTTCCAGTTCATAGTGGGTATCCCATCCTATTCCTCAAGACTGAGTCACGACAGCCGCAACACTACCCTATTACCTGTTATCATGGGATGCAGATTACACATTCTCCTCAGCAGCTAGCTGCAAACATGAACCCTACTTCTCAGGACACGACTTTACAACCTACGTAACGAGGGGATGTCTAACCGGCAAAGTCAAAGTCTATCTTCAGAAGTCCAGTCCTTTTGGTGTGCACAGAGGTTGATTAGTGCATGTGTGTTCCACTGGTAAGTTCACTTGAGTCAAATTTAAGTACCATATCTTACCCACCCAGTTTAAGCTGTACATGCAAAGTTAATCCAGGGAGAAATGTATACTCAGTATTACAAAATACGGTGTCTCTAAAAATTTTAAATATACTAAAATTCCACAAATTCTTAATTCTTCGACTGCTACACATACAAATTTTCCTAATACAAACATGAATGTACAGAAGTGTTTTAAAATGTGAAATCACAGTTAAAAGCAAGCAAAGGCAATATCCTGAGCAATCACAAATATAGAAACTAATAAAGAATGAAATGCTAGGTCAATAAACACCTCGAGCAAATATTAAATGAGTACTTGTACAGCATGACTTCAATTCCCAAAATAATAAAAGAAACTACTAATGTTACAGAAAAGCTATCCAAATAGCCTCAGCTAAAACACACCATCTTTGTTGTCTGTTTCTGAAATTACACATTTCAAGAATAACCTCCAATTAAATTCTTGTAGCATTCAATTTTACTTTTAATCAAATCACTGTTCTTAGCACTGTATAAACCATATTAAAGCTTCAATAATCGTCTATAGCCAAACACAAGTAATCACATCTAGTGCTGTACCTAAATGAAATGGGAACAAATTCCACACGTTTTCCTTAAGTAGATTTTAAGTTGGCAAACAGGTTCTACACTAAGCAAGGAAACGGCTCATTTCTGTGGAAACTTGATTCGGTTTCCATCTCATCAGAGTTTCATTTTCCATAACCACACATAGGAAAGGTCAGCGGTGGGCAAGAAGGAGAACGCACATGCGTGGGAGCAATGTGGATGCCCCCCAGGGAGGAGCAACAGGGGACAGGAGGAAAAGCTGGCAGATACACCAGCTGCCTCAGCAGAGCCTTCCTGAATGGAGAGGTCTACAAACACCTACACACACATCCATTAGTGAATGGAAACTCGGTATGTTTTTAAAGCATTTAAGTTTTATGGGTAAGTTTTAATAACACCTGACTTTCAAACAGAACCAGGCTCAGTCCATACTAATTTCTGTAAATGATACTGGAATTTACAGAAAATAAAAATATTGAATTTGATACAGAATAAAACAAATGAATGTCTCTCTGGGTGATATCACAGTTCTTACTAGAAGTGAAAAGTTAGATTTTTATGATATTTAATTTTATATTTCTCCCCAATTAACATAGTCTACTTTACTAGGATGTTTGGGTATTGATTAATTAATTCAGATTCAAAATGAAATATGAGAAATCAAAATAGGAAGCTACTCTGGAATATGGCAACTTTTTAATCCTATAAGATTGTATAATATCTTAGGAAAACATTTTTTTTTAAGTTTTAAATGACAATACCAAAGAGAATATGTCAACAAAAACCCTTTGAGTAGGATGCACCACATTTTATATTCTCTTTTAAGATGTTATGACCTATGAGTATTTTGCTAACTTAACAAGGATATGGCTCTAAGGAATATGAATTCTGACAAGCAACTAGAAGCCATTTCACTCCCACGACTGGAAAAAAATATACTGCAGTGAGAACCTCTGATCCTAAAGGCTAGCTAGCATCCATCAGACCTTATGAAATTCCAAACCATTCCAAAGAACATGGCTACATCCTCTTTCTTAAATGGCTGTTATTATTTTTATTTTATTATTGATTTTAGAGAGAGGAAGGGAGAAAGAGAGAGAGAGAAACATGGATGTGAACGAGAAACATCCCTTGCAACCTGCGTTTGTGCCCTGACCGGGAATCGAACCTGCCACCTCTTGGTATACGGGACGACGCTGCAACAAACTGAGCCACACCAGCCAGGGCTGAAGTGGCTTTTATTTTTAAACCTGTTTTCTGTATCACTGATGTTTATGTATTATATCTTTGTTAAGCACTCACGTGTGATTTTTTGCAGCAAAGGCGACAACTCAGACTCCTCACATAAGACTTGAGCCAGTGCTTTCTTCACTTTTTCTTCTGTTTCAGCCAGGTCTTTGTCCTCTGTGAACTCTCCAGTGACAGAATAAATGTATATGAAGAGGACCAACAGCTCTTCTGGGCTGTAGTCATCATTGGTCCTTTGATTCGAAGGCTTAATCAGGGGCAGCAGCTGATTTAACACAACAGGCATCGTCGACTCCCCGATGCTCTGAAATAAAAGGTGGTAATGTGAAAATACGTCAAGCTTGTACAAAGATGTAATTTATGCACTACATCACATAGGATGCTTAGATGTTCACTGTCTAGATTGCTTCTTATTTGTTTGTCTCGTCCTGGAGAGAATACTGCATGAAGTTTGGTATTAGAGTTGTAGTTGTTTTGAAAGGTCTGTTTTATTTTTTTGTTAATCCTCACCCAAGGTTATTTTTTCCATTGATTTTTAGAGAGAGTGGAAGGGAGGGGAAGAGACACAGAGAGAGAAACAAGTGTGAGAGAGCAACATCAATTGGTTGCCTCCTACCCATGGGGATTGAGCCTGCAACTGAGGAGGGATGTGCCTTTGACCGGAATAGAACCTGGGACCTTTCGGTCTGCAGGCCAATGGCTGAGCCAAAATGGCTAGGGTGAAAGATCTATTTTATAAAACACCTAGTCCAGTTGTAGACCCTTTTATATTATCTTACATATTGCTTAAACAGAGTCCACTAGTTTCAAAATTAAAAATACAAGTACTTCAGACACTAGAAATTTAAAGTAAAATTAATGTATTTGTAAATGATTACAAATAAATATCTATATATCCAAATGAGTGTTGATACTCCTTCAAAAGAATGACATCAGCTTTTGCAGCATATTCTTTTTAACATTCTCTATATTGGTAAATATCAGTCTGAATAGGTGTTGTTGTTTTAATATAATAATGCGAAGCCATTTTCTTCTAATTCTGGTGAATAGAATAAGGGATCAAGCTGGGTAATGTCATTTGGGGTTCGAGATATCTTTGGGTTAGTATGAAGGTAATTCACCTAATACCTTGAAAACATTTTTGCTTTTAGCTCTTCCACCAATTTCTTAAGTGATAGTTAGCAGAGAATTTCAAAATTCCTCGCATGTGAAAATAGTATTGCATTACTGCAGTAACTGCATAACTTACAAAGCACTATGCACATTTGTAGTACCGATTCTGAGATTTTGGATGAATAGATAAATCCCCATTCTAAATAGTGTGATTTAATTTCATCTATAATATAAAATAACTCTATAAAATAAAACTTAACTATCTGTATTTATATTAAAACCAGGGGACAAATAATCACCATTTGCAACTTTCACATTATCCATTCAAGAAGTATGAATTGAGCATCTACTCTATCTCAGGTACTATTCTAGGTCTGCGGATACAGCAGTGAACAAAACAAATCCCTTGCTCTCATAGAGCTTACAGTCTAGTTGGGGGAAATAGACAATTAAAAAGCTAAAGAAGCCCTAACAGGTTTGGCTCAGTGGGTAGAGCGTTGGCCTGCAGACTGAAGGGTCCCAGGTTCGATTCCGGTCAAGGGCATGTACCTTGGTTGCGGGCACATCCCCAGTGGGGAGTGTGCAGAAGGCAGCTGATCGATGTTTCTAACTCTCTATCCCTCTCCCTTTCTCTCTGTAAAAAAATCAATAAAATATATATATATTTTTAAAAAGCTAAAGAAGTAAAATATAAAATATATTAGATGATGGTAGAATAGAGAATAATAAAGCAGGAAAGGAAGATGGGACTTCAGGGTGTATGTTTATGGCGGTGAACATGCACTATTAAAGAGGAAAAGCCATGTGAATATGGGAGCATTGGAATAAAGAAAGATCTATGAAACTCTCTCTCCTTCTGAATGAAGTTGCAGCAAGCAGCGGAATGTGACTCTGTATTGGGATGACTACCCAAAACAAGCTTTTCTTGTCAAGTCACTTTTACACCTGGAAAATTTTGTATATATCATGTCAAGGTTATGGTTCACAATTATATTATTTGGTACACGAAAAACAGCTGTTATTTATTTCCACTAAAAATCTTGGATGTTCACAATGTATCACACAAAATAAAATGTAAGTCTTTGGAATGAATAAAGTACAGATGAATAAAGAACAGAACAGAGATTTTACTGTTACATGGTGACAAGACACCATTCATCAAGTATAAACACACCCACTTCTCAAAGGAAACACTGAAAGTTTTGAAGGATCCTAGAATTGTTCTATAGCTTCAGGATTCTCTTTAAGTATTCTTTCTTTGCTTTACAAGCTGCCAAAAGCAATTTAAAACAAAGGAGCTGTGTTGTTGGCCTGTTAAAAGAGGGGTTGTGGGGTTTGTGGTATTTTCTTTCTTTCTTTCTTTCTTTCTTCTTTCTTTCTTCTTTCTTTTCTTTCTTTTTTTTTTTTTACTTTTTACTCTATCTCCAACTCCTTGGATGACATTAAGCAGATTCCTTCATTGTTTTATAACCCATTTCTAAAAAGCAAGTGTATACATCAAATATTTTTCCTATAGAAGGCCTATGAATCTCTCCCAGAACAAAAGGATTTTTTAAGGGATAGTTCTAAAAAGAAAAACATAGTAGGACAATCATTATAATCATTTGAAAGGACTCACTCACTCACATCTGTCCATCAGAGCATCACTCCCAAATTGTAAATCTAAGATATGTTTTACTAGAGAGCGAAATCCCTTAGTAGTGTCACTCCAGCAGATTTCCATTGGCTAGGTAATACCTGAGCACACCAATTCCTAAAATTTCATTCTCATCTGCTCACTACATTCCAAGAAGTTAATTATGGAGTTGAATACAAAGCCAAAAGTACTCATCAGTCAGAAAGAGGCATGTGATGCAGAGGAAGTAAAGAGGCTCCATCTCAAACAGCCTGAGTCCAATCCTGACTGTTCCTCTGTCTAGTTCCTTAGCCTCTTATAACCTCTTTATCTCTAAAAGGACATGATATAATTAGAGGATGGCTGAGCTTTTAAATTATATTTTTGTCAAGTGCTCCATTTTCACTCTCCCCCCCTCCACCTCCCTCCCCAGAGAAGACAGCAAATCATGTTCTTACTGTTGGTTACACAGCAAAATATAAGAGAGAAAAAAAAAAAAAAAGCTTTACTATGGAAGCAAATGTAGATACAGAAATACTGCAGACATGTGTGCAACATGGACTGCTATACATAACACATTTCCTAACTCTGTCCACTAGCAGGTTCTAGAAGCAGTGACACCCGAGTAGCAATGAGCACGCCCAGTGGTCAGATCTAAGTTTCTAATATCCTATATAATAAAAGCCTGATATGCTAAGTATCCGACCGTTCATTCAACCGGTTGACCAATGGCTATGATGTGCACTGACCACTAGGGGGGCAGATGCTCCAACCAGTTTAGCTTGCTCCTGGGGTCCAGCATATCAGGACTGGGTGAGAAGGGCTGGACATGCCCTAGAGCCCTCCCGCGGACCCTCCCCAGCCCCAATCATGCACCAGTGGGGTCCCTAGGCCTGGCCTGTGCCCTCTCGCAATCTGAGATCCCTTGGGGGATGTCAAAGAGCCAGTTTCAGCCCAATCCCCGCTGGCCAGGCCGAGGGACCCCACTGGTGCATGAATCCATGCACCAGGCCTCTAGTTCCAAAATAAAAGGAAACAGGGATCCTTGGGGAAATGGCTAATTCTAAGGATGGGTCAGGGAAAATACAAGAGGAACCTGGGAGATCTTGCAGTGCCCGAAAGTAAAGGAAGTCCTGAAAAGAACAACACAGTAACACAAAAGAATGGTGGCAAGTCAAAAGGAGACAGGAGATAACTGGGAGACCTCCCAGCGGCCAAAGCTGAAACAATTTGAGCAAGAAAATTAAGTTGTAATGGATTATAATCCATAGTATAGAATAAGTGTGCATCATGCCATGCTGATATAAATAAGTGAGTGCATTAATTAGTAAATGTAGGAGAAGAGAAAAATCTTCCTTACAGAAAAGTCCCAATGTGACAGCTAATGCGAATACACCCCACCTGGAGGTAGAGCTCAGTATCCCCACCTCATGAGTGTGGGCTGCACATGATGACTTGCTTCTCAAAAAATCATGGATAAAAAGGGGAGGGAGGAGTCATTGACCTTAGCCAGAAGATCAAGATTAATATTACCAGTGATAAGTCATATTGATATTGTATCCCTACTATGATGTGATGAGAATGACATTCATTTTTGTTTTCTCCCAAACCCAAAACCGCACGACAAAGCATCCGATAAATCCTGAGAAACATTCTACAAAATGCCTAGCTAATACTCTTCAAAACTGTCAAGGTCATAAAAAACAAGGCTGAAAAACTACCATACACCAGATGAGACTAAGGAAACAGAATGACTAAATGTAATTTGGGATCGTGAAACAGAGAAAGGACGTTAGAGGAAAACTAGTGAAATCAGAATAAAGTCTGGAGTTTATACTTAATCACAATGGACCAATGTTGGTTTCTTAGTTTTGACAAATGTACCACAGTAATGTAAGATGTTAACAATGCACTGAGGAATATATAGAAAAATCTCTGTATTATCTTGGCAACTTTTCTATACATCTAAAACTATTCTGAAATAAAACATATATTGGGAAGGAAAGAGGAAGGAGAGGGAAGGACAGGGGAGTCAGATGAGATAAACACAGGTAAATGTTGGTCTCCTTTCTGTTAGACAATTTCAGCTCCGTATGAGGAAGAACTCCTACAACTAGCACCAAGGTAAGAGACCGACTAGGGACATAATAAACTTTCCACCAATGGCAAAGGGAGGCAGGGTGATCACCTGGCAAGGATGTAACCGAGGGAATCCCATGCTACCGTGGCTTGGCAGGTAAACTAGAGCTTCCTAGTGCTATCCATAAAAGCATGGCTCCAGACTGGATAGATATTCATCTTCTGGTTTTCTCTGCTCTTAGAATGAAATACCAAGAAGGAAAGAAAAAAATCAATGATCCCCTAGATTGAAACCTTTTTAAAAGTGAAAGAAAGACTCTGAGGAGGATTAATAATGAGGATATGGAAGTAAGATTACATGCCTGGGTTTGAATCCTGGCTGTACCAGTTATTAGCTGTGTGATCTGGGGCAAGTTATTTAACTTCGCCCAGTCTCAGTTTCCTCATCTATAAAATGGATATAATACCACAAATACCTGAATATTAATCAATCCCAAACCACAGGCCCCTATTTTCATAATTCTGAATTATGTAATTAAGTAATTCTGACTATTACTTAAACAACTTTGAGGTTAAAATAGAGTAATCCCCACCATAGGGCAGGCTTTTTCAGGTTTCAAACATAAGGGTACACCCTCTTTTCTGAGGACCAATTTTGGGGGAAACACTTTCCCCTATATCTGAGAATAGACAATAATAGCTTCTGCTTCTTAAGGTTGCTTTAAAGATTTAATAATAAAAGTAAATCACATAGCCTTGCATATATTAACTATTACTCCAACTACTATCTCCTGGACTGCTTCCTTCCTCAGCAGAAGTGATGGAGATGAATGAAATACCTTCTAGGAATAGGATTTAGCAGTCTCGAAGGAGGGAGCAGCAGCCTGCAAACACTGGATGTGAAACCACATCTTGGAACTTAGCTGCAAAGTTAGTCAAAGGTGAAAGGCAATATAAACATTATTAAACATTGCCATTTAAAAAGCACACACGGGGCAAACCACAACCAAAGCAAAAAATAAAAAGACTTCTTTATGAAATGCCAGGGATTAAATTTCTTATTCATTTGCTATAAATGGGCCTACTGGTAGGAGGTGGAAGACTGGAGCTGTGTTGAGAGTGACAAAACTATTCTGTAGACTGGGGCTCCTGTTATTTTTGAATGAGTCCCCAGTAACTCCATACAAAAGGCCCTCTGTCAAATGCATATTGTCTTTAGAAAATCCAACTTTTGGACTGAATTAAAACACCTCTGCAAGGTCAGAGTCCATCTATGCAGGCACAAGGAGCAAAAGGCCATATTCTGTGTAGCTGCAGAGCAGGCTGGCTGGCTTCACACCTGCTCCTCCATGCTGCAGGTCCTGCAGACTCAGTGAAACTCTAAGCCACCCTAAGGTGCTGCAATTCCTCCAAGCTCCTGCTCGGTCCCAGGCACGCTGCCAGAGAGGGCCTGAAGGAGTGCCTAAGGCCAAACTACCCCACAGCATCATTTGCCATCCTTGCATTGAGACTTGCCACTAGGCCTTAAATTCCCATAACAAGCCATTCTGCTTCTTTACATGTCCCAGGCAAAACGCAAATCTTGATATGTGTAAAGATAACTCATTGATGTACTTATGCATTCTTTGTTGTGTACATACAATGTGCCAGGTACTGTGATATACTCTGAACATACAAAGAACAAAGGAAGATACATGATTCAAGAGCTTACAGGAGAGTGGGAGTAGGAGTAAACAGTAGTGAGGATGCAATAATCAATGCTTTAGTAGAGCTATTTGTTCACTTCAGAAAGACAGCAAAGGAACACCTAAATCCTGGAAGAGGTGGCACCGCAATTGCGTCAAATAATCAACCCCTAATATGAGGAAGGAGCAAAGCTCTGAGCAATGAGATAGGATCCTTCCTTCATTACTTTAACAAATTTTTAATGCACACTTACTAAAATTGTGTGCTAGGCAGAAAAATGGCTCCCCACAGAAGCCCAAACTCTAGTTCCCAGAATTGTAAATATGTTACCTTATATGGCAAATGGGATTTTTGCAGCTGTTTGAGTTACAGATCCTGAGACGGGGAGACTAGCCTGCATTATTGGGTGACCCCCATCTAATCACATGAATCCTTAAAGCAGAGGGCCTTTCCCGCGGTTAGAGGGAGATGCAATGATGAAGGGTCAGAAAGAAGCAACACTGCTGGCGTTGGAGGTGGAGGAAGTGGGCCACGAGCCAAGGAATGCTGGGGCCTCTAGAAGCTGGAAAAGACAGGGAAACAGATGCTCCCCTAGAGCCTCCAGGAAGAGATGCAGCGCAGCCAACACCTTGATTGGAGTTCAGCGAGTCCGGTGTCAAACTTCTGACCTACACAACTGTAAGATAGTAAATGTATGTTGCTTTATGCCACTAGGTTTGTGGTGGTTTGCTGTATCAGGAATAGGAAACGAATACAAGTAGTTTGTGTAAGGAAGGGCATGAGAAGCTCCACATCAGGGCCCACGGTCCAGAGAAACTGGTACACAGTGGAATTCCATAAATAATTGTCAAATAAACAAATGGACAAGAAGAACAAGCGTGAAGGTGCCTGGGTGGTACCTTCCTTTTCCATCTGTACCACTAGGGGTCTAGTGAGTGCCTCCAGGGATGTCACAGAAAGGGGAGGCATGGAGACACATCAAATTTAAAATTTGCTACCTATCAGTTTCACCTAGAACTAGTTAGTTCAAAATCAAGTAATCTTGATCAGGCCCAGCATAGTCATGTAGGACAGTGATTTTTTTAAAGTGTGGTCCATACACTCAAAATCCCAGAGACCTTTTCAAGACGTTCACAAAGTCAAAACTGGTTTTATAATAATCCTAGACATTCTTTGCCCTTTTCATTGTGTTGACACTTACGCTAAGAGTGCAAAAATAATGGGGGTAAGATTGCTGGTACCTTAACACAGATGAAGGAGAGTGGCTGCAAACTGTGCTAACAGGCACTGTAGTCTTTATCACTATGCTATGTACTCAGAGTTGGATTTTTTTAAAAGCCAATTTCACTTAAGAATGCTCTTGATTAAGCAGTAAAAATTAATCTTACAAAATGTCAACCCTTAAAGGTCTCTTTAATATTCTGTGTACTAAAATAGGAACTATGCATGAAGCACTCCTGCTATACACTAAGTGCAATGGTTATCTGGGGGGAAAAGCGCTTACGTCATTATTTGAGTTGTGAACTGAACTAATGGTTTCTCTCATGCAATAGCATTGTTAATTGAAAGAATTTCAGATAGAGAAATTATGATTATTAAGACTTGGGCATTTGCCAAACATTTTCTCGAAAATGAACAAAGTGACCTTGTTCCTTCAAGAAAAACAACTGATATATTTATTGCCAATGATAAAATTCTGCCTTTTAAGCAAAAAAATCAAACTTTGGAAACTTGTATTTGCCAGATTCTCTACACTTAAAGACTTTCTGTTGAGATTAATGGTGACATTAAAAATGTGATTTTTTTGAATTGCATAATGAAATGTATCAACATTTGGAAGATCTGCATAACTCAGTGAGCCAATATTTTCCACATGACCAAAGTATGATGTAAGAAAATCAGTCATAGGTAAAAGATCCATCCAAAATAAAAGATAAACGAGAGAATTTTAATACTAAATAGTACAAAAAGCTCATTGATATGGTTTCCAATCCCACATTACAACTTACCTTTAAGAAATGACTACTTTTATCTGCAAACATCTGAAAAGGCTATCAAAATATGCCTCCTTTCACAATCACACATCTGCATGAGGCTGTATGTTCTTCATATAGTTCAACCAAACAACATATGGCAGAATATTAAATGAGGAGGCAAATACAAGAATCCAGTTGTTTTCTATTCAGTGAGACATTAAAGAGATTTGCACAAATATAAACCAATGACATTCTCACTTATTTTTTACTCTATTTCCCCCGCCCTTTTTTAAAAAAAATTAATCCTCACCTGATTTAAGTAACCTATATTGCTTAAATATTTTTCCATTGATTTTTAGAGAGAGTGGAAGAGTGAGGGAAAGACAGAGAGAAATATCGATGTGAGAGAAACACATCGATTGGTCTCCTCCTGCACATGCCCCAACCAAGGCCTGGGCCAGGGAGGAGCCACAACTGAGGTACATGCCCTTGACCAGAATCGAACCCAGGACCCTTTGGTCCGCAGGCCAATGCTCTACCCACTGAGCCAAACCGGCTAGGGCTCTTTTCCCCTTTTAATGGCTAAAATGCAGATGAAGTGATAGTAGGCACTATCTTCTTTGAGAGGAAAGCAAAGCAATATAGGCTACTTAAATCAGAGCTTCTCAAAATTTAATGTGCATGTGAATTACTTGGGGCTCTTGTTAAATGCAAATGCTGATTCTTTAGGTCTGGGATGGGCCTGAAGATTCTGCACTTCTACCAAGTTCTCATGTGATCCCAATGCTGCTGGCCCGTGGACCACATTTGGAGTGGCATCTGGACTGAACCACCCAACAACTTCTAGACTGCAATGTGTATGGAAAATAAACTATCCTGTCTGAGTCACTGTATTTGTGGATTTCTTTGATATCTCACCTTAACTTGAATACCAACATAACTCATAAATCTGTATCTCTAGCCAAATTTCTCTCCTTGCTCCCTACCCATACAGTAGCTGCCATTGGACTTCTCCACTCATACAACTCATCTGCAACTTAACTCAATACATCTAAAACTGAAATCCAGATTTTTTTACCCCCAAATCTGCTTCTCAGTCTGCATACCTTATACTGTTGTGTGGTACCATCATTGACCAAGACAGAAACTTGGACTCTACTTCAGCTTTCCCTTTCCCTGCCACATTGAGTAAGCCACCAAGTCCTCATAATTTTATATAACCACTAGAGGCCTGGTGCATGAAAATTCATGCACTGGAGGGGGGTCCCTCAGCCCAGCCTGCCCCCTCTCACAGTCTTGGAGCCCTCAGGGGTGGGAGGCAACCCAGCGATCAGGGGAAGGTGACGCCCCATCACACCTCTGCTGCTGCCACTGCCGGCAGCGCAATCCTTGGCTGGCCCTGGTTACCTGAGCCTCAGGCAGCAGCCGACATCTGAGGCTTGCCTGCGCCTCAGGCATCAGCTGGGCAGCCGCCATCCGAAACTTTCCTGTGCCTTGGGCCGGCCCTGGGCAGCTGGAGGGCTGAGGGGACTGGGGGACTCTGGAGGCAGGCGCACGGCAAGGCCGGGCCCACCCCTTCCACCCTGGCGGGGCTGAGGGGACAGGGTGCAGCCATCTTGTGGCTGTGGGCGCCACCATCTTTGAGGGTGGGCAGTCAATTAGCATATTCCTCCCTTATTGGCTGTGGGAGCCGCCATCTTTGAGGGCGGGCCAGTCAATTAGCATATTCCCTCCTTATTGGCTGTGGGAGCCACCATCTTTGAGGGCGGGGCAGTCAATTAGCATATTCCCTCTTTATTAGATAGAATGTCCTCCTCTCTATCCCTTCCTTTACCACCTAAGTTGTAACTACCATTATCTCTAGCCATGATTTATCTCATTCTAAACCAAATATTTGATCTCCTAAACATTATTTCATGGTTTCCACTGCCTTCAAGATGAAGCCTTTATATGACATATGCATTTCATGAGTAATGGCATAGACAAGAAAGCTGGAAAAAGGCATTTAGAAGACTCAATAGGATAAGATGTAAAGGAACACAGAGAGGCTACTCCCAAAGTATGAACATGTTTCTCAAAATGTATCCCTCTAAGGGGCACTTGGAATGAGCTGGCATTCTGTATCTGTGGAGGAAATGATTCCCTGGCACTGAGAAATGGCAAAGTCCTCAGTTGACGTGAAAACAGATTCTACAAACTTTTTCTCCCACTAAAAATGCCATTAGAGAAAAATTGTGGTATAGTCAGTCACACAATGGAATACTATACAGCAATGAGAATGACCTATAATTTCATAAAACAACAATATGGATGAATCTTACAAATATAATGTTGAATGAAAAATCCATAAAAAGGAATGTATTATATGATTCCATTGACATAAAATTTAAAAAAAACAAAACATACAACAACAGGGAAAACTAATCTGTTTTTAGAATTCCCTGCCCCTGGAAGAAAGGAGGCTTCCAGGGTTGCTGGTAATATTCTGTTTCTTGATCTGGGTGCTGATTACACAGATGTCTTCAGTTAGTAAAAATTCATTGAACTGTATTTTTCTATGTTATATTTTACTTCAATAAAAGCTTTTTAAAATGCCATTATACCAGGCCACATTTCCTGTGTCCTGGGAAGAACAGAGCTATCTACTTTGAGTTCTTATTACACATTAGCATGGATCCAAAGCAAGAGCAGGAAGATAGAAGAAGCTTACAGGAGTTATCAAAGAATCTAATTCTGCTGCACTTACCTTTGGCTACGGGTAAAGGTTCTGGCCAAAGATGGAAAGAACAACTTTCAATGGCTGTTCAGCTTAAAACACACATATGTTTTAGGGGGTAGAAACTGTTTTTGTAACGTTTTTCCCCATCTCTTGGGAAATGATGCTACACTGTGCTTCAAACAAAACTGCCAAGCTTAAGAGGCTGTTTTCTGTAAACAGGCCAGCTGGGCCATAAGTTGCATGACACAAGGGACAAGCTACTTCTTCAGAGGGCAGAACAGAGCACCACAGAGAGTTGGGAACTGTGCATCCAACAAAATCTCCAGCCATTTGTCTTTATCTGGCCACTTTAACGATTTAAGAGCTCTCTTTGCCGTGTTATCATCAATCAATTACAATGATTGAGCAGCCGCTAAAATCTGGAGTTTTTAAAATGCAACTATCCATGACCTAAATTTCCTGCTTGTTCTGTTGGCCCCAAGTTAGGACAGTTTGTCAAGGGAGCCAATAAAAATAATAAAAACAGGTCAACACTGGGCTTCTTTCTGAAGTCCATGTAAAATATTCACGCTCCTCCAATCAGTGCCAACTCAATGTGTCCACTCTTGGCTTAAACTCTTCATAAATTATGCTTCTTACAACAAAATATTCCATAGAATATACGCATTATCTAGCCCCCCCCCTTCCTTCTTTCCTTCCTTGCTTGCTTTCTTTTTAACCTGACTAAGCAACAGTTTCCCAACTCTTAGCAGGCAACTAAAATGATGCCATTTTGCTAACTCTAGCAAAGGAGTTACATTTTGGCAAATTAGAGAATATATGAGAAAATGGAAATATAAATCTTAGTTACCTAAATGGAGAATGTGATACTGCTCTTCCAAGCCCGTGATGGAATTTGAATTCTAGGATCCACAGAGCAAAGACTACTGAATGGGGAGAAGGAAGAAAAAGGTGGTGGAGGCACCAGTAAAAGAGGCCAGCTTAAAGGTTGTCTGTGAAAACAAGAACAGTTGCTCTGGCTGGTTGCTCAGTGGTTAGAGCGTCCGCCTGCGGCGTGAAGGGTCGCAGTTCAATTCCGGTCAAGGGCACCAACCTCAGCTGCGGGCTCAATCCCCAGCCTTGGTCAGGGGCGCCTGTGAGAGACAACCAATCAATGTGTCTCTCACGTGGATGTTTCTCTCTGTCTCTTCCCCTCCCACTTTCTCTAACAAATAATAGGGGGGAAAATATTCTTGAGTGACGATTAACAACAACAAAAACTAGAACCGTTATCTTAAGTACTATTTCAACACATTTTGTATCACTTGACAGGAAGGAAGGAGAAGGGCGCTACACTGTCCAAGGCCCCAAGCCCCCTCCTGAGAGGTACCAGAAACAATGCACCTTCCCCACATCCCTGATGTGCCCGCGGAAACCTGCAGCTCGGCAAGCTGTGACAAAGCCCCAGAGCCCACTCTCCTAGAGGCACCCCAGCCAGAATCTCAGAATAAGACTGGGCCATCTTATTCAGAAGCCATTCAGGAACATTCCCTGCTCCAGAGGGAACCTTTGGACAAACTCCAGAACAGGCCTACGTGCCGGAATGGGGACCTAAAGGCACAACCGTGAAGGCAGCATAGTTGTTCTCAGGCATTTCCAGATGCTCCTTGTCAGCTACTCGATACCCTATAATCTGGTTAGTGAACCAAGACACTTGATTTGGGATTTTATTTAAAAGCCATGTAAAAATAACTGGTAAACTAGGATAAAGACATTGCCAAATGCTAAGATTTTACATCGATTAGACTGTCTACCAAAACCAAGAGGAGAGGTTTAGTTCTCTCCCCATATGGGACAAATTTCTGTAACTTGCAATGTTGCTCCCTGTTATTCAAATTTTTCAATATTAATGTTTTCTTTTAACAACACAGATTTTGGCGGGTCATACTTAAAGGTGAACTGTAGTGTCCTGGAATAATTCTAGGCTAGTTACTATAAGCCCTCTTGCTATGATAATGCACACACAATACAAGCATATGTAAGTGATAATGAACTTGCTTTTCAATTCATTGCTGGTTTGTAAGAAAGTTAAAAAAAAATCTGTACTGGCAAAGAAAAAACAAAAAACCATAAACCAGTCATTGAGCTGAAACCAGATGCTAGAAAACAAGCCAAAAGAAAGCTAGTGTTGCCTTGGGGAAACATTGGCTTCTGCACAGAGTCCAGAAATTTGGCCCTGGGCCCCTTTCAAGGTAGGAGAGTTGAACCTTCAATTCCTATGTTAATTCAGGACACTGGAGAGATTAAAGCAGTTGCAGATTGATAGTATCCCTAGCAACCAAATCTCCCTGAAGGAATGAACCCCTCAATTAGGCCTGCAGAATTACCAAAGATTATTCTACTGGATATGAGCTCACAACCAACAACTTCAAAACACACATTGAAGTAAACCATGGATGACTCAGTAGACACATCATACAGCAGCTACAATCCCAGTGACTTCAAGAGTGGAATTATCAATTGAAGAATATAAACTGCTTATATATGAAACTAGAGGCCTGGTGCATGGGATTCATGCACTGGTGCGGGGCGTGGCCTGTGGGGATTGGCCCGCTGTGGGAGCACTGCTCATCCAGGTCAGCCAAGCAGCTATGGACCCTCCCTCTGAGTGGCTGCTCTCTGGTCCGGCATCTTCCGTGGAGCCAGAGCACTCACCTCTCCAGGGGACCTGTTCGGGGCCAGGCCCAGGGACAATAGCACTGAGAGGCAGTGGAGTAGGCCTCAGTCCCGCAGTGGCCATGAACCCGCCTCCCAGCCTCTGGGGTTAGCTCTGCGAGCCCTGCAGCAGCGGTCTGCAGGTGTCTGGAGGAGGCGGCAGGGAGCGAAGAGGAGGAGCTTGGGGCAAGGAGGCAACGATCACAGCCTGGGTTCCTGCCCGTCAGCCCGGGGTTCGCAGCAGGAGCAGCCACTCATCCCGGTCAGCCGAGCGGCGCTCCCACTGTCGTAGCGCACTGACCACCAAGGGACAGCTCCTGCATTGAGCATCTGCCCCCTGGTGGTCACTGTGCATCATAGCAACAGGTCAACTGGTCGTTCTGGTCATTCCGCTGTTCAGTCGATGGGCTTTTATTATATAGGATGTTCAAAGAACTAAAATGAGCCCTAGCTGGTTTGGCTCACTGGACAGAGTGTTGGCCCATGGACTAAAGGGTTGTGGGTTCGATTCCGGTCAAGGCCACATACCTTGGTTGCAAGTTCCTGGCCCTGGTCTGGGTGCAGGCAGCAATCAATCCATGTGTCTCTCTCACATTGATGTTTCTCTCTGTCTCTCACTCTCCCTTCCAATCTCTCTAAAAATCAATGGAAAAATATCGTCGGGTGAGAATTAACAAAACAAAACAAAAATGAAAATGAAGAAATTAAGACAGAAATAATATACTATCATACTACCAAAAATAACCTGAAGTGCCCTGGCCGGTGTGGCTCAGTTGTTTGGGTGTTGTCCCATGCACCAAAGGATTGCTGGTTCGATTCCTGGTCAGGACACATGCCCGGGTTGTGGGCAGCCTATCAATTTTGCACTCTTGTGTGGGTGTTTCTCTCTCTCCCTCTTCCTTCTCTCTCTCTCTCTCTCTCTCTGAAATCAATAAAAATATTTTTTAAATAACCTGAAGTATTTTAAAAAAACAGAATTTTTAAAAGTGGAAAGCATAATATTTGAAATTAAAAACTCAAATACTGACTTCAAATACTGAAGAGAAAAATAGGGAAATAGAGGATAAATCTGAAGATATCATCAAAACTATGGCAAAGAAAGAAAAGATGAACAATATGAAAAGAATATTGAATGAGAAGGTATAAAACATGTTTGACTGGAGTCCCAGAATGAAAAGGGGGGAGGGGGCACATCCTAGCTAATAATAGACAAATATGCAAATTGACCATACCTCCGACACACCCATAAGCCACACCTACCATCCAATCAGAGCAAGTATGCAAATTAACCCAAACCAAGATGGCTACAGCCACAGAGAGCAAGGTTTCCTAGGTAACAGAGGAAGCCAAGCTTTCTGCCTGCCCTTGCCAGGCCTAAGCCTCCACTCAAGCTACAAAGTTTCAATTATAGAAGGTAAACAAATTCAAACAAATGGCGGCAGAATGGAGCTTGAGAGAGCAGGCCAGGGTTGCCACCGGCAAAAGGGGAAGCAAAGCTTTCCGCACACCCTGGCCAGGCCCACCCGCTTAAAGCAACAAAGTTTCAATTATAACCCCAATACAAATGGCTACTGGCTGGCCTCAGAGGGAGCCCCAGGCTTGGCTCTGCTCCAGGCTACAAAGTTTCAATTGTAGAAGGAAAATAAATTCCAGATACCAGGGCTTCCACTTGGGTTGCCAGGGGGCATGGCTGGCCTGCAAACTACCACAGGCCCCTCGCTCAGGCTACCCCACACCCCAAGGGAACCCCCACCTGATCCGGGATGCCCTTCAGGGCAAACCAGCTGGCCCCCACCCCTGTACCAGGCCTCTATCCTATCTAATAAAAGAGTAATATGCAGATTGATCATCACTGCAACACACAATATAGCTGCCCCCATGTGGTCAAAGATCCTGCCCCCATGTGGACACAAGATGGCCACCACAAGATGGCCAGCAGGAGAGGGCAGTTGGGAGGCACCCGGCCTGCAAGGGAGGGCAGTTGAGAGGGACCAGGCCTGCAAGGGAGGGCAGTTGGAGGTGATCAACCCTGCAGGAAAGGGCAGTTAGGGGTGACCAGGCCGGCAGAGGAGGGAAGTTGGGGGCAAACAGGCTGGCAGCAGAGTGGTTAGGGGGTGATCAGGCTGGCAGGCAGAAGTGGTTAGGGGCAATCAGGAAGGCAGGCAGGAAGGCAAGCAGTTGGGAGCCAGCAGTCCTGGATTGTGAGAGGGATGTCCGACTTCCCGTTTAAACGGGCAGTCGGACATCCCTCAAGGGGTCCCATATTGGAGAGGGTACAGGCTGGGGTGAGGGACAACCCCCCTCCATGCATGAATTTCATGCACCGGGCCTCTAGTAATACTAGAAAAAAATCATATATGAGAATTTTTGAGAACTAAAGAAAAACATAAAAAATAGAACAGGAAATACAATGTATACCAAGATGGGCAAATGTAAAGAAACAGAATTAGACATTTTGACATTATAATAAAATTGTAAAACACACACACACACACACACACACACACACACACACACACCTGAAAAGCAAATGGGTCACAGCAAAAGGAACTGACATTACCATGACTGCATGTGTCTCAATATCAACAATAGAAGCTGGACATACTAGGATCAATATAATTGGCAAAGTCCTGATTGATAATCATCTTTGCACTCTTAGCTCCTATTATAGTGCCAAGGAAGTCCTAAAGTGTTCAGAAAATGCTGGTTGAATATATCAACTCTATTCTCTATCTCTACTGTAATTAATTAAATTAGTCACTAGGAAGAATAAAATGAGAGTCACAGTAATGAAGTCAGAAATTGGCTTATTTCCTCATTTCATTAAGAGTCCTGGGGTGGCGAAATGCAACAATAAATTCACCGAAATATGAAAAGCATCTGCTAACATGAAACAGGGAGTCCCTACACCCCTACATCTCACCCTTGTTCTCAGTCGAGAGAAATGTGTTTTATTCAGTGCACTTGGCATGCATTGTTTTCGTTTATAATAAAGATCCATATCATTCACGCAAATGTTGCTGCTTATGCCCTGCAGCACAGACAACTGATTTGCATGTTTGTGACAGACCTCTGTACCATATTGACTAGAGAGAGTCTTAATCGGCTCCAATTTCAGTTTTCTCTGGGGTTTCATATTCTGCTGACTGCAGATAAAACTTTCTTCCTCAACAATGGCTGCATATATGTAGCCATCCCCATAGAATTCCACAGAAATTTGAATTGAAATTCAGGAATTGAGAAGGTACCTAACAAATAGCTAAAATTTCAAATCATTTTTAGAGTTAATAACTTTTTCACTTAAGTAAAAATCAAATATTATTACTGCAGAAATAAATTTTATTTCTTAAAACAAAGCCATGTAATGTGATATATTTTAGCGTGGTTTAAATTTTCTGTGTTTAGAGACTAGGATATTGGATATGCAAATTCACTTGAGACACAATTGTAATATTTTCCAAATTATTCAAATATAAACAAAAAATCCTACTAAGTTTAAAATTTCAATTGCACATGGAGTAAGACTAAATAATTGTTCTTAATCTGCAAGTAATTAAATGAGTCTATATAATAACTATGTTCTTCTGCAATCTTTCCATTTTCTTTAGCATTCATTGTAGACTAAAATTAACTCCTAAGTTAATTAAAATATAACAAGAATCAGATTTATATTGCTGTTATTTTATTTATCCATGCCTTCTCTCTTTTTAAAGATTTAAAGTGAAAAAAGAGCAATGACTAATTTAGAACACTTTGGTATCTTCAAATTTGCCTCCATGAAATATTTTATCAGTATTTATAAAGCTGTGACTTTATAACCATAGTGAAGGCTGCCCATTCAATTCTTTCTATCTTTATTCCTTCCACATAATAGCCTACTTTCAATTATTTTTTATCTATTCAACTATTTTATCACTTAATTTTACAGAGCAGGCACATTAAATTGGGAAAGAGCTCTCAATGTTGAAGAAAATAATGGAATACCCTATATGATAAAAGGCTAATATGCAAATTGTCCCCGCAACTGGGAGTTCAACCAGGATGCGGGGCAGCCAGTGAACTGACCACAGCCCCTCCCCCTGGCTGGCCCCACCACTGATAGCCCCCCGCCCCCGATAGCCCCCCAACCCCCAATTGGGGGCAAGGCCGGCCAGACCCCAACCATGCACGAATTCATGCACTGGGCCTCTAGTACCATAATAAAAATGTATCATTGAATACTGAGATCTAAATTAAATAACATAGTCAAAGTAAAAACATGTCCACCTACAAAGCAATTTCTTCTTTAAACCATCTACAACTTAAAGCATAAATAGAATATACATTGGCAAATCTAAAAATACTAGATAGATTTTAAATCAGCAATGCTTGAAATTACATATAACATCCAAAGGAAACTTATTTTTGTGAACTGGTAGAGTATAATACAAGTGGAAAAACGTTATTCAGCAGACCAGTGAGCCAAGACAGAAATGCTCTCATGCCCACCACACCCTATTTCACCTCTGCTCCCTACCATTGGCTTAGAGGAGGGACCTGAATAAGGAAAAAGAAACAACTATCATGATAAGCAAAGCATCCGAGGGACAAAACCGTCTAGACCCGTGGTCGGCAAACTGCGGCTCGCGAGCCACATGAGGCTCTTTGGCCCCTTGAGTGTGGCTCTTCCACAAAATACCACGACCTGGGTGAGTCTATTTTGAAGAAGTGGCGTTAGAAGAAGTTTAAGTTTAAAAAATTGGGCTCTCAAAAGAAATTTCAATCGTTGTGCTGTTGATATTTGGCTCTGTTGACTAATGAGTTTGCCGACCACTGGTCTAGACCACTGTTCTGACAGCTCCATGATGAGGCTTGCAGCGGGGAGGGCCAGACAGAAACAGTTTTAAAGCATGTTGACATAAATGAAATCAAATGTACTTTCTTCTTGTCTATTTCTCCTTTCCTTTTTGTTAACATCGCCTCCCTCCTCTTCGTCCATTCATTCTTACATTTATTTAACAAACATGTGTCCAGGCACTGTGTACTAGCTAGACGGGAGATGTTGGTAAATGAACAAGGTCCATCCTTATAGCTTGGAGTTTAGTGGTTGATGGTAACATATGAACAGACAATCACAAAACAGAGAGTTGGTCTGAGACAGTAAATAGCATTCCTGGTCTTAGGGTAGAATACATTTGTGCAGCCAACCCAGAATTGGGAGGTCAGGTAAAGTTCCCTGGAGGAAGAGAAATAAAAAGAAATGAAGTTCTGATACACGTTACAACATGGATGGACCTTGAAAACATACCAAGTGGAAGAAACTAGTAATAAAAGACCACACAGTGTATCTTTCCATTTATATGGAATGTCTGGAATAGGAAAATGCATAGATATGGAAAATAGGTTAGTAATCTCTTAGGGCTATGGGTGCTGGTGGGATGGGCGAAGAGTGATGGGGTGAGGGAGATGTTGGAGTGAAACAGGGAGCATTTCTAGCGGATATACTTTTTTGTTAAGGTGATAAAAATAGTCTAAAATAGATGTGGTGATGGTTGCATAACTCATACACTTTAAATGGGTGAATTATATGGTATGTGAATTATATCTTAACCCTTTGCACTCGCTTGCTTTTTTTCTCGAGCTGCTACAGATGCTAACCGTGTCGAGTCACACTCGACATCCGAGTGCAAAAGGTTAATAAAGCTGTTACTTAAGAAAAGAAATTAAAATGAATATGAATAGGATTATAATAAGAATGTGCCCAAACTTTGGGACTCTTAGGAAATTTTCAATTTTCCTTGTATTTAGGTTATTAGGATGATGGAGACTCCTTAGTAGGTATAAAATGGCCCTTTCAAAGATAAAGTTGTACTAGTTTCCATTCCTACATCCACAGGTGGCCTGAGAGTACAACACTCTATACCAGGGGTCCTCAAACTTTTTAAACAGGGGGCCAGTTCACTGTCCCTCAGATGGTTGTACTAGTTTCCATTCCTACATCCACAGGTGCCTGCTCTTGGCTTCATATCTGCATGACGTTGACACATCGAACAGCTAATCCAAGCAAGTACAACAGTTAATCCAAGCAAGGACAATGATGTAATCTAGTCTATTAGCATTACCTGTTTAATAATTTGTTTTTCATAGAATAACAAATGCCTTTCAAAGATTATTAAATAAATGAAGTAAAGTAACCTACTCCAAAGAAATGTCCCATCGGAATATGTAACTCATTTCACTGCCTTTCAGTACTGTAACTAATAGTAAGAGCCATTTAAGCAAAGCTTCTTACTTGTGCCCCAATATTCAATTTCCTTACTTTATTTAGTAACATGACCACCCAATTAGCATGACAAATAGCCACCCAAAAAGAGACTACATTTTCCAGCACCTCTTGCACCGGGTATGGCAATGGAACCAATGACATGGTGAGTTGTAGTGACAGGTAGCACTTCTGGGTCATGATCTTAAAGGGAACATGTTGCACCCACCACTTCCTCTATATCCCTATTTTTTATCTGTGGAATAAGGAAATCTTGCAAGAGATAGAGCGGCTATTTGAAACCACAACAAGGAAGTGTGTACAGCAAAACAACCACATGGAGGTGTCTGGGTCCTCGCACCAAGAAGCTGCCTTAAGGCCTAGGCCACTGACAGAGATTTTTACACGAGAGTGCAGGAAATTTCTACCATGCTTGTGTCTACTATATTTTGGGGTATTTGCTCTAGCCTAAGATGTATCCTAACTAAATGAACCACCATCTGCTCTGTATGTCCACAGGCCTTTCCAGATGGCTGGTATACTATCCCTAAGCAACAGGATCTCACTTATCAACGCCTCACTTTGTGCTTATTATTTGCTTCATGTCAAATGGCAACAGTGCTAAGCAGAAAGAACATTTGTTTGTTGTTATCATGAGTCCTTGCAGAAGCTTGGGAACTTACTTGCTTGGATATACCCTGGCTGCCATGAAACAATCCTGCTCACAGCTACAGGAGATTAACTTTCCTGAGGAGCAAGCATTCTCTTTGTGGATGGATTTATTGTGATGATTTTGTTTCACCTCTTGCTAGGGGGGGCGGGGGGGGGAAGGCTTTTCAAACAAATCAAATGAAATGTAAAAATGCACTCCCCAAACCAGGAGCCAGTGAACATCACCAATAGCTAATTATCTCATGCACACCATAGAGGGATAAAAGAGGAAAAACTTCTTCACTTACTTCAGGCCACAGGAGCTAACTAGGTAGAACATATAATCCAAAGGGAAATATGGAGAGTAATAAAATTCTCTGGAAATAAAAACCTTTTGCAATATTAAGTTTAGGACTAGAACCTATATAGGAACCAAAATACAAAACATGTTATTTTATTCCCTTAAGTAGTAGTGAGCTATGGCAATTTTTTTCATAGAACAGTATTTTGCCTGGCATTCTTGAAAATACTGGTCTGAATAGCTAACTAAAATTTTAAGTATATTACAGAAGTAATTCACAACTATTTTGAATTCTAATATACTATGTCTTTATTTGTTTGATTTAAGTGGTATTTCATTATGCAAAGTGCTTTCATATATTAAAATAAGTATTTAAGATTTTAACATTTTAGTTGATCTGATAGAGAAGGGAGAGAAAAAACTTGCCAGGAAGATGCAAGGATTGTGCTAGCCTCTGTAGATATCAAGATGACAATAGCTCCAATCTGAAATAGTTCAAAGTCTAATGGGGGGACAGAGAGATAGGCCCTCAAGCCCAACCACAATGTTATGGGGTATTTGCTTGAATAGATATCAATATAAGGTGCTCTGTGGGAGCACAGAGGAGGGATCAATTCTTCAAGGCTTGGGGATTGGCTTCTGTTTTCAAAGTAAAATAGAGATGGGTTTAGCAGTCCTTACCTATTTGATCTAGTCCTGGTGCCAGGTTTCTGACTGCTACACATTGCTGTCCCAAGATTCCATTCTGGGCTTCAAGCTTCCGGCTCCCTAATCTCTGCTATTGTTCCTAATAATGCTATTGTTCCCTGGCAGGAGCCTACCTTCCTCCAGGGGGAGAATCTTCCAAGCACCCAAGTCCCCCCAGACAAAGGTATAACAGGCGTCCTCAAACTATGGCCCGCGGGCCACATGCGGGTGTTTTTGCCGTTTTGTTTTTTTACTTCAAAATAAGATATGTGCAGTGTGCATAGGAATTTGTTCATAGTTTGTTTTTAAACTATAGTCTGGCCCTCCAACGGTCTGAGGGACAGTGAACTGGCCCCCTGTTTAAAAAGTTTGAGGACCTGTGGTATAGAACATGGTTTTTGAAAACTCTAGTCATTGTCTGAATTAGACTTGAATTATTCAATATGTTATTTTAAGCTACTATTTATTACTAACAGTAATATACAGCATGCGTGTGCATACACATTCACATGACAAAAGATATCCTATATAATAAAAGCCTAAAATGCAAATCGACCAAACGGCAGAACAACCAGTGGAACAACCAGTCGCTATGACATGCACTGACCACCAAGGGGCAGACACTCAACGTAGGATCTGCCCCCAGCCCGTAGGTCCCAGGCCAGCCAAGGTGGGTGCCAGTAGGGGCCCCTGATCACCCCACCGGTCACCCCACAGAGCGGCCCTGATCGCTGGCCAGGCATAGGGACCCTACCCATGCACTAATTTCGTGCACTGGGCCTCTAGTATAAATATAAATGTGATTATAATCTATGAGTGAGACCATCAGACTCTCTTAATTAAACAGAAGTCTAAGGTTAATTAATAGCAAGTGAAGCTTTCAAAATAAAAGCATGATACATAAAAGTTAATAAAACTGGCTCCAAGTTAATTAAATTTATTTTTCTTCAGAAATATTCTGCCCTCCTCCACATGCAACATGAACAGCTTTGTGAAAGCAAGGTAGAAAATCATGAAACATAGAAACCAGCAACTACTAACCCAAAAAATGAAGAGGGATACTCTCTATATAAATAAAAATAAACAAGGTGGGTCATATTATTCTACAGTCAGCATTTTTCAGGATTCTGCTCAAGCCATGAACTTGAAGACAATGCTTCATATTGACTCAGCTCTGGACAGCATGCCAGGCGCTGTTCCGCTCACTTAGTATGTATTTATTCATTTGATCTTTAGGACAGCCCTGCGAGATGGTTCTATTATCATCCTAATTTTATAGTCGAGTCTTTCCCATCCTTCAAGGTCTAATTTAAATTTCACCTCCTCGTGAATTCTTTCTTAATTACACCTACCTTCCTCACCCATTCCAATTATTTTCTACCTTCCTCTTTTCCACTATTTTATGTCTCTCTGTTTTAGAGAACTTATAGTTCATGTTAAAGTCATTTATGTTTCTCTTTCTTTCCATGACATCACAAGTTTCTGGAGAGGTAGGCTCTGTGATTCATTTTGCATGCCCAGCAAATGTTTGTGGAACGAACAATGGCATTAATAGGAGAGGAAAGAAGAAAGGAATTTAGCAGCAGCTTTAAAAACAAAGAGTCATGAGTAAAAAGCAACAAGCAATTATTCTCTGTGCCTGCAGATGAGAGAACAAAAGAGATCCGAGAGTATGGGATTAAAACATTAAATTAAATAATAGGTAAACATTAAACTATAATTATACTGAAAAAAATATTAGTGAATGTTTACATAATCTTGAGAAGTGAAAAGTATTTCTAAACGCGACACCAAAAACAAAAACCAAGCAAGAGAAGAACTGAATAAATAGTCCAGAGAGATGGCCCTGAGCCAGGCTGCGTGGATTCCCAAGTACCATGTGTGGAGTCAACTTCTTTACTGTAAAACGGCGTGACAATACTAACCCCCATTTCATGTGGTTCATGGGGTGGAATGACTGAGATAATGATTGCAGAGTTCTTACTACAAAGCCAGACAAGAAAAAGATAGAGTTGACTGCATAAAAACAGCCTTTGTATTCTTTTTTTAAAAATATATTTTTATTGATTTTTTTTTACAGAGAGGAAGGGAGAGGGATAGAGAGTTAGAAACATTGATGAGAGAGAAACACTGATCAGCTGCCTCCTGCACACCTCCTACTGGGGATGTGCCCAGAACCAAGGTACATGCCCTTGACCAGAATCAAACCTGGGACCTTTCAGTCCACAGGCCAACACTCTATCCACTGAGCCAAACCAGTTAGGGCCAGCCTTTGTATTCTTTAAATATATATATATATATATATATATATATATATATATATATATATGTATCAAATAACAAACTGGTGGAAAAAAGATGGCTACCTAAATACATGAAGATCTTATACAAATTAACAAGAAGATGAAAACCCCCATAGAAATAAACAGGAAAGCACAATTGAGCATTTCACAAAATATAAATATATACAATGAAATAACCAAGCATAAAAAACATTTACTTCAATTAAGTAATTAGAAGGTTTTAGTTAAAATGAGATATCAAATTTTTCTCATTAAATTAGCAATACTGATGATGGTATGAAGCAGAGTGCATAGGTACAGAGCTTTGTGGGAAGTTTAAATTGGCACATTTCTGGATGGTATTTTGCCAGTAAATATGTACATACCTTTGACCTAGTAACTCTAGGTATTTATGCCAAGGAAATTATTGATATGTACAAATATATAAACTGCAGTCTGGTTTATAAGGGCGAAAAACTGAACATAACATAGTGATCCAAACAACGAGAATGGTGAGTAAATCACAATGCCTTTACAACACTGTGACTACTGCAACCTCAAGTAAGGCATTTAATGCCATGAATAAACAAAACAAAGGAGACAACAGCATCATTACATGATTCCACTTTCATTAAAAACAACAGCAGCCTAACTGGTTTGGCTCAGTGGATAGAGTGTCGGCCTGCGGACTGAGGGGTCCCGGGTTCGATTCCGGTCAGGAGCATGTGCCTTGGTTGCATCCTCCTGCTGGGCAGGAGGCAGCTGATCGGTGTTTCTCTCTCATCGATGTTTCTGGCTCTCTGTCCCTCTCCCTTCCTCTCTGTAAAAAATCAATAAAATATATATTTTTTAAAAAACACACAAAAAAAACACAGCCGAAACCGTTTTGGCTCAGTGGATAGAGCGTCGGTCTGCGGACTGGGAGGTCCCGGGTTCGATTCCGGTCAAGGGCATGTACATTGGTTGCGGGCACATCCCCGGTGGGGGGTGTGCAGGAGGCAGCTGGTCAATGTTTCTAGCTCTCTATCCCTCTCCCTTCCTCTCTGTACAAAATCAATGAAATATATTTTTAAAAAAACACACTACAGCAGAGTATATGTGTGTATGTGTGGGTATACATACACATTAAAAAGATCTGAAAAGAAACATACCAAATGCTAACATTATCTCTAGATAATAAAATTATAGGTGTCTTTGGAAAGCTATAACATATTCTAAATTTTTTATAATAAATATATTTTTAAAGTAAAAAATACTAAAAATTATCTTTCCAAAATAAAAAAAATAAAATCATTAGCAGACAGTCCTGCCCATCACTCAGCTGGCCTGAAATTAGACTGTATCTTCAGTGTGGCTGCACTGTACTCCTCAGAAGAGGCATACAATAATGATCATCAGCCCCCAGGTTCTATGGGTATATGAGCAGTTCAAGCAGTGTAATGGAAAAGTTCAAGTAAATGCCAAAACAACCGCGGGGACCATCACACGCTCAAGGGTTAAATGGCATTAGGCAAAAGCACAACAACTAAGCAGTACTCGATAAAGCTAAAACCTTAATCTCATGCTTACTCAGCAGCAAAAAGAAAAAACAAACATTAATTATGAAAGATTTAGTGATCTTATGGTTAGAGTTCTAGAAATACTTCCAGTGTGTGTTTATCTACGCTATAACTCATTGCTTTCTGCAAATTTAAAGGAGCCTTTTGGTTGACAGTTCAAATGTTTGGTCACAGCTAAGGGGAAAAATCAGTTCAACCACTTTGGAAATAGGCAAAAGGAGACAAAGTCCTCCTGCTTCAAAAAGGGTGTGTGTGGCCCTAGCCAATTTCGCTCAGTGGCTAGAGGGTCGCTCTGCAGACTGAAGGGGCACAGGTTCAATTCCTGTCAGGGCACGTACCTGAGATACAACCAGTCAGATGTTTCTTTCTTTCTGTCTCACCCTTTCCCCTCCATTCTTTCTAAAAATTTACGAAAAATGTCCTTGGATGAGGATTTAAAAAAAAAAAAAATGGTGTGTGTATGTGTGGTGTGTGTGTATGTATTTCCAGCTTCATAATAAACCTAAGAAAGGCCCAACATTCAGAATGAATCCAGTCTGCATGCAAATGCATTCAGCCCATCTTCCTCATATGACACAAGGGAGCAGGTACAGCACTGTGTCACGAGATTGTACATCAATTAATTATTATAACTATTACTGAACAAAAGTCCCAAGAGTTAAGAGTAGACATATGGTATAGGGAGCAGTCTACTGACTTGTGCCTTTTTATTTTTTTAAAGTCTAACCACTATGTTTATCTTTTGTGTAAGTATTACAGAATTATAATACTTTTTTAAAATATGTTTTTATTGATTTCAGAGAGAGGAAGGGAGAAGGGGAGAGAGATAGAAACATCAATGATAATTGCTCCTCAGCCTTTTGGCTAAGATCAAGTGTAGAAACATCAATGATGAGAGAGAATCACAGATCGGCTGCCTCTTGCATGTCCCCTACTGGGGATTGAGGCTGCAACCCAGGCATGTGCCCTGACTGGGAATTGAACCATGACCTCCTGGTTCATGGGCTGATGCTCACCCACTGAGTCACATCAGCAGGTCTTGACTTGTGCCTTTTAAAACTAATGAGATAATAGATCCAACTGAAGATTCTTGATTTCATCCAGTAAAACAAACCAAATAATTGCCTATATTGCTATTTACTGTCTATTTCAGTTAGAGTGGTCACCTGTTTTTGCTTCTTTTTCCCGCCCATCACCCATCACCTCCTTTCTGGTTAAGAGCACCCAGTTCTCCTTTGGGGGACTACTGCTCATATTTTGGTTCATACAGTGGCACTGACCTCATTTTCTAATTTCAGGAACTGACAGGTAACCCAGGAATAGTCATGCAATATATTCATTCCCCTAGACAGAATTAATATGCAACAGCTACATGGTCCAAGCCAGGCCCATTTTGGGCAAGAATCGTCAGACTTGGAATTTTTTTTAAGCTCTTGGGAAAGAAGCACATTTTTTCTTCCCTACTTCCATGCTGAGGGGATATGAGGCTTATTGGTGCTGGGGGTATCTTTCCATCACCTGGAGCCTACCTAAAAGTGAAAGCAATAAAGAAAGGAGTGGAACCAAGAAGTAGAGATAAAACCGAGTCCTAAGAAACTGTTCTTGAAAGCTAGATCCAACCATGTCTGAAGCCATTCATCGCCATTTGATTTGGATTTCTGTCACATAAAACCAACAGAAGGCAATAAATACGGGACAGGGAGGTATACCTCCTCCCTCCACAATGGGTCTTCCTGTCTTAGTCAGCTGGGCTGCTTTAACGAAATACCATAGAATGGGTGGCTGTAGCAGGTTGTATCTATTTTTTCTGCCCGGTATCCATTGCCCCTTCTCTGTTTAAAGCATCCACTTTCAACTCTTCCTAAAGTTGAAACCAGAGTTGCTATGAATAAGTCCCTGGCATTATAGAAATTAAGACATAAAATTACTTAATAACCAAACTATGCTATTACAGAAAAACTGTTATGATAATCAAAAAGTATAAGGTTTGCATTTACTTTGCTTCAGATCTAGAACAATATTGAATATAAAAACTGAGCAATATTTGCTAGCATATATAAATATAAAAATCATGTTTGAGCCCTAGCTGGTTTGCCTCAGTGGATAGAGCGTCAGCCTGTGGACTGAAAGGTCCCAGGTTTGATTCCAGTCAGGGGCATGTACCTTGGTTGTGGGCACACCCCCACTAGGTGGTATGCAGGAGGCAGCTGGTCGATGTTTCTCATCGATGTTTCTAACTCTCTATCCCTCTCCCTTCCTCTCTATAAAAAAAAATCAAAATTTTTTTAAAATCATGTTTGAGAATATTCATAAATTATTTTTTCCTAGACATATCAAATATGACAAGATTAGGTGTCCTCTTAACAGAAATAAATAGGGCACTATCATAGAAAATAACAGAGAAACACTTTGTAACTGCAGAAATGTTTTTCTCTATGAAAATCAGAAAACACCTATTAGCAAGGGATTTCCTGGATGCAACGAAGTCCCATGTCTACTGTCTGTAACCTACTGTGTCCCAGAAGTCCCCTGTTCTGGTGTCCTTCCCAGCTGAGACCACTCCTGCTGGACGGATGGATGGTAGACGAAAAGATGGGCTAAGCCCCTGGGGTGACCTCAGCCCTTGCTGCCCCTAAGTGCCTAAACAGAGGAACAGTAATCATTATGTCAGGGGTCCCAAGCTGTAGGCCCTGGGAGAAAAATATATTGTTTAGCAAGAAGGATTTTTGAAAATTAGGAAATTTCCCATAAAAAATTCACACTTTAAACTTCTCTTAAAACTCTGAAAGTTCAAGCAACACTGAGGCTAACCTGCCTGCTCTTAGGGTCACACTGTCTCTACCACTCCCTACTGTCTACCACCTGGTCTACATTGCCAGCCTGGCTGCCAATAAGGATGAAAGCCCTGCTCTCATAGTCCAACACACTTGCTTATTTTAAATATAAATCCTGATTTAAATCCAGCTGCAGAGGAACATGAACTCAAGGTGAGAGCACTGAGTCATTGTCACTCTACCACTAGCTGTGTGATAGCATGCAAGTCACTCCTCTCTCCGCCCAGTCTGTGAAATTGGGATGACAGTTCCTCCCACCTCCCTCACAGGGATGCTGTGATGAGTAAATGGGATAAGGGATGTCAAAGTGCTCTACAGAGAAGACATGTCACCATACAGTACCATTAACCTTTGGATAGGACAGCACATTTTAAAAATATATAAAGCATTAGCATCTTACATGAATATTTAAGGATAGTACACTGAAAAAAGCTTGATTTTTGTATTCATGGTTAATGGTACAAAAGAAATATTAAGCCTAAGACTACATACTCAGGAAATACAAATATATATATTACACTGAAAACTATTTCCTTATTTTAAAAACATAAGCATAAATAACATCTAACTTGACAGATTGCTAAACTGGGAAATGACTAAATTTCCTGAGAACTACAGATAAGTTTAAGGTCAAACAAGTTCAGTCAAATAAGGAACAATACATATGACCAAAAAAGTCAATCTAGAAACGATGATGTAAAAAACAAGCAAAAATCTTCTGCAAAGGCAGCTAAGACAAATGCTGATATTAAAAATATGCAATAAGCTGGGAGTACCTACCACCTCCAAAGAGAACGTAACAGAATTTCATAAGTGGTTAACCAGTTTTAAGATTCCAGACAGTCAAGGTTGCTGTGATTATCTGTTACAGAGAAACTGACCTACAGAATACAAATAGATTCCGGCAATGGTATCGAAAAGGCAAAGATAATCTAAGAAGTCCTTGAGGCACCTTGTCACTACATCCATCACTTAAATCTATGGGCCTCAGTAATTTGGGAATGAAATTAATCAAAATGGTCCACAGGTCATTGGTCAGGTTTATTTAGTCATCAAAAAAGCTGGCCTAATTAACCAAACATTATGAAAAATGTCTTCTCTGGAAACCTTCACTTTGCCAACAAAGGGAACTTTTGAGACTAAACAAAACCAACAGCAGTTACTTAAATGCTGCATTCTACTTAACTTTTCAGATCCTCCTGAAGGAAGAAAAAAAAAGTATAATGGAATTCATGAAGAGATTTTTGTTAAAGGAGAACTTGAATATTCTTTTGTTTCTATCACTGTTGTGTGTTTTTTAAATTTTTATTCTTACCAAAGTAAACATGAACATGGTTCAGAAGATTCTATTCGAATCGTGCAGAAGGATTTGTAATGGAAAGCCAGAGCCTCCTGCCTCAGCCCTTCATGGCCCATTCCTACTTCTCAGGGAAATCACTTTTGCTTGATTTGGGGGTTTGGTTTCTCTGGAGATCACCATCAAGTCATTAAATAATGTGTTATAATTATTTCACTTTTACAAATCACTTCTTTTTTACATTATCTATTGACTTCCTACCAGAATTCATCTCACTTTCATCCCTTCCCACATTCCCACACATACAACTGCTTATAGACATCATCTATTTATATCACAACTCTGCTTTATCGATCAATTACCTTCTTCTTTTTAAATACTATAAATACAGTAGTTACATCTTTGTTTCTTCTTCTACCAAAGGTACCTTTTATCTCACAGGTATACATACTAAGAAGAGTAGGGCTTTCTCCTTTCCTCCTCTTCCTCCTCTCACTGCTACCACTATGTTAGCTTATTCCATTGGGATTTTTCTCTCTTTTGGTCAGCATCACTCCGATTACATAAAGTAAGGAAGAAATTCACTATTGTCTATCACAACCTCATTAGAGCCTATAATTGTATGTTATTGCTGGTGATGTATTTGTGTGTCATGCTTTTGAAGACTGACTGCTATTCATTATAAAAATCCATTTTAATAACATGCATTTTTTTCTTTATGTTACAGATAAACTTAAGTCAAATTTCTCAAAAAACAACTTTTTACTCAACCAAGGAAGTACGAATTGTAAGTGAATAAGAATTCTGCTGCCTTCAACTTTAGATCAATTTATCTTTGAAGCTAGAGGTCTTCCACAGTGGATTTCTAACTATCATTAGAAATATTACAGATTTCCGATAACTTGATTGTTTGGGCACATCACAGACTAAGAGCAGATTAACAAGAATCATGTTTTATTTTAATCCTTCTGTACAGAGTATCAGGTTCCCTTGACCAAACAGTTCTTTCCATCACTACCTCTGGTACAAGTCATCCTGCATCCCTTCTGTCTCCTTCCTCGTTCACAACACCATATTTAGTTGATGACAAAAAGTCCATGGATCTGGACAGGGCTTGGTATTAACAAGATTAAAAATTAGAGATATGATATGGAAACCCCAAGTGTCTTTAGGAACAGAGAAAAGCAACATGTATCACGTAATGCTTAAGCAAGCTAAGAGCATGGATTTAGAGTCACAACGCCTGGTTTCAGCAACCAGCTCTCCACTACCAGCGATGTGACTTGAGCATGTGACCCAAATGTCCGCACCCTTCATTTAAGAAATTGAGTTGTTGCAAAGATGAAAAATAATTATATATATAAGGCATTTAGTATGCCACGTGGCATATAATAAGAGTTTAACAAATGAGACTCACTAAAGTTATTACTATCATTATTATGATGTTATTGGTGAGAGAGCCTTGACTGGACCATGTTTCTTTGTTGGACCTAATTACATCTTTCACTCCTACACACCTGCAAGTCAAATAGATGTGCTTCCTTTTCAAAAACTTGCCATTTCTTCTCACTGCAGTCATTGCTAACAGGGTTGGCGGGCAAAGAACTCAAGCTGGCCCTCCTGGGCTGAGCTCCCTGAGATGTTAACCCCACACTCTTGCAGGTCCTGGTTTCATGTGATGTCCTTCAAATGCTTTCATCATGTCACTTCTTAGAGTCAGCCCTAATTTTTTAAGGTGCATTTGAATAACCTTACATTTGGGACCAACTAAGAATGCAAAAAACAGATATGCTATCTTTCAGAAAGACTGAAGAAATCCTAAGAAAGACTGATTCAGTACTACCTGGGATTATGATGAAAGTCCATCACATAGAAGCTACTGTTAACAAAAGCAAAAAATAATAATAATATAATTTGGTCCTAGTTCCCTATTAGACTTATTTGGGGCAAAGAAAAGCACATTTCTATGGAATTTTCAAAATATTAAAAGTGAGATTAAAAAAAAAAAGTGAGAGGAACAAAGAAATTTAGCTCATGGACCTAAAACTTACAAGTGAAATAGCAAACAAATAGCTACTGTAATCTCTGATGGTAATCTTCCCTTGCAGCCTTTTTCACTTTATTGGACCAAATATTTCAAGCCTCATCTGTGTTCTATTATAATCCTAAAGACAACATGATATCTAGGATAGTGTTTACATACAAAAATCATTCTAAATCAGGAGATGATATAAACTGACATCCAGATTCTCTTTGCCCCAAGATTTTATATAATTAAGTTGTCTTTTTGAAAACAACAACAACAACCCTGAAATGACAATTTTCTCCTTTGGCACAGAGTTTTTTTGGCTCCACTTAGATGCCAGCATAGTCTCATCATGAAAATAAATTAAAAGTAGGTGGTCTGGTTAGTCTTCACAATGCTACATTTTAATCAGGCAAAGCAGTGAAAAAGATGATTGTCGAATTGCTGGCATGTCTTCAAACAACAGTGCAAGCTGTCCATTTTACTCACAATGAAAAAGCTCTTCAAGAGATTTCGATAAAGGTTTCCCTCCTACTTGTAGTCCACATTTGTAATGTTTATATAAGTGGGGGATATAAATCTTGCTCCAATGAACCCCATGGTTTTTAAAGCAGACTTCTTGTTATAAACTGCCTGTTTCCGTTTTGCCTGCCTAAGCAAGCCAGGCAAAGCCCATTCGCGAGAGACTGGAACTAATTTAATGTGCTCCAGGTTGAAGCCCCAGCCCCTGCGCCTTCACAGGGAGATTTTACACAGTGGATTACTGCTGACTTTAACAATGATTCATACGATAAGTGGCTTTTGATTTGTTTTTTAATGTCAGAAAATATGCATTGGCGAAAGAAATGTCATTAAAACCATTTTGTTAAAGCGGTACCATAAAAATAGGGAAAAAAAAGTTCAACTTTTCAAAAAAGAAAAAGGAAAAAAGGGGGAGGGGGGCAGTCTAAATCTTACTCATGCCAAAGGCTTATTCACATGAATTTGTAATTTTACTCAATGCAAAAGAACCCAAAGTTGTTTACAGAGAGTTAGATTTAAGACTGGATGAATTCCAAGATTACGACTGGCTGCATCGATATACCTTGCTATAAGACTCGTTCCCATTACTAAAAATACCAAAGTCACACTGTAGACAGACAAAAACATCATTCTTCATCCAGCCTCAAAGATATCCTGTACGGGTTTTTTTCAAAGATGCAAAATTCCTTGAAACCAACACTAATTAAAACAAAAACACATCCACAAAGCCCAGGGTAAGATCCATCATCCAAATTATGTCAGGGGAGGAAAGTCTCCTCTGTTTAACTCAAAGGAACAGAGCAGCTGAGACATTAATTCAAAAGAAAACAAACTGAGAAACAAAAGTCTATATTGTACTATTATTCTAGATTTCTGCATTTCAGGGGCCTGAACGACTCATCAGAATATGCTTTTTAAATGCCAAATGTAATAAGATATACTTGTCCTAGTCATCTGTTAGTTTTTGTTTTTAGTTTTTTTTCTCGATCTTCCTTTGAAAGGGCCAAGCAAAGTCTTACAGTAGGGGGCAGTATTGTAACATCATGCTCAGTCTTGAAACAAGAGCTGACTGAAGGAGAAAAAAGGACCATTATTCTTCATTAAGATTACACCATGTTGGCATAATTATCCTAATTTATTACAAAATTTTAGTTTTTTCCCCTGACTCCAACTTTCTTTTTCACTCCCTATGTACAATATTAAGGTGTCTTAAGTGATACAAAAAACAAATGCTTTTTATAAAAACCTACCCAAATATCTGAGACATGTTGATTGCTACTTAGCAGTAGAAGAAGAACTATTTATTGAATGTCATATTTCATGAGCATGAAGACTTCTCCAATTGCAAATATCCAGATGTTCTTTATTATAAACTAAAGGCCCAATGCACAAAACTTCGTGCAAGAGTAGGCCTTTCTTCCCCCGGCTGCCTGCACCAGCTTCCCTCTGGCACCCAGGACCCGGGCTTCCCTCCTCTGGCCACCCGCAGGCACCTGGGACCCGGGATGGCTTCCCTCCAGGCTTAGTCCGGAAGACATCCAGTCTAATTAGCATATTACCCTTTTATTATTATAGATAAACTAGCACATTGGGAGATGGTTAAAAAAAGAGAATAAATATTTCATCTTGGTTAAAATGAAATGCAGAGCTGGTGTATAAGCACAAGCCAAGGTGACCAATGCTAATTGATGTTAATTTCAAAAATATGAGATAAGAAAATATTTACAAGCACAAGAATGTATTTGTACTTTCAGAAATAAACTTTTTCTTTCCATTTGCCTAGAATGGTTCTTGGCTGGCCTGCTAGGAAATATGGAAATTGAAACTGTTTGTACTAAATGCTTGGCTTCCAATGACTTACAATGCTTTGGGAGTTTGCAGAGGAAAAAGAAAACTTTTTTGCCAGGTTCCAAGAATAAAACTGATAGATACATAATGAGATTTTTTTTTTTAAACCATACATAATGGTAATCCATATGGCTTTCTCTAAATTTTATAAATTTGAGTGATTAAAACTTTTATTTAATACTTGAAAGCCTTAAGGTCACTAAATAAAACAAAAACTAATTATTTGACTTTAAAACAATCAAGCCTCATGCAGTCTTAACAAGTGTCTATGCTTATCTTTGTCTTTAATTTCAACTCAAAGATTTGTTGGCTTGCTTGTTTTAAGAGTGGGGTGTTACAGATCCAAACAACGATTTTTCCCCAATCTAATAATTCTACTGAAAAATTCAATATTAAAGATATTCCTTTCTAGACATATGAGCCAATATATTTAAGTGTACAAAAAGAGATCCTATAAAAGCAGAAACATTATTGAGACATAATAAGAAACCACCAAGAATTCATTCAATCATGTATGAACAATATAAATTCTAAATTTCATTACTTCTAGTTATATTAAGTTTATTCCTTACTTTTCTCTACTTCTCCATTTCAGTTTAAGTTGTTTAAAAGTTAGAGCTTCTTTGGTTTTATGTTGTGTATGAGCGCGTGTGCGTGCATGTGTGTGTGTGTGTGTGTGTGTGTGTGTGTGTGTGTGTGTGTGTTTGCGCGCGCGCACGCGCGTACTTTATCCTACAGGACTCGGCCATGTATGCTTCTTGAAGAGTGGTCTGCCCCACGGCCTTTTCATCAAGGTCTTCTCAATTGTGATGGTTTCCTTTTCCAAGGCTTAACAGAAAAACTGGACCTATAATTACCACCAAATTTTCCTTCAAAGTGAGCTCAACAACATATATTTGAGTTGCCAGTTGAGACATTATTCTTCATAATTATTGTACAAAAGAGCCCATGACAGTTGCAACAAAGTAACTGGCTAATGGAAGAGCACCAGGTATGCATTTCCTTGAAACATCTGTTTGAAACTCTCAGTCATTTGAAGAGTATGTAAAATGGTCCCATCTTCTAATTAGTTTCTCACCAGCCCAAACAACACGGTCAAAGTGGTTTTAAGTAGTAGGCAGGGGCCAAGGTTCTTCTGTAGCAAAGCTGATGTAACCATTCGGTTCCTCCAAAAGCAAGCATTACTTCATCTCCAATTGCTGGCATTTGTGACAGAGAAGGGGGCAGCATTTTTATTCTAATAAAAACATGTTTTCCTTATGATCTTAACATCTCTCTGTCACCCAAAATCAAAAAGCATCCTAACAAACCCCATAAATGTGTACTCACTTTCTTGCCTCCCTTCCTTCGTATAGAAGGAGTGACCCAGAAACACCAGGGTATGAGCTTTGGGTTATGTGGTATATAATAGGAACTATACCGTATTTTCCGGTGTATAAGACGACTTTTTAACCCAGGAAAATCTTCTATATGCCCAGTCGTCTTATACGCCGGAAAATACGGTATTTGACCTTTGTGTCAGGTTCCTGGCCCAGAGCTCCTAAATCCCTTGGAAATACCTGTGTGACAAGAGTGTTTTTCATTATTCATAACAAGCCCCTTTTGATGATCACACCTGGGTTTGTGCTCAGGAGGTGACTTAAGGTGGGGTCCTTAGGTAACCTCAGATGGGAATGGTCACAGAGAGGCTGAGTGATTAGAGGGTTGAAACCTTCTGCTCCACCTACAGTCCTATAGGGAAAAGAGGGGGGCTGGAGACTGACCTCTACAAAAGCTCTTGAATAGGAGATTTAATGGGGTTCCAGATTGGTGAACAGACTGCTGGCAGAGTGGCACCAGAGAGTGCTGGAAGTTCCATATCCTGCCAACCTCTATACTTTGCCCTATTCATCTCTTCCAGTTGTCTGTTCCTGAGTTGTATCCTTTAAAATAAATTGGCAAATGTAAATGAAGTGTTTTTGCTGAGTTCTATAAGCCATTCTAGCAAATTACTGAACCTAAGGAGGGGATCATAGGAACCTCTGATTTATAGCTAGTCAGTGAGAAGTACCAGTGGTCAAACTTACAACTGGCATCTGAAGTGGGAGCAGTCTTGTGGGAGAGAGCCCCTTTAACTTGGGGGATCTGATGCTAGCTCCAGGTGGATAGTGTCAGAACTGAACTGAATTATTGCACACCCAGTTGGTGTGTAACGAAGAAAAGAAATGGTTGGTGTGAGAAAACATCCTCAGTTATAGTTCCATAGTACGGATGGGTTGAAGCCAGGAGCCTCTCATATGACCAATGACAGAATTTCCAAGTGCATTATCAGCTTGGGCTACAATAGACTGCATTGCTTAAACAAGAGAAATTTTTTTCCCTCACAGTTCTTAAGGCTGGAAGTCCAAGATCAGAGGGCCAGCATGGTTGGGTTTTGGTGAGGGCTCTCTTTCTGGCTTTCAGATGGCTGCCTTCTTACTCTGTCTTCACATGACAGAGAGAAAGCAAGCAAGCTCTCTGGTGTCTATTCTTATAATGCACTCAGTAATCCTATTGTGAGGGCTCTACCCTCCCAACCTCATCTAAACCTAATTATCTCCCAAAGGCCCCCATCTCCAAATATCATCACATTGGGGTTAGAGGGCTTCAACATACAAATTAAGGAGGATACAATTCAGTCCACAGCACTAAGATTATTGGCCAAAATCAGAAATACAGCTTGGAGCCATATAATAATATTTCTTTCTATGGGTGGGTAACTATATTGCACCTGAACCCTTAAAACTAGGATATAAGCAACTGAGTCAACCTAGAGTCAGTGTAATAGAGGTCCATCTTAATTCCTACCTAGCAGCCTCTCCTGCTCTCCTTTCCCACCCGTCCACCTCCAAACTCACCCTCAACAACAAAAAACTCACTGGAGGATGTAAGAAGTATTATGAATGTGAATCTCTGAAAATGTTGAACTGTTAAAGTGTATAAAAAATTACAAGAGCATCCTGATATAATCAGATTTAAATGCAAAATATAAGCACTGTCTCTGCGACTCATAACAGAGTTTTTCTCTACTTAAGGTGAAAGTAAAAATCAGTTTCTAGGTAAAAGATTGGGGCTTCCTATTTGGAAAGTCAGGAGATAGGACAAGTGCTCTGCTAATAACTGAAAAAAAGTTTTCCTCCACCAAGGGAAGTCTCTGGTTTCAGCAAAATATGTTCAGATCAAATCCTGACTATATACTTACTGTTGAAGGGTAAATGCAAAGAAAAGTATATTGTTTTAAGGGCATAAATTTAATCTACATTATGACCTGTGTAGCATCTAATAGACTCAATCTACACACACACACACACACACACACACACACACACACACACACACACTGAATTCACTCTATGCATCTGAGATCTATAAATCCGTTCTCAAAATCAAAATTTTAGCAGTTTGAGTTCTTGCTGGAAAATATAGTTGATATTATCATCTATATATATAAAAACCTAAGCGACCGGCCGACCAGCCAACTGGTAGCTATGACACACACTGACCACCAAGGGGCAGATGCTCAATGCAGGAGCTGCTGAGCTGCGGTCACTTGGCAGCTCTGGTTCTCGGGTGACGCACCTGGAACCAGAGATAAGGGAGCCCGATTCCGGGGTGCATCACCCAAGAATAGCCCTCTTGCAATCCAGGACCCCTCAGGGAAACCAGTTGGAGAGCTGGTTTTGGCCCGATCCCCGCAGGGCAGGCTGAGGTACACCACTGGTGCATGAATCCGTGCACCGGACCTCTAGTTTATAAATAATAGGAACACTGATCTTAACCCTTTGCACTCGCTTGCTTTTTTCTCGATTCCTTTATTCTACTTGGGATTTAATTTTTTAAATACCCCAGATTTTACAAAGCGCGGCAGTAGAATAAAAAACTGGAGTTTCTTTTCATACAAACTTATTTATTTGGATTTTTTTATATTTCAAATTATTGATACATTCAAAGAGTATAAAAAGAGCTGCTACCGATGCTAACCATGTTGAGTCACACTCGACATCCGAGTGCAAAAGGTTAAAAAGAGAAAGTATGGTCAAATATTCCTTTTAGTTTGTACTTTTGACTCTAGAGAGACCGGGTAGGTGTAATTGAAGATTTGTAAGTAACATTTTAAGTTTTAGAAAGATCAAAAGAGTTCAGGGTTAAGATGGAAAATTAAACATAAATCTAAATATTTGACCTCCCAAAACCCTAATAAAATTACACACAAAAAAGAAAAAAATTTTTTTGTTTTAATAACTAAACTTACAGGTACAAAGAACACTGAAGAGGAAATGACAGCAACAAAATTTTGGAAGCTTGAAAGTCAATGCATATGTGTTAAAGGACTTAGGAGAAGCAAGAAAGCCATATCCTAACTGGTAGAAAAGCTGAGAAGCAAACCTATTTATACTACAGGATCCACAAAAGGCTCAGGAAATGACAGCAAAAGGTTCCTCAGAAATTGAGATGAAACTGTAGGACATTAATAAATGGGATGAGCCCAGCCAGTGTGGTTCAGTGGTTGAGTGTCAATCCATGAACCAAGAGGTCACGTCCAATTCCCTATCAGGGCACATGTCTGGGTTGCAGGCTCGATCTCCTGTAGGGGGCGTGCAGGAGGCAGCCAATCAATGATTCTCCCTAATTATTGATATTTCTATCTCTCTCTCCCTCTCCTTTCCTCTTTCTGAAATCAATAAAAACGTATTTTTAAGAAAGTAAGTGGGATGAAATTATTTGAGAAGTAGTTGGATCCTTACGTCCCTTCCAACACTTCACAGCACTTGGCAACACCTCCCTTACCTTGACAGCGACAGGAGGTATTCTCTGGAGAGAATAAAACAAAAGGTTTTGGTTTAAGGATTGCCTGGCAAAGACATGGGAATTAACTGAGCATACACCAAAAGCTGGATGATAACACTACCTACCTGTTATGGTCTGAATGTTGGTCTCCCAAAAAAAGTCATGCTGAAATCCTAGCCTCCAAGATGATAATATGAGGAAGTGGGACCTTTGGGAGTGAGACTTAAGTCATGAAGGTATAGCCCTCATGAATGGGATTAGTGCTCCAGAGAGATCCCCAGCCCCTTTAACCACGTAAGGACACAGAGAGAAGGCGCTGTCTGGCAAGCAGGAAGAGGGCCTTCACCAGAATGTGACCATCCATGCTGGCTCCCTGATCTTGATTTTCCCAGCCTCCGGGACTATGAAAAATAAATTTCTGTTGTTTGCAAGTTTACCCAACCTGTAGCATTTTGATATAGCAGCCTGAATGGACTAAGACACCACCCGTTCTTCTATGTGGCTCTCAGAAGATACATGCAGACCTTTCCCATTCTATGCAGAAAAATTGGAGACTTCACTCTTTGGGGGAACACTTATAGCTCAAGAGAAAAGACCTAATACCGATTCTAATGGTTCACCAGCCAGCAACTTACTGATTACTCATAATAAACCTCAAATCCACAAACCTATCATAGGTTCAGTATTTCAAATGAGCTTTTTAGACATCTACTCTAATCCTTACAACCAGCAATTATCCAACATCTTAAAAAAAGATTCTAGCATAGAAGATAAAGAAGAAAACAACCTAAAAAAAAATTAAAATGGCAACATGGAAAAACCATCAGAGAGAAGATATTAAAAATATATCAAAAATAAAAAGCTGAGTAAAAAGCTTAGAAGACAGCCCTAACCGGTTTGGCTCAGTGGATAGAGCATCTGCCTGCGGACTGAAAGGTCCCAGGTTCGATTCCGGTCAAGGGCATGTACCTTGGTTGTGGGCACAACCCCAGTAGGAGGTGTGCAGGAGGCAGCTGATCGATGTTTCTCTCTCAACGATGTTTCTAACTCTATCTCTTTCCCTATCTCTCTGTAAAAAATCAATAAAAATAAAATAAAAATAAAAAATCTTAGAAGACAAAGTTGAGAGTATCTCCCAGAAAAAGAGCAAAAAAAAAAAAAAAGGAAACAAAACAGTTTTAGAAGGTTCAAACATTAGAAGGCCAATTAATGGCAACAGACTTGCTCCCTCTCTTGTTAATTGTGGGGTCAGAAATCATTTACAAGGAACATAATTTCACTAGATAGCCCCTGCTTCATTCATTCATGGGTCCATGCTCTCACTATGCACTCAAATGATAAGCTTCCTATTTGCTATTGTTAGACACTGTGTTAAGACTAGGAAAAAGATGACGAGACAGTCTTTGTCCTCGAGAAACTACCTTACAGAGAGATGACAGAACAGTGTCAGAGAGCCCTTAGATTGCTTTGCAGGTGACTTTAGTCTTAGTTCATTTTTTTTAAATGCAAAATTGGAAATAACAGATGATTCATTTTGAGCATATTTAAACAACAAAGAGGAAGGAAGGGGAACTCCAATCACAAACCCTTACTCAAAGAAAAGACCTGGCACAAGATTGGTGAATGAATGTATATACTTTATTTTTATATATATATCCTATATAATAAAGAGGTAATATGCAAATTAACCCTTACGCCATCACAAGATAGCTGTGCCCACAGCGGAGGCAGGGTTCCCATAACACAAGATGGCTGCACCGATAGCGGAGACACAGTTCCCATAAGGAGCCATAACGAGCAATCAACAGAGACCTGAGGCTGCATGGCGCCAGGCCAGGGCATTGGAACTAAGGCTGCACCCCCCAACTGGTGGGGCTTGATGGGGGACCTCAAGGTGCGCCCCCCGCCCCACCCCGGGCTAGGGGACCTCACGCCATGCCCCTTGCCCCGGTGTCAGGCCAGGGGACCTCAGGCCGCACCCCCTGCACCAGCGCCAGAACAGGGCACCTGAGGCTGCTCCCTCAGCCCGGCGGGGCTTGATGGGAGACCTGAGGCTGCACCTCCCGCCTGGCGCTGGGCCAGGGAACCTGAGGGTGTGCCCCCCGCCCGGTGTGCTTGATGGGGGTGGGGCCAGCTGGGTCTGGATCTCACCCAATGAGGGTGGGGCCAGCCGACTCTGGGGTGCGCGCAGGTGGGCGGGGACCAGACTCTGGGTCCTGCGGCGCACCCCAGACTCTGACAGGAGGAAGATTTTCATATACATTTTACTAATTTTCTTTCACTTCTGACACTTATAGAGAAAGGGCAAATAGCAATATTAAAATATTTCCTCTAATTAATTCCCTTTTAATGTGCATGAATTTCGTGCACCGGGCCACTAGTATATATATTTTAACATATTAGGCTTTTATTATATACTATATTGTTGACACTATTACAGATGTCCCTATCCCCTCGCCTCTTTATATATATATATATATATATATATATATATTTATATTTTATATATATATATTTACATTATATATATATTTATATTTTATATATATATTTATATTTTTATATATATATTTATATTTTTTATATATATTTATATTTTATATAAATATATTTATATTTATATTATATTATATTTATATTTATATTTCTTTATATATATATTTATATTTTTTCCTTATTGATTAAGGTATAACATATGTGTTATACTTTATATATTTTAAGTAAAAAAATATTGGTGTGCAAATGTATCTACTTTCATGATTCTCTCTTTGAAACTGCTTTTTAAAATTAACCAATCATGTTCTGGCCCTGTCACTGTGGATGGGACTTTAACTATAGTTTTAATTTCAGAATGTGAGTTCCCTTGTTCTCAATGAACTCTTGTTATGTTCATAATATGTTGAGTTGAACTTTTCATGATAGCACTGAGTAGATTCTACTTGACTTGGAACACTTAAGATTCTGCTCTCCAAACTGTAGGCAGCTAGGATAATAGGTGGGTGGGGGTGGGGAGAACAGGCTGAAGTGTTGATAGTAAGAGGCTGCTTGGGGGATTGACACAAGAGTGTGACTGGAAAGATTTGTTTAGCCCAATATTTCTCAATCTGTGGTCAGGGGACCCTGGGGAACCTTTTCAGGGGGTCCACAAGGTCAAAATTATTTTCATAATAATACTAAGATACTATTTGCCTTTTTTCATTCTCATTCTCTGAGGAGCACACAGTGAAGTTTTCCAGAAGCTATGAAACATGTGATATGACAACAGATTGAATGCAGAAGCAGATAGGAAAATCCAGCTGTATCTTATTAAGGGAGACATTTTAAACAGATTTGCAAAATACAAAAAACAATGCTACTCTTCTCATTAAATATTTCTGTTTTGAAAAATATAGTTATTGTTGCATCTTCATATGCAATGGGCTTATTATTATTATTTTAATCTATTAATGTGTTTTTTAAAAATTTCTCAGTAATATATATATATTTTTTAAATATTTTTATTGATTTTAGAGAGGAAGGGAGAGGGATAGAGAGATAGAAACATCAATGATCAGAATCATTGATTAGCTGCCTTCTGCTCGACCCCACTGGGGATGGAGCCCGCAACCCAGGCATGTGCCCTTGGCCGGAATTGAACCTGGGACCCTTAAGTCCGCAGGCCAACACTCTATCCACTAAGCCAAACCAGCTAGGGCTATATATATATTTTAAAAATATATATTTTTATTTATTTTTCAGAGAGGAAAGGAGAGGTAGAGAGAGATAGAAACATCAATGATGAGAGAGAATCATTGACTGGCTACCTCCTGCCCGCCCCACACTAGGGATTGAGCCCGCAAGCCAGGCAAGTGCCCTGCCCTGACCAGAAATCAAACCGTGACCTTCTGGTTCATAGGTTAATGCTCAACCAGTGAAACATGCCGGCCGGGCTCTCAGTAATATTTTTTTAAGATGGTTAAAATTAATAGCTATAATCCTCATAAACAAAAGTTCTTTGGGGTCCATAATAACGTTCAATAAGTTTGAGGGCCACTGGTTTAAACTATATACTGAAAGGTCAAAAATGCTAACTAAGCCCTGGCCAGTGTGGCTCAGTTGGTTGAACATCATCCCATGCACTGAACTGTCACTGGTGACTCCTGGTCAGGGCATATGCCCAGGTTGCAGGCTCGACCTGTAGTAGGGGGCACGCAGGAGGCAGCTGATTTATGTTTCTCTCTCACTTCGATGTTTCTCTCTCTCTCTAAAATAAATAAAAACTTTTTTTTTAAATGCCAACTAAGGAGTTTGTATTTTAGGTTTAATGAGGCTATTTCCTACTTTCTAGTTTACTACTTCACCTTCACTTTTCCTTCCCTTCTTGGGTTGCCTTCTACTATTAGATGGGTGGTGTACTCCCAAACTAAGTTTCCTCCAGCTGAATTTTAAATTACTCAGGCAAGGTACTTCTGTTCCTCCTGCTGGGGAAAACAAAAATCCAGAACTTAGAGAATTCACGGTAGGAAAAACATTCTCCTCTCCTCTAAACCAAAAGCTCCTTTCTTTCTCCAAAGTTGGTAAAGTTAACCACTATTAAAAATACCAGGATTTACAAGAGCCAAAACAATACAAAATGGGGAAGTACCAGAATGTTTAAGTTGGTGTATGCAATACACTCAAGTTGACACAACCACGATGAAGCCTTGTCAGCAAGTATCTGCCCATCTCACTTCTTAAGCCAACAACAAATTCCAAAACGGGCTGGGAAGAGTATTCAAGTCAAAAGAAAGCAAACCCTTTTTGCACATGAACAGAGACAAACACAATAAAGTAGTAAGGGGATGATGAGCGTGTGTATTATTGCTACACAATTGCTATGTGGGATCATTTGTTTCTTGAAATGATGGCAGCTTTTTAAAGGAAACCAATAGAACAGTCAAATTCTGCTTCACAAGTGAACCTTAACTCATTTGTAGTGATTACACCAATAATTTTTTAAACCAGCACATTCTAAGTTTTCTATCTTGCTAACAAATACAGTTGATTAAAAACAAACCTCTATTCATAGCTAGGTGCAGGGAGACAGTGGACTGAGGAAAATATGTATCAGTATGGCTATTCCAATTATTAAAATATTGAAACACTTGTGTAATAATGATAAATAAAGGGTGTTAAAACACATATGGTATATATAAAAACGTTCTAGCAATGATGATTATACTAGAATTATTTCATAGGCTTGGTGTAAAAAGCACTACCTTTTTACAAAGTTTACTGTCTAAAGAAAACCAACTGTATATAAGATTTTAGACATAAAGAGATGATGAGTAAAAAGAGAACTCCAGATCACATCTTTTCATGTTTTATTGCTGCAGGTGTATAGAAAAAAATTCCTCTTGGAGATGCACAGTGCCAAAGCAAAAACTCCAAAACCTTCTTTGGAATAGAATAAGAAAAACCTGTCTCTGATTTAATTTATTTCTCTTCTGACTTTTGATACACAGAGGGGTCTGAAATTAAAACCAGAGTGACCCCCCAAAGTCTATCTGCTTTCAGTCAGGCCCTATAAAAAAACTTATTTTGTCATAACTCTTAAGGGCTCATACACAAAAACTTCATGCCAGTTTAAACTAAAAGAAAATTCAAGAATCAGATGTACAAGCAAATTACACAGCATGTAAGAGTACCGTTGGAATTCTGCTTCAAATAGTTCTTAAAACTTTTACATTCATCTAACTAATAATGCCATGTGTTTTTCTCAATGTTTAACATAACTTTAAGACATACTAAGATTGCAACTGGACAATCAATGAGTCCGGGCTGCCTGTCACTACTTGAGCCAATTAAGCAGAGACAGGGTTGAATCAAATATGAGCATTTATTCCAATACTGCCGGCAGTAATGGGAGCGCAGCAGGTGAGCCACAAAAATCTGCTCTGCCCCCCACCATAAGTCAGCTGCTTATATTGGGTAGAAGGACAAAGATTACATGGGAAATAGGCAAAAGGGTATGCCAATGGGCAGTTAACAGGTAATGAGGGGTGGAGATTTGCAAAGGCCTGTGGGTATGCAAAGGCTGAGGGTCTTCAAAGGGCTGGTGATATGCAAAGGGCTAAGGAAGGGTCTTCAAAGAGCTGGCAGCTCTGGTTTCCGAAACAAGGTTGTTAATCTTTCCATGATAATAGGCAGCTCCCTGATGGGGAGGATGGGCTGCATTTCCAGGTGAGCTCCCAGGTCCCACATGCAATTCCCAGCCAAGTTACAATGTGACTTCTTTCATCAGAATAAAACAATCATGGTTAACAGAGCATGATTACTATTTCTTAGAATTATAGCTAGTCCCCAATATTATATTTCTGCCCCTATCAAGATCAAAATACCCAATAATAATAATAATGGTTACTACCACCACCATTACTATTAGAGCCTAAGGGACCTCAAATCTGAGCCCAACCCTCCCCCCCCACCACCACCACTACCTAACACTCACACACAGCAGTGGACTCCAACCTGTCTCAGGGGTATTTAAGCTTCCGGATGCCTCTGCCTAGAATATTCTCTCCCTAGATGGCCTCATGGTTGACTTTCTCTCTCCATTCTGGCCTCTACTCAAATGTCATTTCTTCAGAAATTTCCAACCCTAACCTCATGGCATCAGAGAGCTTCCTCAGCCCCTTGGCTTATTGTCCCCATGGCCCAGATTTATTTTCCAGCTTAGCACTTACCACCAATAGTGATCCTGAAATTATTTGAGAGCCAGTACAGCAAGGGCAACAAACAATTAAACAGAGGCTATAAACAACCTGGTCAGTTTATAAGCTCATTATATACATGCTTTACATATTTGTTTGTTTACATATTTATTTGTTTACTGTTTCCTTATTTAGAATGTAAGTTTTATTAGGGAAGAGACTTTGTAGTATTCCCTTCCCTAATGGAACATGACTATTAGTCACACAGTAGGCACTCAATAATTATTTGTTGCAATAAGTAATTGAGTACTATGTGTCTATGTTAGTATATTCTAATAATTTATTAGGAATACAGAGGATATTCTTATATGACATGTGGTCAAGTATTGAGTTATTCAAAGACCATATAAATGTATAAAAATGCACAATTTAACATTGAATACAATAAAGCAATTAATAATAGCATTCTACTAACCATAACTAAGTATCTTTGAGGATTCAGGGTCAGTTGCAAGCGTTTACATACATAACAAGAATCCCAAAGACTCCATCCAATTGTTACTGATTCTACCGTTGAGGGTTGAGGGGAGGGCAAATCTCTCTAAGAAAATATACCTGACTGAAATAAAAATTTTGAAACTCTAATAATTTATTTTTTCTTTATTAAGGTATTACATATGTGTCCTTATTCCCCCATTGTCCCCCCCCCACCCCACCCCCACACTCATGCCCTCACCCCCCTGGTGTCTGTGTCCATTGGTTAGGCTTATATGCATGCATACAAGTCCTTTGTTGATCTCTCCCCCTACCCCCGCCCTCCCCTACCTTCCCTCTGAGGTTTGGCAGTCTGATTGATGCTTCTCTGTCTCTGGATCTATTTTTCTTCATCAGTTTATGTTGTTCATTATATTCCACAAATGAGTGAGATCATGTGATATTTTTCTTTCTCTGACTGGCTTATTTCGCTTAGCATAATGCTCTCCATTTCCATCCATGTTGTTGCAAATGGTAAGAATTCCTTCTTTTTTACCACAGCGTAGTATTCTATTGTGTAGATGTACCACAGTTTTTGAAACTCTAAATTACATTCAGGGGTATCTGAAATGCTATCTTCTCTTCCTTTCAAAAAAGTGAAACAAATTTCTCATTCAGGAAGTAGTATAAATGAATCTCAGCAGTATCATGATTCTTATAGTTAAGTCATAGAAAAGAACTAGTATTGATCAAGTACTGGCAAATAAGGAGGTAATAGTAGTAACAGTGACAGCAGCAGAGCAGGAGCAGGAGCAGGAGCAGCAGGAGTAACTGCAGTGGTCAAATTTATCTTTCGAGTACCCAGGAGTTAGCAGGCACCATGCCTAATGCAGTGTATACATTATTTCTAATGCACAGAACCACGCAAAAGCCACCCCAGTTAAACAAATGAGGAAAAGGGGGCTTAGGAAGATCAAGCAACCGTTCTTGGGGCTTTCAGAGTAAAGTAATATTGATCATTACTGAATCTCAAGGGAAGGAGAGAAGAAAATATCCTCATTTGATTGATGAAGAAACTAAGAAGAAAAGGATTTAAAGACTGAAAAGAGGTCTCCTGATTCCCAGACACAGGAGTCTTTGTCTATTGAGACTAAATTATCCTGTGCATTCTTAATGTTACCAAGACCTCGCCTCATATTAAAAATTGTAAAATTAAATTAAAACCCCACTGAAACTAAATCTTTATGAATTAAAAAGACCTTGCTAGTAACTATCTATTCTTATAATACTACCACAATTTGAAATGTTTGTGCCTCACCACCTTTTACTTGTTCTTAACGACATGAATTCCCATCTAGTGAATATTGCCCAGACTTTGGATACAATTCTTAGAATATAATTGCATTAATTGTTTGCTTATTACTTTTTTGCTTATTACTCATATGAACTTCAAGACAAGACTATTGTATTAGAAAAGAATAATTAAGTTAAGATTAAAATGGCATCACCAGGAGACAAATTAGTGGAAGGCAGGACAAGATTAATATTTCTGGAAGATGGCACAGGAGCTGAGGAATAGGGATTCTCAGTAGGTCCAGTCCTTAAACAGGCAGCAGAGGAACAAAACAAAACAAAACAAAACAAAAAACATGTTTAGCAACACATGGGACTGATTCTGTTCATTATGTCCTTTTGTTCCTGGTACCTGACATTACTTTAAAAGAGTCAGATTTCAGTACCACCGAGTTTCCCAACCATATTGTTTTCCCATTAGGCTTATGACTAAAACAGCTTTTCACAACATCAGTTAACACTTTGGAAATCTGTTCCTATACAACCACCTTATCTGGATTATATCTTCCTCCTTCTCCCCCACTTTGTTTCCTTAACACAAGAAAAACGGTACAAATTTTAATCATGTTCTAAAACAGGGAGAGAAGCAACAATGACTCAGTGAGTTAAAAAGAGAATAAAAACCTTGGTGTTGAAACACAAAATCTTGATTATGTCACCAACACAGCATTGCACATGTATGTGCTCCAACATTCTTCTCAAAGCTTTGATGGAAGAAATTATTTTTAAATGACTGCAAAGCATATCAATATGAGTGGTTGCCAGAAAGCTTAATTGTTATTTTCATCCACGGAACAGTGGATATCTGTCTATAATAAAGTTTTAAAATATTAGGTGATAAACATTTGCTAATAATATCTTGAACTTACTTTTATATTTGAAGTTTTTATTTGGTTTAATAACTTATTGAGATAACTACTTTAATGACAGCTCTTGAGGGGGGAAAAAGAGACTTGGAACTTCAACACAAATTAAATTAATTACAATTAAAAGAGCTTTTCCAAACAGCATTTTTTTCCCCTATAATATTGATTCCAAATGACTTGCTCAGTACAATAAGTCAGTACTAGTTCTGGTTACCATATTTAATCGTGATTTCAGAGATATGTCAAAACATCAAAGGGATATCATCACAAGTACAATAATATGCTGGAAGAAAAGAACTAGTTCCAAAAAGCTTAAAGCTCTAATTTGTATTGTGTCTCATTTAATTATTGTTATCTTTGAAAAGTAATATAATTTCAGCTTTATGCACTTAATTTTGGACCCAGATATTTGTAGACATGGGCAGTAGCAGATTCTACAGAAATGTATTTGTAGTACCTCAAAGGCAATTCCCCCCCACCAAAAAAAAAAGAGCATGGACTGGTCACCAGATGTGGAGGCCATATGGCACATGTACACGAGAGCTCCGGGACAATAAGAACGAAGCCAATAAGCCCAATAGGCAGAAGCAATCACTCTGAGATGATGGACATATGCTTGGTTCTGTTGACTTACTGGAAAAAATATATATACTTATATAAATATAGATCACTTTATTTTTAAACCTAGAAATACAGCTCAGCTAGTCATTTTCTCCAACTCTTTATTGTTTTGGCTTGAAAGGAAATTTACCCATGTGTAGTTTATTACTTGATCTGAATTCTGTCCTTTTCACATACAATTCATGTTGAAGTTAAAGGAAAGAAAACTGAATTAGGAACAGCTAGTAAGATAGCTTTAAGTAGCAAACAAATAAAATTTTTGTTGCTATAACTCTCAAGAAACTGTGACAGCTAATGAGTCACTAAGACAGGTATGTTCTGTTTATGGATTATCTCTTGAATTTAATCCTTCCCTCCGCAAGCTTCAGCCCTTTCTCCACAATGTGCATCTTAGGTTGGAACCCTGCCATGCTATAAGATCCTGCAGCGTGCCATGCACTATCTGAACTATTTGAAGATGCAGCTCCTACTACTTCGAGTGCCTTTCCTACCCTTCCCTAACTGGTAAATTTCCTTTCAGCCTTTAAAACATAGTCTAAGTAACAACTGTTTGTGAAACCTTGTTTGGCTTGCCCAGACAAAATTACGTCTTCTTCAATGCCTTTTTTAATGAGCCACTATAAATAAACCCATCAATACGTTTCTATTCTAATGAGAAAGGAATAAAGATAATCCTGATGGCAGCTGACACTTATAGAGGGCTCTACTTATGCCAGACACATAAGTACTTTATGCGAATTGCTCATTTAAGGTTATGAACTTAATATAGATTATAAAGATTAACAAAAACAAACAAACAAGCAGAAACAGTCCCTTCTGCCACCAGTAACCAATCCACCTACAAAAACCCCTCTAACACTAACAAGATTATTTTTAACACTCCTACTATAGTTGTCAGGCGATCACATTTTTTTTCTGTGAGTCACTTACGCCCAACAGAAACAAGAGAGCACCAGTGAAAGTACATTCTAGAGATCTCCTAGCTGTTAAGGATGTCCTGGATCTTTTCATGCCTTTTTGCCATTTTGTGTTCCTCAGGAAGAAGATGGAGCATGCAGCCACCAGAATGGAAGATTGCTGGTATGGGTGACCTCTGTGACTGTCTCTCCTGGCCTCTTTATTGAGCATCACTTGTCCTTCAATAATAAAATCCTTCCTATCACCTCAATTAATTTTGTATAAATAAGCACCAGTTATAATTGCAGCCATTGAAAGATCTCAAAATAAAGTCCACTTTGAGAAAAGATCACTTATCTAAGAGATATCAATATAAAATTTTTAATAAAGAGGCTGGGGTTTTTTTTAAAAGCAAATTGCTGATTGACTTTATTATGCTGCCCCGCAAAGCTAACAGTAAAATTGGTCTGTGTGCACAATGATTAGAAAGAAAATCTAGGTCTTAAAGAGACTTGCAAACACTGTCTCTAGAGAGGATTTGCCATAGAGCAGATTCTTACAAAGATGACTGCTAAAGCAATTCCCAACAATGAGAATCCATGATTGGTACATACAAACAGGGCTGAGATTTCTGAAGTAAATGCAAACAATAATACATAGTCTTTACAAGAACTCAGAAACTGTGTGCTGTTTGGATCAAACCTCACTGCACTAGAACATCCAGTGGAGCTCACACTGGGGAGCCTAAACCCTCTCTATTCTGTTATTTACTGATCATTCATAGTGTGTGGCTGAAAAAGTGGTAAATAAATGAATTTGATATACTGGAGGGGCTTGCTCCTTTAAAAAATTCCAAGGTGCATTTTTTTATTCACTAGAGGCCCGGTGCACAAAATTCGTGCATGGGGGTGTGTGTCCCTCAGCCCTGCCTGCAACCTCTCCAATCTGGGACCCCTTGGGGAATGTCTGCCTTGCTGGCTTAGGCCGGCTCCTGGGGATTGGCCTAAGCCAGTAGACAGACATCCCTTATGCAGTCCGGGACCCCTTGCTCTTTACCGCCTGCCGGCTCGCTGCTCCTTAGTACGGCTGTGGAGGCAGGAGAGGCTCCCACCACCGCCACTGCGCTCACCAGCCGTTATCCCAGCTTCTGGCTGAGCGGCACTCCCCGTGTGGGAGTGCACTGACCACCAGGGAGCAGCTCCTGAGTTGAATGTCTGCTCCCTGGTGGTCAGTGCACATCATAGCAGCTGGTCATCCTGGTTGTTCTGCCATAATGGTCGCTTAGGCTTTTATTATACAGATAAAGCAAAAACAAAGAATCATTATGGAAAAAAAATCATGAGCCTGTATGTATATTTCCTAGAAAATTGATGTACAGATGATTTTCTTATAAATAGGCAGAGCTGTCCTTTCTATACTAGATATGTAGCTTAATAATGACATACAATTGACTTCTATTGTCAAATAAGCTTTTTAAGGCAATGCAGTATAATTGCTGAGAGCACAGATTTTGTGGTCAGGCAGAGCCAGACAGAATCCAGGCTCTCCCACTTATGTGTAACCTTAGGCAGACACTTAACTTTGTTTCCTCATCTGTACAATAGCTCCCAGAATTGTAAGGGTTGAGTAAGACAATGCATGTAAAGTACTTCAGCCTTGTTCCTGGCATTTAGCAAGAGCTCAGTGGTGGTGGATGAGGTGGTAGTAAGGATCAAATTATCTTACAACTTCAGTACAATCATCTTGTAAAAACATCACAAAGTGTGAAAGGCGAAAGTTGGAGTGGTTTGGCAAAAGAAAGATGATAAAAATTTTGGGCAAGATTTATAGATTTGATAAGAGTAGATCAAGTTGTAGACATGATCAGCTGTAACCCCCTCCTCTATGACCTTTCCCAACAAAAAAGGGAAATTTTATGTCAAATTCATGTTCTGAAAGCAGATTTGGTTATGACCCATGATTCTCTCACCTATGCCCCAAAACATATATATTCTGTCTGCTCATAAAAAGTTACTTGAACTCTTTCATTTTATTGTTGCTTCAACCATAATTGCCTCTCTTATAGAGGCTTGTTGAAGATCAATTTGAGATAAAATCAGATAAAAATGCCTCACTAACTGTAAAGAACTAAACATTCATTGAACTAATATGTACTGTGTGCTTCTTATATATCAGGCACATTCCAAGTGAAGGAAAGCATGGATAAGTTGTAAGATGCTGGCCTGTCAGTATCTGGGTAGTGGCAGGAGATTGATGCAAATAACTATGAGACATGCTGCAATTGATAGGTATTATGGATGTATGTATAAGAGTCTATGGCAGTGATGGCGAACCTATGACACGCATGTCAGCACTGACACGCGTAGCCATTTCTGATGACACGCGGCCGCATGCCGAGGATGAAACATTTGCTGCTCCTGAGGATGAAACATTTGCGACTAGAGTCTTGGAGTTAGTTTTTTCTTCAAAGTGACACACTACCCGAGTTATGCTCAGTTTTTTGGCGAAGTTTGACACACCAAGCTCAAAAGGTTGCCCATCACTGGTCTATGGCATAGTAAAAAAAGAAACCATTCATGTGTTAAGACATAAAACCTTTATCAATTAAAAAGTAGTTTCTAAAAAACTCTTCCTACCATCTAATAGAGTACTTCATACCCAACTGATGCTCAAACTGTGTGCTGACTGCAGTCCTTATTATTTAACACTCTATTGCTTGACTCTACTCACTATATAATGTAAGCTCCACAATAGCAGAGACCTTACTTTTCTTGTTTACTAACGCAGCCTCAGTGCCGAAGAATGGTGTCTAGTGTCTAGTCGGTGCTCAGTAAACATCTGTTGGTTGGAGGGATGGATTTTATGTTCTGGTGACATAAGAAATCACCATTTCATTTGCAAGTAAAATGTCTTTGCTTCTTAACTTTGGTCTACATTTACCTTTTCTTTTTACTCTATTCTTTTGTTGTGCTAAGCAGAAACACACTGAAATAGTCCCTCTTCCAATCAGTGTATGAATTGTTTGTAAGGAGAATTTAAATCAGGTGGGTTCCGTTAGAAACTATCCTGGGTCAGTAGAGAGAAGTGCTGATAATGTATGCCTGGTTAGTATGTTTATCATACTTAAGTAGACAGCCTTCCTCTAGAGAGACATGTTTATGGGTTATTGCTAATATGACTTTTTATTAGACTATGTTTTGTTCTTTTTAAAATCCCTACAGAGCTAAAGAAAACAATTTCACCAAATGAAAGTTATCTTAAAAATAAATTAATGCCCTGGCCAATGTGGCTCAGTGGTTGAGCGTCAACTTATGAACCAGGAGGTCACGGTTCAATTCCTGGTCAGGGCACATGCCTGGAATCCCCAGTGTAGAACGTGCAGGAGGCATCCAATCAATGATTCGCTCTCATCATTGATGTTTCTATCCCTCTCTGCCTCTCCCTTCCTCTCTGAAATCAGTAATAAAAATATATTTTAAAAAATAAATTAATTAATTAACTAAAAATATTACATCTATGTGAAAGTTTCATGTAATATCTTCCTTCTACTCCCAACAAACACCAAATTTTGCAATTTCATTTCCTCATTTTTTTCTATTTAAAAATTACAAATCCAAGATGTTGCAAGGGAAACAAACTTCAAACAGTTAGTAATATATCAAACAAAACAACAACACAAAACAAAACTCACTTAAAAAATATTATACCAACTTTACATGGACTGAGCAAAAAAAGAAATCTTTTGTAGTCTTGTGTCAAACCACAATAAAGATTTTTTTAAATCGCATGAATAGATAATAATAGAAAAAGCTCCATGTGGCAGTGTGGTAATCCATCAATTTTTAACTCATATTTTCCACTGCAGTAGGCTTTTTGGCAATTCTGTTTTGTTCATTTGCTACTTTTTTTAAGAACTCAAAATCAGGAGATTAAAAATATTAAGATGTGTTCCTGCATACCAAAGGACTTGTATGTATGCATATAAGCATAACCAATGGACACAGACACCAGGGGGGTGAGGGCATGAATGGGGGGTAGGGGGAGGAAGGGCAATGGGGGGATAAGGACACATATGTAATACCTTAATCAATAAAAAAATAAAGGGAAGACTCCTTTTAAAAGCAGTTGGTACAACAATATGGAATTGCTCAGCAGTGGATTTTTTTTTTAATATATTTTATTGATTTTTTACAGAGAGGAAGAGAGAGGGATAGAGAGTTAGAAACATCGATGAGAGAGAAACATCGATCAGCTGCCTCTTGCACACCCCCTACTGGGGATGTGCCCGCAACCAAGGTACATGCCCTTGACCGGAATCGAACCTGGGACCCTTGAGTCCGTAGGCCGACGCTCTATCCGCTGAGCCAAACTGGTTTCGGCTCAGCAGTGGATTTTTTTTCTGCACAGATATAAAATGACATAAATTACTCTAGAATTAGTATTTCCATAATGTTTATAAAATGATACAAACTAGTTTTTTAAAAACCCTTCCTACATGCAAGTTATACACTAGCATTGCCCGTACTGGAAAACACTGATAAGGGAGTGCTGAGTGCCACACAGCACTCCCCTTAAAGACTGTAGGTCTTTAGATATGTTTCATTCCACATTCATCACTTCCAGTGCCAACACATTCTGGAGAAAACGAAACAGACAGCTGATCAAGCACTATGCCACTTCTGCTTTGTGTCCCTTAACCCAGAAGTAAAGATGGGACTACCCGAGGCAGGGGCCAAGGCACAGACATTCAGCCAATGTGCTCAGGTAAACCAGGCTTGGCCTGTTGCTCACAGTGTCCCTCGTTAGAAAGAAACTTGAGATCCTGAACATATATTTCTCCTACTTTTGAGGATTAGCAGCCTCTAGCAAGCAAAACAAAATAAACAAAAAACCCTCAATAAATAGTTCATCCTATGTAGGCCTCTGAGAGTGGTAAAATATAGAAAATGGAGGAGAAATCCACACCCAGGCTTACGCCTGCTGTCTAGTCTCAGGTACCCACTGATGTCAAGCTAACCTCTAGGACCTTCAAATCCTAAATCAGAAGTGAAGTGATGACGTCCTCTCTAGATAGTCAGCTGGCCTAGGCCTAGGCTTCCTTCAGAGATACCTGCCTGTGAATGGGCAAGACCTGGTTTCTCCAAGGTTGACCAACACTAAAGAAGAAGGAGGAGGAAAAGAGGGAGAAAGAAACATTGATTAGACAATGTTATTTCCTTTTTTTAGGCACTCAGATGTTTAAAAAATAAAAAATGAATGCCTGAAACCTTTGGGGAGGCCAGCATAGCACAAACAGCTAGAGGGAGTGGCTCAGGGCAGAAGATTCAATCAGGTCAGGGAAGCACAAACCATTATTTCTTTCCCTTTTGGTCAAGCAAACCAGAATGGTTGTGCCCTTCTTGTTTTTCACAACGTGAAGACCCACCCAGATGTATCGTCAGCCTCTGGCATAAAGTCTGTATTTTAAACTTTTTTGGTAGACCCACAAAATGCAAAGAACCAAAATTGTTAGCCTTGAACTAACTTACTTTGTCTGATTACTGACTCTGGCTTCCAGCTGGAATAACATATGATATCACTGCTTCTAAGGGAGGCTCAGTTTAAAAGCAATCGTTCACTTAGCATATATATTTAACTCTCACTTTCTAATCAGATGTTTGGCACAAATTCACCTAACTCCAAAACCCTGGCAATGTGCCTTCCCTGGGCAAAGGAACAAAACATTCATGGGTATTATTTTCTATTTTCCATTTGTCTCTCTCATTTATTATTCAAAAATACAATGCCATGATGTGATGGGGAGAAGAACAGCATATAATAAAATATTCTGCAGGAGAAAAGTGAAATTGAAATAATGTATCCTTGTGGAGAAATATGTCTTATCAGGTTTCAATTAAAGGCTTGGGGAGGAATAAGACTCAAGATGGAAATCTAACCTGGATGCCAAATTTATAGATTTACCAAGAAAAAACATATTAGTAGAAAACGTATTTTAATGATCACAGTCCTCATAAAGTTATCAACTTAAATGCATATAAACTGAAATTTGTATTAATGGGTTATAGATCCTATTATGTTTTGAAAACTTTTTTATCTTAATGCCTGAGAAAAAGTATGAGTGGAATATAAGAAAAAATAGCCAACTGTCATTTTGATGCCTTGCCCCAGGACAAATATTCCAGCAATAAATAATAGTGAAGGGCATGGCTTCAGTATCCGACAGGTCTGGATTTTAACCTGGCTTTGACACTTACTAGCAGTTAGGATCATGGTCAGGTTCATAACTTGTCCAACCTCTGCTATACAGTCCTTGAGTCTGAATTGGCAATTCAAAAAAATGTATTTATAAACAGGTTGGTGAACATTTAGAACTTATTTTTCTCACAGGGGCAATACTATAAGTACACTCAGGTACTTAGACCTAAAAAATTCCTTGAAAATGGCACAAAGAGTACTAATGTACTGATATCAAATCCACATTACAAAATAAACTCTATGTACATCCAAGAAACCATATTTGTCTCAGTCTATAACTTCACATCCAGCAGACAGCAAGCACTCAATAGACTGTTATGACATGGCATGGAACAGAATACCTGCTTTTGAAAAAAGCTTTTCAAGTCTTTTCCCTCCACTATTTGGAAATGACACTTCTATTGGCAAAGAATTAGAGGGCAAAGACTTCTCTGGAGAAAGTAAAGAGATAACAAATTTCTGAGAATCAGACAAGTTTTCTCTCTCTATAGGTGAGACAGTGTCTCTCCCAGGTGATCTGAATTGTGGGCAGAGGTCTTTTGAATTAATAAAAGAGTCTAATCACAAGAGCCCCTGACAGACCATCGTGTTAGCCTGTTCATGTCTCTTTATTTTTTTTAATCCTCACCCAAGGATAGTTTTCCATTGATTTTTAGGGAGAGTGGATGAGAGAGGGAAAGACAGAGAGAAATATCGATGTGAGAGAAACACATCGATTGGTTGCCTCCTGCATGAGCCCTGACTAGGACCAGGGCCAGGGAGGAGCCTGCAACCGAGGTACATGCCCTTGACCAGAATCAAACCTGGGACCCTTTGGTCCGCAGGCCAACACTCTATCCACTGAGTCAAAGCGGCTAGGGCTTAAATGGCTTTATAACTCATTGTTATTTTATTTTAAAATAATTTTCCAAGTTGGATGTTTTAATTTAGAAATGTCAGTTCTGCCTAAATAAATAACTGGAGATAGATAATACATATATATTTCTAAATTCTGTTTTTTAAGAATTACAAATACCGATGCTTCTTCTACTACATCCTTTGCTATCATTTTAAAACCACAATAAATTATGGTAAATAAAAGTTTTTCTTTGTGACAATTAGCATACATTGTAGAAACAATGGAATTTAAATCTAGATTTAAAGAAAAATACTGTTAAACATTATCAAACAGTAAATGTAAAAAGACAGTAAGATTTTGCTAAGTAACAGTCTCATTTTCCTTAGTAGATTTTAATTTAGAAGAAAAACCTAGGTGAAAACATATTAAAGGTATTACTCACATAAAATGCATTGGCATTTGTAGTATTTTTCACTCAGCTAAAAGAATAACTAATTATTACTATTTGTTGAGCACTTACTATATGCAAAGCACTGTACTTAGTGATGTACACAGAATATAATCTCATTCAATCCTGACAATACCACTATGAGGTAGGCACTTTACTTCTATTTAGATGAGGAAGCCAAATCAAACTTTCCTGTTATATCATAAGAAAAGATTATTCATAGGCTACCACCAAGTTAAGTAAATCCATACTTTGATAAAAAAAAGTTAGGCTACTTTTACAAGTGACTACATTTATTAATAAAATAATAACACTACCTATGTTCAGGTTAAACTTATTTTTTCTACATTTTAAACTTGAAACAGAAATAAAATTATTTGTTGACTAGCACACATGTATTGAATGCTTAAAAGGCTATGATATTGGACCTTGGAGATAAGAAAGAGAAAAAGGAATTGAGAAGATGTGTTATCTCCTTTGGATTTTTTCCAACAATCCTCAAAATTTTCTCTTTTGAGTACATAAGATTACCTTTCTGCCACTTTCAGAAGACTGATTCAAACATAAGTTGTATGACTGACTGGCAGGCAGGTCTGCTGCTGACTAGTCATGAAGTCACCAAAACCACTGAGCCAAGTGATGGCAGTAAGTAGAAGAAATGCAGTAAGTTATGTTTAATTATAGATTTCTAAGACCAATTTATTTTTCTTAACCAAGGTTGTCTATAATGTAACTTAGGTCATAAAGACAACATCGAGGTTCCAGTAAAGGAAGGGCCCCGTAGAAAGTGGTGGAAATGACTCCCCTAAGAAATAAACTCTTAGCACTGGCTGAGATTGCATTTAGGTTGTTTTCAACCCCATTAGAAAAGCTAAGCCCTAATTGGTTTGGCTCAGTGGACAGAGCTGTTGCCTGCGGACTGAAGGGTCCCAGGTTCGATTCCAGTCAAGGACACATGCCCAGGTTGCAGGCTCGATCCCCAGCAGGGGGCATTCAGGAGGTAGCCGATCAATGATTCTCTCTCATTATTGATGTTTCTATCTCTCTCTCTCTCCCTTTTCCTTCCTCTCTGAAATCAATAAAAAATATATTTTAAAAAATGGTTATTCCTTTAAAAAAAAAAAAAGCTAAAAGTTGCCCTCATGCTCAAAATAAACTCAAATGCTCTACTTTCAAACCAAAGGCTATAAAAGGAACAGCTCACCTTATATTAGGACTTGTTACACTAATGGATGATTGAATACTATATAAAATAGCATGTCCATAAACAAAGAGCAATTAGAATGGCTAGTTTATAAGCTCAACTATGCTGAACCATTAACTTGTAAAGACCCACAAATCCCTGAGAATGCAGTGCTAGTCAGCACAATGAGCAATTATGATAAAAGTAAGGTTTTAGTATTTTAAATGCCTACTTATTTTCCCAGTCCTTTTATTCCTTTTCACTTGCTGAAAGAATCACACCAAGTACCATGGTCACATCTGAGGTAGCCTAATATGGATCAGGATTCTAAAAATTAATTATAAATATAAGATGGCTTAGAATTAATACTGTGTCAAGTTTCTTTAGAAATCTCTACTGAGTTGAAAATGAATATTCCTGGGAGAACACCACTGTGCCTTGTTTTGAAACACCTTTGTTAGATTTTGGAGCCAGAGATTTACATCAAAGGACATCAGTGGTAGGCAGTTGCAAGGTGAGGAGGTTGTCCATGTGATAGTGCAGGAGGCAAGGAAGGAGGTTGTAGCAGTGGCTCAGAGCAGGTTATTAGAGCCCAAGGGAGTGAAAAGGGTGTCCATGGCAGGGGCAATGGCAGCCCAGTGCAGGTGTCAGAGTCAAATGTGAGTGAAAAGGGCATCCTTGCATAGTGGTTGGTGGAGTTTGGCATGGGCTATTAGAATCCAAGAGGATAGAGAAGATATCCATGTGGAAGCTGGAAGCAGTGAGAGCCCAGGACAGGGTATCAGAACCTGAGCAAGGTGGGGGCGGGGGGGGTGCCCAAATGCCTAACAAGGCCCCTTGGGGAGAGGTGAGGGGTTATGAGCAGCAGCACTGCATGGGTTATCAGAACCAAAGGAGGTGAGAAAGGCATGCATGTGGAGGTTGGGTGACAGTAATATCCCATGACAGTAATAGAACCTGAGCAGGGAAGTGAGGAGATCCAAGCAGGGGAGTGGCAATGGCAGTATTCTAGCACAGGATGTGATCAGGTCTTTTTTAAGAAGAAGGAAGAGGAGGAGGAGGAGGAGGAGAAGGAGGAGGGGAAGGAGGAGGAGGGGGAGAGAAAAAGGGAGAGAGGGAGGGGGGAAAGAGATGAGGAGGAGGAAGAGGAAGAGGAGAAGATAAAAAATATGAATAATAAATTTGCGATAAATACATATTTATCAATAATTATTTTAAGCACAAATGGATTAAATGCTCCAATCAAAAGACATATAGAGGCTGAATGTACTGGTATCTATATATATAAAAGCCTAAGTGACCGAACAACCAGTCGACCAGTCACTATGATATGCACTGACCACTAGAGGACAGACACTCAACACACAGGATTGGGCTCCCTTCTGTCTGGATCAGGCCTGCAGGGATTGGGCTACCTCCTGTATGGATCAGGTCTGCAGGGATCGGGCCGGGCCGAAACCAGCTATCTGACATCCCCTGAGGGGTCCCAGATTGCGAGAGGGTGCAGGCCAGGCTGAGGGACCCCACCAGTGCACAAATCCATGCATTGGGCCTCTATTAACAAAATAATACCCTTACACATGCTGTCTTCAAGAGACTCACTTCAGATCGAAAGATACACACAGACTGAAAGCAAAGGCATGGGAAAATATATTTCATGAAAATGGAAACAAACAAACAAATAAAAAGCTGGGGTAGCAATACTTATACCAGACAAAATAGACTTTAAAGCAAAGGGTATATAACAAGAGACAGAGGAGGACCCAGCAACTCCATTTATCCAAAAGAAGCCCAAAACACTAAATAAAAAGAATATATTTATTCATATGTTCATTGCAGCATTACTTACAATTACCAAGATATGGAAGCAACCTAAGTTTCCATCAATAGATTAATGGATAAAGAAGAAGTGATACATATATGCAATTATGACAGGCACAAAAAATAATGAAATCTTGCCATCTGCAACAACATGCACGAACATAGAGGGTATTGTGCTGAGTGAAATGAGTCAGACAGAGGAAGACAAATACTGTATGACTTCATTTATATGTGAAATCTAAAAAACAAAATAAACAGACAAGCAAAACAGAATCATAGGGACAGAGAACAACTTGATGGTTACCAGATGGGAATGGGGTTGGGAGGATGGGTGAAAAAAGATGAAGGAAGGAAGAAGTACAAATTGGAGTCATGGGGATGTAAAGTACAATACAGGGAATGTAGTCAATAATACTGCAATAATACTATGTATGGTGTCAGATGGATACTAGATTTATATAACGTAAGTTATATAATGTTTAATCACTAAGTTGTACACCTGAAACTAATATTGTATGTCAACTTCAATTAATAAATAAAAAATTAATGCCCTAGCCAGTTTGGCTCAGTGGATAGAGGGTCGGTCTGTGGACTGAATGGTCCTGGATTCGATTCCAGTCAAGGGCATATGACCGGGTTGCGAGCTCGATCCCCAGTAGGGTGCTTGCAAGAGGCAGCCGATCAGTGACTCTCTCATCATTGATGTTTCTGTCTCTTTCCCCCTCTCCCTTCCTCTCTGAAATCAATAAAAATATATATTTTTTTAAAAAGGAGTTTTGGATTGTTACTGCTATTTTTTTAAAAAAATTATTTAAAGTAAAAAAAAGAAAGAAAGAAAAGAAAAAGAGCATTTCTACACACCACAATAAAGTATTAGAACATTTTAAAAATTCAATTCACAACTTGGCCAGGTAGCTCAGTTGGTTAGAGCATCATCCTGATATGTCAAGGTTGTAGGTTTGATCAGGGTCAGGGCTCATACAAGAATCAACCAATGAATGCATAGATAAGTAGAACAACAAATCAATTTCTTCCTCTCTCTCTCTCTCTCTCTCTCTCTCTCGCTCTCGCTCTCTCTCTCTCTCTCTCTCTCTCTCATCAATAAATGTTTAAAAATTCAATTCACAATGGCATCAAAATCTTTAAAATGCCCATGAATGAATCTAATAAGTTTCTTTTATAGAGAAAAACATAAAATGGACATATTAATTTTAAAATGCTGTAGTATTAATTCTGTGATGAATAAGCTGAACACTGAAATACTAGAAACTGAGAAGTAAACCTTTATATGAAATCTTAATATATTACATATCAGTGGGAAAAGGATGAATATTTTTGGCTGCAAATAACAGAGAACCAAAATGGCATAAACAATGAGAAGAATTATCATCTCATAAAATCAAGTCTTTTGAGGTAAGGCTCAAGTATCATTAAGGATTCAGGTTCTGTTCTGTCTTCCTCAGGATATCAGTAAGCTCTTCATTATCACAAAATGCTCAGTGTCACAAACACACATCAAGAGAACTATAAAGGAGTTTGTGTCTTCATTATGTATCCTTCTATCAGGGCAAAAGAAAATCTTTCCTAGAATTACCTTTGGCAAACTTCCCTCTACCTCTCTTTAGCTAGACCGGCTAAACCAATCACTAAGTGGGAAATGAGAATACCAATATAGCCTGAGACCAATCAGAATTTGACTAAATCATGTGGGAACAGAATAGACATGGAACAAAACTGGTGTTTTGCCACCATAAGAAAGAGAAAAATGACTGTTGGATAAGTAATCTACAGTACAATGGAATACTTCATAAATGGTGCAGGGGAAACAGGCTATCCATATGGAAGAAAAAAAAATTAGATCCTTATAATATCATAAACAAAATTAAGTTCCAGGTGGATTAAAAATTCAAATGTCAAAAGTAAAGATTAATTTTTAGTAGAAAATATATTTAGAAATTAGGGGTGAAAAAGGATTTCTAATATGAAATATAAATAAGCACCAACCATAAAGGATAATATTAATGAACTAGACTAAATCAAAATTTAAAACTTTCATACAATAAAATATACAGGAGTTAAAGTTAAAAGATAAAACATAGTCTGGGAGAAGTATTTGCATGATGTAAAACAGTTTTTGCTGTTACCCAATAGAGAAAAAAATGGGCAAAGTATAAGCAATTGATAGAAGAAAAAAATTGAATAGCCAATAAATATTATAAAACTTCATAGTTGTCAGAAAATCGCAAATTTACACAAAGAGATAGCTCTGACCCACTAAAAAACTATTTACACTTAATAATTCTGAGTGCTAGATACTATGTGGGGAAAAACTGTCATCCATTCCTAGCAGAAGGGTCAACTAGTTCAACTTCTTTGGTGAGCTATTTGATGATAGTTAGTAAACTCAACAACATGCATGGATATTCATCTCATTCCTTCCTTCCTCTCTCTCTCTCTCTCTCTCTCTCTCTCTCTCTCTCTCTCTCTCTCTCTCTCTTCTCACACACACACACACACACACACACACAAAACGAACAGCCTCACTATACATCAATATGAATTGGATAAATTGTTGTATATCTTTACAATCAAATAGTATGGTATAGTTTAAACAAATAAACTAGATCTAGACATGTCAATTTGGATTATCTTAAAAACAGAATGTTGAAAAAGCAGGTTGTTTAGGAATATTGATAGTGCGGTGTCACTTACATAAAAAATAAAGCCCATAACAATAATCTGTATTATTTGTGAAAAAATACTTATTTAATAAAAATAAAGAAACAAGTAACACAGCTTATGATTACTTCTGGAAAAGGAACAAGGAGAATCAGGGAATGCCAGGGAAGGGTATGGTATCAGGAAATACATAGATATTTGTCATATTATTTTATGTAAGTGTGAAATACTTTACAATTGTTAAAAATACATCTTTTTACAAAAGTTTTCCATTAAAATATTTCATTGATCATGAAAAGGTCCCACCCCACATACAAATTTTTTCATAAAACTACAAATGGAGTTTGCCTCCCTTCATCTTTTATTAAGCACCTTTTTAAACCACATCCTCTTCTACAGGAAAGGTAGTAAGAATTGAATAAAGATGCCATGAAGATCAAAAAAGGTCCAAGTGGCATCAAGTTGAAAAGAGGTTTACAAAGGTTAGTCAAATGCTCAAGAAACATTCTTAGTATTGTGTGAGAAGCCAAAGATGTCACTGTCGAAATAAATAAAAAGCGTCTGGAAAAAGTTTCTAGTTAGATTTTAATTTGGTGTTACAAGGAGAATATGATACAGGGCATATGTCAACAATATGATTTATTACCAAGACTACAATAAATATCAGTGTTTTTCTCTGGAAGTGAAAATTTTAATTACTACTACAGCAACATACCTGGAGAAGGAGCCTTTCAAAAGCCAGAAAGTTGTCCCACTTAGCAGTCTGCGGGTGCTTCAGAGTTTGAACCGTGGCCAGCCCAAGCTGCAGGAGTCCACAGTGACTCACTAGAGCTTTGAGGTTGTTCTTGAAGAGCTGAATATAGGACGTGAGCTGCGCCGGAGTGACTCTCCCTGGAGAAACATAATAATTTATCAGTGAACCCTCTTCTGGGAGTGGTAAAAAATAATTAGAAGAGTGCCATTAATAACATTTAACTGCCTTATATTGGCACAGAACTTCAGAGTTGACTGCAAGCTTTGCTAAGCTGTTATGATTCTTACAACAACATGGTGACAACAGTGAAATTGAAATTATTACCTGCATCTTGCAAGTGAGGAAACAGATGTTAGGTGATCTGGATTGCTAGTAGAATTCATTTTCTAATTCTGCAATACCCCCGTAAATAAGTTCTCAAATAAAGTCACACAAATAAATTGTTGAGCTCAACATGAAGTGCCTCTCCAAGACATAAGAGTTAGCAATCTAAGAGGCCAAAAGGCAAAATTTCTAATTATGTGTGTACGTATAGAAAATAAAAGGAGAAATATGTTATGACTATAGCTAAAACTTTATCACTGGTATCAGTGGGTTATGATAATAAAACAGTAAAAGGTGACTATTACACAAAATAAAAATGTATGGAAAACCAGGGTGGCAAAAACACCAGAAGATAAGATACCAGAAGAAAGAGTTTGGGATGGGTGACAAAGCACATTTGCTACAATGATCACCTAGGTGTGGAACACGAAAACCCACATCATAAAAAACTATGATGAGCTTGTACAAAAACAAATAAACAAAGCGCCTGTTGAAGATTCACTCCTTCAGAGCCTCTAAGTTCCACTTTTTCTATAGCAGTCCTTCGACTGAGTCACTTTCCACTCTCCAATCCATCAAATTCAATTTCTGCCATTAACCAGTGCTAAGCACAAAACTCCTAAACACCACATATTCTCCCTATTGGGCAAAGAGAAGGCAACAGGGCCAAACACAGATACAAGTCAAGTAAATCTTTCCTACACATCTTACCCATGCCGTTTGTTGGTTGCTCTCCGATGCCCAAAATACAAGTTTGTTTGTTTTATCGAGGTTTGTTAATACTTGGCAATGAAACCACCTGTCTTGATTTAGCACTTCATAGTTTACACAGAGCAATCATGCCCTCTTTGGATTCTCAGAGCAACTCTATGAGGTAGCCAACACGGCATGTGCTGTATCACTTAGCGCACCTGAGGCACTGTGGGTTCACTGCCTTACACAGTGCAAAATGGCAGGTATCACTTAATAAATGATTTTTGCTGCACAAAATATAAAGACTTTGACAGATGAAATGTATAAGCCTGAGACATACTCTTTCTTTTCATTACATTTTTTTAAGAGATTAAGAATTTTGAAGCTCCTTCTTAGCAGTTTATCAGGGTCAGCATCTAAAGAATAATAATAGTAGGAATGATAAGTAGGGAGTTGAGTCCCACTAGTTTCTTTGATCCCTCGGTAAAGCATGAGTTCATTCCTGATTCTCAATGCAGCAAGCTAATGATTTGCTCGCTTAATTACAATAGAGAACAGCCTCATGAATTCTGGTTTTGAGTCAGGTTTATTAAGGTATAATTTTCACACAAAATTGGTTCAAATTTAAGATCACTGGGAGCTCCATTTGTTTATACATTGTACTGCAGGTGATGGCAGTGTGGCTCCTGGACACACGGAGTTTTCCCTATCAAGAGAGAGATCCATAAAATAATTATAAAAGTAAGTATTTAATCATTATTGTGATAAGTACTGCTAAGGAAAAATTCAAAATGTCTTGAAAGTGTGAATGGCTCTGTCTGACACGAAACTCCCTACCTCTCCAATGCTATCTCCTCATCTGAAGGAGCGAGAATTAGGCTCAAAATACATGCACTCTATTCATAGTAAAATTGTCTATGAATTAGAGAGACTGCAAGAAATGGAAATCATCAGAGATAGTCATGAAAGGGTCTGTTTAGATTTCAATTGTAATAATCATATGCTCAGTTTAAAGTTAAGAATGTCTTTGATTCAAAAATATAGTTGAACTTTTTATCCAGTTAGCAATTCCTCGCTCAGACTCAGGCCCAGTCACCATATTTACCTAATGCCACCTTCCCAAAGGAGCAAACGGGTATCTATATACATAAAAGCCTAAGTGACCATTACAACCGGTTGACCGAACGACCGGTCAACCAGTCACTATGACACACACTGACCACCAGAGGGCAGATGCTCAATGCAGGAGCTGCCCTTGGTGGTCAGTGCCCTCCCACAGCCAACCTCCCACTGTCCCTCCTCCCTGGCCAGCCAACTTCCCGCGTTCCCTACTCCCAGCCGGCTGGCCCCCAACCTCCCACAGTCCCTCCTCCTGGACTGAGCGAAATGGCCCCAATGGCCCTGATCACCCAGATCACCAGCCAGGCGGAGGGACCCCACCCGTACACGAATCATGCACCGGGCCTCTAGTAATTCATAAAGGAAATGCCAATAAAACACTACATTGTGAATTTAGCAATTATTCACCTTGCTCTATTCTGTTCCCCTCTGTATATCCCTTTCTTACACACACAAGCCATTAACACTTCATAAGATACAACATGAAAGCAGAATTTTTGGTAAAAATCCATAACGTGCTAATTATAATTTAGTAAAAGAGTGCCACACACAAAAGTTTTTAAATACAGGCTAGTACAAATAGGCTAGTAACATTTTCAAAATCTTGAACTTAATCACAACCTTATACAAAACAAGCTGAAATCAACTCACTGACACCAAAAATGCTATAGTGAGATTAACGATTTGAGAAAGCACCTCAGTCTGTGTCAACTAAAACAGCAAGCAACTAGAACCAGGTGTCGAAAAAGCCATAGACAGAACATTTATTCATACCTCACATTACCAAAAAAAACAAAACACTTGTCAGGCAGATTTACATGGCGATTTTAAAATGTCAACTCAGAAGGCTTTGCAAAATGTTTTTTAAAACCATAGAAACAAGGGTTATTTTATATCAAGACTGCATAACATATAGTAACTTTATGAAAACTGACCATTTGAAATTTGAAAATGGTCTTCAAGTAAGAAAAGCTATTAGGCTTTCTTTTTCTTTTTGATAGAGTTTCTAAGAAAGAGAAACAGGTTTCCGATTTCAACTCAGCTAGGAGAAAAACACAAAACTTTATTAACCACCAATTATATACTCGTATATATTTTAAAACTCATTAAAATATAATTATCTTTTGGGGAAAAGGGGGCAGATTTGGAAAACAAAATGATTTAATATAGTCTGTGATTCTTTAAAAATTAAATTGAATTGAATTCAAGTGCATAATGGAGTCTATTTTTCTACTTACTATATACACTCAATAAATTATAACTCTCAACTTGTTTTGTGACTTGTTAAAATATATTTCAAGTATCTATATATAGATGGTTCTTTGTTGATATTCTTAAAGAATATTCAATGCCAAGTTTGATTTAATTGTAAAACTGTGTTTTAATGGTAGAACACAACCACCATCAGAAATTTTGTCTAAAATAGCATATTTAGTACTACATGTTATTTTAAAAAACTCTTACTATAAGAAATAATAATATTTTCATCGCATGTACTTATTCATTTTCTTGAAAACATGAAGGAAAACCCAATGGGTGAAATTTGAATAAACAAACATGTATTTTAAGACTTGCATTCCCAGAAATCATCATTTCATTATCTCCTTTTCAATCACTTTTCAAATATAATAAAGGCTAAGTACATTAAAATATTTAAATGGAATGTGTTATGCTAAAACTCTAGTTTATAAATATTGACTTACACACAATTGGCATATGGGAATAATTTCAGTATTACACAAAAGTCACAGCTATTCATTTGTTATTTTTTCTCATTCTTTTAACATTTTATATCACCAAGTATCAGCCGAGGATCTCAAAATAAAGAACATAGCTAAACGCTACAACCCACAAGAGGCACAGGCTGAAGTAAATTTCTCAGAAAAGGTATGCAGAAAGCAAAGTTCTTTTATGTCTGAAAAGGCTTTTTCTTGCCCTCATAGTTTATCTGGGTCTAGAATTCTTGGTTATAATACCTTACTATCTTCCAGTTTTCAGGCCTGCTGCTGAGGAATGTGTGCTACTCTCATTCTTGTTCCTTTGTAGTTGAGCTTCCTTTTTCCATCGTGTGGCTCTTAGGATCTTCTCATTTTCTTATATTCAGGATTCACAGTTATTATGTCTAGTGTAGAGGGTTTTTAATTCTTTCTACTTATTTTTCAGTAAGCCTATTCAATTTGATTATGCTTTCTTCACATCTGGGAAAGTATTACATTCTTCCTTTGCTAATTTCCTATTCTTTGCTTTCTCTCTTTTATCTTTTCTATTTTTTCAATGTCTTGTTCTTTCTACATTTTAGGAAATTTTCTTGATTTATATTTAAACTTGGGCTGAATTTTATTTGCACAATAATATCCATATTTCCAAGAGCCCTTTTTAAAATAGCAACTTTACTGAGATATAATGCAAAAAAAATGTAAAATTCACCCTTAAAAGTGTACAATTCAGTGGTTTTTAGTACATTCAGAGTTGTGCAATCACCACCATTATATAATTTGAGAACATTTTCATCACCCAAGACAAAACCATAACTAAATTTCCTCAGCTCTGAAAATGATATACAGCTATAAAGCCATATATATTATAATGTAACCTGAATGAAATTTCAGTTCGGAGACATAACTGTACTTGGCTATACCAGGAAACTGAGAAACAACAAAAATGAGAACATTCTAGTAACTATAGCTACAACTGAACTCTGACTTTTTAAATATAATAATACTGTCATAGCATCATTTTTATTGTATTTAAATTTTTTAATAGAAGTATAAGTCCATCAAAAGTAAAAGAGGAATAGAAGAGTACTAAATGATGGAACAAAACAAACAATAAAAATAAACCTCTTATTTTCAGTTACCCAAAAAGGCTTTGCTTAGAATAAATGAAAGAAAAGGCACCGCAGCAAAGAAAAGGCACCGCAGCAAAGAGAGAGCCACCTGCCAGAATGTAGGGGTAACTCTAGACTCGGAAGCCTCAGGTATAATGGAAGTGACAAGTAAAACATAAAGCATACAAATCGTAAGTGTACAGTTCAATTAATGTTGACACATGTATCTATCCATGTAACCACCACCCAGCTCAATGTAGAGAATATGTCTAGAAGAGTCCCTTGTGTTCTTATCCAGTCAATAATCCCACAAAGGTAACATTACTACTCTTATCTCCATCACCACAGATCATTTTGTCTGCTTTTGAACACTATGTATATGGAATTGTACATATAGTATACTCTTTTGTGTCTAGCTTATTTTGTTAACATTATCTAAAATCTCCATCTTTCTTTACTGTGTTTTATCGCTCTAGTTTCTTCATCCTTTCTGCTTTGATGGACTTGGGTTTTACAATTTGGGGCCACTGTAAATAATGATGCTATGAACATTCTAATACGTGCCTTTTGTTAGACATAAGCATTCATTTGTATTGAAGAAATGCCCAGGTGTGAAACTGCTGGGTGGTGGGTGCATACTTAGCTTTAGTTGATCTGTCAGTTTTCCATAGTTGTATCAATGTCTTCAGACATTTTAAATTTGATTACATTTAACAATTTAACATAATTTTTAGACTATACAGGTAATGTTTAAAATGAGGCACAACTGTATGGTTGTTTTCTTCAAGGTATTTTATGCTGCATAGCAAAAACCCTCATAAGAGTAAGAGAAAACAAATTATAATAGAAACTATATTACCATACTATTAGTATGTACCTTATTTTTTTTCTCATTATTTGTTTACTAGTACATGTTTATTTACCTACTTTCTTACCTAATTACAGAGAGAAAGGCCTGGAAGACAAGATTCTAATTTAGAAACAAAGATTGTACTGAAGAGCAAGATGGTGGGGAGGAGGAAAGGTACTTTAAACTTTCATTTTACAGATGTTATAACTGGAATTTTCTAGAAGCATGTGCTAATATTACTTTTTAAATATTCTCTTGATTCTGAAAGAAAATCATGTATGCCTCATATAGAATGAACAGACATGTATTTTTCTCTAGAAATTTTGAGTTTATTACTATCACTGATTTATACAATAGATGAAGCATTATTATTCAACAGATGAAGCAATAGAAGAAGAATAACTGCCTGCTTCCCACCACTATCGACACCACAGGGCAAAGAAATCTGGTTAACATGCAGGTGGAAAGATTTAAGTCAGACAGGAGAAAAAAAATTTCAAGATCGGGATGACCAATACACGCAGAAACAAGTTATTAAAGCGGGAAGAGGGAAGACATTACCAATTTTCTCCCATAAGGATTTGAAGGTCAGTGTATACAGCCATCTGTATAGTGAAACTTGGATAAAGCCCAGCTGGGAATGGATGTCCACTTTTATAACACCATAAATACTGAAGACGGTTTTCTGGGATATCCTTTAAACAATATACATTTCTTGTAGCACAGATTTTTATCTCTACAGTATTACCAAGAGAGAATAAGAAACTAACATAAAAAGAGCATTTTATTTATAAGAATCAATTCAATCAAATGGGTCCAAAGTTCAGAAATCTATTGCAAGACATGTTTTCAGGATAGTACAGAATAAAGTATATTTGCTACATGACCAGGGGTCACAAATAGAAAATAAATAGCTCTCCCTGAAAGTTATACAAAACAGTGAAATATAAAACCACCAGAAACACTTATGGCTTGGCTCTCTTTGGAAATGGATCCTTCCTGAAGTGACTTAGACATTGCATTAACGTATATACACTCAGCAGAGAGCATGGAAAGAGATAGATGGATTACCCCTGTTATCCAGGGGCCAGACTACCAGGCTACCAGGGAAGGAGCATTTCCTTGGTGGGTCTACTCTGACTTGGAAATAAAGGCCTGTTCTCAGGAGAGCCTCTACATAAAGAAACTTCCACCCTGCAGCCATCAGCGTTTCTAATCACATCATTCTGTTGGGCTTTAAATTCCTTGCCCATATTCTCATGTTAAGGATCCCTTAAGTTGAGAAAACATAAAGATTAATAAGAGGAAGAGGGGGATGAAGAAGAGGAGAGAAAAAGAAGAAAATGAAGATGTATCAATTTAAGTTAAAAAAAATATAGAGCCACAGGTAGATGCTTGAAGAAGGGACACTAGAAATTCAGATTCCCATTTTGCAGACGAGGAACAAGAGAAACAGAGGCAACTAACTCTGTTTTAGGTAATAAAGTATAAAAGGAAATCATTTGTTTAGTGACTTTAACACTTTCATACATTATTATTTATTAATTCAATGAAAACTCTTTCTGTCTCTTTCTCTAGATTATCTTCTTCTTCTTCATACCCTAAATGGATGTATCCCTTTAGGCTCTGCCTCCAACCCCCTTCTCACTCATTCTGCCTTCTCTCTCTGGATGATCAATCTTATATTTCCTTTAGAAATATTTCTATATTCCTTATATTATATTTCCTTTAGGAAATTATGTTTCCTTTAGATTAAAGCTTCAACATAACCACTAGGTAACCAAATCCCAAATCTCTACTTTCACTTCTGGAAACCATTACTCTAGTCACATATTTCCCACTGAGATGATCAGGGAACAAATCCTACGGAGAGTAATTCCACCCCTAGATCTGGTAGAGTACTCTTCATATACAATTACATGACCATTGGTCATTATTTTCATAATGTGTTTTATCTGCCCAGAAGGCAATAACTAATTTTATTAGGCTATACACTCCTTTTACAGAACACCTTAAATTTCACAAACACTGTGTTTCATATATGTAACCATCTCATCTAATTGTATAGGTACTAGAATCCCCATTTTGCAGACAGAAAAACAGATTCAGCAAATTTAAATAGCTTGTTCATTTGAAAACAAGATAATATTTTATGTTTCCTATCAACAACAAGGATCTAGTAATTGTCTATTACTTCTACATCTGGATATGTCTAGAAAAAATTTCCATGAGGTTTCCCCTCTTCTATTTTCACATCTAACTATGATTCCAATGATCTCCAGGAAACTGCCAATGTTCCACTGCAGAGAATATGGCACCCTTTTAAGTAATGGTTCTCAAAGATGTTCCACAGACCCCATGGTCCCTGAGGCACTTTTAGATAGTCAGAAAAATCAAAACTATTTTTATACTAATACTAAGATGTTACCTGAATTTGTTACTATGCTGTATTTGCACTGACGGTACAAAAACAATGGTGGGCAAAGTGCTGGTGCCTTGGTGTCAATCAAGGCAGTGGCACCAAATTAAATAAATAGACAATTTCACTTCAGAATGGCCATGATGAAACTGTAAGTGTTATTAATTTTAATAAATCTGAACCCTTAAGCAAATGTCAATATCTGTGTAAAGAAATGAGAAATATACAAAAAGTAATTCTGGTGCATACCAAAATACAATGATTGCCTTGAGGAAAAACACTGGTGTGACTGAATTGTGAACTGTTCACACTATTTTATGGCACAAAATTTTTACTAGAAGACAACTGAAAAACTGGTTCTTCACACATTTTCCCCCAAAAAATGAATGAAATGAGTCTATCACTTCAAGGAAAACAACTGACACTTTATATTGTCAATGACTAAAGTCAAATTTACATGTGAAAATCATAATTCTGGGAGACTTGTATTTGTCCCCATATCTTTACATTCCCAATACTTAAAGATTTTCTAAAGATATCAATGGGGATAATAATAAGTGTGGTTTTGTTATATCGTATAATATGTGTCAACATCTGGAGAATGTGCATAATTTAGAGAACCATTATTTTCCAAGTGTCACAGGATATGTCTGTCCTTTCAAAGTGCAAGAGAGACCAATGGATCTATATTTATAAAAGCCTAAGTGACCATTATGACCAAATGACCAGAATAGCTGGTTGACAAGTCGCTATGACACCACTGACCACCAGGGGGCAGATGCTCAATGCAGGAGCTGCCCCCTGGTGGTCAGTGCACTCCCGCAGAAACTTCCCATGGCCGGCCCACCTCCCCTGGTCCCTCCCCGCAGCAGGCCAACCTCCCTTCCCTCCCCAGGTGGCCAACCTCCCACGACCCCTCCCCAGTGGCCAGCCTGCCAACCTACTGCAGTCCCTCCCCCTGGCTGGCCAACCTCCCACAGTCCCTCCCTCCATCACTCCCCGCCGGCCGGCAGACCCTGATCGGTCTGGCCCCGATCGGCCCAGCTCCAATCAGGACTGGGCGAGATGGCCCTGATGGCCCTGATCACCAGTCAGGCCTAGGGACCCCACCTGTGCACGAATTTTGTGCACTGGGCCTCTAGTTTTAATATAACAAAGTATAGAGAATTTAATTACATGGATTCATATTCTACATTGCAATTAATCTATAATAAATTTCAGTCCTATTCCTTGTCATATATAAGGCCTTAGACAACTTAATTTTTCTCTATTCCAGTTTCCTTACCTGAAAAATAGAATAGTAATGGTACCTATCTCACCAGAATTACTGTGAGAATTAAATAAGATAAATACAAGTAAAGAATTAGAAGAATACTTGGCACATTGTAAATACTCAATAAATGTTATTTTCACTTTTCTTATCATCTTTATGTTCCTTAAAGCTCTCATATATATATACAGTAGTCATCTAACATACTGGAAGTCATGATTTTTTTTCTTTCATTTTATGACCCTGTAACATATTTCCTTCTAGGAATCTAGGTTCATCCTTATTCCTTTACTTCCAAATTTTGTTCTTCCATTTCAACTTGATAGTTTGATTTTTAAACTCATAAATAATTAAGAATTTGGGCTAGAAATCTCAGCAAAAAAAAAAAAAAAAATTTAAATTCCTCCCAGTAAAATGTACTAATATTTACTAGATATCTAAGAGCAGGTTATAGCTAAGAAAACATTTTTAAAATATAGAAATAAAGTTTCCAGAAATAAATTCTACCTATTAACCAGATTCACTATCTATACTCCATATTAACAGAATTATTTAATCAAAAAAAGTAAACCACCAAATTCCTTTTCTAAAATCAAAACATTAGTTCTCTCACTTTTCAATCAAAAGAAAAATACTATGCCATACCTAGCTGGTTTGGCTCAGTAGATAGAGCATCGGCCTGCGGACTAAAGGGTCCCAGGTTCAGTTCTGGTCAGGGGTACATGCCTGAGTTGCAGGCTCAATCCACAGTAGGGAACGTGCAGCTGATCAATGATTCTTTCTCATCATTGATGTTTCTATTTCTCTCTCTCCCTCTCCCTTCCTCTCTGAAATCAATAAAAAATATATTTAAAATAAAAGAAAAAAGCTATTTAAAACTTAAATTTCATTCAGCCAGATTCTTCTAAGACTGAAGACAAAGCTGAATGTGGTGAAAAATGAAAATGGGAAAAATGAGATGTGTAATACCCTGGTGAAGAAAGGATAACATTTATGTGACTCGACAATTAGCAGATCATTCTAAAGGTGAGAGGTCAGGCCAAAGCATGTCTGTCTGCTCAACTGTTTTGCCAGCACAGTAGTTCATTCATTAATTCAAAACCACTCAAAGAGTTTTCATCCACATTAAGAAGGTAGGGAGGATTTTTAAAAGGGGAAGGTGGAAAAGTATGGGTGAAATAGAATGAAGGAAAGGTGGTCCAAACCAATTTTGGTAGTTTTAGATCAACTAAAGAAACTAAAAGAATTATTATTTGTATACAAGGACTCTCCTAGAATTCCGAAAATTGAGTCTAAGAAAAGCGGTCATTCTTGAGCCCCAAGAGTAGTGTGTATGTATTCCCTCCCTACTCTTTTGACAGTTTACAGATACTTCAATTTTTTTATCTATATGCCATGCTGGGTAAGTTGGCTCACCGATTAGAACAGGCTTACTTACATGAACTCCCTCAGAGCCTGCAGTCACTGTCTATCCTGGGTGAAGTGGATACACTTACCCATACTCATCTTGATTGGCAGGTTTTCTCTGCTTGCTGCTTCCACTAGATGTCTCCGGACTTCCATCACTGCCTCTTTGTGCTTGGTGTTCAGTAAGGCTTCCCACAGGGCTTTGGCTGAAGTATCACTACAATAAAACCACAGAGAGCTTTAGAATAAATTTCTACCAAATAATGGAAAAGGCTGAAAGCAAAATAATTTCTAAAATATCTTCTTTGAGCACTAAAGTAGTCTTTCCTACTGATAGATTCTAGGCATAGGATTAAATGAAGACCATCTAATCCATTTTAAACAGCACAAAATATTGAGATATTAGGGACACAAAACCAAGCAAAAAAAAAAAAAGGAATAAAAGCTATATTGTGCTTTGAGAAGTGGGGAAAAACTATATAATATTTTTTAGGTATGATACTTTTTTTTTTTAGATTTTGCATTTTAAAGTATTTCAGAGAACAGTTCAAATTGCTACAGTAATATATAAATGCTATATAAGCCAAAATTAATACATGTTCAAAAAATGATTTATCAGTGATTATAAGCATAACAATTTGAGATAACTTACTTGTATGGAAAGCACAGAGCAATTAGCAATGAGAATTCCTGTTAAGAAACTACTCAATAGAATTCCTAATGAGTAGGTTTTCTATTGAACGAAAATAAAGAATTAGGCTAAGTAACCAAGGTCTACTTTCGGCCTTAGGTTGGAAGGATGGCACATCCTTCACCATTAACTAGGATAACAGAAAGAAGCCCTGCATTGTGCAGGGTCTCATCTGGGCTCACTTGTCCAACAGCCCTCTGTCTCACCCACCACGCCATGTTTAAATTATAAATGAGCACAGTGTTCTTCCCGGAAGACCTCTACATCAGCCAAGTATACACATTTGTAGTAACGTTTCAAAACCTGAATATAAAGAAACAAAGATGACTTCTGTCCCTTTCCAATGACTTTTTCCTTCACTTAAAACTCTACTAACATCTCTTACTATCCAGTTAGCTAATAGTGTGAAAATGAATGAATTTTTAAAGTTTGGTTTTAAAAGTTATATCTAATTAGATATTAATTTAGCTTTAAAGTTATACCTAATAATATATATCTTTTAAGTTCAAATTTGATTGGGAATAATGGAATGATGTACTTCAGTGCTGAGTTTCATGTCTGGCACATACTAATCTTTCATTAAAGAGTTAGTTGTATTAACATCTATTTTTTTTTTCTAGTGAACTAACATCACTGCTCAACATATGCTACTTGTTTAGATCTAATCAAAACTGTTATTATAACTCTGCACCCAATATTCTATGTTTAATTTAAATAAGCAGGTAAACTACAAGCCAAGCCCATTCCCGTGGCTGAGATATAGATAAATGCAAGGCATTAGCTTTCAATGACTTAAAGGAAGAAGAGGCAGAGATACAAACAGAGAAATTATCCCCCAAAAGAAGTGTGATAAGAGGCATGATCAATGCTGGCACAGATGTAGCTGGTAGCTCAGAGGAGGGCTCTAATCCTGGCTTGGAGGGCAGAAGCTCAGAGATTGGTTTCTACTGGAAATATGAGCAAGTACACAGATACATGAATTCCAAAAACAGCCAAGGGAAGAAGTTATAACTGAATCTGGGAAGGAGAATGGTAAAGAAAGTCCACAAAGAATATATAAAATCTTTATCACAAAACAAGAGGAAGGAGGATGTTTCAATATGTGCAGATTCCTAGGTACACAACACGAATGAGGACTGTTTTGTTCCATGCTAACGTGCCAGGGAAGGGGCGTTAGAAGTAAGGGCAAAAGAGAAGATTGGAGTACTCTCGTAGGGTCCTGCATTACTTTCCAAGGCTTGTCAACTTCAGTCTGTAGGTAACAGGTCGCCAATGAGCATGTGCTTGATTTCACATTCTGAGAAGAGTACCATAGCTGAGCAGTTGTGAACACAGTCTTAGTCATCATTCAAAACTAGGTCTATTTCCTGTGGGGTTTTGGGAAAGTTACTTAACTTCTCCAAAGCTCTGAAGGCAATGGAAAACCACTACAAAATTCTGAGCAGGGGAGTTACAGTCCCAGTTTCCCCAATTTATAATACACAATCTTTCCCTACTTTCATTCTCCAAAGCGCCTCTCTGCAAAACACAGGGATTTCTCACATCAACTCTGTACACAGAACTTCTAGAGTATTTACTGCCCTCCTCTATTCCATGAGTATAATACAGAGTCTTCAAGATCACAGTAGGTTAGGCAATACTATGGTTGCCCCATCAGATTAGTGTGGTGATTGAAATGTGGGCTCTGGGGTTAGATAAATCCATGACCAAATCAAACTGACCATGCACTCTTCACCCACAGTAGCTACATGGCCTCTTTGGTCTTCCTCAGGCACTCCAAGCTTAGGCACTCCTTTGCCAGTTATTCTCTTCCTACAAATATCCCCTCTCTCTTCAGGTGCCTGCTAAAATGTCACCTTATCAGAGAAGTCCTCCTTACTGCCCTATATAAAAGAGTGATGACAGCCCATCCCAGCACGGTAACCTAGCACTCCCCCCCCCCCCCCCGCCATTTCCCCTTCACTGGACTTTACTGTTCTACATAATCCTGTTACCATATGACTTATTATATGCTTCCATGTTTGCCTATCTCCCTCATAGAAGGTTAAGGTCCTTTTATGAAAACAGGTCCTTATTTTACTCATTGCTAATTTCCCAATACTTCGAACAGTGCCAGGCCTGTGGTAGGTACACTTAATAAGAATGAATGAATGAATGATGCTTGCTAGTTATGTAACCTGTTCACATAACTAATCCTTTCTTTACCTCTGTTTTCTCATCTGTGAGATGGAGGTAATAATAGTGATCACCTCACAGGTTGTAAGAGTTAAATAAGATAATGTACATAAAGCACTTTCCTGATTCACAATAAATATAAGTAATTATGTGGTTGTTACTACTACTACTACTATTGCTACGAAAAATATTATCTTATAATTCAATGTGTTCAAGGGTTTGTATATAATTAGGTGAATTGACTTCATTATACTGAATAATTTTTACACAACACTGATTTGTTCACATATACTTAAGTCACTTGGGGCTTGTACTCTCTGGTTCTTTTCTAGTAAAACATTTTAGATGAAATACATAGTTTCTATGATCTCTAACACTGATGCCAAGTCATGTTTCCTGGAAAATTGTTTTTTTAATGTAAGCCATTCTGATTGTCTAGATATGTGTGACAGTTTCTAATATCCAATTCCTGTACAAAACACCTTACTAACCTCCAAATCACACATGGTCGCTTTAAAATTACCCAGGTAATATTCATACACTAATTCTGGTTCTCTAAGTAATCAGCACTGAAGAAGTCAAGATCAAACTTACTGACCACTCTACTGTGTTCTGCACCCATGTCTTCACCAATCACTCTGTTACTGCTGCTTGGTGGTTTATACACATACTCCTATATGGGCATCTGAGTTGAGCATGGGTGTTAATCATTGCCTTTCTCTAATATGCTCAGAAAAGTCAATCCAATAGACATTTCACACTACTGAAGTTTCACATGAAATCAATTCCTGATGTTGAATTGTATAAGTCAAGAAAAGTTCATTGAAATCCATTCTATAATCACGATGGCATATTTTATATCATTCTTTATCCTCTCCAGCTGTACAAACTCTCTATTTTCCTGACGAGGAAATGAGCACTGCACAGGCGCTATCACAATAGGGCCAGTGTAGTCAACTAGTGGTAGTCAGTGCTATAGTCTAGTAGCAGCATGGGTTCTGGAACCAACAACAGAGGGTTCTTATTCTGCCACTTGCTAGCTCTATGTCCCTAAGAGAGTTACCTAACCTCTCTGTACATGTTTCCTGTTAACTAGGGATGGTAATAGTTTCAGTGGGTTATTATGATAATTTAATGCACTAATATATCTAAAGCACCTAGAACAATGCCTGGCACATATTAAGTGATCAATAAACATAGCAGTAGCCGTAGTAATAAAAAATATCAAAGGTCAGCCCTAGCTGGTTTGGCTCAGTGGATAGAGCATCGGCCTGCAGACTGAAGGGTCCCAGGTTTGATTCCGGTCGAGGGTACATGCCCAGGTTGCAGGCTTGATCCTCAGGAGGGGGCATGCAGGAGGCACCCTATCAATGATTCTCTCTCATCATTGATGTTTCTATCTCTCTCGCTCCCTCTCCCTTCCTTTCTGAAATCAATAAAAATATATATTTTTTAAATTAAAAAAAAATTAAAGGTCAGCATTTCCTCATAAGATATAGGAGGAAACCTGTTTCAAAAGTACATTAGTCATTTTCATCAACATGTATACTCATATGGATAATCACTGCCAGTAGCTTCGTTTTTTAATGCAGAATTCATTATGATATCCATTGAAACTTCAATTTAAGCAATCCCTTTACAATGGCAAGTTGATGTAAAGAATTTTGATATAGATTAGAGACTTAGAGCTATAGTAAGTCAATTTAATGAAGATTTTTAAGCAATGACTTCTGGGCCAGCTTCCTGCCCATTTATTTAATTACACTGAAATTCTGGAGACTGAACCAACAGGATATTTTAACACTAGTTTTGCCCAGCTGATGTGGCTCAGGGGTTGAGCGACGACTTATGAACCAGGAAGTCACAGTTCTCCCATTTAGGGCACATGCTTGGGTTGCGGGCTTGGTCCCCAGTGAGGAGCATGTGGAAGGCAGCAGGTCAATGATTCTCTCTTCATTGATGTTTCTGTCTCTCTCTCTCTCCCTCTCCTTTCCTCTCTGAAATCAATAAAATTGTATTTTTAAAAACTAAAACTAGTATTGTTACTTTTATGAGGAGTTCGATTCCATAAATATTTCCAGGCTGACTTAAAAAGTAGATGCACAACTTTTGTGGTAATGTGAACATTAGAGGTAATGTTAACTTAATCATCCTTACATCTGCAGCAGGACACTACCTAACCCAACACAGATGAAAACCTATTTTGAATTTTTGAAGGCATCCAAAGAAAGTTTTATAATATGCCTGAGAAAAACAGTACTATTTTAAACAAATCAAACTACTATTAGATTCTATTTATACCTAATCTAAACCCTTTTTGCTCTACTGTAAACCTTAGTCTTACTTGGGGTTAATCTTCTCTCTTAAGTTTAAGAACAGCTGAATAACATCTTTTTAACAATCAGGCCCACCCAAAAACAGTGTTTTTCTTTTTTACATGAGTAATTTAAGATTTTTGAAAGGTAAATAAAATGTAATACTAAAAAATAATTTTAAATACCATCAATACATTCTATTTTAGAAGCATTTCAGGATTTACAATGCAACTTCTTATAACTCATTTGATCCTAACTTCAGAGCTAAAATAGTATCCCTGACCCAATTTAAAAACCCTCAGAGAAGCCAACTGTTTTACTTAAGTACATTCAACCTGTAAATGGCAAAACCAGAACTCATATCCAGGTACATGGCTTCTGAGCCCAATGACCTTTCTACTATACTATGCCATGCTTGTATTATGCAAATCACCAAAGAGCATCAATTATGTAGAATGTCAATTATTTTCAACTTTTCATGATGACTTTCTTTTCAAATCCTTAATACATCTTCTATCTTCCCCTTAAGTTTACAAGTGGGCCCCACGTAAGACAATGTAATAGGGCAAATAGTGAAACAAATCCATAGTAACTCATGAAGCAGGTAAAACTTGCTCTCAGAATTTTGAACACTTTCTGTTTTATTTTTTTTTATTAAGGTATTATATTTGTACATATCTTACCACTGCCCCACCACCACCACACTCCCATACATGCCCTCACCACCCAGAGTTTTGTGTCCATTGGTTATGCTTATATGTATGCATACAAATCCTTCGGTTGATCTCTTATCTCCCCCACCTCTCCCTCACCTTCCCGCTGTAATTTGACAGTCTGTTTGATGCTTTACTGTCTCTGTATCTATCTTTTTGTTCAATAGTTTATAATTTTCTTTATTATCCATAAATGAGTGAGATCATGTGGTATTTTTCTTTCATTGACTGGCTTATTTCACTTAGCATAATGTTCTCCAATTCCACCCAGGTTGCTGCAAATGGTAAGAATTCCTTCTTTTGATGGCAGCATAGTATTCCATTGTGTACATGTACCATAGTTTTCTGATCCAGTCATCTGCTGATGGGCACCTAGGCTGTTTCCAAATCTTAGCTATTGTAAATTGTGCTGCTATGAACATAGGGGTGCATATATCCTTTCTTACTGGTATTTCCAGTTTCTTAGGATATATTCCTAGGAGTGGGATTACTGGGTCAAATGGGAGTTCCATTTTCAGTTTTTTGAGGAAACTCCATACTGTTCTCCACAGTGGCTGCACTAGTCTGCATTCCCACCAGCAGTGCACGAGGGTTCCTTTTTCTCCACATCCTCGCCAACACTTGTAGTTTGTTGATTTGTTGATGATAGCCATTCTGGCCAGTGTGAGATGGTACCGCATTGTCATTTAACACTTTCTGTTTTAAACAGTATCATACTATTCCCCTTGTAGGTCACTATAGCCATTGACAGTCACTTTGCTATACAATGCCAATCACTTTTATTCAACTCCCTTCTTTAAATGTTTCTCTCCAAGAAGACTTTGAGAATTTTAAATCATTCTGCACATATATCATTTAAACAACTGAAAAGGCACCAAAAAAAAAAAGCCTAAATTGCCCTGAGGTATTATTTCCAACCTAGATTTTATTTGATATTCATTATATTCTTGGGAAAGAAATAAGGAGAAATAGCCTCTAATGATTTACCACTGATAAAACTGAGAAAAACGTTCTACTTTTATATTGTACTAGAGGCCCGATGCACAAATTCGTGCACGGGTGGGGTCCCTCTAGGTGGCCTGCAGGGATCGGGCCGAAACCCATAGTCCAACTCTGCCTGTAGCTCCTACCTGCTGCTCCTGCTCATCCCAGCCCCACTGTGCCTGCTGCGGGCTCATGCCCAATCAGTCCTGATTGGGTGAGGCCTGCGCTCGCCAGCCATGAGCCCTGTGTCTGGCACCCTCCCAAGGGGAGTGGCCTGCAGGATCGGGCTGAAACCGGCTCTCCTAACATCCCCCAAGTGGTCCCAGATTGCAAGAGGGTGCAGGTCCAACCAGTGCACCATTGGGCCGCGGAGGGACCACGGGAGGGCTCCAGGGCATGTCTGGCCCATCTCGCTCAGTCCTGATCAGTCGGACCCCAGCAGCAAGCTAACCTATCGGTAGGAGCATCTGCCCCCCTGGTGGTCAGTGCATGTCATAGCAACTGGTCGACCAGTTGACTGTCTGCCCCCTGGTGGTCAGTGCACATCATAGCAAGCGGTTGAGCAGCCTTAGCATATCATTAGCATATTACACTTTGATTGGTTGTTCGGTTTGTCTATTGTTCAGTCTATTTGCATATTACCCTTTTATTATATAGGACTAGAGGCCTGGTGCACAAAATTCATGTAGGAGGGTGGGGGTCTCCTCAGCCCAGCCTGCACCCTCTCACAATCCGGGACCATTGGCTCCTAACTGCTCACCTCCTGCCTGCCTGATCACCCCTAACTGCCCTCCCTTCCAGCCTGATCACCCCTAACCACCTCTGCCTGCCAGCATGGTCGCCCCTTATTGCCCCCCCTGCCGGTCTGGTTGCCCATAACTGCCCCCCTCTGCCAGTCTGGTCACCCCTAACTGCCCCTCCACCGGCCTGGTTGCCCCTTACTGCACTCCCCTGCCGGCCTGGTCACCCCACGCAGCATGCTGTTCAGTCGTTTGATCGTTCCTCACTAAGCCCTCTGCTGGCCTGGTTGCCCCATGCAGCGTGCTGTTCAATCGTTGCTGTTACTGTGACGGTGTCCCGGACAATTTGCATATCCCTCTATTATTAGTATAGCTGTTTCAAGGAATCTATTGAAACAAATAATAGAATAGAATATTTGTCCTATGAAAATATCCATTTTGTTACTATGAAATGGAATTAGTTTCAACATGGTCAGTAACTACATGTCAAATACATATTAAATGTATGTTCTTTTTGGATAAACTGATAATCTTGTATCCTTAAAAATCAAACTATTATAGCAAATTGTCCAGTTTGAAGAAGATTACAGGCCAAGAATATAAACACAATAACCTGCTACAATTAACTTTTTTAAAGTCTCAGAGGACTTCTGTATATGAAGGTATGGTTCTTTCAGTTAATGCTTGGCTCTTTATTCACCAGAATTACTCAATTATGAATGAAATCTTAGAGTTGTTTTTGTTTGGCATGTATGAAATGTCAAGTGCAGTCTGCTAGAAATTAACAGGATAGTCGTCACCAAATAAAATATAAACGAGACAGCATTAACTTTCAAAATGTGGCTGAATGTTGAATCCTGGTGATACTTCAATCAAATGAAAGGCATGCAATTAAGAGACTGAGGGTGAAATGTGAATGAATAGCATTATCTTGTGACTAAACTCAGAGAAATGGTTTCTTCAAGGCACGCTGAGGAAGTAAAGCTTACTCACAGGATTTGTAAGAGCAGTCACAGTATTCCAACAGAAATACAATGATCTATAATAATAAAAGCATAATATGCTAATTAGACCAGATGTCTTTCCGGATGTCCTTCCTTCCAGACAAAGCCACAGTGGGCAGGGGCCGGGGCAGAGGCCCCTGGCCATGGCGGCAGCGGGTAGGGGCCACGGTCAAGGCCCTTGCATAAATTTCGTGCATCAGGCCTCTAATAACAAAATAAAAAACAAACAAACATTTTCAAACTAATTTTAAACAGACAGCAATCTGAGTCATAGTGTTTCCCAGCAGGAAATAATGGCTTCCATCAGTGGTAAGCTTAATGAGCTCTAAATGTAGGTTTGTTAATCAAATTATTCATAGAGGTTTCAACAGTCATCTTTCCTCTTGACTACTTTTTAAAACAATTACATCATCTTTAGCAAAATTATCTGTTACCCTTCATTTCAATAGGAGAGAAAGCAGTTAAACACAAAAGGACAATAAAGTAGACCCGTGGCACTGGAAAGGCAGTGGGGGGGGAACTTAACCAAAGAACTTATATGCATATATGCATAACCCATGGACACAGACAATAGTGTGGTGAAGGCCTGGGGAGTGGGGAGGGAAATCAATGGGAAAAAATGGGGGACATCTGTAATACTTTCAACAATAAAGATAATTTAAAACAATAAATATAGTTAATATATATTATGTTCATTTCAGGTGTATAACATAATTATTTGACATTAATATATATATAATAAAATGATTACCATAAGTCTAGTAACCATCTGCCATTGTACAAGGCTATTATGATATTATTGATTATATTTCCTATGCTGTACATTATAGCCCTGTGACCTATTGACTTTATAAATGGAAATTTGCATCTCTTATTTCCCTTCAATTTTTGTCCCTACCCTCACCCTCCTTCCCCTCTAGCAACTATCTGTTTGTTCTCTATATCTATGGGTCTGTTTCTGTTTTGTATTGTTTTGTTTTTTAGATTTCACATATAAATGAAATCATACTGTATTTCTCATCTGTCTGACTTATTTCATTTAGCATATTATTTTCTCTAGGTTTGTTCATTCTTTCATAATATGAGCACTTCCTATGTATTAGGCACTCAGTGAGGTGCTACAACCACGGCTGTGAGCAACCTCCAGTGACCTGCCCTCAGGGAGCTAGGAATCTAGCAGGGAAGCTTGAACTGAGCATGTTCCTGCAGAGGCGACAAAAGCAGAGAATGGGAGCTCTGAGAGAGTACAATACCTAACCTGGTCTGGGTGTGTGAGTGGAGATCAGAGAGAAGCTGAGGATGTGACAGTGAGTCCTGAAAAGTGAGTAGGAAGTAGCCAGTTGAAGAATAGAGTAAGAGCAGTCTAAGCAGGAGTAGCATCATGGGTAGATGTCATGAGAAGAGAACTTGAGACCTTTGCAAGGAAATGAAAACAAGTATGAATGGAATATGAAGATCTAATATGATACTGCCCTGAACTCATGACAAATCATGCAAGGCCTGGTAACCAAATTAGGGATTATACACTTTTTTCCAAGGGCAACTAAAGGGTCTTCAGCAACAGACTGACCTAATCAGGTTTACAGTAAAAGATCACTCTGGCCTCACTGTAGAGAATGGATCTCAGGTCTGAGTGAGAGGCTACCACATAGCCCAAGCAAGAATTAATGATAGCTTAACCTAGAGTGACTTCCTAAAGCTATCAGAGTATATTACTCCCCTGTTCAAAACCATTCCATACTTCCTACTAATATTACAGTAAAATCTAAGCTCTTTATTTTTATACTAGACGCCCAGTGCATAAAAATTCATGCACTGGAGGGGGGCCCCTCTCACAGTCCAGGATACGTCAGGGGTAGGAGGCGACCTGGTGGTCAGGGGAAGGCGACACTCCATCACATTTCTGCTGCTGCCACTGCCGGCAGTGCAAGCCTTGGCTGGCCCTGGTTACCTGAGCCTCGGTCGACCCTGGGTGGCTGGGCAGCTGCCATCCAAGGCTTGCCTGCACCTCGGGCCGTCCCTGGGCGGCTGGGGGTCTGAGAGGACTGAGAGACTCTGGAGGCAGGCACACGGGGTGGGCCCGGCCTTGCCATGCACCTGCCGCCCCAATAGGGCTGAGGGGACTGGGTGCCACTATCTTGTAGCTGAGGGTGCCACCATCTTTGAGGGCATGGCAGTCAGTTAGCATATTCCCTCTTTATTGGCTGTGGGCGCTGCCATCTTTGAGGGCAGGACAGTCAATTAGCATATTCCCTCCTTATTGGCTCTGGGCGCCGCCATCTTTGCAACTGCATGAGGGTCAATTAGCATATTCCCTCTTTATTAGATAGGATTATATCTAAAACTTTATCTCTTGCCTTCTCAGCTTCATCTATTAGGCCTCAGCCACAATGGCCTGATTTCTGCCTCTTCAATGGGATTAAGTACGTTCCCAACTGAGGGCTTTTGTATTTGCTATGCTCTTTGCCGAGAACCCTCTTCCTCCAGATGTTCACTGATTAGGCCTCATTCATTCAACAAATGTTAACTGAGACCCTATAAAATGCCAGTTCTATACTAGGTAGAGCTCAAGGTTTACCACCTTGACACTCAAGTTAATTTGGCACTCTTTATCCAAATTCCACTTGTTTTATTTTACTTTATTTATAACATTTGTCACTAATTCAAATTATATATCATTAAATAAAGTTTATTTTATTGACTTGGGAGTGGAAATGATCAGAGGGCATTAAGGACAGAAGCTTTCTGGCTTTACCATAATGTCAGCATCCTGGGCCCATGGGTGGCAGGGCACTCAGGCCACCAATACACCATGGCCCTCGGCTGTGCCAGGCACTGTTGATGCAACAGTGTATAAGGGTGAACAAGTCAGAGACAGATCTCTCAGCAAACTTCCAAAGTCTAGCTGGAGAGAATAGACCAGTGATGGGCAACCTTTTGAGCTTGGTGTGTCAAACTTCGCCAAAAAAATTGAGCATAACTAGGGTAGTGTGTCACTTTGAGGAAAAAACTAACTCCAAGACTCTAGTCGCAAATGTTTCATCCTCAGGAGCAGCAAATGTTTCATCCTCGGCATGCAGCCGCGTGTCATCAGAAATGGCTACGCATGTCAGTGCTGACACGTGTGTCATAGGTTTGCCATCACTGGAATAGACACTAGTAATCCTATATAATAAAAGGCTAATATGCAAATTGACCGAACGGCACAACAACGGGTCACTATGACGTGCAATGACCACCAGAGTGTAGATGCTCAACACAGGAGCTGCCCCAGTGGTCAGTACACTCCCACAGAGGGAGCACACTTACCCAGAAGCCGGGCTTATGGCTGACAAGTGCAGCAGTGGTGGCGGGAGCCTTTCCCGCCTCTGCAGCAGCACTAAGGACCCCTCAGAGGATGTCCAAGCGGGCCTAAGCCAGCAGTCGGACATTCCCCAAAGGATCCCGGACTGTGAGAGGGTGTAGGCCGGGCTGAAGGCCCCCCTCCCAAATGTCGTGCACCGGGCCTCTAGTTATAATATAATGCACTATGAACTGAATTAAGAAACAAAGGGTGCTATCTATGGAAGCAAAAACAAAGGTAGAAGTGGAAAGAAAGAAAGAAAGAAAGAAAGAAAGAAAGAAAGAAAGAAAGAAAGAAAGAAAGAAAGAAAGAAAGAGAGAGAGAAAGAGAGAGAGAAAGAGAGAGAGAAAGAGAGAGAGAGAGAGAGAGAGAGAGAGAGAGAGAGAGAGAGAGAAAGAAAGAAAGAAAGAAAAAGAGAGAGGGGGGAGGGAGGGAGGGAGGGATGGAGAGAGGGAGGGAGGGAGGGAGGGAGGGAGGGAGGGAGGGAGGGAGGGAGGGAGGAAGGAAGGAAGGGAGGAAGGGAGGAAAGAGCAACATGTAGGATGACCAAAAGGTAGGAGAACAATGAGGGCCTGAAATAAATTTAGTATGGCTATAACTAAGAGTGTCAACATGAAGGGGCAGGGGAATTAGGGAGCAGGCAGGAAAGGAGGAAAAACTGGAGAAGACAAAGCCTGAAAAAATAAGCAGGGAGCATATCTAAGAAGGCTTTCTAAAACAAGTCAAAATTTTTAGTCCTTACCCAAAGGGCAATGGAGAGCCACTAATTTTACCCAGGGAGGGTTAGAAGCAGATTTACTATTACTTGCACAGCTAAATAAATAGGTGCATAAAGAGCCAGTCTTTAAATGTACTTTAAAACTATAATCTTTTCAAAGTGTGCAGATAAAATTTAACTTTTAAATATTACCAAACTATGAGAATATAATCCATCCATTTCTTTTTATGAAAGGTCCTTATATTGTATTTTTGTTTATTTATTCAACAAATATGAGTGTCCACTATACACCAGGCCCTGTTCTTGGGGCTGGGGATACAGTCGTGAATTAAACAAATATAAAACCACTTTCCTATATAATTCATGTTCTGGAGTTTATTATCTAAACACAGCACACAGAAATCATAAAGAAAGAGAAATTACAATAAAAGTTTCCTTACAAATCAACCAGTGTGCTTTACTCTTACAGAGAAGAAAACTGTGACCATGAGAAATTAAATATCTGTTCAAGGCCATAAAGTTATGGTGGAAAAGCCACTCTACTACAGTAATGACTAGAAAATAAAAACTGCACAGGAGCTACTAAGGACACCAAATAATCACATCAATAGGAACTGCCTCTCTTGGTTCAACGAATGAAATGAGGAACTTGTCTTAAGAAGTATTTTTTTATACACTGTCATATTTGTTAAAGAATGTTCCCATAACTTTGTAATACATTGTGGGAAAGGATAAGATCACTTCAAAAATGTTAAACTAAAATATCACATTGGAGTACATTTTGGGGAGGAAGCAGAGTAGAATGGAAAAAAACATGAACCCTGGTGCAACTTGTTCTGTGAGCAAGTCACTGGTATCTACCCTTTGAGTCTCATCAATATTATATATCTCTTGCACTACAGAAAAGTGATTTTCATTAATTTGTTCAACAAGAATAAAGCACCATATAAATTTAACTTGTTTTATTCTACTGGGACAAAGGCTATTATTTTAAATGTATTATCCTATATAATAAAGAGGTAATATGCAAATTGACCATCACTCCAAAACACATGATGGCCGCCCCCATGTGGTCAAAGTTGGCCACCCCCATGTGGACACAAGATGGCCACCACAAGATGGCCAGCAAGGGAGGGCAGTTGGGGGCGATCAGGCCTGCAGGGGAGGACAGTTAGGGGCAACCAGGCCAGCAGGGGAGGGCAGTTGGGGGGGACCAGGCCTGCAGGGGAGGGCAGTTGGGGGCAACCAGGCCTGCAGGGGAGGGCATTTGGAGGCGACCAGGCCTGCAGAGGAGGACAGTTGGGGGGGACTAGGCCTGCAGGGGAGGGCAGTTGGGGGCAACCAGGCCTGCAGGGGAGGGCAGTTAGGGGTGACCAGGCCAGAAGGGGAGAGGAGTTAGAGGCAATCGGGCCAGCAGGGGAGCAGTTAGGTGTTGATCAGGCTGGCAGGGGAGTGGTTAGGGGGTGATCAGGCTGGCAGGCAGAAGCAGTTAGGGGCAATCAGGCAGGCAGGCAGGCGAGTGGTTGGGAGCCAGCAGTACTGGATTGTGAAACAGGCAGTCAGACATCCCTCAAGGGGTGCCAGATTGTAGAGGGTGCAGGCTGGGCTGAGGGACACTTCTTCCCCTCTCCCACACCCCTCCCCCGTGCATGAATTTCATCCACCAGGCCTCTAGTTTGTTATAAATTATTTATCAGCATAATAATATTGTGTATTATATACTTTCAGTTTTGTATTCAAAAACAAAAAATGTCCCCCCAAAATGCATGATCCTTCTATATCAATCTGTAGCTACTACAAAATATATCTGTGTGACTGGTTCCAGATTATAAACATATTAGAATGTCTTTAACAGTGTAGAAATCATAACCATGTGTTAATAAAGCTAAATAAAAATCCCCAATAAAACACTGTTTAATTCCAGGATAAACAACTGCACACTAGCTTTATAATGTTCAAAGTAATAAAAGGACACTCTCCAACTGATATGTAATCGAGGTTTCATCTCTTTCCAAGGAATACTCTAGTTTATCATTTCTTCCTTCAAGATACCCTCATTCAGCACTGCCATTGGCACATGAAACCTCTTTTAAAATGGACCAAAACCTAATATATAAGCTGTTTAACCATTATATAAAATAATTTGGGGTAATTAAACTTCATCACAGTACAGATAAACATTTTTTTATTCCTACTTTCTACCAACTCAATAATGACAATACCATAATCAACACAAACTTTAATAATTTCCTCCCGGCAAACAATAAAGCACAAGAGAGACTTTTTCATATGAATCCCTAATGCATAAAACAGATGAACTCAATATGAGAATTTTAAATCACTAACACCATTAGGTTACTTAAAAAAACCAAACACACATCCCCTCTGTGCACATTTTTCTAACTCTGAAAGATATACTTTGAGTTCCTGTAAGTTACTTTCATGACCCATTCCAAAGGCCAGCACTTGTTCCACCGGGAAACTCTACTTTAGGCTGGATTACATCTGTGTGTTTTGGCTTGAATTCAAGACTTAGATAGTTAAGGATTTGTTCATGTGTCAAGAAACTCTAAAAGAAAGAGTTAGTGACAGTTTTATAAAGGCTCGTAGAAGCAAACTCATCTGTTCGCTTTACCCCTTCTGTCATTCCACTCCATGAAGAAGGGTCATTTCAAAATCAGCATAACCTATTATTCTATAGTGATTCTAGACTCTTATTCATCTATTCACCATGGGTGACACCATTGTACCTATACACACATATGTGTGAAGTCCCAAATATACAAAATTGGGAAAACTTGATTTGTTAAAATGATTTATAGTCTTGTTTTATTCTTCACTAGTTTTGGGTTGGATTTTGGTTCAAATAGAATATGAATTTATGATGTTCCTATCATTTTCCATATTAACACCTACATATTTTGTTAAGGTATTTTGTACTATCTGCCTTGGCACCTTAGAAATATAAAACAGTGTGAAGTGTTATCGCAGATACAACTCTGAGATGAGAACATATAATAATTACCTGACTGGTTTGGCTCAGTGGATAGAGCATTGGCCTGTGGACTGAAGGGTCCCAGGTTTGATTCCAGTCAACGGCATGTACCTTGGTTGTGGGCTCATCCCCAGTAGGGAGTGTGCAGGAGGCAGCTGATCAATGTTTCTCTCTCATCAATGTTTCTAGCTCTCTATTCCTCTCCCTTCCTCTCTGTAAAAAATCAATAAAATATATATTTTTAAAAAGAACATATAATAATTATATCAATAAGAGGGGTTTGTTTAAGGGTCATAATCTGTTTAGGGGGAAGAAAAGAGAATTTATTTTGAAGATGCATTTGCACAGCAAGCACACTATTTTTACTTATAATGAGGATGAGGTAGAGTTTCTCATAAAGCAACACTAATCAATTTGAAGTGTTTTCAAGGTTGTAAGATAATTAATCTTCTATGAGTGTGCTGTGTGGCAAAACTAGAGGACCTCATGTGACTAATAATAAAAAGTAGGGAGCTTTGCCCTGGCCAGTGTGGCTCAGTTGGTTGGAGTGTCATCCTGTGCTCAGAAGGTCATGAGTTCAGTTCCCGGTAGGGGCGCATGAGAAGAGCAACCAATTGATGTTTTTCTCTCACATCAATGCCCCCCCCTTCCTCCCTCTCTAAATTACAATACAATACAATACAATACAATACAATACAATACAATACAATACAATACAATACAATACAATACAAAGTAAGGAGCTTTATATCGATGTTTAATTTCTCTGCTCCATGAAATCCAAAAATCTGGGAACCACTTCTCAAAGCCCTAGACCTAAGGTACAGAGTAAAAAAGAACCTTCAGGTTTCCTTCCAAATTTCTGCAGCCAAAATTACTCCATCAGTAAAGGAGACAGGAACTCAAATAAAAACCTAAAATGAAGAGGTAACAAGTTCATGTCTGGAACATCCTCTATAAGGAAGAGCATAGTAAGGAAGGCCCCAAACAACCAGGATTCACATTTAACCTCTTGGCCTAGAAGCACACTGCATCCTAATAAATGTCATCAATACTGTTTTGAAATATATCCGGAATTTGTTGTGTAGGCATGGAAACATGCATAATTGAAAATGACTGTCACAAAGGAAGAATTTTTTAGACTCACAGATTCCTAAAAACAGGAGGCATGGCACACCACACAGGGCCACATGAAGAAGAACCAGTGTTGGTCAGGAGACAGAGGAAGCAAGGGGAAAACATGGGCATGAGTCCTGGTTGTAGTTTTCATGGAAACGAATGGGTAAGGAAGGGTAAACAGGCTAAGCAGGCTTAGGATTGACTAGTTTATAATTTCAGTGTTCTAAAGGCACTATGCAAGGCAATTAACTTATTTTTACCTCATTTGATTCTTACAACTGTAAGTGGCAGGCACTGTTATAACCCAATTTTCAGATGAGGAGACTGAGGTTCAGAGAGCATAGGAAACAGTAATACTTCAGTAACAAAACTATATGTCAAGAGTATTGTTTAAGCCAGTCCAGTTCCTTTCAGAATATTGAAGGGACGTGACTTCTAATTCTCCCCAAAATCAATCCTGAACGAACTAAAGAAAGAAAACACCAAGATATGAAAAAAACCTATGAGAGAATAGCAAACCATGACAAAGCTGAGTTTATGCCAAGTATGCTAGAATGACTCAGTATTTGAGTATCTATCAATGCAATTTGCCACATTAACAGATGAAAAGAAAGAAACCATATGATCTTCTTAATAGATTCAGGAAAGGCATTTTACAGATTTCAACACCTGCTTATGATTTCAAAAAACAAAACAAAACAATTCCTAGTAAATTAGGAACAGAAGAGAAACTCCCTTAACCCGATAAAGATATCTACAAAAAGCCTATAGTGAACATTATTCTAAATGGGCAAACATTAGAAATATTCCCTTTAAAATCAGTACTAAGACAAGGATGGGCATCATCACCACTCCCATTCAACACCGCATGCAATAGGCAAGGAAGAGAAAGTATCCTCTCATTCCTAGAAGATATGGAGTCTTGCTATCAGTTTTGTCAAGTACAACACAATAAACAGGAACAGATCCATAAATATAGAGAACAAACTGATTGTTGCCAAAGGGTAAGAGGTAGGGAGATTGAAATAAAAAGACATTCTAATTCACCCAGAGTCACCAGAATCATTTAGTTTCCTTATCCACACCAGGGCTAGGAGATGCTTGATAGCAGTCCTAAAGTGTATGCACTTAACAGAGCTAAAAAACATAAGAAGTAAAATCTAATAGAACTGAAAGAAAACAATAGACAAGTTCACAAATATAATTAGAGATTTTACACACTTCTCCCAATGTTTGATAGAAATAATAGACCAAATCAACAAGAATACGTAAGAACTCAACAACACCATCAGCCGACATGATATAATCAACACTTATAGAACACTCCAGCCAACAATAGCATTATACACATTCTTTTCAAATGCCTGTGGAATATATATATCAAGATAGATCATATCCTAGGCTATAAAAAACCCCTCAATAAATTTAAAATAATTGAAATCATATGAAATGTATTTTCCATCGACAATCGAAACTAAAAAATAAATAACAGAAATGTAATATGAAAAATCTCCAAACACTTGAAAACTAAACAAAGCACCTCTAAATAATTCACATGAAATAGAAAGTCTCAAGGGAAATCATAAAATAAATGAAAAAATCATCAAAATAAAAATACAACATGCCTGGCTAGCATGGCTCAGCAGTTGAGTGTCGACCCAGGAACCAAGAGGTCACTGGTTCAATTCCTGGACAGAGCATATGCCTGGGTTGCAGGCTCAATCCCCAGTAAGGGGCATGCAGGAGGCAGCCGATGGATGATTCTCTCTTATCATTGATGTTTCTATCTCTCTCTTTCTCTCCCTTCCTCTCTGAAATCAAAAAGAATATATTTAAAAAATAAAAATACAACATATCAAATGTACGGTGTATACCTAAAGCAGTGCTGAGAAAATTTTACAGTACTAAATACATATATTAAGTTAAAAAAGAAAAAATGTCAAGCCAACAGTCTGAGCTCTCACCTCAACAACCTAGAAAAAGAAGAGCAAAATAAACTCAAAACAAGCAGAAAGAAGGAAATAATAAAGGTGAGAGCATAATTCAATTAAATCTATATATATAAAAGGCTATGTCCCTCCGACCATCCAACTGACTGACCGGCCAGCACATATGACGTGCATTGGCAATTTAAAAATAAACGTTGACTCGTGCATGCACGATACATATAAAGCTCTCGTTGGCGCCAATCGCACACGTGTGTTTCAATCTGTCATTGTTGATTGTGAATTTGGTTGTTTTTGTTGACATTTCTATTATAGAGAAAGGGCGAATAAGCGATATTAAAATATTTCTTCTAATTAATATGCACGAAGCTGTGCACCGGGCCACTAGTTATAAATAAAAAACAATACAGAAAATCACAGAAACATAAAACTGTTTCCTTGGGGGGGGGGGGAAATCAATAAGTTGACAAACTTCTAGCAAGATTGAAAAAAAATAGAGAACACAAAAAAATACCAATATCAGGAATGAAACAGAAGATATCAATACAAAATCTACATATATGAAAAGGATAACAAGGGAATGCTAGGAACCACTCTACATACATTTATTTGACAACTTAGATTAAATAGACCAACTCCTCAAAAAAATAATATCATAATTCACCCATATGAAATAATTTCAATAGTCTTATAACTATTGAGGAAGTTAAATTTATCATTTAAAACACTCATTTAGCAATCTCCAGTCCCAGATGGCTTCACTACAAAATTCTACCAAAGATTTAAGAATTAATACAATTTATACACACCCTTTTCCAGAAAATGAAAGATAAGAGAATACTTCTCAATTCATTTATGAAGCTAGTATTACCATGAATATGGATGCAAAAATCTTTAACAAAATATTAGCAAATAGAACACAATGCATAAAATATTAGCAAATAGAATTCAACAATACAGAAAAAGAATTATACTCCATAACCAAGGGGAGTTTATTCATGAGTCAAGGCTTGTTTAATATTTAAAAATAAATCAGTGCAGCCCTGGCCAGTTTGCTCAGTGGTTTGAGCATCGGCCTGCATACTGAAAGGCCGCAGGTTTGATTCCCATTCAAGGGCTTGATCCCCAGCCCTGTCAGGCTGGAGGCAACCAATCAATCTCTCTCTCTTTCTCTCTCTTCTCCCATCCCCCCATTCCTTCCACTCTTTCTGAGAATCAATGGAAAAAATGTCCTCCAGTGAGGATTTTTAATTTATTTCTTTATTGATTTCAGAGAGGAAGGGAGAAGGAGAGAGAGATAGAAACATCAATGATGAGAGAGAATCATTGATCGGCTGCCTCCTGCATGCCCCCTACTGGGGATCAAGCCCGCAACCCAGGCATGTGCCCTTGGCCGGAATCGAACCTGGGACCCTTCAGTCTGCAGGCTGATGCTCTATCCACTGAGCCAAGCCGGCCAGGGCCAGTGAGGATTTTTAAAAAATCCCATCAGTGTAATCCACCATGTTAACAAATTAAAGAAAAAAAAATCACATGATCATATCATTGATGCAGAAAAGGCTTCAACAAAATTTAACACCCATTCATGATAAAAACTCTCACAGAAATAGAACTAGAGGAACACCTCCTTAATAAATAAAGAGCATCTTCCAATAAACATAAATAAATATACAGCTAGCATTATATTCTTAATGGTAAAAGACTGAATGACTTCTCCCTAAGATTGGGAATAAGGCAAGGATATCTGTTCTTATCATTCTTATTCAACCTAATACTGGAAGTTTTAGCCAGGGCAATAAGACTAAAAAGGAAATAAAAGACATATGGATCATAAGTAAATAAATAAGACTCTATTTGCAGGTGATATAATTGTCTTAATAAAAAATTCCAAGGAATCTAACAGATAAACTCCTAGAACTAGTAAGTAAATTCAACAAGGTTGCAGTATACAAGACAAAAATCAATTGTATTTCTTTATACTATCAATGAACATGTGGACACAGATAATAAATTTACAGTAACATTTATAATCACTCCAAAAAAAATGAAATACTTAACATGTAAACTTAACAAAACAGGGCCTATATGCTAAAAAGTATAAAACACTGATTTAAAAAAAGATTAAAGATAATATAAATAAATAGAGGCACATCAAGACATGGGTGCAAAACTCACAGGAAAGATGTCAATTCCCACCTAATTGATAACGTTAATATCATTTTTATAAAAATCGCAGCAATATTTTATAGATATAGATAAGATTATTCTAAATTTTAAATAGAAAGGCAAAGGAACTATATAAAAACAATTGTGAAAAAGAAGTTAAAATGGAGGAATCAGTCTACCTGACTTTGAGATTTTTTTGTACAGCTATAGAAATTAAGATTGTGTAGTACAGACAGAGTGATAAACATGCAGATCAGAATATAGAACCCAGAAACAGGTCTAAGCAAATATGCTCAACTGATTTTTAAAAATATATTTTTATTGATTTCAGAGAGAAAGGGAGAGGGAGAGAGAAACATCAATGATAAGAGAGAACCATTGATCGGCTGCCTCCTGCATGCCCCACACTGGAATCAAGCCTGGAACCTGGGCATATGCCCTGACTGGGAATCAAACCAGGATATCCTGGTTCATAGGTCAACGCTCAATCACTGAGCCACGCCAGCTGGGCTCAACCGATGTTTTTAAAATATGTTTTTATTGACTTAGAGAGAGAGAGGAAGGGAGAAGGATAGAGATAGAAACACTGATGAGAGAGGACCATCAATAGGCTGCCTCCTGCATGCCCCTTCTGGGGGATCAAGCCTGCAACCCAGGCAATGTGCCCTGACTGGGAATCAAAGTGGTGACCTCTTGATGCATGGAACAATGCTCAACTGAGCCACACCAGCCAGGCTATGCTCAACTGATTTTTGTTAAAGGTGCTAAAGTGATTCAAAGACGGGCAAATAAATAGTACTGGAGTAATTGCACATACATAGGCAAAAAACAACCACCAAAATGATCTCAATATGTCTTACACCTATTAAAAAAATTAACTAAAAATGAATCAGACTTAAATGTAAAATTATAAAGCTTTTAGAAAGAAAATTATAGAAAAATCTTCAGAATCTAGGGTTAGGCAGACAGAGTTCTTAATAATCTTAAACAATCTATAAAAGAAAAAAATTAGTAATTGAATGTGGGAACACTTGCTCCTCAAACCCACACATACTTCTGAATCCTGCGCACAGCGCCAAGTGTCAGAGCAAGTTCCTCCTTGAACCCTGCTTGCTGTGCCATTGTTGGAAGCACAGGTCCTTCTTCCTGCCAACTAGGCCAATTGTTGGAACTCAGTTCCTTTATCGTGTCCTACTACACCAACTGTTGGAGTACAGTTCCTTCATTCTGCCTCACTACGCCAACTATCGGGTCTGAGACCCTCTGCCAGGGACTGGACCTCGTCGAATGCCAGGTATTCGACGACAGAGAGGCCATGAGAAGTTGTAGGTATATAAGAGAGTACTGTACAAGCCAGTGGCCAAGTAGCGATTGCTAACAAGGAGCCACTAGACAAAACAGTTCTTCAAAGCAAAGTCCCATACAGCAGGTAGCCACACACCAGTTAGGTAACAATACATCTTTCCTACATAGTAGCCTCCAACATAGGAGCTATACAAGAGCCATCCTTAGAGCAGCACCTGCTGATCAGTAATACATCTTCCCTATAATGCAGCCCCGTACTGGCTGGTCAGTAACAACTTTATACTACTTAGACAAGAGGCTTCTTTCCAAATAGTGACCTCAGTCTTTTGGGTTATAGAAGGGCACATTGCGCAGTGTACATACAGATTACTGTGGCCTTGCCCTTGCACCTGTGTATAGTCCTTGGACACCATGATTAAGATTCCGACCCTCAGAGTGGCCTTGAGCATCTGGCTAACTCTGAATAGGGCCCCCCACACTGAACTTCATCAAAGTTAAAAAAAATTTTACCTTGCGCAAAGACCCTGTTAAGAAGATGGAAAGAGAAGCTACAGAATAGAAAAAAATATTTGACAAAGGCTTATATAAACTCAATAATAAAGATAATCTAATTAGTTAATTGGAAAAAGAGTGAAGAGATGTAATCTAAGAGGCTATTCCTATGGAAAGCAAATAGAGGAAAAGATGTTCAACATCATTAGCCATTCGGGAAACTCAAATTTATACCACAAGTTATCTTTGAACTAGTTCTTTTCCCAGGCTGGAATGTTCTAGCCCCTGATTCAGCCTCACTGAGGTCTTTGTTTGAAAGACATCTCCTTAGAAATGCCATATACTTTTCACCACCCCAAATCCCTAGTCATTCTTGGTTCCCTTAATTTTTATCTGCTTCATCGCACTTATCCCTGGCTGACATAATATATATCTGTTTTTTGTCTGTCTCCCCCGTTAGAGCAAGTTTCATGAAAGCAAAGATCTTGTCTTCATCAAGTGTCTGGCACAGAGTAGTCAATAAATATATATATATATATTTATTGACAACTATATATATATAGTTTTTTTGTTTGTTTGTTTAATCCTCACCCAAGGATATTTTTCCATTGATTTTTAGAGAGAGGAAAAGACAGAGAGAAATATCGATATGAGAGAAACACATCAATTGGTTGCCTCCTGCACGTGCCCCAACTAGGGACCAGGCTGGGAAGAAGCCTGCAACCGAGGTACATGTCCTTGATCAGAATCGAACCCAGGATCCTTTGGTCCACAGGCCGAGGCTCTATCCACTGAGCTAAACTGGCTTGGGCTATATTTTGGATAAATTACAACACAAATTTACATGCTCAAAGGGTTTACTTTCATATTCCTACCCATGACATTTTACCCAAATAGACTTCCAGGATTTCAGACCTCCCCTGCCTTGGGCCCCCAAAATGCTTTATTTTAATGGTAAAACCATAGCCTTGTTCTTAGTTCTTCCTTTATACTCCTTCCAGTTCTGCTAGGACACCTACCACCACTCTGTTGATCCCAGCTACCCCACCACCAGTCATTATCCCACACTTATTAGAAGTCAGAAGGCAGAGTAAAAGGACAGAAAAGGGCCCTCAGGCAAGCATACCAGCAGGTGTTAGAAGAGAGAAACTGTAGTCAGAGTTGTGGGACAATCCTGGTGTGCTGTTCAATACCCTCTGGCCTACATAACCTAAGACTCAGAAGCACCCCAATAAAAGTTGTGGTTGATTAACCCAATAGGAGTTAAATTTTTGGATTTGTTGACTTTTGCTTGGCAATGAACATCAATTTAATTAGGAACTTGTCACTCAAGTGTAATAAGGCTTTCCATTCTTTCTTTTCCATTTAGCTAACTTCAGAGAGCTCTTGGCTTTGTTTAAAGGAGCCAGAGTTTCCATTTAAATTATGTATCCCAAAGCCACAATGACCCAGAGTTCAGTCTTCTTACAACACAGACCACAAACCATTTAAAATGTTTCAATGTGAAAAAGATTCTGGGGGTGGCCTGCACATTCTCTAACTAACACCATAACTGAGTTGCAATACATGAGAAATTATAGTACAAGAATTTCTACCTTCAAACCTTCTTTTCTCAATATGCATTTCAATGCTTTTGAACACAACTATTAAACATAATTCTTTATTAAGAAACATAACTTAAATGTCTCTGGCATATTGAATTATTTAACTACTCCTAGCGAACACTTATCCCCTCATTTTTAGAAAAGAACTCTGCTTTACTTCTTCCCCAAATTACTCATTAATTCTGTTTTTTAACCCTGTAACTGAGACCAGATGATCTTTAGACTGCCTCAAAAAGGTTAAATATAGCAGCTGTATGCTGAGAAGAGGTAGACCTTTCTTCTACTTAATTTGTAATTTTTACCTAAAAAGTGAAAAAAAAAAAAAAAGTCAATTTTTGTAAGGAGGTCCAAGTGGGGAAGAGGAGATCTCGCCCATTGCCAGCAAGGTCATTCATAACACTGCTATGTGGTGACACAGCCTCTCAGGTGCTGGCTCTCCACCTCAAACCCAACATTACACATTGTTACTTAATGTTTTCATCCAAGTTCAGTAATTCTTCTGTAGGTAAATTTATTTTTTTTATTTTTTAAGTTTCTTTATTGATTAAGGTATTACATGTGTCCTTATCCTCCCATGGACCCCCCACCACCCCACCCATGCCCTCACCCCTCTGTTGTCTGTGTCCATTGGTTAGGCTTATATGCATGCATACAAGTCCTTTGGTTGATCTCACCCCCATTCCCCCACCCTCCCCTACCTTCCCGCTGAGGTTTGACGGTCTGATCAATGTTTCTCTGTCTCTGATCTGTTTTTGTTCATCAGTTTATGTTGTTCATTATTTTCCATAAATGAGTGAGGTCATGTGATATTTGTCTTTCTCTGACAGGCTTATTTCACTTAGCATAATGCTCTCCAGTTCCATCCATGCTGTTGCAAATGGTAAGAATTCCTTCTTTTTTACCACAGCATAGTTTTCCATTGTGTAGATGTATCACAGTTTTTTAAGCCACTCATCTGCTGATGGGCCTTTAGGCTGTTTTCAAATTTTAGCTATGTTGAATTGTGCCGCTATGAATATAGGGGTGCATATATCCTTTCTGATTGGTGTTCCTAGTTTCTTGGGATATATTCCTAGAAGTGGGATCACTGGATCAAATGGGAGTTCCATTTTTAGTTTTTTGAGGAAACTCCATACTGTTCTTCACAATGGCTGCACCAGTGTGCATTCCCACCAGCAGTGCACGAGGGTTCCTTTTTCTCTGCATCCTCGGCAGCACTTGTCATTTGTTGATTTGTTGATGATAGCCATTCTGACAGGTGTGAGATGGTACCGCATTGTCCTTTTGATTTGCATCTCTCAGATAATTAGTGACTTTGAGCATGTTTTCATGTATCTCTTGACCTTCCTTCTGTCTTCTTTCAAAAAGTATCTATTTAGGTCCGTTGCCCATTTTTTTATTGGATCACTTATCTTCCTTTTATTAAGTTGTATAAGTTGCCTGGAGATGTTGGAGATTAAACCTTTATCAGTGATAACACTGGCAAATATGTTCTCCCAGGCAGTGGGCTTTCTTGTTGTTTTGTTGATGGTTTCTTTTGCTGTGCAAAAGCTTTTTATTTTAATGCAGTCCCATTTGTTTATTTTCTCTTTAGTTTCCATTGCCCTAGGAGCGGTATCGGTGAAGAAACTGCTTCAGCATGTGTCTGAGATTTTGCTGCCTGTGGATTCCTCTAGTATTTTTATGGTTTCCCTTCTTATGTTTAAGTCCTTTATCCGTTTTGAGTTTATTTTTTTGTGTGGTGTAAGTTGGTGGTCTAGTTTCAGTGTTTTGCATGTATCTGTCCAATTTTCTCAACACCATTTATTGAAGAGACTGTCTCGACTCCATTGTATGTTCATGCCTCCTTTGTCAAATATTAATTGAGAATAGTGGTTTGGGTCGATTTCTGGGTTCTCTATTCTATTCCATTAATCTATTTGTCTCTTCTTGTGCCAGTACCAGGCTGTTTTGAGAAGTGCCTTTATAATACAGCTTGATATCTGGTATTGAGATCCCACCTACTTTGTTCTTCTTTCTCAGGATTGCTGCAGCTATTAGGGGTCTTTTTATTCCAGATGAAATTTTGGAAAGTTCGTTCTAAGTCTGTGAAATATGCCATTGGTATTTTAATGGGGAGTGCATTGAATCTATAGATTGCTTTGGGTAGTATGGACATTAATTCTACTAGTCCATGGACACAGTATGTTCTTCCATCTGTTTACGTCTTCCTCTATCTCTTTTTTCAGTGTACTGTAGTTTTCTGCGTATAGGTCTTTTACCTCCTTAGTTAAGTTTATTCCTAGATATCTTAATTTTTTTTTGGTGCAGTGGTAAATGGGATTTCTTTTTTAGTCTCTCTTTCTGTAAGTTCACTATTGGTGTATAGAAATGCCATAGATTTCTTGGTGTTAATTTTGTATCGTGCTCCATTGCCAAATTCATTTAATAAGTCTAATAATTTTTTGATGGAGTCTTTAGGGTTTTCTATGTATAGTATCATGTCATCTGCGAATAAGGATAATTTTACTTCTTCTTTTCCAATTTGAATGCCATTTATTTCTTCTTCTTGTCTAATCATAATGGATAGTACTTCCAGTACTATGTCAAACAGGAGGGGTGAGAGTGGGCATCCCTGTCTTATTCCTGTGCTTAGGGGAAATGGTTTTAGTTTTTGCCCATTGAGTATGATGTTGGCTGTGGGTTTGTCATATATAGCTTTTATTATGTTGAGGTATGATACTTCTACTATTTCCGCCTTGCTGAAAGTTTTTATCAAGAAAGGGTGTTGGATTTTGTCAAATGCTTTTTCTGCATCAATTGATATGACTATGTGATTTTTATCTCTCAATTTCTTTATGTGATGTATCATGTTTATTGATTTGCAGATATTGTACCATCCTTGCATCCCCGGGATAAATCCTACTTGGTCATGGTGTATGATGTTTCTGATGTACTGCTGGATCCGATTTGCTAGAATTTTGTTGAGGATTTTGGCATGTATGTTCATGAAGGATATTGGCCTATAATTCTCTTTCATTGTGTTGTCTTTATCTGGTTTTGGTATTAGGGTGATGCTGGCTTCATAGAAGGAGCTTGGAAGTGTTCCTTCCTCTTGAATTTTTTGGAATAGTCTGAGGATGATAGGTTTTAGTTCTTCCTTGAATGTTCGGTAAAACTCCCCTGTGAAGCCGTCTGGCCCTGGGCTTTTCTTTGCTGGAAGCTTTTTGATGACTGCTTCAATTTCTTCCATAGTTATCAGCCTATTGAGATGTTTAGATTCTTCCTAATTGAGTTTTGGAAGGTTGTATTTTTCTAGGAATATGTCCATTTCCTCCAAGTTGTCTAGTTTGTTGGAATAGAGTTGTTTATAGTATTTTTTCATAATCCCTTGTATTTCTGTTAGGTCTGTTGTTATTTCACCTCTTTCATTTTTGATTTTGTTTATTTGGGTCCTCTCTCCTTCCTTCTTGGTGAGCCTGGCTAGAGGTTCATCAATCTTGTTTATCCTTTTAATGAACCGGCTCTTGGTTTCATTGATCTTTTGTATTGTTTTTTTTTTTTTATCTCTATGTCATTTATTTCTGCTCTGATCTTTATTATCTCCTTCCTTCTGCTCACTCTGGGCTTTTCTTATTGTTCTCTAATTCTTTTAAGTTGTAGAGTTAGATGGTTTACTACCATCTTTTCTTGTTTTTTGAGGTAGGCCTGTAGAGCTATAAACTTCCCTCTCAGGACTGTTTTCATTGTATTCCATAGATTTTGGATTATTGTGGGGGGTTTTATTGTCATTAGTTTCCAGGATGTTTTAAATATCTTCTTTGATCTCTTTGGTAACCCAATCATTGTTTAATACCATGCTATTCAGCTTCCAAGTGTTTGCATTTTTTGGATTGTTTTTATTGTAGTTTATTTCTAATATTATGCCATTGTGGTCTGAGAAGGTGCTTGATATGATTTCAATCTTCTTGAATTTGGGAAGACTTTGCTTGTGACCCAATATGTGGTCTATTTTTGAAAATGTCCAATGTGCACTTTAGAAGAACATAATATTCCGTGGCTTTGGGGTGAAATATTCTGAAGATGTCAATTAAGTCCATCTGATCTAGTGAGTCATTTAGGATTGCTATTTCTTTGCTGATTTTTTGTCTAGAGGATTTATCCAGTGATGTCAGTGATGTATTAAAGTCCCCTACTATGATTGTATTGTTGTCTATCTCTCCCTTGATATCTTCCAGTATTTTTTTTTTTATGTATTTGGGTGCTCCTGCATTGGGTGCATATATGTTTATCAGGGTTATATCCTCTTGTTGTATCGATCCCATTAGTATTATGAAGTGGCCTTCCTTATCTCGTTATGGCCTTCACTTTGAGGTCTATTTTGTCAGATATAAGTATTGCTACCCCAGCTTTTTTTTCATTCCCATTTGCCTGATATATATTTTTCCATCCCTTCACTTTCAGTCTGTGTGAGTCCCTTGTTCTGAGGTGGGTCTCTTGTAGACAGCATATATATGGGTCATGTTTTTTTATCCATTCAGCCACTCGATGTCTTTTGATTGGAGCATTTAGTCCATTTACGTTTAAAGTTATTATTGATAGGTACTTGTTTGTAGCCATTTTTATTTTTTGTGCCTGTGTTCCTTCTTACCCTTTTATTTCTTCTTTTTACACCAGTCCCTTTAGCATGTCTTGCATTGCTGGCTTGGTAGTGATAAACTCCCTTAGCTTTTTTTTGTCTGTGAAGCTCCTTATTTCCCCTTCAATTTTGAATGACAACCTTGCTGGATAGAGTATTCTTGGATCCACTTGATTTGCATCACTTTGTAAATTTCCTTCCATTATTTTCTGGCCTGGTGTATTTCTTTTAAGAAATCATTTGATAATCTAATGGGAGATCCCTTGTACATAACTTTCTGTCTCTCACTTGCAGCCTTTAACATTTTCTCTTTGTCCTGAACATTTGCCATCGTAATTATGATGTGTCTTGGTGTGGGTCTTTTTGGTTCATCTTGTTTGGGACTCTCTGTGCTTGTGTGACTTTTTTCTTCCCCACATCAGGGAAGTTTTCTGACATTATTTCTTCAAATAGCTTTTCTAACCCTTGTTCCTCTTCCTGTTGTTCTAGCACTCCTATTATTTTTATGTTGTTTAGTTTTATGTTGTCCCACAGCTCCCTTAGGCTCTCCGCCTGTCTTTTATTTTTTTTCTCCAATTGCTGTTAAGTTTGGGTGTGTTTTGCTTCCCTGTCTTCTAATTCGCTAATTTGGTCCTCCGCTTCTCCTAGTCTACTGTTGAAACTTTCCATGGTGTTTTTTATTGCACTATATCACTCTTTATTTCTTCTTGATTCTTACATAAGTTGTTGATTTTTTCATCCATCTGGTTTATGAACTGTATGACCCTTATTCTGAATTCTGTTTCTTACATATTGCATGCCTCTGTTTCACTTTGCTGCTTTTCTGGCGATTCCTCCTTTTCTTTCCTTAGGGGGTTTCTTTGTCTACCTATTTTTCATTTCACCAACCAATCTAGATGCCGAGTCATGCAGGGGCTGCTCCTTGGGTGGCAGTGGCTCCTCGGGCTGCGGTTGCTCCTCAGGTGGTTGCAGCAGTGGCTGCTCCTCAGTTAGCAGCGGCTCCTCTGGTGTGTGCTGTTCACAGCAGTGGTGGCTCCTCTAGCTGGTGCAGGGAGGCTGCTTGCACAGCTGCTGCTCCTCGGACGGGGGTGGGCTGATCACAAGGCTGCTGCTCCTCAGACAGGGGCGGCTGCTCACATGGCTGCTGCTCCTTGGATGGGGGCTGGCTGCGCGTAGCTGCTGCTCCTCAGACAGGGTGGGCTGCTCGTGAGGCTGCTGCTCCTTGAACAGGAGCAGGTTGCTCACAGGGCTGCTGCTGCTCGTACGGGGTTGGGCTGCTCACGCAGCTGCTGCTCCTCGGATGCGGGATGGGCTGCTTGCATGGCTGCTGCTCCTTGGATAGGAGTGAGCTGCATGTGCAGCTGCTGCTCCTTGGATGGGGTCGGGCCACTCACACAGCTGCTGCTCCTTGGACAGGGGCAGGCCACGTGAGGCTGCTGCTCTTCGGCCTGGGGCGGGCTGCTCGCGGGGCTGCTGCTCCTTGGACAGAAGCGGGCATGCTCATGTGTCTGCTGCTCGCGTGGTTGCAGTGCCCTGGGCTTTCTCCAGGGGTCCTCTGCCCTTCCTGGCTGCAAATTGTCTCACCAGCTGAGTCTACTTCGCCAATTTGGGGTGGATGTTAGTCGTTTCAGCTGCTCATTCTATCTGCTCCAGAACAAGGCTCGGGACACATCCTTCTATTCTGCCGCCATTTTGTCCTCCTCCCATAAGTAAATTTGAAACCAAAGTAGTACCTCTGATTCTGCTCTAAGAAAAATTACCTTTCTTTTCTCTAAAAATGTTATTGTCTCTTTAATAGTAATATTTAATTGATATTCAGAAACCAAGAAAAGAGTAGAAAATTTTATCATTATTTAGAGGTGATTTAAGAATTTTTTACTTTGAGGATCCAGTAGATGATTCAATATACACCAGTATCAGGTTACTTAACAGTGTGAACATTAACAAAAATTGGCTCATAGGTGTTTAGTTGAAACCACTGCTGCTTTTGTCTCTTATCTATAAGATCTACTCTGTTTATTCCATTGCTCTATAATCTAGGGAAAAATATTTTCCACCTCTAACATGAAAACTGGGCTTAAAATATTGTTTTTTATAAACCAGGGTCCCACAATTTATAAATTCATTGGTTTACTTATACATTCACTCAACTAAGTATGTGTCAGAGAGTTGGTATGGTAAAATAGCAATGTGCCTTAAAATTTTAAAAAATAACTTTTTAAAACCAAGCTCATAGATTCAAAGAACAGATTGGTGGCTGCTAGAGTGGGTGGGGAGTGGGGGAGAGAAATGGGTGAAATAAGTCAAAAAGTACAAACTTTGTTAAATAAGTCACAGGGATGTAATTTACAGCATGGTGACTATGTTAATAGTACTGTATTCTTGATTTGAAAGTTGCTAGAGAGTATATTAAAAGTTCTCAGTACAGCCCTAGCTGATTTGGCTCAGTAGATAGAGTGTCGGTCTGTGGACTGAAGGGTCCCAGGTTCAATTCTGGTCAAGGTCACATGCTCAGGTTGTGGGCTCGATCCCTGATCTTGCAAGAGGCAGATGATCAATGATATCTCACATCATTGATGTATGTTTCTCTCTCTCTCTGTCTCTGTCTCTCTCTTCCTGTCTCTCTCCCTTCCTCTCTGAAGTCAATAAAAATTTATTTAAAAAAAAAAGTTCTCAGTACAAGAAAAGAAATTTGTAACTATGTATGGTGATGAATGTTAATTACTAGTAGGCTTATTGTGGGGATTGTTTTGCAATGTATACAATAGCAAATCATTAAGTTGTATACCTGAAACTAATATAATCATTTATATTATACCTCGATTAAAAATAGCAAAAAACAAACAAACATGCCCTGACCAGTTGCTCAGTGGTTAGAGCATAGGCCCACAGATCAAAGGGTCTCAGGTTCAATTTGCAGTCAAGGAAATGTACCTCAGTTACAGGTTTCCCAGCACCAGTGGGGGTGCGTACAGGAGGCAAACAATAGATGTGTCTCTCTCATGTCAATGTTTCTCTCACTCTTCCTCCTCCCTTCCACTTTAGAAATCAATGTGGGGGAAGAGACAAAAAATTGTTTTTAAATAATGGCCTGTTTCAATCACTTAGGAAAAGTTTGGCTTAGGGCCAATTATTTAAGTCTCTTTCAACTTCCATAAAAACAATGAAGAATTAATGGGGGCAGAAATAGAATTTTGGGGACCCGCTATAATTGTAAGAAATAGTAATCAAGCTCTGTTAACTGTGATTGTTTTGTTCTGATTAAAGAGACACATTCTAACCTGGCTGGGAGTTGCACATGGAACCTGGGAGCTCACCTGGAAATGCAGCCCATCCTCCCCATCAGGGAGCTGCCTATAATCATGGGCAGATTAACAACCTTGTTGCAGAAACCAGAGTCCCCAGCCCTTTGAAGACACCCAGCCCTTTGCATATCACCAGCCCTTTGAGTATCTCCAGCCCTTTTCATTTCGCAAGCCCTAGGAAGACCTCCAGCCTTTGCATACCCACAGGCCTTTGCAAATTACCTGTTACCTGCCCATTGGCATAACCTTTTGCCTATTTCCCCATGTGATCTTTGTCCTTTTACCTAATATAAGCAGCTGGCTTATGGGGAGAGGCAGATATATTTTTATGGATGACCTGCTGCTCTCCCATACTGCTGGCAGTATTGGAATAAATGCTCATATATGATTCAACCCTGTCTCTGCTTAATTGGCTCAAGTAGTGACAGGCAGCACAGACCTACTGATAGTCTGGTTACAGAATAACATCTACCTGTAGAGCAGCTTTTTAGAATTAAGTAAAATAACGCATTTTGAAATATCTAGCATAAATGTCTGACAAAATTCAGGCACTCAGTGTTGCTGTCCTTCCCTCTCACTGACCTAGAAAATGAGGTGAATTTGAGGGAAAGTACATAGAAAATTCCTATTCTGTAGGAAGTTAATGAAAAATAAGTAACTTTAGTGCTAAAATGAAGTACATAATACTTTTCATCAATTTATATAATCATTTTTATACTTGGCCTCAAATCTAATAAGATTTATCCAATCATATATTCGTTCTTTTATTCCGTTTACTAGCACTTACTAAGAGATCCTGACACAGTTACTGCCTTCAAGGAATTTACAAACTAGTAGGGGAAATAGACATGTAACAAATAATTACAATGCAATGTTTTTGCATTTTGATAAAAGTTTTTAAGGAAAGAAGAGATGGCTCTTGGGGAAGGAAGACAATGTCATGGGGTAAAGCTTTGTACAGGTTCCAAAGCGACAACTTTCCTTCCTGGAGCATAGAATCCTACCTTAACCTAGCTTAAGAAGGAAGTAGTGTTTTTATTTAAATCTAATCTCTATTTATCTTTAATAGGAAAAATATTCACCTGATTGAAAAGATGATATATACAAACTGATTGATAGATCCTCCCTTCCCCCAACTGATGGACGGAGTATGATGTAAACTCCACCTGCAGCCTGAACATTCCTGAACACCTTATATGGACTGTACATTGAACCACCAATCAGCACTTGCCAAATACCCTAAGCCCCCGATTCCTAAGTCCCTAGGTCCCTAATCATGTACCTTACATGAAACCACCAATCAGCGTGTGTTGAGTGCCCTAAGCCCTGTCCCCTCATTTCCTCCCTTCAAAAGGCGTGTTCACCCCAGCACACCCTCTCTTTTTCCCTCTGGAAGGGAGCCGGCAGGGTCTTCTCCTCCAATAAAGCCTGTGTCCTGGTCCTCCGGCCCTCTGTTTCATCTTTCACTGATATATTTAGTAAGACATCTCCCATCTTCCTCCACCTTCATTCATTTTATTAGCTTCTCAGTGTGCCCCCAGCTACCCAGCAACGCTCTACAGAGGTGGCCAATGTCATCAGTTCCTTATATATTTTCCTGATATATTTAATGCAATGTGAATATATATTTCCCCTCTTTACAAACAGGTATACTACACCTTGCTTTTTTCCCCTTAAAATATGTCATCAAGCTCATTGCTTATCAGTACATAAACACCTTCCTCATTCTATTTTATTTTTTTTAAGATTCATAATGCCTTTACCTCATTCTATTTTAATAGCTGAATATTATTTCATCATATGAATGTACCCCAACTTAGTGAACTGATAGCCAGTAAAGTTATTTCCAGTCTTGCTATTACAAATACTGTAGTGATTAATAAATATAATATATCATTCCACATGTATGCAAAATACATCTATGAAATAAAATCCTAACGTTGTATTGCTGGGTCAATTTTGCTATATTTTGCTAACCCAGTGGTCGGCAAACTCATTAGTCAACAGAGCCAAATATCAACAGTACAACGATTGAAATTTCTTTTGAGAGTCGAAAACTGACTTCTGAGCATGGGCCACAAGGTTTCAATCACACTACGTGCGCGCCCGCACATGGTATTTTGTGGAAGAGCCACACTCAAGGGGCCAAAGAGCCGCATGTGGCTCGCAGCCGCAGTTTGCCAACCACTGTGCTAACCCAATGAGTGTCTCAAATATTCAATACTTAGAACCTATACGTCCCCAACCTAACCTCTCCTATTCTCTGGTTTGGCTGCACCCATTTGGGTGGGGGAGTGATCAGAGGCAGGGCTGGCTGGGGGGAAGGACTGTGGGCTGGTCAGGGTGTGGCGGGCTGATTGGGGGCAGGGGGAAGGGCCGCAGGGGAGTTGGTGGGCCAGCCCCACCCCCCTGATAGGGCTGGTTCCCTGGCCGCAGTGGGCATCATAGCGACTGGTCGTTACAGTCATTATGGTGGTCTAGTCGCTGGCTTTTTATATATATAGATTCTTTTATGTTCTTCATAGTACTTAGTCCAGAGTGAGGCTCAGCAAGTTCTTAGTAATTAACTTTTGAATGGCCCTCTGAACAGCTAAGTATATGTGCTGCTGAAGTGAGCACATGGCCCATTTTTTTTACTGTTGTATAAGCTTACAAAAAAAGACAGGCTACAGAACTTTCTGTTTTCTTCCCATAGTGGATTATACACATTCAGCATCCAATTTTATTAATCTACAAAAAAGTTGAAAACTTCAGGAGCTGAAAATTAATTCCAAATATGATAGGAAATTCCAAATGTATCCTTTAAGGTTGATATTTGAGAGCTTGTTTGGAGGTTCTAGCAGGGGAGCGCAGCTACTCGTATACCCTTGACCGAAGACCAGTCCTCTCCTCTGGGGGGAAGGTCGTCCCCTTCGACCGAGCACGCAGCTTCGGGAGGGACGCACATGGATCGGTGAGGGAGGAGGGGGACACCCGCCTAGCCAGCCAGATCAGCCGAATCAACCCTGGCGATCAATGGGGTGACAGATGTCGCAGCCAGATCGCCCTCATATCCTAAGGTTGATATTTGAATCTATGGTGCTGAAAGGTTTTGTTTTGTATAAAAACTAAAAACATGAAGATAGGGGAACAGATACTCAGACACTTCCCCCCTTCTGATGCTTTTCCTCATAGAATTGTTGATGAAGGACAAAGTAGAAAAGGTAACTATTATATCTTTTCATTGTCCTGTTTCTGAAGAAATGTTCTTTTATTTTTGAAACTCTGCATAACATAAAGTACACCATCTTTGTTCTCTAATTTCTCTAAGCATGTGAAAAAATATACACAGAAATAAAAACTTAATGCCCAGAGCATACTATTTACATATATACAATGGCACTGTTTCATAGCTATGTGGGCAGTTTTTTAATCATGTGGAAAAGTCAACTGAGAAAGAGAAATGAAAAAAGCCTAGACTCAATTCCATATGAAGCTGTTTATGAAATGGAGATGCATAAATTGGCTTTTAACTGATCCTGGGAACAAGTTTATATTACATCTAAATGACACCTCTAGAAAATTCCATACTTGTTGGCTTATTGTTGTTTACTGGATATGGTTATTCTGGTTAGAAGAAAAAAAAGTGGGTGTTTTTTTTTAAATGCTATCCACTATGAATTTTTCAACCAGACTAACTCTTCATTGTTTTTCTCTCTACAGAACATTCTAGGAAAGAAAGAAAAGGGAAGAGAGTAGGAGGACAGGGGGAAAAATCTACTTATCCTACTTGGATTGTGCAAGACAGCCTGGTGCAACCATATTCTGATTCTCTTCTTCATTCTGCAGTGCAGTGAGCTCTACCATGTTAACCATCACATCATTGGTGTGGCCAGGGAGCTGGGGAAGCACTGAAATGATCTTCTCTACCAAGTTGTCTCCATGATGTCCAACCGCTCCTGTTTAAGCAGACAGAAATTATGAACTCACAAAATGGGAGGAATAAGAAGCTGAATTAATGTTTTAATGATATGGTGGGCATCAATGAATACTGAATGGATAAATAATCAGCATATAGTCAGCCAGGTAAATGGTGTCAGAGGATGATACTATATTGAAATATGAGAGCCAAATTTTACTGATGAAGATCATAAGACCCAGAAGGGCTTGCAGACCTGACAAGAAATAGCAGATCTCTCCTCTGCTAGATCCATATCTTCATAATGGCAAGTGTTTATCTAATTCACCCTATATTCACCATATCTGGCAGGCAACTTGGCAGCTAGGTTCTCACTAAATATTTGCTAGATAAAGGAAAGAATAAATAAATGAATAGTAACAGTTTACAATGATAGAGGTATTTATAGAGTGCTTTCTGTGTACCAGGGACTGTTCTAGGTGCTTTACATTTATTAACTCTTCTAATAACAAATGACTAAATGAATCAAATTGAAATTCAAAACCAATGACACAGTTTAATACTTTTCCTATGAAACCAAGTTATCTTTCCAAAAGCCATTGTTGCTTGAAAGACCTCCCTCCAACAATGGGTGGGACTTGGAACATTTACTTGTTTTACCCACTTTAAGCCAATTAGCATTTGCTTCCTAATGTCTCTCTGTCCTCTATCTCTATCTTTATCTCTGTCTTTCTATTGTTTTTGCCATGTCATATTATTTGGGCAGAAAAACTACATAGAAAAGTCAAAACCAGGAATTCAAGAAATCATCTTCATTACCATCATCATCTTTATCACAATAGCTAACATTTATTGAGAGCTTAGGATGTATGAGGTATTAAGCTCCATACTACATCTATTATGTACATCTATTATCCACTTAATTCTTACAACTCTTAATAGGTAGGTGTTAATATGCTCATTTACAGAGTAGAAGACTCAGTTTAAATAACTTGCTCAAGCTTACACAACTTTTAATATATATTTTTTATTGATTTCAGAGAGGAAGGAAGAGGGAGATATAGAAACATCAATAATGAGGGAGAATCATTGATCAGCTGCCTCCTGCATGCCCCTGACTGGGGATCAGACCTGCAACCCAGGCATGTACCCTGACCATGGCTTGATTGGAATCGAACCGTGACCTCCTGGTTCATAGGTCGACACTCTACCACTGAGCCACGCCAGCCGGGCAAGCTTACATAACTTTTAAATTACCAAGCAAAAATTCAAATTCAGGAGGCAGAGAACTCCAAAAATTATACTCTTTTCTTAAAAAATAATAATCAGGCTTATAAAAGTGACTTAAGACAGAGCCAGCATGAGTGTTTCTAAAGTGTCTTTTGATGTTAAATAAGAGTTCTAAAAAAAGAGTTCGCACATCAGTAGAATATTAATTGATTAGGCCTGGAAAGGACCACATCTTATTCATGTTGTCTATGGTTTATGGTTGTTTCCCGATCTCTCAGATTACGAGCTCCTCGTTAAATACTTGCTGAATGAATGACAAGTCACTATAAGTGGTCCTGGGATCCAGAGGTGGGTGAAAAGTCTCTAAGTGAAATATATCTTTAAACTAAGCCTGGAATGGAGATACATTATTAATACTCACTTAAAGAAACCCAAAATTCAACAAATTCTCTAAGATAATTTCATATTTTTTTGTACACTTTCCTTCCACTAGGTCAGTGGTCGGCAAACTGCGGCTCAAGAGCCACATGCGGCTCTTTGGCTCCTTGAGTGTGGCTCTTCCACAAAATACCACGTGCGGGCACGCACGTACAGTGCGATTGAAACTTCGTGGCCCATGCGCAGAAGTCGGTTTTCAGCTCTCAAAAGAAATTTTAATCGTTGTACTGTTGATATTTGGCTCTTTTGACTAATGAGTTTGCCCACCACTGCACTAGGTCATCTGTTAACACCTCTACAACGAATTAGCACCCTCCTATGAAGAATTAATACTGGCATCTGTAGACAATGTCAGCATAATTACTTTTTTCCAATCTCTTGAGCTAGATACAGCTGTTGTTGTTTAACAAGGCAGTGCATGTTGAAGATGTATTTACCCATCACAGCATTTAACAAGTTCATTGCAATTGCTAATTTGCTTGTTGTATCTCCCTCTAGACCAGTCGTCGGCAAATTCATTAGTCAACAGAGCCAAATATCAACAGTACAACGATTGAAATTTCTTTTGAGAGCCAAATTTTTTAAACTTAAACTATATAGATAGGTACATTGTTATTAACTTAATTAGGGTACGTGGTATTTTGTGGAAGAGCCACACTCAAGGGGCCAAAGAGCCGCATGTGGCTCGCGAGCCGCGGTTTGCAGACCACTGCTCTAGACTATAAACTCTGTGAGATCAGAGACTGTGTCCATCTAGTTCATCTTTGTATCCTCAACTTGACAAACAGGAGGAGGTCAATAAAATACATGCTGAATCAGTGGAAGTCCCAGGACTTTGGAGAGCGCTTATGAAGACCTGCACAACAATCCCATTTACCTGTGAGATCCAGAGTTCTGTCCACAAAGACCACTGAGGCCCTGCCCGTAGAAGTCTTCCTCCTGTTCTTGGCAGGGGCATAATTGGCCAGATCTGCAGCTATGATCCGACTGAAGGGACCTACAGCAAAACATTCCTCCCGTACTCCTAAATGCTCACACAGAGAGCTGAGGCCTGACACCAAGCATCTGATCTGCAGTAGCAGCTCAGGGGGCAGGGCAGTGGCATCCACCTCACCCAGGCTCCCCAGCCTCCTCTTGTCTGGTCGGGCACTATTGAGAAGATGCACATCCTGGGGTAGCAGTGGAAAAAGGGGAGCAAAGGCTGGCGTCAAGGCAAGGTAGGGAGCAGCAGGGGCTAGCAGCAGCGGGATGTGCAGCACCTTGGCGGTGTAGTTCATGTTGCCCATCCACTCACACAGCTTCTCCTCCAGTTGCTCGAATACTGGCTGCTGCCCCTCCAGCTCGGCCGCCGCCGCCGCTGGCACGTGATTGGCCGTGAGGTGGACAGCGTGGTTCACGGCGGTGACCACCACACAGTACTGGAAGTGGCTGCGGCAGATGATGTTCCGTAGGGTCTCCACGGTTCGGCCTTTCAGTAGGCAGCTCAGCACAAACACCGCCTTGGGCTGGTGAGCTCCGCCACCAACTGCTTGGGGCTCGAACTCCCGCAGGTGACACGCAGGGCCCCCCACCGCCTCCAGGAGCCGGGTGGGTCCGCAACCCCAGTGCAGGCTCTCGGCGCAGGCGGCGTCCAGGTAGACCAGAGCCCGTTTCGCTTTGGCCAGCACCTGGTCCCAAGCCTGCTGGGTAAAGGACTGTACGCCCGGGGCGCTCATCGTTGGGGGTTCGCAGACTCAGGGACAAAAACTTTCCCTCAGAACTCACAGCTTCCGGGAATTGGGCTCTTTGGGACTTTGACAGGCAACTCGGGACACGCGCTGCCGCGTCCCACTCGTCCAGAGGCTGCGCACGGAGATGACGTCACGGGGCGTGATTGGCAGGCCCGGACGCCCGCTCCAGTAAGAAGGCGGCGGGCTGGGGAGCGGTGGGCGGGGCTCCGTGGCTCAGATTCCTGGAAAGCTGAAGGAGGGGAGAAAGCTGCCTAAGGAATAGCTGAACTATGTGTTCTCTTCATCTCCCTGTCTGCTCAGATTACCTTTCCCTGCCCCTGAGAATCCAAAGTATGATACTTCCCTAGAGATGAGCACATCTCTTTAAAAGTGCAGCCCCTTTCTGCATCTAAACTCAAAGCAGCCGCCTTGCTGGAGTGGCTCAGTGAGTGTGCTGCGACCTATGAACCTGGAGGTCCTGCTTGGGTTACCTGTCAGGGCACATGCCGGGGTTGAGGGGCTTGGTCCCCAGTGTGGGGCGTGCAGGAGGCCGCTGATTCTCCCTCATCATGGAGATGATCTCTTTCTCTTCCTTCCTCTCTGAAATCAATAAAAATATATATATTTTAAAAATAAATGAATGAATAAACTGAGAGCAGCCTGAGCTAAAACAACTAATGTAATGTTTTGTAATTTATAGATGTTGTCACATACATTGTTGCACACAGGCCTCATAAACAACCTCCTGGTCTCATTTCCACTTTCTCCATCTTTCCTCCCTCATCACATTGTCAATAAGTCTTAGTCTGCTTCAAAAATCTGAAAATCCAGCCCCTTCTCCTCATCCTTGCTGTCACTGCCTTAATTCACCATTACCACTCACCTGGACAATTGCAGGGATCACCGATCATTTCCCAGCTTTCCTTTTCCCTGAAATTCAGTTTTCTTCATAATAAGCTAAACTGGTCCTACCGTTTTCCTGCTTAAAAGCCTCTGCTAGCTCAGCTGCCTAGAAAATACAGCCAGTCTTCTTAAAATGGCACCAAAATCCTTCGTGATTTCTCAGTTTCTCTCCAGCTACTCCCAGCCTGGAACTTTATATAATTGCACAATTATGTCAACATATTGAGCCCAGAAGGTTTCATGGGTTCAATTCATTGAATTCGAATTGATTAAGCACTCACAAAGTATAATTACTGTACTAGATTCCAAAGATACAATGATTAATAAAATACATTCCCTAGTCCACAAAGAATTTACACCAGGCAAACTCCTAACAAAAATAATCAATGTAATGATACCTTCCAAGTGAGGATATTCCTAAGTCACCACCACTACTATCATCATCCTATCTTCCTTCTCAGCCCTCCAATACAAAACATACAGTTGATATCTCTGATAAGTACTTGCCATATCATGGGGTGAGTTGTTATTTTAATATTTTATTGATTTCAGAGAGGAAGGGAGAGGGAGAGATAGATTTAAAAAATCAATGATGAGAGAGAATCATTGAGCGGCTACCTCCTGCATGGCCTCTACTTGGGATTGAGCCCACAACCTGGGCTTGTACCCTTGACTGGAATAGAACCTGAGACCCTTCAGTCTGCAGGCCAACGCTCCATCCACTGAGCCAAACCAGCTAGGACTCATGGGGTGAGTTTTAGCATACTTGTTTTCTTTAACATACCTATTCTGCTACAATATATTAGGTGTTCAATAGATGTTTGTAGAATAATGTTCAATTCATATCCATAGAATAAATAATAAAGCCAACCAACTTTTAATGGACTTGTACAATATTCCAGACACTGTGTTGGACTTTGGGGATATAAAAAGAAGTAAGCCACAGTGCCTCTACATCTCTGCCTTCTATCCTAGATCTTATTGTGACAGGATAATAAGAAGCTAAGAAAATTGCTGGACAAGTGGAATAGGGAAACTGAGACAAAATTAAACTAGGATAAACAATTTGAACAACTTAAATCTAGCTTGTGAATCACAAGAATTAATCTTCCCCAATCATGGACAGTTGAAAGCAAATGGTTTATACCTCCCCTCCCTAACCAGAGAATACATAGCTTAAATCACCCTGGTCTGTGAAATAGAGAACAGAGACCCAATTAATGTCCATTGTGTCAGCTAAACCCAAGGACAAATGATATTAGGGGAACAAATAACAAAAGCCCCATTAAAGCCAGACAGACCCAAGATAAAAGTAAAGCAGGAAAGCAGACCAAAGAATGATCCCCAACTCCCCTATCCCCTCATTTTGATGCATTAGCACATTAAAAATGCACCTGGAAAGCTGGTAAATATTCTGCTGAAACCCTCTCCTAAGATTCTTGTCCTTAGGGGTGGAGGTGGGGGGTGGGGGTGGAGAGAGACATCCTTGCCTTCAAAAGTACCTGAATTAAAAGAACTCATACACAGAAGCATGGAATAGATTGGGAAATCTCAGAGGGAACGCTGGGGAGGGTGGGTGGGTGGGAAGAGATCAACCAAAGAGCTTGTATGCATATATGCATAACCCATGGACACAGACAATAGGGTAGCTAAAGCCTGGGGTGGGAGAGTGGGGTTGGGAAGTAGGGTGAAGGCGTGGTTAGATGAGGTCAGGGGGCGGGGAAATGGGACATATGTAATACTTTCAACAATAAAGATTTTTTTTTTTTAAAAAAAGAACTCATACATGTAAAGCAAGCAAGTGTAATAAAATGTTGCAAAAGTGATTGCCTAAGAATGACAAAGTGGAGGAAATAAATTCTGACTGGGTGAAGTGAAAAGGGGAAGTGGTCAGAAGTTTCATATAGAAAATGAGTTTTTAGTTGCCTTCAAAGAAAACCAGGTGTTCACCAGGTGGACGGGATGGAGAGGAGCATTCCTGGCAGTCCAGGCAGAAAATGCAGCATGAACAAAGCGAGTCATGAAACCATAAAACATGTTCTTTGCAACTACAAATAGCGTAGTACAGCTGGAGTGTATTGTATAAAGAGAGACTTCAAGAAATAGGAGCTAGGAACTAGAAAAGAAGGGACTAGATTAGGGTGAGTCTTATTTTTTATTCTAAATAGTAGCAGCCAAGGGGGGAACTATTAAAGTATTTTTAGGAGTGGAAATAATTTGTTCACCTTTGGAGTGCAGAAAAAAATTTAGTAAGACATGGACAATTATTTGAATGCAGTAAGATTTTGAGCTGAGTGCAGTTAGGAAACAGTAACAGCAACCACTCAGGCAAAGTAGATAAGTACAGGTGATGTAGTAGGATAGTAAGAAGCTAGGAAAATCCCTGTGCAAGTGGAATGAAGAAACTGAGACAAGAAAATTAAACAAGGCCAAACAGTTTGGGCAACTTACAGCCAGCTTGTGAATTGCAAGACCTCATCTTCCCTAACCAAGGACACTTGAGAGCAAATGGTTTGCACCCTTCTCCCTAACCAGAAAATACATAGCTTAAAGCACCCTGGCCTGGGAAAATATAGATCAAAGACCCAATGTATGCCATTTGTGCCAGCTAAACCCAAGGACAGATGAAGTTGGGGTACAAATAAGAAATACTCCATTAAAGCCAGACAGACCTAAGATAAAAGTAACATAGTAAAACAGATCAAAGAATAATTCAGAACTCCCCTATACACTCATTTTGATGCATCAACATATAAAAAATGCACCTGGAGCCAAAACCGGTTTGGCTCAGTGATAGAGCGTTGGCCTGCGGACTTAAAGGTCCCAGGTTCGATTCCGGTCAAGGGCAGTACATTGGTTGCGGGCACATCCCCGGTAGGGGGTCACCTGGAGAGCTGATGAATATTCTATTAAAACCCTTTCCGTAAGATTCTCACCTGCAGAAGAAAAAAAAAAAAAGAATAAGAAGTCCTCAGGACAAAGACTCAATGTGGGCTCACTCTAGAGCACACCCATGCCCCTTGCCAAACATGAACTTTTTTATTTCTAAGGGTCCCCATGAGATCTGCAACCAGGGGAACAGTGGGCAGCTGTAGTGCCACCGGGTCTCGCCCTGGACCCTGTCCAGGCCCCTTTTTCTCGGACTTCCCAGTGAGCTAATAACAGCCCCTCGTTGGCTCGCTTCTTTCTATAACGTTTCTAGAGAGCCAAAGCAGAGCACCGCCTGGGCTCTCCCCAGTTGTTTCTTACACCCTCATTTCTTCCTTTGTTTCGCTGTCCTCGGCATTAATAAACATACCTTCAAACCCATCTGGACTCCTGTTGTGAAATCTTTCCTACACAAAGTCAAGAACCCAAGCACTCCAGGCAGGCCTGAGGCAGACCTGCTCAGGGCAGGTCCCTGTCTGGTAACAGTGATAGACATTGAGGGGTGTCTAAGAAATGTTAAGGAGACAGGGCCAGAAAGCCTGGTGACTGGATTGACAAAACGAGTGAAGCAGAGGGAACATTTCCGATTAATGCCCACTTAAGTGGTCGTCACTGAGATTTGGAAAATCAAAAGAGAAGCAGTTTGGGGAATAAATGTACTGAGTTTGGTTGGAACATGTTTTTGTTTGTCTGATTGTTTTAATTGTAACAAAATACAGGTAACATAAAATTTACCATCTTAACCATTTTTAAGTGTACAGTTCAGTAGTGTTAAGTATTTTCACATTGCTCTGTGAACAATATCCAGAGCTTTTAAATTCTATACAGTCTATCCATTAAACAACCATTCCCCATGTCCCCCTCCCCTGCCCCTGCAACCATCATCCTATTTTGTGGTTCTAAGAAGTGAACTCTATTTACCTCATAAATGGAATCATACAATATTTTTCTTTCTGTGACTGGCTTATTTCACTTAGCATAATATCCTCAAGGTTCATCCGTATTATAATATGTGTCAGAATTTTCTTCCTTCCATTTCTTGCTCTCAGATGTTATGGCAGAGTAAATGAATTCCTGCTAAAATGACATGCTTAAGATAATAATATTTACCTTTTTTAAATGTGATTTGTATTTCACTAAAAATAGCCAGCAATTATTTCCCATGCCTCATAAAATCAAGCACATCTCCCCTTACCTTATTTCTAAGTGCTGCATATGAATTATCAATTGAAGAATTTACTAAGCACTTTCCATGTGGTTGACATTGTACGAGAGGATCAGCTGACTACAGAAAAAACACACCAAACTTTCTCAACATTAAAGAATTTATTTTAATAAAATTTAAAATAAATTTATTTTAATAGATTGATTTCCTGATGAGGAAACTGAAGAACACTGAGATTTAAGCAACATTAAAGAATGTGCAGGTTATATAACAGTTAGATGTAATAGATGATTTAATTTTCCAAAAAACAACTGGCAATGTAAAATTTAGTGTTGAAATACATAAGACTATAGAGGAAGATGGGTAATTGGGGCTTAATTGCTCATGGAATATCTAGAGAGAAAGAAAACCTGTGTACATGTGCAGTTATTCAGGTTGTTCAAAGGACAAAAGGCAGGAACCAATAACTTACCACCTGCTTGCCAATAACTTGTTAAATGCTTTGACATTTGAAGCCTCCTTTTAGCTTTGGTATCCTCCCAAGAAGAGGGTGTGAAATTTATTTTAATAGATTGATTTCCTGATGAGGAAACTGAAGAACACTGAGATTTAAGCAACATATTTAAAGTTGGCAGGAAATAGCACAGTTGGGCCTAAATGACATTCATTTAAAGCACATTTATGAGTACTTGCTATCTACTAGATACTAAGCAAAGCACTTTTATTTGATCTTCAACTCTTGTACTCTTGTCATCATTTTAATTATCTACTAAGCATTTCCTTTCAGTAATTCTCAGAGCTAGCTATATTAAAACTGATGCATCGTTGTTATTGTTTTGCCAAGAACCAACAGATCACAAAAAATAATAAAAGGGAAAACAAATATAATCAGAATATATGGAGTATTGTAGTTTGATAAGGTCTTAATTTTATACATCTTCAAGCTACCTGTCTTTGAAGTCTCCCTCAATGAGTAGGGAGAAAAAGACACTTTTAACTAAGGAAGCATATCCAGACAAGGAGCTCAATTCGGAAGCAAGCAGGAAGAGGACTTTTAAGACTGGCTATTAGTGATTTATAGGCTTCCCTGCTTGTGGGAATCTTCCTTTCAAAGCTTAGCTCAAATGCTACCTCCATGAAGGCAATTCTGATGCATCAGTTATTATTCAGTAATTCTTCAGTTTAACTAATGCCTTGAAAGACAAGCTCATTTCAGGCAGCTGAAAGGCAAAAGAGGCTCCTCAGCAAAAAGAAATTGTTCTACGAAACCACCAAAGTTCATTATATGCTCATGCAATCTATATATATAAAAGGCTAAGTGACTGACCATCTGTCCGTCCAACAGTCTGACTGACCAACCGGCCGGTACATATGACGCACACTGGCAATTTAAAAATAAACGTTGACTCGCACATGTGCGATACATGTAATGCTCTTGCTGGTGCCAATCGCATGCATGTGTTTCTGTCATTGTTGATCATGAATTTGGTTGACACTTCTATTATAGAGAAAGGGCGAATAGCGATATTAAAATATTTATTCTAATTAATTTCCTTTCAATGTGCATGAATCTGTGCACTGGGCCACTAGTGATAAATAGAACTATAAGTGATTGCCTTCTGATACTCGCAAGCAGAATGTAAAATCTTCACTCCATTACTGCCGGTAAAGGGCAAGATATTGTACATTTAGTTTTATTGGCTGTCTCCTCATTAGAATGAAAGCTTCACTAGAGGAGGACTTTGTTTTTCTCCCTGCTGAATCTGCATAGCCAAGAAGAGTCCCCGGCACTTGGTACATCCTACGTAAATATGTATTGAATAAATTAAAAAATGGGAGGAGATAAAGTGGAATTTAGGAAAGATTTCACAAAGTTGCTTATATCACAACAGATCTCAGAAGGATGCAGGGATTATCCTAAACAGGTAAGGGAGTCTGGGAATGGCAGATAAAATAGAGTTCAAAAGTAAGGGGGATTAAAACCACATGATTTATTTAAATTAGACAAAATGGTGTTGTATTGTTAGGATGCAAACACTTTGTGCTTTTTTTTATAGCATATCCACCTTTTCTCCTGTAGGAGAACTAATTGCTTACCGCCTTTTCCAAATAGAGAGTTCTTTAAGAATGGGGACTATGTTTTAGTTATATCTTTATTTTCAAATTTCTTAAACAGCAGATATTCAGTAACTGTTAAATAAATGGAAAATGGTGTTTATTGGTTGGAGGGTATGGAAACATATTGATTGATTATTAAAACGAAAATGGATTTCTTTGTGTAGAAAAGTGTCTTGTTTGAAAACTTTAGAACAGAAAGGGATTTAGAGATCATCTAATTCAGTTTTCCCACTTTATAGATGAGAAAACAAGCATAGAAATGTTGATTACCTGAGGTCAGCAACTAGGTAGTTATAATTAAGAACTAGAACACCAGTTTTAACCAATGATGTATCATCTTCTTAAAAGATGTGCTCTTAAAAGTGGCCTGAAAATTCGGCATTATCTACTAAAGTAAAAACTGGATATACTTTATGATCTCTCTTGGAGAAAGACTTGTACCAATCTGCAAGAAGTCATTGACAAGGATCTTCATTGTAGGTTTTTTTGTGTGTTAAAGTGAAAAGTTGAAATCAATCTAAATGACACCAAGAGAGATATAGCCATATTTACTTTATGAAAGCCATGCTATGGAATATTATGAAACACTTAAAAATGGACATAGTTTGATATATATGTACTAACATGAAAGGATCTTGAAGACATTGCTAATTTTTTTTGTTTTTTGTTTCTGAAGCAATTCACAGAAAGATACATTCTGTGCTGTACCCTTTAAGCCTCGGGTTCTCCCAATAAAACAATACAATTCACCTGATACCACTTTATATGTGTGGAAAATACCACACATATAAATAATACCACTTTAAATGTGTGGAAAATTTCGGGATGATTCACAGCAAACAAGTCCTTTGGAAAGGACTACTGGATGAGGGGTTTTTGACCTGAACTGTAATGTTTTGTTTTAACAAGGAGAATGCATTATTCATATATATATATATATATATATATATATATATATATATTAGTTTTGCTTTCGTTTGCTGTTAAAATAAAATTTTCAAGAAATTAGACATGAATTATGATTTATTTAGTAAGAAACGGGGCTGAGAGGTAATTATTCTGTATAAAGGCTGCTACAACATATGAAGAATAAAATAAGGCCTTTCGGAAGATTAAAAAAACAGATGAGATGAGAGAGCCTCAAGGGCAGAATGGGACAATGGATTACTCGCAGGCGAAGCAATACGGGTTATGGGAGGAACGGTTGGGGGAGGGGGAATCCTGGTGTACGCAGGAAGCCACGCTAGAAATCAGAGTTAAAAAGGCCAAGTGGGATTCCACAGGGGCGGGGCTAACATGGTGCGCACGCGCAACTAGGTCCAGGTGGGCCGCCGCGGCGGAAGAAAGCCACCTATAGACGCTGCGCCGCTCGGCTGCTGCGCATGCGCAGGCGGGCCGGGGCCCGAGTCTCCTTTGCGGCCTCTGCTGCCGCGGCCGCTTCCCGTGGAGTTGAGTCTCGTGCTTTCTTCCTTCGCTCGCTGGCGGGTTCGCGCCTTTCACGTCCTCGGGCAGCGAGGCTGGGGAAGGGGTTGGAGGGGGCTGTTGACCGCTGCCTTTAAGTTGTGCTCGGGGCGGCCATGTCGGCCGGCGAGGTCGAGCGTCTAGTGTCGGAGCTGAGCGGCGGGACCGGAGGGGATGAGGAGGAAGAGTGGCTCTATGGCGGTACGGAACTTCCTGTCCTTTCTCTCTCCCCCGGATTCTCTCAGGCCTCCCCTCCCGGCGCGCAAACGGCCGTCCCCTCTGGCCCCTCACGGCCGCGCCGGGGGCCTCTGGTACGGAACCTGGTTCGGCCTGCGTCAGGCCGGGCGCGGTGTGCGTGTTCCCCACCGGCCTCGGCCTCCTTTCGCCCAGCCCACACCCCCAAACACGCTCGCACCCCGCGGCGGCGGCGGGGTCGGCCCCAGACCCTCGCCCTCCGCCTGGCCGGGACTGCTCGGCCACCTCGCCTCCGCGCTTTTTATTTTTTACTTTTTTTTTTTTTTAAAGAAAAACGATTCTGAGCAGTGCTGGTGTGTCTCTTCCAGCCCCGTGGCTGTGGGATTCCCTCCCTGTCCCTTTAAGCAGCAGTTATTGTGCAGTGAGTGGCTCAATAAAGTTGATGCTGTGAAACTAACGTCTTGTTTCTTGATGGTCAGTTTGTATGGAATGCACCTGCAAGGGTACCTCCTTGTCTGAAAGTCGTGCTTTAAAAATAATTAAGAGAGAAAGAAAGAAAGAGATGGGATACATTATGGCCCATAAAGAAAACCCCGAATGTCTCCTGTAGGTATGAAGGTGTGAAGTTTTCTTCTCGAAGAGACTGCTCTTGAACCCACATCGTGGCAGTAACATGCCCCTCAGGCTTACACTTGTCAGTCTCATCTCATGTATTCATTTCTCTCGAAATAAATTTAATACATCTTGGCACTTTCTGTTTTGAAAGGCACTTGTTCAGACATTTGCTTTTTAACTGTTATTAAGTCACAGTCCCTTCTTGTTTGTTACAGATACTAGATTTGAAAATTAATATTTGTTCCTTGCCAGAAATGTATATCCTTGATTGTCTTTAGAATAGTATAGTGAAAGTATAGGTTTGAGCACCGTGATGATGTGACTTTGACAAACTTTGATTTTTGATAAACTTGTAAAATAAAATAATTTGTCTTTGGTGGCAAGATTTAGCAGTAGTAATACTCTTTGATATGTAAATGTGTAGGGTTTTTTTTTTTTTTTTTTTACGAAGAACTAGAAAAGCCTTTAATACCACTTTAAGTTTATTTTTATGGGAGTAAAGTCTGATTTTATTTTATTTTTTCATAAAAAGACATATCTTGTTAAGTCATTATAAGGTGATCTAACTTTGGATGTGCTTATAGGCCCATGGGACGTGCATGTGCACAGTGATTTGGCAAAGGACCTAGGTTAGTGCTTGTGATGATCACTTCAGATTTTCATACTACTAGTTTCTTTAAGAGTAGTTTGTTTGTTAATTTTATTTATTTATTTATGTATTTTTTTTGGTAGATGAAAATGAAGTTGAAAGGCCAGAAGAAGAAAATGCCAGGTTAGTGAAATTTCTTGTTGATACTTAACACAGATACTGTGATACAGCGGTTCTATCAACAAGTTGTTAAAATTATTTCATTGTAATCGTGGGTTTGATTACATTTTGACTAAAGGTTGGAAGACATTGAATCCTTGGGAGTTTATTCCTGTTTCAGGACCTAATCTTACACTAGTCTGTTTATTTGCTAGTAGCTGAGGGGACAAAGATTTTAAAGTAAGCGTTTACTTTTCAGTGTTAAGTAACTTTTTATTCTTAAGTGGAGTATACAGTATATCTATTAAGACTGTTAAGAAAAAACTTAAAAATTTTTAAAAAATATATAATCTTAAGTTACAATGAATATTTATGATGGTGTAATGCACTTTGGTTATAATTTCAGCATTTTGTATTTAAATGCAAAGTAGAATTAATGAACTTGACACAAGATTAGTTCCCTTTTTTAGGTGACTGGAAAAGTATGAGTATCGTTTATAGAACATGTACAGGGAGCCAGAAACTGAATTCTAAATTTCAGAACAGCTTCTGTATATACAAGTTAATGGATATGCTGACATTACTCTGATCAGAGGCCTTAGTGTTCTATAATGGGGAAAGGGCGGTTAAAAACAAACGGCTTTTAGAGAATATTTGGTTTTAATAAATGGGGGAAATAGTACTTCACAACCACTAGGATGGCTGTAATAAAGACAGCAACAAGGTGTTGGTGAGGATATGGAACCCTCATACACTGATGTTGGGATTGTAAAATGGTGCAGCTACTTTGGGAAACAGACTGGAAGTTTCTTAAAAGATTAAACACAGAGTCATGATATGATTAAGGATTGCCAATCCTTGTTCTGTACCTTAAGAGAAATGAAAACATACATCTACGCAAAAACTTGTTAGGTTCTGTTCTGCAGATTTATGTGAAACTACCTTTAACGAGACCAATTCTGCCATACGCTAATTGGTATAAACAAAGTTATGTTCCTAAGCATCTCATCAATGTTCATCAAAGTTATGTTCCTAAGCATCTCATCATCTCATAAGAAAACGATGTTCATGAAAGGATGTTATTCGGGCACCTTCTGTACATGAGTATTCATAGCATTATTCATAGTAGCCAAAAAATGGAAATAACCAGTGTCCATCAAATAATGGATAGATAAATGTGGTATATTTATACAGTGGAATACTATTTGACAGTAGAAGGAAATGAAGTATTTGTGTGTTACAACATGGGTGAACCTTGAAAACATGCTAAGTGAAAGAAGCCAGTCACAAAGGACTGCATATTGTATAATTTTATTTATATTAAATGGACAGAATATGTACATTCATAGAGATACCAAGTAATTAGTGTTGCCCTGACTGAGTACAGGGCAAAATGGGAGTGACTAATATATACAGGATTTTTTTTTGTCAGGGGGTGGGGGGGGGTTCGTGAAAATGTTCTGGGATTAGATAGTTGTTATTGTTGCACTATTCTATAAATATACTAAAAACCATTGAGTTGCGCATTTGAGATGAGTGGCTAGTGTAGTGTATGAATTATATCTCAAAGGTGTTATTTGAATACAATTGAATGGAGAGACAAAGTAAGAAGTATAGATAGAAATAGCTTTGGGGATGCTGAAATTAGCCTATTTTTCCTCAAAATTATTCCTTATATCGGAAGACATTAAAAAAAAACACTCATTGCTATATTTGAAATTTTATCACCTGGCGTTTAAATGTATGTATTCAACCCAGTTTCTAATGCTAATCTTAGCCACAAGGTGAGGATTTGTGTAATTTATAATTTGGAAAGTAATTAGTATTTCTTTATACCCTGTTTTACAGTTAGTTAAGAAATTAATTGATAACAAGGTCCAGAATCACAACTAAATACACCTTTTTGTGAGCTAATTTTTATTTCATTTATTTTTGTTAATATCAGTTTTTGGTTATAATTCTTGAAGCTTATTTTCTGATTAAACATTCTTTAATTTTAATTCCACAATACACAGCCTGATTAAATTTATTGGAGAGGTGCCTTTTGCCTTGCCTGAGCACTACCAAAAATGTCTTTATATTCCTTAATAAAACTTTATTTGGTGAGCTATTAAATTTATTTAATCTTATGGGAAAGATCTACCCTTCAGATTTTATTTTTCTAGAAAATGTTTATAATTTTATCATGTTTTTAGCATTTTAATGGTGATAGAGAATTAAAACTTTTAAAAGTTTATTGGGGAAGAGAGCATCAAACCAGAGTTCTAGTATCCAGCTTGGTGTACACATTGCATCTCTCCAAGTGAGCTGAGTCCTTGTTAGAATTTTCCCCAGCTTCTTTGTGACTGGCTTATTATTAAAACCTCTGCTCTTCTTAACCATTGCATTATACTATCTCCAGTTCTCTCATGTTTTATCCATGTTTTAGCTAACCATATTTTTTTTTGACATAAACAAGTTGAACTTCTTTCTGGCTACCTGAAAGCTTATTTAAGCAGGAGTAAATGTACCGAAGAAATATAGTTGCAGGTTTTTCTTGACTCAAGCAGTAGAACAGTGAAAATATAACAGATAAACTATAGTTCTTATTTTTCATTTTACTTTATTTGGAGATTGTATTATAAAATGCCAAGGTAGAGAGATTAAATTGATTTATGTAGAAACTACTTGATACAGAATGAAGTTTAGAAGATAGCAGAAATCTAATGAGGTCTTTGACTTGAGTAATTGTTAGTGGCTTTGTACTTGCATTTCCTTTTCTATAAATGAGGTTAATGGTTAATTCCCACTATGAAAATTAAAATTATTAAAAAAATAAGAAACCAATTAACTCTATAGTACTAGAAGTTGTATTTGATTGTTAATGGCCAAGTGTGATAAGACATTTGTGAAAAAGATATAAGAGAATAAGTGTCTTACTATTGTGTCAATTTTGTCGTAACGGCAAATTCAAGATAACTGGCCTTAAAAAAATAGTTTTTTAATGCATCAAAAGTAGTCTGCAGCTATCATTAGTGTCAAATTGGAAAACAGTCTTAAATGAAGATAAACTTTTTTATCTTAAAATTTATTTTCTATACAACAAGGAACATACTAGTACATCCAATAAAGTGATGAAACAGAAAGCCAGGAAAAACCATGTATGTTAACTGAATACTAAAAGAGTTAATGTGATCATATTACATCTGAAAATAGGAAACTTACATAGTCCTTGACAATTACATTAGTTTTGGCACACAGAGGATGTTCGATAAAGATTTAGGATAAGTACAAATGTGATGCATATTTTTACAATGTAAAAAAACACACAAAACCTCAAATTATATTCCACCATTAAATTGCAAATTTGACACCATTAACAAATTTGGAGGCAGTTCCATTCTATTTCTAATGTTGAGCAAGGCATGAGAAATACAGAGTAGGTAGTTTTTACTATTTATTTTCTTAACATCTAGTGGAGACAATTTTAAGCAACTATCAGGCATAGCTTAAAAATACTAGGATACCTTATCTGTACTTCTCAGAAGTAATACTAGGCATATGTACTTATTTTTGTTGTTTGTAGTGCCAATAATCCTCCATCTGGAAATGAAGATGAAACTGCTGAGAACGGCGTACCTAAACCGGTAACATAAGGATTCGAAATCTAGTTACTTCTCTGTTTAAAATCTTTATCAATAGTTTTGCCTTCACTTAGGAATAAAGCCAAAATTCAATATGACTTTCATTATCCTGCTTGATCTGGCCCCCTCTTAACATCACTTACCTCATCTGGTGCCATTAAAAGCGTAACGAAGAGAAGTAGTGAGAAGATTTCCGATGAAATAGGGCATGTGCATAGGCTTGATGTTTATTTCAAGGAACTGAATGGTCATAGATCATCTAAATAGATAATACCCTGATTTTCAAAGCAGACATTTGAGTCTTAAAACCTAAGTTTGATTGCCATGTTTTTTATTTTTCAGCAAAAAGGTTTTTTGTATAAATGATAGTATTTGACCTCATCCCTGTTGAAAGTGATGTTTTTTGGGGTGTGTGTGAACATATTATGGGTCCTATGTCTATTTTTAACATTTTACTTCCCTCCCCATAGTTACTCTACAAGTTTGTATCAAAAATTATTTTGCCTAGTTTTTCTACTTTTAAAATTGACTATTTTGTGACGAAGCACAAAATAGCCTTTTAGAGCCAAAACAAAAGCTTGTAAATGGCCTTTCTTTTACTCATAGAAACAAAGTATTCCCTCACCCATTTGCATGCAGGGCCTCTTATAGGTGTAAATAAATTCCAGGAATAAGTGAGATGCTCCCTAACTATTTGGTGCTTTTTAAATTTTTTGTTAATCCTCACCCGAGGATTTCCCATTGATTTTTTTTTTTTTTTTTAGAGCAAGTGGGTGAGGATTTGTGGGGAAGAGAAACATAAATTGGTTTCTTCTCACACACCCCCTTACTAGGCCAGTAAGGACCCTACTACCCAGGTATTCGCCCTTGACTGGGAATCACACGCACAAGCTTTAGGTTCTCTTGCCAATGCTCTACCACTGAGCAACACTGGCCAGGGCTATTTGGTGGTTTTTAACCTTGACCCTGTGACTGTTAAAATTGTTTTCCTCTTAACTTTATATATTCTTTTCACCAAGAATTTATCAAATACTTTTTAATAATTTTATCTTCTCTATATGTTAGTAAATTGCGTTAGATCCTTTTTGCAAGAGGAGCAGTTATAAATGATAAAATGATGATGGTGAAAAAGGTTTTCACATTCTTATCCTTTTTATCATGTAAATCATTGAAGTTATAAATGAATTGAAATAAGGATCAGTTCTGTGAGCTTGTAACTTTTCTGTAAATCTATAGCTTAATTGTAAAACGGTTACTTTTTCATTTATTCATATCAAATATTGAAATGGATTATTGAATGTATTTTATAATTGTTTATGTTGGTATAGAAAGTGACTGAGACTGAAGATGATAGTGATAGTGACAGTGATGATGATGAGGATGATGTCCATGTCACTATAGGAGACATTAAAACGGGAGCACCACAGTATGGGTAAGTTATTTTTAAGTAACAATTGTGTGACTAAATTAAAGATAGTATGCCTATATCAAGCCATTAGTGGTTGATTTAATTGTTTTTTACATTTTTCCTTCTTACCATGAGTTGCTAAGAGAATAGATCTTAAAAATTCTCAGCATAAGGAAAAAAATATTTGTGACTAAGTGTGGTGATGTATGTTAACTAAACTTTGCAATTTAAACACATTGCATCATGTTGTATACCTAAAATTAATGTTATTTTTTAAAATCTATTTTTATTGATTTCAGAGAGGGAGAGGTAGAGAGAGAGAAATGCCGGTGATAAGAATCATTGATTGGCTGCCTCATGCATGCCCCCTACTAGGGATTGAGCCCCGCAACCTGGGCGCAGTATATGTTAAATTTTAATTGCAGCTCATGATAAAAGGAATTTCACCATGACAATATCTCTTTTCTAAAGATAATTAGGTAAAGTTACATCGGAGTAGCAGTATTTTTGATTCTTGAAATTAAAGTTTTTATAAATGAATTGAATACAACAAATTCTTTAGCTAGAATTAGAAAACCTTAAATTGCAGTTTGCATCTGTATTGTTTTGCGATTTTATTACTTATCCAAAGCTGAGTTTAGGTTTTTAATTTTTTTGTCCAGTAAAAACAGTATCAAAAGTATTGCTTTTTGATCCTCATAGTGTTTTTTTAAATTATTAATTATCCCGTAGACTTTTTTCAGTAAAATTCTGATTCAAGTGAGTGACTCATTAAGTATGTATAAAATCTTATGGAAATATTGTACTATATAGTTTATTAAGCAGCCTTATCTGGAATCAACCAATATATATACAATACACACCAGTACGTTTGAAGATGGGTGGGCAAAAGTAGGTTAATAATGATGCTGCTGATGATAATATAATAAGTAATAAATAAGGCCGAAACTGGTTTGGCTCAGTGGATAGAGCGTCGGTCTGCGGACTGAAGGGTCCCAGGTTCGATTCCGGTCAAGGGCATGTACATTGGTTGCGGGCACATCCCCGGTAGGGGGTGTGCAGGAGGCAAATGGTCGATGTTTCTCTCTCATCGATGTTTCTAGCTCTCTATCCCTCTCCCTTCCTCTCTGTAAAGAATCAATAAAATATATTTAAAAAAAAAAGAATATAAGAATACATTGTTTACTATATTCACAACTGTAAATCTACTTTTCCCCACCCCTACATTTTATCTCTTCAGTAGAGCCTTTGTTTTCAAAGTTTTTTATTTCAGGAACTCACTTTTACAATATAATAATGACTGCCTGTGTAATTTTAAAAGCCTAGCAACTTTTTTGGAAGCAGGGTTGAGAAGAGACTAAATTACTTACGTTAGAGGTAGATAACTATTTTTGAAAAAAAAAAAATTTTTTTTATTGATTTTTTTTTTTTTTTTTTTTTACAGAGAGGAAGGGAGAGGGATAGAGTTAGAAACATTGATGAGAGAGAAACATTGATCAGCTGCCTCCTGCACACTCCCTACTGGGGATGTGCCCACACACAAGGTACATGCCCTTGACTGGAATCGAATCTGGGACCCTTCAGTCCGCAGGCTGACGCTCTATCCACTGGCCAAACCGGTTAGGGCAATAACTATTTTTAAAATATATTTTCATTGATTTCAGAGAGGAAAAGAGAGGGAGAGGGAGAGAGAGATAGAAGCATCCATGATGAGAGAGAATCATTGATCAGCTTCCTCCTGCAGGCCCCCTACTCGGGATCAAGCCCACAACCCGGGCATGTGCCCTTGACTGGAATCAAAATTGGTTCCACAGGTCAATTAACAGGCCCACAGGTCAATGCTCTGTCCACAGGTCAATGCTCTGTCCACTGGTCAATGCTCTGTCCACTGAGCCAAACTGGCTAGGATGAGGTAGATAACTTTTGAAGTTCTCCTCATTCCCACTTTTAAAGTAAATAGTGTTGGACTTATAATATGTTAGCAGGCTTCTACTCTAATAGACCTTTACCATCTGCATTATGCAAAAGAAACACTTTAGTATGATATACTACTCATGGCATATTTAGCAAATACTTTTATTAGTATATAAAATTTGTATTTGCCAGTATAGAGCAATGAAAGCAAATGGTGATTTCTTTTATTAATATGACCAATTTTTGGTAGGAATCACTTGCAGATATTAAATGCACAGACTCCCATAGTACTATCTGAACTTTATGTCTTATAGCAATTTCTAGTCCATGAATTCTTACATTTATACATGTTTGGGCTCTAAATTCCTTAAGAGTAGAAATCTTGGTTTATGAATTTTCCTATTCCTTATATTGCCTTACATGTAGTAAGTATTCAATAAATCTTTATTGACTGGGTAGACTACATGTTAAAACATAATTGACTTTGAATGTATGCGCCCTGACCTGGTATTGAACCCTTAACCTTATTTTTTAAAATGTATTTTTTATGCATTTCGAAGTAAGCTATACATCTTTCTGAAGGGTGTAAAGCTTATTTAACCTTGATAACTCAAGACATATTCCTTGAAAACTGAAAGAGAACCAGTGAGAAAATTAATTAAATTTAGTGGCTATTTGTGTACACTTCACAAGCATATTTAAAGAACAAATTGTTTGAGAAACAATATTAAATTGGTTTATTGTTAGCTCTTAGAAAGTACAAAATAGAATTTTTTGATAACATACTTTTGTTACAAAGTTCATTTTATCTAGCTGGTAGGAACAATTTATCTTGTATAGAAAAGTATTTTTTTAGCTATATCTTTGAGATTCTTTCAGTAAGTACTTTTCAAAGACAGTTTGGCACTTTACTAATTGATGATGGGGTTATCTATAATAATAAAAGTGCAGTATGCTAATTAGGCCGGGCTGGGAGGGAAGCCCGGGTCCTGGTTATCAGAGGAAAGCCAGTGCTGGCAGCCAGGGGAAGGAAGGCCTACTCATGCACAAGTTTTGTGCATCAGGCCTCTAGTAAAAAATAATATAATAGTCTTTTTTTTTTTTTTTTTTTACCAGAAGTAGTGAGGAAGACAGAGCAATACTTTTAACGAGTGTAAGTGCAAGAATAGGAACATATACAAAGTGATTTGAAAGCTTTGAGAGGAGAGTTGCTATAAGCCTACAGGTGTTGGAAGATGCTAGAGGAGGTATTTTAACTTGTTTGAATAATTCTTGAGTTAAAAGGAAGGGAAGCTGGATGATTTAGGTAGAGGATACTATTTAGATGCAGTGCAAGCATGGTTTAAGGAACCACAAGCCTGAAGGATAAAGGTAAATGAGAAAGGGTGGTCAAAACTATTTAAGGAGAAGGGAGTTAGACTGTTTTTGCTGTGTTATCATGGAACCTTTGTACTTTTTTTTTTAGGCAAGTCAGCTTATTTGCAAAGATAAATAGTAGCAGTAGACTAGTTAGATATTAGTTGTCAAAGTGATTGTCCACATGAGATAATCCAAACTAAGCCAACAGCAATAGTATAGAGATGAATGGGAAAATAAGGTATATCTGAGTGAGTATTAATTAGAAATAGTAAATTGGTAACTGAATGGTTGTGGATGGAGAGGGGGAAAAAGACTCAATGACTTACAGGTCTCGAGCAATTTATTGAGTACATAACAGTGCTATGTAAGTGAATAACCTAGGTGTCAAATTTAGTACATTGGAGACCAAAAGGTGGAAATTACTAGGAAAGTCCAGTTGGCTAAACTTGGTAGGGTAAAGAACCAAATTAAATTACATGGATATAATGTGAGAATATGTTATTGAAAACATTGTCTATAACTTGAGGTGTTACTAATATCTTTTTGCTATGTGGGAATTGAGCCTTCTTCCTTACCTACTTACTCACTTTTGTCCCTTTTTCCCTAACCTCCCCAATAATGTATACATCTATTTTGGTCAGTATATTTGATTTTCCTACTCTTACGTAAGAATGCGTTATATAGAAAAGCAGGAAAGTGTCTATAAACTCATTAAAGAAAATGTATACAAGGTCTATGGGATGTTAAGTGACTTGGCTAAGATTATACAATTAATAAACTTGTATTTGAACTTGAGTCTGTGTGACTGAAGTTTTTCCCTCCCTCTGTCACATGTATGTTACACTACATTAAAAAAAGGTGTAGCCGAAACCGGTTTGGCTCAGTGGATAGAGCGTCGGCCTGCGGACTGAAAGGTCCCAGGTTCGATTCCGGTCAAGGGCATGTACCTTGGTTGCGGGCACATCCCCAGTAGGGGTTGTGCAAGAGGCAGCTAATCGATGTTTCTCTATCATCGATGTTTCTAACTCTCTATCCCTCTCTCTTCCTCTCTGTAAAAAAATCAATAAAATATGTTTAAAAAAAAAAAAGGTGCAGCTCAGTAATTTTTTAGAGTGTATAGATTCATGTAACCACCATCCAAATCAAGATATGGAACATCACTAGTATTCTAGAAACTTCCCTCTTGTTTTCTGTAATCATTAACAACAGACCACCACCAAGCACTGATCTGCTTTCACTCTAGACTTATTTTTGAATTTCATGCAAATTCATTTTATGGACAGATGTACTCCATGGGTATTTGAAAGAGGATTTACCAACAGTATCAGGTGCAGGAAGGATTAAAGGGAGGTCACTGTATTTGGGAATAAGGTAGAGAAATTTCATTTTTGCAGGATTGCTGTGTATGTTGCATCAACTAGGAGATGAGGAAATGAAGAAAAGGCATATAAACTCTTTATTTTCTTCCCAGCCAAATTTTCTGTGAAGTGTGCTATAGTGGGATATTGAGTTAGTGACAGGTAGGTTTCTGAGATGGAAAACAAGTCAGACTTTTAAACAATATTTTTATCTTTTATTGAGCAAGTGACAGACTTTGAAATTAGTTTAAAACATTTTCTAAAATGTGTGAGTCATTGTCAGTTTATTCAGTTACTATGTGATTGTATAATTTAATGTATTGCTATTTCTGTTTAAGTTTGTCAGGATAATTTTTATTTTGTTTTTAGGAGTTATGGTACAGCACCTGTAAATCTTAACATCAAGACAGGAGGAAGAGTTTATGGAACTACAGGTAAAATTTTTATTTGCAGCTGCATCAATAGAAAAATAAGTCATATATCTGAGTAGGTGATAGGTTGTACTAGGTCAATTAAAAATGCCAGTTTTGACCATATAGCTCAGGGCTAGATAATAAATATTTTAGGTTGTATGGGCCACATAGGATTCCTGCCATCGTGTTTTGCTTGTTTATTTAACTTGTTTGTGATACAACTGTTTAAAAAGGAAAAAGCATTTCTTATCTCACAGACTGTACAAAAACTGATATAAAACATGGAAGTTAGCAACTTCCTAGTGGTACAGGAATCCCTTATTGTAAATAACAAGTCCCTAATCTCTTTATCCATTTTATGTTATAGCTATACCATAAAGTTTAACTTCTATTTACCACTATGGTAAGCATTACTCCAGTGCTTTGTTTAGAACCTTAGCCATATTGAGTGCTAGCAACAGTAAAAAGGTGTCAGTGTATCTCTCAGCCTCTTAATTTTATAAAACAGGAACAAAAGTCAAAGGAGTAGACCTTGATGCACCTGGAAGCATTAATGGAGTTCCACTCTCTGAGGTAGATTTGGATTCTTTTGAAGATAAACCATGGCGTAAACCTGGTAAGATTATGGTGGATTATATCGGTTTCAAAAGATTTATAGTATAAACAGTCATTAGAAAGTATTTTTCAGTATCAATTTAGAATATTATTGTTTTAATGTCATTTTCGTAGTCTTAAGCTCAGGAGAGTAATAAAGAATTAATGTAATAATAAATTAATCATTAATAATGAATTTATTAAATTTTGCTGATAGCCTAGCATTATAGTAAAGTAGACTTGCGTATTTTATTATAATTCATTTCTAAAGGAAATAATTCTGATAAAAAGTTCTTGTAGTTCTGTTGCTTTATGGTAATTGGGAGAGCTGGTAAAATTAGAAAGGGTGATAAGACTAATAGAACTCTAAATTTTATTTTACAGCTTATTAAATTTTATATGCTGCAAAACAATAGAATTGAAACATTTGTGTACTAAAAGTGTGTTTTATCTTTAGGTGCTGATCTTTCTGATTATTTTAATTACGGGTTTAATGAAGACACCTGGAAAGCTTACTGTGAAAAACAAAAGAGAATACGAATGGGACTTGAAGTTATACCAGTTACCTCTACTACAAATAAAATTACGGTAATTAATAAAATGTTCCAAAATACCCCAGCATTTTCTACTGTTCCAATTTTACTTCTAAATAAATCACTTTTTCTTTAAAGGTGGTTAAAAGCTATACAATAGTTTAAAAATTCTGTTCTCGTTACCATGTTGGGTTTTTTCCCTTTTTTCCTTTCAGTTTCATATTAATGATTTTCTGATGTTCTTTGTTTAAGTCTCAGACTAGCCACAGCTAGTTTGTCTTTATATGGCCTATCACTTAAAGATTATGTGGTATCTTAATGGGGAATATGTTATTTAACTTAGGCCGAAGACTGTACTATGGAAGGTACACCAGGTACAGAGATCCAAGATGGCAGATTCAATCTTTTTAAGGTGAATTTTAGTAAATTATCCTTGGTTGCTCTCATTTTTTTGTTCTTGAGTCTGCCTCCATACCACTACTCAAGGACAGTAATAAAGTGGAATAGCTCCTATTTTCCAAACCTTCAGCTTCCTGGTGACTTACAAAGTTGCTGATGTTTTATCTCCACTTTTGCAAGCATGTGAATTTATAGCCTATTATACTAACAATTGCCAAGTAAAACTATTCTTGCTGTATGTTGTGATTTTATTTTGAGTTATAGTATATGTTTGTAGGAGATAATAGTTCACGCCAGTAGGTTAAGCTCATTGTGGATCATGCTATAATCTTTATCAGATTTAGGGATTTATTTTACCTAATTTTATTTTTAAAAATGGTAAGGAAGATGGCTTATTATCAGCTTGACACTGAACTTATTGGTGTAAAGATAGATCAAGAATCTTTCTTATTCTTTGAGAGTCTCTTAAGAGATAAAATAGGATAAAACCACTAACTTTTAAATTAATACTTAAAAGAGGAGTAGGGTTTAGTGAGGGACTTTCATGTTGATACTATTACCACTTGGGTATCAGGTCTTGACTTCTGGCTTTATTTCATATAATCACAGACCCAATCCAAAGAATAATATATTTTCATACTTTTGCAATACATAGCAACCTACTCTCCTCAAAACCTGTTTGTGTACTGCTTTCTTGACCTTAATTCTTAATTATTGATACTTGTATTGAATGACACTGGGATGAAGACTGGAAGTGGCTTTTAGATTGATTTGTATATTTAGGGAAATTTTGGGACAGGAACTTTTTTGTGCTTCTTTTGGGACTGCAGCTCTGTCCACTGAAATAGTGCCTTATGCATGTGCTGTATCCACAGATGCAGCTACTCTGCTGGGACACAGTTCTGTGTAGAGAATTTAACTTGTAATATACGTTCTGTTCTGGGTATTTGCTGCTTGTTCTGCTGTAACTATTTTGAAAGTGTGTGATGCCGTTTTTCATATTTTAAGTGGTCATCAGGTTCTTTTTGGTGATAATCTACTTATTTAGACATTGATCTATCTATATATAATAATAAAAGCGTAACATGCTAATTAGACCGGACAACCTTCCTGATGAAGCCGGGGCTATGAGGGAAGCCCGGGTCCCGGGTGCCAGAGGGAAGCTGGTGCCTGCAGCCAGGGGAAGGAAGGCCTACTCTTGTACGAATTTCATGCATCGGACCTCTAGTTGTTATATATGATTACAATGAAAAGATAAAAAAGTTGTTTCGATAACGAAATAGTTCATTTGTAGTGTTGCTTTGTATTTTCTTCTAACAGAAATGAGAATTTCCTTTGTAAACTGCCAGCTTCTATATACTTGGTCTTTTTGCAGTGAACTTCATAAACTAAAAAATAAAAACGAAACTCCTAGGGCAGTGATGGGCAACCTTTTGAGCTTGGTATGTCAAACTTCGCCAGAAAACTGAGCATAACTCGGGTAGCGTGTCACTTGGAGGAAAAAACATTATTTCGCAAATGTTTCATCCTCAGGAGCAGCAAATGTTTCATCCTTGGCCGCGTGTCATCAGAAATGGCTACGCGTGTCAGTGCTGACACACGTGTCATAGGTTCGCCATCACTGTCCTAGGGACTGGTCTCATATTGAAGGTAGCCATTGTGAATGAGTTTTTTAATATAAATACTGTCTATCGAAAAATTATTTTTGAAGTTTCTTTAGGTTATATGAGAGGAAGTCATTGTTTCATTCTGATTTATTAGGTTCTGAATGAATAAGGGCATGAATTTGATCCGTGTAGTCTAAGGATTTTCCTGCCTCAATAATGTGGTTAAATATCACCTATTAAAAATAAATAGGGTATGTATTTTAATATGTGTGGCTCACATTTTTTTCTTTCTTTTTTTTTTTAAATATATTTTTATTGATTTCAGAAAGGGAGAGGGAGAGAGATAGAAACATCAATGATGAGAGAGAATCATTTGATTGGCTGCCTCCTGCACGCTCCCCCACTGGGGATTGAGCCCGCAACCTGGGCATATGCTCTGACCGGGAATCGAACCGGTGACCTCTTGATTCCTGGGCCGACGCTCAACCACTAAGCTACACCCGGCTGGGCACATTTTTTTCTTTATGTATATTGAGGTTTGTAGGATATATTTTATTGATAATGCTCAAAATCTGCAACTAATGGTGTGTGGGAGTGTTTGGCATTTTAGGCTACAATTTGATTTACATTGAATTTCAGAAAAGTTTCTGTCACCTTAAATTTAAGAAATATCCTTGATCAAATTTCTGTGGGATTCTTCTCTTTTATCTATTCTGAAACTCTACAGAGTATAAAAATTTAAAGGTGTAATTGGTATTTCAAATATGCAGGGGCAGATTTCTTACATATTAAGTACTAAAATGTATATTTTAGACAAAATGCTATAGAAATTAGAGTTAGAAAGTACTTTGGGATTAGAAATTGCATTGGTTCATTCTATTTCTGGTGTGTGTCTTGTGTGTGGTGTATGTGTGTGTTTTAAGTTTAAAGTCGGCTTTAATGGTAGAGAAATATATGCAGTTTTAATCAGAGCCTTGAGAGTGTGGAGAAGAGAAGAAAACATATTGGAGACTGAGGAAATGGCTTGGACAAAGAAACATGTCTTAATTGAGTAGAATTAAATGAGAGAATTATTTAAATATTAGTCTTACTGGATCAGAGAATTCCTTTTTGGAAAGGAGAAGAGAGATGGCTTTGTGGAATGTGGTTGAATTCTAGAAAGCCTAGAAACAAAGAGTATGAGTTAGAGGAGTTACAGCCTATTGTGAACAGGAGAGTGATTTATTAAGTTAACACTATTCTGACCTCATTTTGTGTTGTGGTTGGATAAAGAAAGTGCAAGCTCTTACCCATTTATCCACCATTTGAACTGGAATTATTAGGGTTGGTGAGAAAGAGAAGAAAAATACCTTCCCCAACTTTCTTGTTATATGAGCACTTCCAGTGTGCCTAGCATTTTGTTAGATGTTACAGAAAGACAATTTCTGTGTTCAAGGAGCTCATGATGAGTGCCATGCACATAAGGGGGGCTCATGATCTGAGTGAAGTGTCTGTATGAAGAAGCCACGATATATTGTGACAAATGTTATGTTGATGGCTTTGACAAAGTACAGTAGGGAGTTCAGAGGAGAGAGTGAGTTATCCTTCATTGTGGAGTCAAGCAAGATAAGAGAGGTCATAATTGAAAGATGAGAGAGTTTTTATTAGGAGAGAAGGGAATATAGAACATTGTTCTCAGAGAGCAGCATGAACAAAACCAGATAGCGTGTGAAAGGAGAATGGAGGTAGATGAGAGAAACTATAGAATAGCCTGGAAATGGTAGAATTAGGGCCATGATGAGAAAGACCTTAATCTGAAACTGGCCTACCAGACATTTGTGTAAGCGATAGGAAGCCATTTGAAAATTCTTGAGTAGAATAGCATGTGCAAATCTGGTTTATAGAAAACAAAAAACAAAAAAACTGGCACCAGAGTAAGTTGTATACTGTAAGGGGAAGAGAAGGGAGTCAGAAACCAGTTAGGAAGCTGTAATAGAACTGTGGGAACGAAATGAACTAGGACCCGAACTTATTCTGCTGAATAGACAAAGGAACAGATTGAGGAATTGTAAGTTCTTTTCATATCTACATCTACTGCAAAGATTTTTTTTTTTATCCTTGGAGATAAGCAACCTGTTTTCCTCTTTAACTTTTTTTTTTTTTTTTTTTACTTTTCATTAAGTAAATTTTCAAACATACTAACAAGATGAGAGAAATAGTACAAATAACCTCTCCATGTGTTTACTATAGTGCTTCATGATGATAAACATTTGACATTCATTAAAGTCTCTTATATACTTCACAAATAGGTTTTATTGTTGTTTTGGTTTTGTTAGTAAAATGAAAGAAGATGAAGTTTAATAAGTATAAAAATAGTCACTCAATTGGCTACAAAAACAATTGTGTAATTACATAATTTGGAGCAAGGGGCAAGAGAAGAGTGACTGGTGGGTATGGGTAACATGTATGTGAACACATCCTTCTCTTAAAATATTTTATGTCCATGAGTGCACATACATAATTTTTCTCTATGAAAGTATTTAAGGGCTTTGTCACCAGTATTCTCAAATTGCATAACTATGTGTCTTGGCCTCTTATCATCCATTGTTCCAGGCGTTCATTTGTACCCTCTTAATCTGGAAGCACATACCCTTCACTTCTGGAATATTTTCTTCTATTATTTTATAAGTTTCTTTCTACTTGCTTCTGCCTTCTGGACCCCCTATTCAAATATTAGACCTGTTATGTGGGCCTTTTTATTTTTTTATCTTTTCTCTCTTATATCTGTCTTCCATATTTTGGGAGATACTTTCAGCCTTACAACCCTATTATGGGGGTTATATGTACTAATATGTACTTTTTCATTTCTGCTGTTATACTGTTAACTAGAGGCCCGAAGCACGAAATTCGTGCAAGGGCCTTGGCTCCCGCCCGCCATGGCTTTGTCCGAAGGATGTCCGGTCTAATTAGCATATTGCACTTTTATTATTATAGGCAAGAAGATTGTTTTCAATATTTAACTGTAGCATCCTGTTTTTGTTCATGCATGCAGTGATGCAATATTTATCCCCCCTTTGCCTCTCATAATATATTAATACTAGTAGCCCGTTGCACGAAGTTTCGTGCAAAAGACCTTCCTTCACCTGGCTGCTGGCGCCAGCACCAGTTTTCCTCTGGCCACCCGCTGATCGGAGCGCCGTTTCCTCTGGCCGCCAGCTCGATCAGGGTTCCTCCAGCGCCATTTCCTCTGGCTACCCGCCGATCAGAGCGCCTCCCGCCAGCACGATCGGCCACCCAGAGGAGGAACTCTAGGAGGAACTCGGGGTGGCCGATCGTGCTGGCGGGAGGCGCTCCGATCTGCGGGTGGCCAGAGGAAAACTGCTGCTGGCGGAAAACTGGTGCTGGCAGCCACGCAATCAGCCACCCGGAGTTCTGCCACCAGCGCCTTCCGCTGGACCCATGGGTCCTCCCGCAGCTCCGGCCCTTGGGGACGGCAGGAGGAACGGGGGGCGGGGACTCGTGAGTCCCGCCCCCAGCCTCCCAACGGCCCAATCGTGTGCGTAGCGGAGTGATGGTAATTTGCATATTATCATTTTATTAGGTATGAATGATTAATGATAGGTTTATTTTCCCTCATAGTCTGTTTTCTTAAAGTGGATTTTTTTTTATTCCTCACCCGAGGATATGACTTTTTAATTTTAGAAAGAGAGGAAGGGGGAGAGAAACACTGATCTTAGAAACATTGATTGGTTACCTCCCCTATGCATCGTGATCGGGGATGGAACCTGAAATCTAATTGTGTCCTGTCTGGGAATGAAACCCGCAACCTGGACATGAAACTCGCAACCTGGACGACACTCAACTAACTGAACCACCTGCACAGGGCTTCAAGTTGATGTTTTAAGTTTATTTTTGGTTTTTGACTTGAACTTATCTCAAATGTTTCTTGAGCCTTGGCCATTCAGCCATGAGAGAGTTGACCACCAAAAAGGTGGTTGGAAGCTCTGTGCATATGAATATAACTTGCTGAATGTAGGCCTTACTGTAGGGTAGGGGTGGGGAATGTCCAGCGCTTAGGGCATATAAAAGGCCAGAGAAATCATTTGGTTTAGTCCTGCCAAGACATTAGGGGTGAGTTAATGAAATGTTTAACCAAATATAGCAGTCTAATTTTTAAGTTGATAATTTTGTATGGCCCGAGAATGATGTTATAAATATCCAAAAGGCCCTTGGCAGAAAAAAGGTTCTCCACCTCTGCAGTAGGGCTAAGCTTTTCTCACAGCCCCTGATGTCAGTATCTTTAGGTTGTTTTACTTTTTCTGTTTTGTGGTAATCTCATTTTTTTCAGAGAAGAATTTCCAGTGTTCTACCTAGAGGATTTACACTTGGGTGATTGGAATGTTGTCAATTACTGAGCCTTTTGGGATCCTGCCATGAAAATTAATTGTCTTTGCTTTGTCATTGCTTATTTAGGATTCAGTTTTCTTTCAGTCTGCTAAATCAGTTACTATTTTTTCATCTGCTTTCAAAGTCCTAAATTTTGTTGCTCTCCCAATCTTTTTGTTCTTGTGGGTTGAAACAAAATTACGATAATTAAGTTATGTCGTTCCTTCCCTTCCCCTTACCTCCCTTCTTTCCTTCCTTCCTTTCTTTTTTGACATTATTATAGATGTCTCTCATTTTTCCCCCCTTTACCCACCCTCACTCAGCCTCTGCTCCTCTTCCCTCCTTCTGGCTATTGCCATACTGTTGTCTGTGTGCATGTGCTATGCATATATGTTCTTTGGCTAATATCTTCACCTTCATTTATCCAGTCCCTTCCATTCCCCTGCCTTCTATTCCCCTCCCCTCTGATTGCTCTCAGTCTGTTTCATGTATCCATGCCTCTGACTCTAGCTTGTTTATCAGTTTATTTTGTTTATTAGATTTCACAAATACCACAGATGGTATTTGTCGTTCTCTGTCTGGCTTATTTCGCTTAGTATAATAATCTCCAGGTCCATCTGTGCCGTTGAAAAAGGTAAGACTTCCTTCTTTTTTGCAGCCACATAGTATTCCATTGTGTAAACTTACCACAACTTTTTTTATCCATTCCTCTGTCGATGGGCATTTGGTCACTTTCCAGATCTTGACTATTGTAAATAACGCTGCTATGAACATAGAGATGCATATATTTTTCTGACTGGTATTTCAGTATTCTTAGGATATATTCCCAGAAGTGGTATCATTGGGTCAAAAAGCAGTTTCATTTTTAATTTTTTAAGGAAACTCTACTGTTTTCTACAGTGGCTGCACTAGTCTGCATTCCCACCAACAGTGTATGAGGGTTCCCTTTTCTCTACGTTCTTGCCAGCACTTGTTTGTTGATTTATGATGGTAGCCATTCTGGCATGTATGAGGTGATAGGTTATTGTGGTTTTAATTTGCATTTCTCTGATAATTAGTGACATTGAACATTTTTTTCACATACTTATTTCCATCTGTATGGAGAAGTATCTATTCAGGTCCTTTGCCCATTTTTAATTGGATTGCTTATCTTCCTGGTGTGGAGTTTAAGTTGTTTGTATATTTTAGAAATTAACCCCTAATCAGATGTTGCATTGCCTTTTTTTCTTTATACCATTGCTCCTCTATCTTTTTCTTAAAGCAGACCCTTTTACATTTCTTGCAATGCTGGTTTGGTGATCATGAACTCATTTATTAGTCTTTTTTATGTCTGAGAAGCTCTTTATTTCAAATTTTAAATGATAGCTTTTTGGATAGAGTAGTCTTGGATGCAGGTCCTTGTTTTTCATTACTTTGAATACTTCATGCTAATCTCATCTGGCCTGAAGTGTTTCTTGAGAAATCAACTGCCAGCCTTATGGAAACTCACTTGTAGATAATTAACTATCCCTCTTGCTGCCTTTAAGATTCTCTCTTTGTCTTTAACATTTGCTATTTTAATTATGATATGTCTTGGTGTGGGTCTCTTTGGATTCATCTTGATTGGGATTCTGTGTGTTTCCTGAACTTGTGTGACTTTTCGCCTCACCAAGGTAGGGAAGTTTTCTGTCATTTGTTCAAACATATTCTCTGTCCCTTGCTCACTTTCTTCTCTTTCTGGCACCCTTATGATGCTAATGTTTTTACATTTCATGTTGTCCTAACGTGCCCTTAAACTATCCTCATTCTGATTAATTATTTTTCTTTTTTCTGCTGTTTGAATGTTTGTTTTTTACCTTGCCTTCTAAATTGCTGATTCAGTCCTCTGCTTCATCCAACCTACTTTATTCCTTTCAGTATAGTCTTTTTTCTTTTTTGGCCACTTTGGTGTCATTTTAGGAAAATACCTATTTAGTTCTTTGGCCCAGTTTTTAATCATATCTTTTAAAATTCTCACCTGAGGACATGCTTAGAGAAAGGAAGAGGGGTAGAGAGAAAGAGAGGACATCAGTTACCTTCCATACATATCCTGACCAGGGATCCAACCTGCCAACCAGGTATGAGCCATGACTGGGAATCTTTTTGTGCAGAGGATGATGCTCAACCATTCCATCTGGGCCCTTGCAGTGTATTCTTGATGTCATTCTTCATTTCTGACTGGTTATTTTTTATGGTTTGTATGTCCTTTTTCATGTGTTGTAGTTTTCACTAAGTTTTTTGAGCATACTTATAACCATTACTTTAAGCTCTGTATCTGATAAATTTCTTGCCTCCATTCCATTTACCTCTTTTTTTTTTTTTTTTTTTTTTTTGAGATTCCTCCTGTTCTTTCAATTGGGACCTGTTGCTTTGTCTCCCCATATGACTGTCTCTTTTTTGTTTGTTTCTATGTATTAGATTGAACCACTATGACTCCCCATCTTCATGGTGTGGCCTTAATTAGGTGTCCTTTGGGACCTAGTGGTGCAGTCTCCTTGATCTCCTGAGCTGTGTGCTCTAGGAATGTCCCTTGTATGGGTTATGTGGGCTCTCCTTTTGTAATTGGGCCTTGATTGCTGTTGGCCTGTTCATTGTTGGGATCTACCCTCAGGCTGCCTATGAGGCTGAACCCCAGCCACAGCGTGCACCATGCTGTACAGGTGTAGTCTCTTGGTGGTTTCTTCTGCCAGTCTTTCATTATAAGTCTCCTCTTCAGATAGCCTTTAGTTGGTAATTCAAGATGATTGTTTCCCTATTTAGTTTTTATTTCCAGCTTGGTTCTGAGTGGAGGTCTGAGCGAGATCCACCTACTCTGTTGCCATCTTGAAACCTTCTATGTGGTTTTCTACTTTTCTTTTTTTCACCTTAACATTATATGACTAATATTTCCCTAGGTTATTAAAGTTTTTAAATAAATAACACTTTAGTTTCATAATCCATTATTTTGGGATTTTAGATACTATCTATAATAATAAAAGTTTAATATGCTAATTAGACTGGACTGCTGAATGACCTTCTGGACGTCCTTCTGGAAGAAGCTGCAGTGGCAGGGGCCAAGGCAGAGGCAGTTAGAGGTGATCAGGCAGGCAGGCAGGCCAGCAGTCCCAGATTGCGAGAGGGATCCCGGATTGCAAGAAGGTTCAGGCCAGGCTGAGGGACCCCCATTCCCATGCAAAAATTTCATGTATCGGGCCTCTAGTTTTGTTTATAATGTAAAACTTTTATAAATAATACTATGTAGGGCAGGTGAAGGAAATTTCACAAAGTAATTTAAATTTTGGTCCAGTGGTAGCATAATTTAGGTCAGTGATGGCGAACCTATGACACGCGTGTCAGCACTGAAAGGTCCCAGGTTCAATTCTGAGGCGGCCGCATGCCTAGGATGAAACATTTGCTGCTCCTGAGGATGAAACATTTGCGAAATAATGTTTTTTCCTCAAAGTGACATACTACCCGAGTTATGCTCAGTTTTTTGGCGAAGTTTGACACACCAAGCTCAAAAGGTTGCCCATCACTGATTTAGGTAAATATTTAGCTTCTCAAGGTTACAGACTTCAGTCAACTTTTGTTTGTATATGTAAGCTCTGACATGAATTTGTTTTTAGAAAATCAGTCATGGTATCTTACAATCATATGGTAAAATATTAGATCATGTGAAAAAATAGTAGGTTCTGATTAAACAGATTTTGAGTGTGCATAATCCTGAGTGAAATCCTAAAGACAAACAAATAAAGGCCATTGTTTGTAAATAAAGGCCATTGTGACTAGGCATAGTAAAGATAAGTTGGGGAGGAATAGAGGAAAACAAGATGGGAGAGGTTTCCAAGGCCCATGCCATGTAAATCTTTCAAGGCCATTATAAGAAGTTTAGCTTTTACTCTTTTAGCATTGGGGAACTATTAGAGAATTTTGAGCAGGGAGAGACATGAATTCATTTATACTTTAACTAGTAGCCCGTTTGCACGAAGATTCGTGCAATAGACCTTCATTCACCTGGCTACCTGCACCAGTTTTCTGCCGGCACCGGGGACCCAGGCCTTGGCTGTGGCCACCGCCTTCTACCTTCTTTCAGGGTCCCGGCTTGTCCCTGGGCGGTGGCCTTGGGCTTGGCTGCACCCAGCGTCCCTGCTACCCGATCGCAGGAGCGAGCCGACCCCCCAGGTCGGCTCGCTCCTGCGATTGGAGCAGGCACCCCGCTGGCGCCCAAGGCCCGGAAAGCCTCCGGCGGCTTTCCCGGCCTTGGGCTCCGCCACACCCCAGCTTCCCTGCAACGGTTTCCTGGTGGGCGTGGTTGGTGGGCGTGGCTTGGTTGGTGGGCGTGGCTTGGCGTAGCGAAGGTGCGGTCAATTTGCATATTTGTCTATTATAAGGTAAGATAAGATTGCTTTGACTGTGTATAGAGGATGGAATTAAGACAGATGAGACCAAAGTAGAAATATAAGTTAATTTAGTAGAATGGTTGAGATGTGTCAGTGGGTTTTACCTGGCTTTTAGGAGTGGACATAGTCATAAATGCTTGAGTTTGGTATTTATACTAATAAAAACCTAGGTGGCCCTTGTGCCCTCACATCATCACAAGATGGCCGGCAGGGGAGGGCAGTTGTGGGCGATCAGGCCAGCAGGGGAGGGCAGTTGGGGAGGACCAGGCCAGCAGGGAAGGGCAGTTGGGGGCAACCAGGCTGGCAGGGGAGGGCAGTTGGGGACGACCAGGCTGGCAGGGGAGTGCAGTTGGGGGTGATTGGGCTGGCAGGGGAGCAGTTAGGCGTCAATCAGGCCGTCAGGGAGTGGTAGGGGCGATCAGGCTGGCAGGCAGAAGCGGTTAGGGGCAAACAGGCAGGCACACGAATGGTTAGGAGCCAGAAGTCCCGGATTGTGAGAGGGTGCAGCCTGGGCTGAGGGGACCCCCCCCACACACACACCCCAGTGCACGAATTTCGTGCACCAGGCCTCTAGTATATTATAAAGGTAAAATTAACATTGGATGTTCATATGTATTGGATAATGGCTAGGTTTGTTTTTTTTTTGTTTTGTTTTGTTTGTTTTGTTTTTTGTCTTGAGCAGCTCAGAAAATGATGGTGCCATTTACTTGAGTGATAAAGACTTAGAGAGGATCAGATTGGAGGATAGTGGGAAATCAGTAGTTTTGTTTTGACCTTGTTACGTTTTGAGATACTCATCAGGCATGTAAGAAGTTGGATATAAATTACTGGAGCTCAGGGGAACAGTTGAGACCATAGTGTCTGACATTCTGTGGAAGAGAAATGCATTTCTTTTTTTTGTGTTCTCATAGCATCTTTTATCTCACAGATTCTTTTTTCATAGCATTTATTGTATTGCTCTCATTGTTTTTATGTCTGTCTTTTCCCACAGTCTGGAGTTTTGTTATATTTCTCTGTGCTGTCTCAGCTTCTGGTACAAATAGATATTTAGTAAATGTGTGATGAATGAGTTATGTTTAGTTCCCATCACTACATTCTGTCAATTTTACCTGTCAAATATTTATCAAATCTTTTTTTTTTTTCTGATCCTCATCATTCCTCATTAGGTTCAGTGCCTTTTAAATGGATGTTTTTCTTTTAAGCAGTGGAACTCTTTTTTTTTAAATAAAATGCCAATGTAAAACCCTAATTATATGGGGGCACCAATTAGGGATTGCGTTCAGAAGTATTAAAAAGAGATCTGACTATAATGGCTCAAATATATAAGTAAAGGTTTCTTTTTCTCATGATTATTTGAGAGGTAGATGGTTTCTGGAATTGAATCAGTGGTTTGACTGACTCGGGCAAGGTTTCTGAGATTCTCTTGGCCTTTGCCTCATGGGAAAAGGAGAGTGATGCTGAATTTAGTCTGAACAGGGGCAGTAGAATACAAATAGGCACAAAGTATGGTGTGATGTTATTCAAGTGTAGGGCAACTTGAACTTATTTTGTTTAAATAAAATAATTACAGTTTTAAGATAGGAAGGTGAGTATAAAAGCAAGAGTTCATAAAGGAGATTCATTTCACCATTGTAAAGGAGAATAACTGGTTCATACTTAAAGGATCTGATAGGAACAGAAAAGGTGGGACAAATCTGGGAGAAGTTGTGGAATAAGTGTATTGAGAAGATATAATAAGGAGACAGCTGACTGACTTCCAGCTTGCCAGTGTATAGAACTGGCAGGATATTGATAATGGTGGGAAAATGTGAGGAGTGGTATAGAACTGCAGGAGTAGATCATTAATATTTGTATTATAACAAATCACAGTGTGAATAGAAAATGATCAGAATGGCTAAAATGGCCACTGGTGATTTTCTTAGCTAAAGGGTAGTGAATATAGAAGGGAAATATTGTTCAAAGCTCTTCTTGAACTCTGAAACATGGAGTGGTGAAGTGGTAATCTAAAGGAATTAAGGAAAGTCCTAAAGAGCTATAGCTTAGTGGACTTTTAAGTGGCATTAATGTGAAATTTTTAATCGTTGGGAACACTTTGATCCCATAATCTATCTTTGGTGTCTTTCACCTAATACTATTCTAAAATAGGTAAATTTTTATTAAATATCCAGCAATAAAACATTATTTAATTTCAAATCATATGTCACACATTTATTTGAACACCTTCAGTGTATTATTTTTAAGTATTTAATTAAATTAAACAACCTAATAACTTTTTTTTTTTTTTTTTTTAAGGTACAGCAGGGAAGAACTGGAAATTCCGAGAAGGAAGCAGCACTTCCATCTACAAAAGCTGAGTTTACTTCTCCTCCTTCTTTGTTCAAGAGTGGACTCCCACCAAGCAGGTTAGTGAGATAATTATAACTCAGTTTATTGAAGGCATTGGTTATCTTTTCCTTGTGTTAGTGCTATTTGAAAAATGAAAGCTCTGAATGTGCTACCAAAGAACTGAAAGCATTCTACTTTGTTTTAGTACAAAATGAATTCTTTTTGAAAAACTTACCTGGGTGTTGGTCCATCTAAAAAAATATAAGTAAGTGAGAAATGAAGTATAGTACTATAGTTATATGTGTGTATACAGACAATTTTACATTCAGGAGAGGTGGTGCTTAGTATCTGTACTAATAAAAGGGTAATATGCTAATTAGACCAGTCATCCATCTGGATGTCCTTCCGGACAAAGCCACGGTGGTGGGGGCCCAGGTAGAGGCGGTTAGGGGCAATCAGGCTAGCAGGGGAGAGCAGTTAGGGGCGACTGGGCCGGCAGGGGAGATCAGTAAGGGCGACCAGGTTGGCAGGGGAGAGCAGTAGGGGTGACCAGGCCGGCAGGGGAGAGCAGTTAGGGGGATGAGGCTGGCAGGCAGAGAGGTTAGGGGTGAGGCAGGCAGAGGCTGTTAAGGGCGATCAGGCAAGCAGGCAGGTGAGTGGTTACAACCAGTGGTCCCAGATTGGAGGGGGATGTCTGACTGCTCCCAAGGTGTCCCGGATTGGAGAGGGTGCAGGCCGGACTGAGGGACACTCCCCCTCCCCCACCGCCGTGCACAAATTTCATGCACCAGGCTTCTAATTCTTATATAAAGAATTATTGGACTACCTTAAATCCAGATCTAGTCTCCTAAAGGCGTTTTACTGATTTTAGTAACAGATTGTAGAAATTTCAGTCTGGGAAATCTTTCATATTAAAAACATCTTTCTTTGGTTTGTTGTGATAATTTCTAACTTTTGTGTTCCTCAAGATATCAATTGTAAGAGGTAAATGTGCTAGAAGATGTCCTTTTAATTTAAACATGACAAATAGCTAGCCTATTAGCAGGAAAATAGTAAAGGAAGTTCGATGTTAGCAGTTTAATGTGTTAGATTGACTTAAATCAGTTATTTCTCTGAGCCTGAAAATTAGTTAATAACCCAACTATTACTAGTTTTTAGCCAGATCATTTACCTTTTGTGCTACTTGCTTGTATTTATTTTATACAGTTGTCTGTTTTGTTATTCTGCAATTATGAATTGCTGTAAGAGATTATATTTTATAATATACAAATGCAGGAAGAGAATTTATGTAGTTTAGCCCTGAAATAGAGTTTCTTGAAACTTTTAGCTAAAATTAAATGTTACAAAGCCATTGGAATTTGACTATCTCTTCTCATCTTAACAATTACTAGTCATAGTCATTTCCAAATATAATTATTTAAACTAAATGCAGTTTCATAAAATGTTTGGCTAAGAACTTATGATAGCTGAGATATATTGATTCTTTTAATATGTGGTATTCTTTTGTTGTTGTTTTTCATATTTTAAAAGAAGTCAACTTTCATTCATTGAATTTATGGTGTTCTACTGTGTAGTGATATTAAGAGCTTGGACTCTAGAGCCCAAACTTTAAATTCTGACTCTGTTTACTTACTAGCTGTGTGTCCTTGGGCAGATCTCCTAATCTTGTTCTTTCATTTTCTGATCCATAAAATACAGTAGTAATACTTCCCTTATCGGGTAGTTATGTATATTAAATAGATTAATTTATGTAAAGTATTTTAAAACAGTGGTACATATATACATAGTAAATAAATACTCTGGATATAAATCCGCTACTATTATAATTAAACTATTTAAAAATCAATAACAGTTTTTATGTATTTTGCCTACCTCTCCTCCCTCCCTTTTTTTAAAACTTGGGCCAGATTATGTAGAGCATTAAAAGGGCTTTGGCTTTCCTATAAGTGAAATGAATGGGGATTTACCAGCAGATTTTGAGCAGAGGAATGAAATAATCTCCTTTAGGTTTTTAAAGTCTCAACTACTATATTAAGATCAGACTACAGATATATTAAGGGCAGAATCTGGAAGGCCGGTTAGAAGATTGTAATGATTATCTACGCAAGAGATAATGGTAACTTGGACCAATGTAATAATAGTGCAGATGATGAGAAATAGCCAAATATTGGATACATTTCAAGAGGTATAAAAGATTGTGTACATCTTTTATACCGAGATGGAAATGACTACAGGAGGGGTAACTTTGCATGGAGAAGACTGAAAGTTCAGTTTAGGACATAGTAAAATTGAGATGCCTATTAGATATGCAAGTGGAGAATTTATGTAGCAAGTACATAATGTGGATCTGGAGTAGATATGAAAGGTATGATGGGCTGAAGATACAAATTTGGGAGTGACCAGTGTTTAAATAATATGCGATGAAACTGAATCAGATTATAGAAGAGGTAAATATTGATAGAGAAGTGGTGCTTTGAGGCACTCTGAGGTCAGAAAAATAAGGATGAGCCAGAAAGAGGAAGACGAGTAGGGAAGAATGATTAGTGAAGTTGGAAGCAAACCCCGTGTATATCTTGAAAAGGGTCCATTTCAAAGTAGGAGGAGTGATTAACCATTAAATAATACGTACTAAGAAGAAGAATACTGAGAATGACTTTTGGATTTTAAAGTGCAAGGGTCATTAGTGATCCTTCCCAGAATCATTTTCAGTGGATATAAAGGTGAAGATTTGGGGGGAAAAAAAGTTTTTTTTTTTTTTTTGTTTTCTTTTGTATTTTATTCAAGAGAGAATGGGAAGAGAGGAATTAGAATGAGAAAATAGGGATAATTTTTTTTTTTTGAGAGGGGGGCAGTATCTGGAAGGAAATGTGGGGTCAGCAGAAAGCTTTTTTTCAAATGAAAGAAATTACAACATATTTGTACACTTAGAGGAATGAGTTACTAGAGAATGGACAGTTGTTAGAGCAGTGACCTTAAGGTCCGAGAGGATGGGATGTAGTATGCAAGTGGAGAGCTTAGCCTTAAGAAGGAGCATGGACAATTCACTCATAATAACAGAAGCGTAAGTAGGATATGGTGAAGGCACTGGGTAGATAATGGTGATGGGAACAACTGAAAATTCTCTTGTTATTGCTTCAGTGTTTTCTCAGCAGCAGAAATACAGACTTATCTGGTAAAAATGAGGATTTGTAGAAGGCGTGTTCAGTGTTTGAGAAGAGAAGAGGAAGTCTGAAGTAGTCATTTGGAGGTGAATAAACTAGGGGAAAGGAGTAGGATTTCTAGGCGGTATCTGTAAGGAAATGTGGAGTCAAGAGAGTACTTGATTTTCAAGATGGGAGAAATTACAGCATTATATATGCTGATAGGAATGAGTTAGTAAAGTGAAAAATTGATGACATGGAGGAAGAGATAACATTTCCAGCTTCTTGAGGTTAATGGCCGTGGGTTTATAATAAGTCGTCTTGCTCTGGTGTGTTTCTCTTGCCCTTGTTAGGTATTCATGTGTTTATGAAGAGTAGCTACTGTTGGATTTTACAGAGGTTGAGATTATATCAGGGGATAGGCAGGGACAAGCAAGGTGAGAGTGTACTTGAGGGAAGGAGTGTCATGATGGACCATGGATTTAAGGAGAGATGGGAGACAGTGGTGGGTAAGGGACAGTGTAAAGGAAATGAAGAAAGGATAGAAAAATTACCAGTTTTACTAAAAAAATGGATAATTACCAACACAATCTATAGAAACATACCTAGCATGTTACTTTTGTATGTAAAGAATAGTACCCATTTTTAATTAGGAAAGTTTGTTTTCTGGATTCTTCTTCTGTTTTCTGGTCAAAAGGATTTTAGTATCCATTATCTTAACTCATTATTTCTCTTATATTTATTAATTGGCATTCTATTTTAAAAATGAGCTTTCTCATCTCCCACACTTACATTTTTCAGTCATACGTATTAATTTTTATTTTATGCATGAGAGAGAGCATGTATGTGGCTTTTTTGTATGTGTGGTATATAAACTACATATATGATTCATATATATTGTAATTAATATTCATACTCAAATTGTTCCAGATTTGGTCCAGGGGAGCCTCTTCAAACTAGCTCCTGTTACCTGTTGATATGTCCCCTCCTTTTTTTGGAATTTTTTTATTTTTATATTTTGGCATGACCAGATGTTCCAGGCTTATCTTGTAACTTCCCTACCCCTTCCCTGGAAGTAGCCATTTCTTAAAGGCACTCTGATGCCTTTTAGTGGGAAATGGTCATTAGAAAACAACATCTTGCCACTGTTGATGCTCATTCCTACTGGGGTGTTCTTATTTCCAGATCTTTTCAGCACCCAGAGCTAGAAAAAAAAAACCAAGCAATTTCAATATGAAATTGCCATGTGTATATTCTATTTATAAATTTTAATTATACAGTCATCATGGTTTTTTCCCCAATATTTGACACTACAGGTTTCTACTTTTCTTTTTCTATTGCATTTCCCTTTTCCTGCAGTGAAAACCTAGTTTCCAACAACTTCAATATTTCTCATTTGCTTCATTTTATAATACACACAAAATACATTAGAACATCTACACCTACCATTACAAAACTTAAGAGTTCAAGATATCTTTGCAATTTTTTTTTTTAGATTGAGGGCATATAGTCAAAATACTGTGTTTGAAAGTTGCCTTCAGAGTGATTATGTTAATCATTTAAAAATATAACTTGATCTATTGCTTCTGTTTGTATTCAGTATTAGCATTTCTTTTCCTTCATGCTTATTGACATGCTTGCTTTTTACATACATACAACATTTAATGTAGTTTCAAAGCAAGGCTATTGAAAGTATACTAAGATTTGTCACTCTTTCTCCTATTTCTTTCACTTCTGTCAATAATCAGTTTCATTTTATTTTATTTCTGGTTTATTCTTTGTGTTGTTTTTATACATAAACAGATACATAAATATATATATATTTTAGAATCTTTGAAAGAATAAATGACTTTGAAATGAATTTTTATGAAATATTTAGTGTAGGTTTTTATGAAACATATCAGTGTTACTGTTAACTGGTTACTCTAACAATACTTATACCTTATTAAAGAATATAGGAGGGGAAGAATATGGGGAAAGAAATACCAAAATTTTGAATACGATTTTGTGAAACTGAATAAATTAATGTTATCTATAACTAGAGGCCCATTGCATGAAGAGATTCGTGCAATAGACTTTCCTTCCCTTGGCTTCTAGCACCGGTTTTCCTCCGGCACCCGGGACCCAGGCCTTTGCTCCAGCTGGAGTCTGCCTCCTTTGCTGCGGACTCTGGCCAGAGTCTGCCGCCTTCGTCTTCGCTACAGACTCTGGCCAGAGTCTGCCATCTCCATCTTCACTGCAGACTCAGGCCAGAGTCTGCCATCTCCGTCTTCACTGCAGACTCAGGCAGGAGTCTGCCGTCTTCCATCTTTGTCTTTGCTGCAGACTCCTGAGTCTGCAGTCTTTGTCTTTGCTGCGGCCGGAGTGCCACTCCTGTAGATCCCTTTGCCCCCTGCCCTCCCTCTCATAGCAGGCATCCTGCCCCACCCGGCCACTCTGCGCCTGGAGCAGCTGGGTGGCCGCCATCTTTGTCCTAATTTGCATATTCCCTCCTGATTGGCTGGTGGGCATAGTGGAGTGATGGTCAATTTGCATGTTTCTCTTTTATTAGTGTATATAATAAAAGCGTAATATGCTAATTAGACTGGGCAGCCGAACGACATTCCAGACGAAGCCGTGGTGGCGGGGGCTGAGGCAGAGGCAATCAGGGGCAATCAGGCAGGCAGGCAGGCAGTTGGGGTGATCAGGCAGGCAGGCAAGCAGTTAGGGGTGATCAGGCAGGCAGGCAGAGTGGTTTAGGGGCAATCAGGCAGGTAGGTGAGCAGTTAGGGGCCAGTGGTCCCAGATTGCTAGAGGGATGTCTGACTGGTGGTTTAGGCCTGATCTGCAGTGGGATCGGGCCTAAACTGGCAGTTGGACATCCCCCGAGGGGTCCCGGATTGTGAGAGGGTGCAGTCCAGGCTGACAGGTCCCCCCCCCCCCCCCCGTGCACGAATTTCGTGCACTGGGCCTCTAGTTAATTCTTAAAGGCTCAGAAATTTATTTCTCAGCTACATGTTACAACCTGAAGAAAGTATTGGTGCTTTTCTGCATTTTCACATGGTACCATCCATGTTAAATATTTTTAAAAATATTCTAGAATTAATAAAATGTTGATGACATGTCTATATTTAAACACCGTTAGCTGTCTTACCACAGCAAATATTTTATGTGACTTGAAGAGAATAATACTATCCTATCTAATAATAGAGTAACATGTAAATTACCATCACTTTGCTACGCCCATGATTGGGCGGCAGGAGGCTGGGGGGCGGGACTCAGGGGGGCCTATCCGGCCATTGAGAGGCACGGATCCGCTGCCACTGAGGGGGGCTACCCTGCTGTTGAGAGGCACAGGGGGCGGGACTTCCGCCCCCTGTGCCTCAACGGCCAGATCCACGGCCACCGAGGGGGCCTGCCGCAGACACCCAGCTGCGCCTCTCAACAGCAGGGTAGCCAGGTGTCCATGGCAGCGCCTCTCAACAGCAGGGTAGCCCCCCTCAGCAGCCGGGGACCATCAAAATCATGGGAGCTGGGTGCCTGTCTGCTCCAGCACCAGGCTCCACCGCAAAAAGCAAAAGCGTGTAGGGGACCCTACACGTGCATGATTCAATCATGCACTGGGCCTCTAGTAGGAACATAATTAAATATTTTAGAAAAATTGTGTTGGGAGCGGGGGGGAGGGGGGGGGACGGAACCAGGGAGGGGTCAGAGGCAACAATATATAAGAAAAAACATAGAAAATTTATCTCACCAGAAACAGCACCTCTTCTCAGTCCCAGACAAGTTCTGCCTCCAGAAAAGCCAATTCAAGCGTTGGGAAGTGGCAGGATCGATATGGGAGGGCCGAATCACCTGATCTAAGGTAAGGCTATTTATAAACATTGGATACTCTCTGATGTTTAGATCATCAGTGTGGTCTTATTGGTAAGATGATAAATTTCTATTAGACTCTGCCATATTTTTACTCCCTGAGTTTTGATTTTTTAGCATAGTATCGAGGGCTTAAATTGCTTTGTAAATAAGGCCTTAGCACCTTATGTAATGCTTCTCATTTCTCCAGCCTTTTAAAAAAAATTATCTTTATTGTTGAAAATATTATAAATATACCCCCTTTTCCCCTTCATTGACCCCCCCTCCTCCCCACATCTGCCCCCCCACACCCCCGCACTCCCCCTCGCCGCCCAGGCCTTCATCACACTATTGTCTATGTCCATGGGTTATGCATATATGCATATAACTCCTAGGGTTATCTTTCCCTCCCCCCTCCCCAAATGCAACCGTGCTAATGGGTGCTCAGTAAATGTTTTTCTCCCCCTTGCTGCAGGTTTAATTCTTTTTTTTCATAATGCACCCTGTTAAAAATCCCTCGGTGCTTTTCACTCTTGGTTGGAGAAAATTTACTTTCTGTGTTAGTATTTAGGAGCTATAAAATTGGACTCCACTGACTCTTTCCAACCTTTATATCCCAACTGCAGTGCATAAATCTGCTAATAGGAAGTGGTCTATCAGCTATCCTAGGAAATGCTATTTCCCTTATTGTTGCTATGCTTTTACTCATGATCCACCCATCATAAAATTTTGGTTTGTGTTCTAAATCTTACATTTACAGAGTCTACAGCCCTGGATGGTATTGTAAACTCTCTGAGCCTGTAAAATGGGAATAATAATGTCTATCCTAAGGGACATAGTGAGAAGCAAATATGTTAGGGTATGAAAGTGCAATGCCAACAGTAATAAGTCTGAGCAATTATACTTAACTTGACTTAGAAATATAGACTAAGATACCTTCCTCATTTGCCATTTGAAGTCTTAAACAATGATGGTATATTGGGGGATGGGGAAAGTATTATGTTCTTGTTATAGAATTTTAAGCTTTCTTCCTGGGCAGCTTGATATTATGTGCTTTTTTTTCCTTTTTAAATAAATCTTTATTGTTCAGATTATTACAGTTGTTCCTCTTTTTATGTGCTTTTAATTATCTTCATTTACAGACTTTAAAAAAATGTAAATTATGATTAGATATTTTTGATTATAACATCTAAAAGAAAAGCAGAGAGGAAAGAAACATCAAAATTTTATTTTCTTTCTTTGGAGGGACTTCATTATATATTCCTCATGAGTAATAGGAATTTCTAGTCAACTTTCTTTGATAGGATTTCTTGTTAGGAGAAAATAAGCTTAGACATTCTCAAAAGTGGGTATTTGTCTCAAGGTCAAAAATATTTTCAACTTTTTAAAGGCTATCTAAACTATAAGTATAGTAGTTTGTGCAGATATAAATATACAGGGTGGGATAAAAATAGGTTTACAGTTGTGAGTATACAAAACTGACAACTTATTCTTATATTATTATTTATTATTATATTATTTTCATTCAAGCAACTATAAACCTACTTTTGTCCCACCCTGTATTATCTATATTCTTAGAATAGTATCAATTGCATGTGCTGCTTTAACAGGTTATAGAATGAAAACTTGTATATCTTACTATTATTTTAAAAGTACCAATTGACACTTTTTCAGATATATTATATACAGTATTGATTAGTCTTAGTTTTTATGTTTTATATTTCATATTTTTTTTTTATTGATTTTTAGAGGGAGAGAGAGAGAAAAAAAACCACACGTTGCTTCATTGTTCCACTTATTTATGCATTCATTGGGTGTTTCTTGTATGTGTCCTGACCAGGGATCTAACCCACAACCTTAGTGTATCAGGATGATTGTCTAACCAACTGAGTTAGCTGGGCAGGGCCTTCATCTTAGTTTTTTTTAAAAAATATATTTTATTGATTTTTTACAGAGAGGAAGGGAGAGGGATAGAGAGCTAGAAACATCGATGAGAGAGAAACATCGATCAGCTGCCTCCTGCACACCCCCCACTGGGGATATGCCCGCAACCAAGGTACATGCCCTTGACCGGAATCGAACCTGGGACCCTTCAGTCCGCAGGCCAACACTCTATCCACTGAGCCAAACTGGTTAGGGCCATCTTAGTTTTTAAGACTAAAATTCTGCTTGAAGAAACAATGGAAATTTCAAGAGTCATTTGAAACAAAGAAAAGTTAGATCTGACAAGTGTGGAGTGAAATCTATAGTCTGTGAATCTTTCCACCTTTAGTATTTCTGTGGAACCCAAAAGTTTAATAGCAGTGCTTATATTGTAATTTATATATATAGTAACTAATTACATTATTATAGCACATAGTACATAACGAAACACTGGATTTATATTTAATCTGTTCAATGATGTGGAAAAGCAATTTACTGATCTGAAAAGGGCCAGACAATAAGAGCTTTCATTTTCATCATGCTACTATTGGTAATGAATCAGCTAGTTCTTGTATGTAAAGAATAATTATCTTCTTAAACTTATAGCTGTTTCATGACATAAAACAGATTTGGATATTAGAATAATAGAGCTCTAGGTTGTGCTATCTGGAAGGCCTTATTAATCCTGAAATTTTATTTTCTGGCTAGTCCCTGGTTTACATGGAAAATGAGATCTGAGAGATTAGGGAATTTGGCCAAATTCATGGCTAATTAAGAGGCATAGTCAGGGCTAGAGTCCTATGTTTTCGGCCTTTAATATCTACAATTCAGGCAAGTTGACTCGTAAGCAGAGACATAGAAATACTTAAAAAATCCATTATTTTTAATGTAACTTTAAACTTCACATTTGTTTCTTTTGCTAATATTATTTTAACATCTGGAAATCCTTTTATATCAATCATTTGGCTTAGAATTTTTTTACTTAAAATAGTTGCTTTTGATACCGTAGATTTTTCTTCAAATAAGATAGTTTACAGAGGAAATATTCTCAGATCTGAAAGTGATACATTGCAGTACTTACACTATATAATCCACCTCCTACCCACCATAAAAAAGACACCTTGGAAACAAAACTATTCATTCTGGTTTTGTGATTAGTCTCAGGGAATGTAGGTAGTAATAAATTTGAGGCTGTACTTTTCCACATGTTTTATGTTATTGAAAATTAAAAATAAAACCTTTAGATAAAAGGTAATTTTCTTTTTTTAAATGGTACCACACACACACACACGCGCACACTTTCTTATGAGATAGAAAATGAGATTCCAGCTCTTAATTAATGTGGAGTATTTTTTGAAGTATTGTTTACTTTGTAAAGATCAATTAAATAATGGTTGAGATCCTTTTCATAAGTTACTATACAGTAAAAACTCGATATAATGGACTAATTTGGATGAGAGAGGTGTTGTTAAAGCTGAAGTCATAAAGTAGGGTTTCCAAATGTATGTTTAAAAATTGACAAATTAGTTTACCTGTTTTTACTTATGTAGACATGTTTGTGTAATTGTAATTAAGTATGTATGAAAAGTTGAGTTTTACAGAAAAGTTTTCTGTGTGTATTACTGTAATTTTAAATTTATACTGAATAGGTCTAGTAAATGCGTTCATTCACCAGTCACCGTGAGTAAACAAATGCACAAGGCTGAGGCATGGCTTCACGCAAAATTGCTGTAGAAAGTTATGCCACGTGACAACAGAACCATCACCACGCAAGATAAGATGTAATCACGTGCTAATCATTCTCCAAACATTGTTTCTGAGTGGTTACTCTTGGATTTAAATATGTAGACTAGTTGTAGACATGTAATATTTATGTCAGCAAAATTGCTGCAGTGTTTTTTCTAATATATGGCCTATTTTCTGAAATTTGTTAAAAATAATTAATAACAAAAAAATAACCTGTTAATTTAATTACTAATATAAGCAAATCTTGCTTAAAAGCATTTAAAAATTAACCGGGTGTTAATTTTCACATAGACCATATGGACTAGAAATTTTGTTAAATCCGAAGTACATTAAATGGAGGTCCGCAAAAATCACGGTTTACTGTGCTGGGTGTCTCGGGCTTATGTCATTCTTGTTCTTATATAAAACAGTATTTTTCAAACTTTGTTTATTATTGTTCTGCAAGCTAACTATGTGTACATAACAATGGCATTTTATTGGTGCAACTTTCTGTTATCAGATTTTTAATTTGTAAAGCCAATTAGTAAGAAGAATGAAACCGTTTTAGTGAACACAGTATGAAATTGGCAATATGAATGATTACTATACTTATCCTAATGTTCAGTTTATTTCTTTGTTTTGTTTTCATTTTATAATATCAAATTCTGATCCTCTTAGATAATTAGTTACAGATCCAACATTGTTTTGTTAAGTTTGTTTATCAATGTCAGTGCTTTTTAACTGATCAGATTCTTGAAAGAGGAATAGTAAAATTGTTTTTTGATGTAGAACCACTCATCTATTTAAATGTGCTTGCATTCTTATAATAGACAAACATTGAACTTATAGTAATAAAACTAGATGTTAAGTGAACATTATATTTAAGAGAGACCTTTACATCTGTTCTTACACCAGTTACTATTATGTCTTAGTGAAATAATGTACTGAAAAGATGCACCTGTACCTTTATAGCATTTGATTGATCACTCTGCATATTACTATATTGTGCAGCTTATAAGATTTTATGTGATGAGACATATGAAGGCTTTGTTTTTTTAAACATTTCACTGCAGAATATCTTTTCCTCTCAATGATACATTAAAATGAAATTAAGCATAAATATGGTAGGTAGATAAAGCTTTATTTCATGCTCTTGCATACAAATGAGCACACTTGACTACCCAATGAACACATTTATATCTTCCAGTGAGTTAAATTTTAGCATCTTTCACCTTTAGGCTTTTACGATTTTTTGTTTTTATATAGCTTAAAAAGGAAACATTCAACAAATTCAGGCCCCAGAAAATTAGCATAGAAAATACTTCTTGTTGAAGAAGGGAAAAGTTTTGGAGTTCTTATCTGAGCCTGAATCCTGGTGCTGGTACTTTACTGAACAAAAGAGCCTTTTTCCATATCTGTAAAAATGAAACTAATTGGATGCATACCTTACTTGCAGCCTACTTGTGAATTAAATACAGTGGAAACTTGGTTCTCGAACTTAACTACTTTTGGAAAGCTGTTCAAGAAGTGATTTGTTCAAAAACTGAATCATCTTTTTCCATTGAAAATAATGTAAAGTGGATTAATTCCAGACCCCTAAATGATTCCCTGTTTAATCTTTCTTATATACTGTACATGTCTATCTTCTCTTGGCTCTGATTTTGTCACTTAAAATTTCTGTTTTATCTCTGTAAGCAGCTCTTATACCCTTTCTGGTTCATCAAAATTACCAAAACACTAGAGGCCCAATGCACGAAATTCATGCATGGGTAGTGTCTCTAGGCCTGTCTGGCGATAAGAGCCAATCTGTGGGGCAACTGGCGGGGCGATGCGGTGGTGGTGGTGGGGGGGCCCGCCTTGGTCACCTTCTGCAGGGTGATGGGGGGGCGCTGGTACTTGCCTTGGTTGGCCTGGGGCCTGCGGGCTAGGGACAGCTTCTGCATTGAGTGTCTGCCCCCTGGTGGTCAGTGCACGTCATAACGACTGGTCGTTTGACCAGTCATTTTACCATTTGGTCGATTTGCATATTAGGTTCTTATTATGTAGGATATCATTTTAATTTAATTTTATTATAGCATCAGAGGTGTTTTCATTTTCATCTGTGCCAGAAGGAAAGGTGGAGTCTCTTGAGAACATTCACTGCCTATATTACACTGTAGATTTAATGAAACTAGATCTCATGTAATTAGTTTGTCTCTTTCAGCTTTGTGTACTGTATGATTGAGTCCCATATAAGGAAGATAATCTTGATAGCTACATTAGCTGTCTGCTCTACTGATCAAATTTTTAAGCTCAGTTAAACTTGTGCTGTGTGGAACACAGTATGAAATCCAAGTTATGGAAGATCCTCATTATGAAGCTCTACTACATCTTTTTATGTATTGAAATAAAAAGTCCTACATCAAAAACTTACAGAATAATACGGTTGGATACTTTTTTCCAGTAGCATCAGAATAACATCGAATTGTTTAATTACTCATCTGTATTACTATGTACTCTATTACTTTAGTACATGCTTATGTATCTTTCATAAAATGTTTCCAAACAAAATGGTAACCTTCACATTTCTGATTAAGGTAAAGTAATTTGTATTTAACAATGCCTGGGCAAAGCCCAGCTGGAGCCAACAGGTCACTGTTCGATTCTGATCAGGGCACAATCTCCAGTAGGGGGCGTGCAGGAGACAGCTGATCAGAGATTCTCTTTCATCATTGATGTAGCTATATATTCTCCTTCTTTCCTTTCTGAAATCAATAAAATATATATTTTAAAATGCCTGGGCAAGGAAGTGTTATTTTTGTGGAAATGTAAGGAGTTAAACATTTCCGGACTCCCTCTAGAGATATGTATTTGTTAAGGTTAATTTCTCATTTGTATGTTTTTAGAAGTATAGTATTTGCCATTGTGGATCTCTAGGAATGAAATAATCCATTTAAAGCTGAAAAAAATAGACTTTTCTGATCATATTTAAAATAAACTTTAAGAGATATAGTACTCCTATATGCTGCAGAGGTTTTGAAAGCAGAAGTTCATCAAAATCCATGGTGAAAGATTATAGAAATATTTCTCTCTGGCACATAATTAGAATAAATAATCTAAATTTATTTTTTGCTATTTTCAACAATTTGGAAAATTTACAATCCAAATTGAAAATTCCAACAAATTTATGAAAATTGTTCTTGATTGGAATAAATTTAAAAAGATGGAGAGGGGGGAGAATCCAGCAATTGAGAGTAGAAAGGTATGAAAAAGGAAATCATAGAAATGAAGATTTTATAGTGAAGTTTATGTAGCAATAAGTTATTAGAGAAATCCTGGCCTCAGAATATATACCTTTATCTGTTAGGATGTGTGAATGTGAGTTGTGTGTATATATCTTTGATAGGAAGTTTATAGTGGGCATAGCTTCATCATTATTTTAAGTTTGGGGGGAGAAATTGGAGCAATATTTATATTAAAGGTATTTGGATTTTTCTAATGCATTCATGCTAGGTTAGTTTCCCAGCTTATTGAAGTATATAAGTTAAGTAAAATCATTCTTGGTCTTTTAGTTCATGAGGGTACCTAGGAAATCAATGACAAAGGCATAAAACCAGAAAGGCTTGAACTTTTAAAATAATTTCATTAAAAGTATAGAGAATGGGTGGTAAGTGGGCAAGATGGTAAGTGGGAGTTGACTGTGTAGTTGAAGACATTTCAAATGTCGTTATACACTTCCTATAGGGCTATTTTGTTCTTGTGAACATAAAATTATGAGGCTTTTCAAGCTTGAGACAAATTTATACCAATTCTTGATTTTCCAGAAGTCTTATATTTCTCAAAGGCCAGTTATCTTTCTGGAAGGCAGCATGACTCAAGGGAAGGGTCTGTCTGTATGCTTTAGAATCAGACACAAGTTTGAAAAAGTTAGTTTTGCCATTTAAATGTTGCTGCGGTCAGTGACATTACTCTGGGCCCTAGCTTTATAATATCTAACAAGAATACAGTAGTTTTTTAAGTTAAGGATTATTGTGAAGTTTAGGCAAAATAAATACCATTCAACAAATGGTAGCTGCTGTTTTTAGTCATTTTAGGAACCTAACTCTGGTAATTGTGGAAGGATATATGGTACTTTGGTGGTTCTAACTTTTATAAGTTTCTTTTTTTTCTTTTTTCTTAACCCTCACCCTATGATATTTTTCCATTGATTTTTAGAGAGAGTAGAAGGGAGTGGAAGAGACAGAGAGAAGCATCGATGTGAGAGGGACACATCGATTGGTTGCCTCTGCATGCACCCCAGCCAGGGCCTGGGGCTGGAGCCTGCAACTGAGGTGTGTGTCCTTGACTGGAACCAAACCCAGAACCCTTTAGTCTGCAGGCCGACGCTCTACCCACTGAGCAACACCAGCAAGACCTACTTTTATAAACTTTTAAAGGTAGAATTGTTTATAACAAATACAGATGAAGAGAAATTAATCTAATTTGCATTAATTTTCATTGCCTGTTCCTACAAGTTCTTTATCTGAAGCATATATACTTCTATGAAGTCCTTAACTATACTAAATGGCTTTTAACATTTAAAAAATTTTTTTAACTTACTAGATTTACCTGTTGAATTTGCAGCATTTTATGGTAGACAATTTTCCATCTACTCATATACTTTAATGGATTATAAATACAATTGGAGGTGTGGCAGACATGAGTTTTTCTATCTAAAGGCAAGTTATCAGAAATGCAAAACTGGTTCCCTTTTTGTGCTGCTTGGAATAAGTCACTGAGGAAGATATCCTGTGTGTATCAAAATAAGTATTTTCAGGCCCTTTTGGGGAATTTCTAAAAGTTTCTGTAATAGAACTGTATTATGTGTTATAATTATAGTGGCACAAAATTTTTATTTCCATTTGTTTAGCATTTATTACCTGATTCAATTCCACAAGGATAAATTCATTTGGATACTATTAAAAAATAGTGCATTTAGAAGAAAACCTATAAAAATATTTAAATCTGACATCATCATTGGATGTGTTGGCATAAGTTTATTAATAAGATTTTGTGTTTGTGATAGCAGATTAGGGAAATCTAATTCAGTGAAATGTTTTCAGTGTGTATTGTAAGCTGATTTTATTTTAAAGTACATTGCAAAGGGTTTTAGATTTATTTCTCACTTGATATTTGGTTATTTTTAACCATCTAATTAGGTGAAAGTGAATTGATTGAATTTTTATGTTACAGGAGATTACCTGGGTCAATTGATGTTATTGGTCAGACTATAACCATCAGCCGAGTTGAAGGAAGGCGACGGGCAAATGAAAACAGCAACATACAGGTTTAGTACTTTATTATATTTTTAAATGAAAAATTATATGCATGTTCTAATTTAATTTATCCTATATAATAAAGAGGTAATATGCAAGTTGATCATCATGGCCTCGCACAAGATGGCTGCCCATGTGGTCACAAGATGGCCATCCCCATGTGGTCACAAGATGACTGCCACAAGATGGCTGTCAGGGGAGGGCAGTTGTGGGCAACTGGGCCAGCAGGGGAGGGCATTTAGGGACACCTGGGCCTGCAGGGGAGGGAGGGCAGTTTAGGGGTGACCAGGCCTGCAGGGGAGGGCAGCTAGAGGGGTGACCAGGCCTGCAGGGGAGGGCACTTGGGTGGGGGACCAAGCCTGCAGGGGAGAGCAGTTGGGGGTGACCGGGCCTGCAGGGGAGGAAGGGCAGTTAGGGGTGACCAGGCCTGCAGGGGAGGGAGATTAGTTAGGGGCGACCGGGCCTGCAGGGGAGGGCAGTTAGGGGTGACCGGGCCTGCAGGGGAGGGTACCTGGGGGGAGGGAGGGAACACCAAGCCTGCAGGGGAGAGCAATTGGGGGTGACCAGGCCTGCAGGGGAGGAAGGGCAGTTAGGGGTGACCAGGCCTGCAGGGGAGGGAGATTAGTTAGGGGCGACGGGGTCGGCAGGGGAGGGCAATTGGGGGCAACTGGGCTGGCAGAGGAGGGCAGTTGGGGGGGGGACCAGGCTAACAGGGGAGGGCAATTAGGGGCGACCTGGCCTGCAGGGGAGGGAGGGCAGTTGGGGGGGACTGGGCCAGTGGGAGAGGGCAGTTGGGGTTGACCAGACCTGCAGTGGAGGGCATTTAGGGATGACCAGGCCAGCAGGGGAGGGCAGTTGGGGGCGACCTGGCCAGCAGGGGAGCAGTTTATGCATCGATCAGGCTGGCAGGGGAGTGGTTAGGGGGTGGTTAGGCTGGCAGGCAGAAGCGGTTAGGGGCAATCAGGCAGGCAGGCAGGCAGGCAGGCAAGCGTTTGGGAGCCAGCAGTCCCGGATTGTGAGAGGGATGACCCAGATTGGAGAGGGTACAGGCTGGGCTGAGGGACAAACCCTCCTCTCCCCAAGTTCATGAATTTCGTGCACCGGGCCTCTAGTTCAATATATATTCATAGTGCTATGCTATGTGTTGGGTGCACAAAGAGGTTTAAGGTATAGAGTCAATCACTTTTATTACAAAAGCTGCTCTTTATAACCTTTGGGGTTTTTTATTTTTTTAGTAAGACATTTTTTATTGTTATAAACATAATGTATGGCTTCATTGGACAAAAAGAGGAAAATATTGGGAAAGTCTAAAGAAAATAAAATCACTCATAATTCTACTATGTAAATAATCACTCTTAACATTCTGGTACATCTCTTCCCTTGTCACTAAGCAAGATTGAGAAACTATTATATTTTTGTGTATCCTTTTTTTTCTTTCTTTTGAAAGTGTCATTTGCATTTTCTCATATTCTTAAAGCTATAACTTAAAATCTCTTTATGATAACTTTATGGCTATATCATTTATTTAATATGGTTTTTCTCAGGGAAAAAATTCGTAAGCCTGTTTTCAAGTGAAAGAATGAAAGGGGAAGAGTAACTGGGATAATTCAAGTTAGAACTTTACCAGCTGAAACTTTCAGCTATTAGCTTGACCACACTTTTTGTTTTATTATTTCCTTTTCCTAAATGGATTTTTTGGGGTGACATTAGTTAATAAAATTATATTGGTTTCAGGTGTACAATTCTATAATTTATCATCTGTATATTGTATTGTGTGTTCACTCCAAGTCAAGTCTCCTTTCATCATCCTTTATATCTCCCTTTTATCCTCTTCTTCCTCCCCCCACCTCTTTCCCTCTGGTAATCACCATACTGTTATCTGTGTTTATAAGGTGTTTTTTTCTTAATCCCTTCACCTTTTTCAACCAGCTCCTTCAGCCTCCTCCCTGACAGCTGTCAGTCTGTTCTCTATCTATGAGTCTGTTTCTATTTTGTTTTAGTTACTTTTTTTGTGAGTACTTTAAAAATGTACAAAGTGTTTTGATTTTTGTTATCCTAATATATAAAAAGCCAGGGGCTGTCATGACTGAATCAACTGGATGGACGACTGAACTGCAGGCTGCGTGGGGCAACCAGGCTGGCAGGGGGATTAGTGAGGGACGACAAAACGATTGAACAGCAGGCTGCATGGGGCAACCAGGCCGGCACGGGGGAGCAGTTGGGGGTTACCAGGTCGCCAGGGGGAGCAGTTGGGGGTGACCAGGCCAGCAGGGGGGCAGTTTGGGGCGATCAGGCTGGCAGGGGGGGCAGTAAGGGGTGACCAGGCCAGCAGGGGTGGGGGGGTAGTTAGGGATGAACAGGCCAGCAGAGGGGGGCAGTTGAGGGTGACCAGGCTTGGAGGGGGGGGCAATTAGGGGCGATCAGGCAGGCAGGCAGGTAAGCAGGTAAGAGCCAGCGGTCCCGGATTATGAGAGGGATGTCTGACCTGCAGTCGGACATCCCCTGAGGGGTCCTGGATTGGAGAGGGTGCAGACTGGGCTGAGGGGACCCCTTCCCGTTATGAATTTTTACACTGGGCCTCTAGTCTTTAATAAATTAATCATGTAAAATGTTCTTTTTAGCATCTTGAAAAGGGGCACAAAGAGATTTCTAAAATGAAGATAGTCCTCACTTTCTCCCACCCTCAAAATGCTATAATTTCTTAAAATAAATCTCTTCATTAAAAAAATAACATCAGTATATGCCTTACAAAAATTACTGTTCATAAATGGAGGAAAAGTTAATGGAAGGAGGGATTATATGTTTAAGTTATATGCTTTAGCTAGTAAGGATTTGAGAAGTATAAGCTAAATATATATTATGTTGCCTATTTCTACTATGTTTCCTAAACTTCTTTGTGAATTATAATTTCCTTGGGAGCTTGTCAAAAATCCAAATTCCTTGGTGCAAATCTCCTGTAGATTTGCTGCCTGTTCCTTACCTGTTTATACATATCAGTATTTTGTTATCACTTTTACTTTTCAGGTATTAACGCTTGTTCTTAAAGTTACAAGGGTCACATCAAAAAGTCATTTACATATTTGGCTGCCTCTTGCATCTTGTTGATGCATGCTTTACAGTCTCTTACTTTGCAACCTGGTGATGACAGGACCTGTTGCAATGAATATCTGGTTCTGCTGCCATGTTACTGTTGTTTTTTGTTTTTTTTAATCTTCATTGTTCCATCCCCCTTTTTCTCCCTACCCCCTTCCCCACCTACTGAACTATTGTCTGTGTCCATGGGTATGCATATAAGTTCTGTGGTTAATCTCTTCCACACACATCTCTCCCCCGCGTCCCCCCCCCCCCCCCCCCCCGAATTACTCATGCCATGTTACTTTCTTAATGCTAGTATCTGGGACTAATGAGTACATTGCCTAAAATTTTTTTTTGTTTTGTTTGTTTTTTACATCTTTATTGATTAAAGGAAGGGAGATGGATAGAGAGATAGAAACATCAATGATGAGAGAGAATCACTGATCCGCTGCCTCCTATACTCGCCCCTACTGGGGATCAAGCCTGCAACCCAGGCATGTGCCCTTGGCCGGAATCGAACCTGGGACCCTTCATTCCACTGGCCAATGCTCTATCCACTGAGCCAAGCTAAGGCCCTTAATTTGAATACTTTAACTTTGGTTGGGTAACAAAGATAATCTTTATTATATTATATTTATAAAGTACTTAATTGTCTCTTGTTTAGAATGTTTTATCAATTATGTTGTATTCAGTAGTCTTTTTGTAATGACATCAGTTGTTTTTCCTGGGCTTTAAGTACGTGTGTGAGAATGTATACTGACTCTGTGTATATACATACACATCACACAGAAAATTACTCTCAAAATATGTGTATGAGAATAAAGCTTTTTACTTTGATTCTTAGATTAAATGAAATTAACTTGCTTGAGTTTAATTGCAGATAAGAATGTTTATTTATTTTTTAAAAATAAACTATGCTCTAATTTTAGGTCCTTTCTGAAAGATCTGCTACTGAAGTAGACAACAATTTTAGCAAACCACCTCCATTTTTCCCTCCAGGAGCTCCTCCTACCCACCTTCCACCTCCTCCATTTCTCCCACCTCCTCCAACTGTCAGCACTGCTCCACCTCTGATTCCCCCACCAGGTAAATAGTACATAAAACATTTGGTTTTGGAAAAAAAAAAGTAAATAATCCATCAATGTTTCTTTTATTTTGAATTTAACAATTAAAATATATCTATTTAAAAATAACATTGATTGCATTACATTAAAAGTAATAGATTATGAAATTATATTGTCTTCAGTAGATTTACACTGAAACATATATACGTGTCTTGCTATTTCAGCATAGCAGAGACAGTATACAGAAATTGAGAAGAATGTAGATACTAAAATGATCCAAAATATCATATTCCCCAAACTAAAGCTGCTAATTATATATTTATAAGCCCATATTGAATTATAAACAATGTTAAGTTGTTTTAAAAAATTTTTTAAAGATGCTTTTAGAATTGGAATAGATTAGAAAAAAAATTATATCCCATGAAGAGATTTCTGAAATGAAAATCTCAGTCTGGTTGTCGTCTTTATACTGGTTTCCTTTTAGGAGATTACTTCTGGATGCCAGGTACCTGGTATTTACTTCTTTTAAGTGAGACAGGAAATTAATGTACATTTTTATTATACTTGTAGCCACTTTTGATTGTTTATTAAAAACTAGATTAGTGTCAATAGAAAATATTACAACTAATCCCCAAAATTTATACTTTCAACCTTTCATTCAGTGGCCTTTATTTTATTCCCAATAAGCTTTTAATATTTACCCCCTTAACCAATTTTTAATGAAACTAACAAGATAGATTTAGATAATAATTACTTTTTTTTCTAGGGAGAATGCCTAGAAAAATGGTAAATATTAGCTATTGGTCCTAATTGGAATGTATAGTACATGTTAAGATTGTAGTATATGTCAGTTTATATTTAAGAGCCGTGACCACTCACTTCACATTTACAAGAGAGCTGTCTTTGTTTTAAGGTGCCAGTTATGATCAGAATATGGTAATCCTAGGCCTCTAAAAGTTCATTATCACATCAGCCCTAAAGCCAAAACACCTTTGGTTTCTTTCATTGTCACCTCTACCTTCAATGGATTAAAAATTATGAAAAATTACTCTGGCTATAGAGAATCTTGTTTTCTTAAAATAAAGGAGAAAACTGGATAGAGGTCCTTATTCCAGGCAACATTATTTCTAAAGTTCAGTTAATTCTTGGTCCAACAAGAATTTTTGTTCTGAAACATAAGCCAGAAATTGTGATTGAACCCATGATTCTTGTGTCTTTAATATGGTGAGAATTAACTAAATAAAAAGCTAATGACTTAATGATTCATAAATTATTTCTTTGTCCTCTGAAGAAAGATAAAATGTATAAATAGTTAATTTTGAACATATTTGATTTAATGAGACTAAAAGATGATTAATATATATATGTGTGTATCAATAGAAAATATTACACCTAATCCCCAAAATTTATACTTTCAACCTTTCATTCAGTGGCCTTTATTTTATTCCCAATAAGCTTTTAATATTTACCCCCTTAACCAATTTTTTATATATATATATAAAATAATAGACCTTATGCTAGATTGCTTTATAATTGTATTTAAACTTAACTAGGTACTAAATTTAGAAGGATTTTTTTATTTACTAGTCAAATAGTATATTCTCATTTTATATAGTTTAATACTAGCTGTTTATTAAGGTGAGAGAGTGGTGATATGTATTAATGATGAAAAAATAAATATCTAATTGGTATAAGAATATTTAGTAGCTCTGGGAGATATTGCTGATAGGCACTGGCATTATCTGAAAGTGGGCTTTTTTCAAAATGATACCTTATTCCCATTTTTTGCAATATAATCTCTTTAAAGGACAATAAATCTTTTAATAGTGTTCACATCTGTGGAATTCTGTAACAGATTATTTTTGTTGCATAAACTAAATATTTAATGTTAATTTTCAGGTACATGCTTTCCATATTTTAAATGTCTGTCCTGATTTCCTTTGATGCTTATTTTTAGATTATACTTCCATAATGTCCTATCACATTTAAGGAATACAAATATAGATTAATTCTAATGTTGGTTTAAGCAATACATAGCTGTGGTATATTTGCTGGATTGAGGTGAGAGAAGATAACCAATTCATACAAAAAACCAAATATTTGTGTAAGTGGAGGCTAACTGAAATACCTCTCATTTTTATTAGATTGTGAGCTGTTTCCCCATGGTGCTAATCACAGATATCTTGTGTATATTTAAAATTTTCCAAATATATTAGCTGATTGAGTTAGAAACATATTTATGTAACTGTAACATGGGGATTTTCAGATTTATAGTTGGTACAGTCACACAGGCACTTACCAATCAGAATGGGCACTGGCTTTAACACTATAGCTGCATAGATACATAACAGTAGGTTTTGATTAAAGACACATTTTGACATCATTTGCCAAAGAACCACATGATTACAGTATATTCTATTGAGTTTGCTGTCATTTATATCACCTTAAGACCCATATGCAACTAGCCTGACGGGTATGGCTCAGTGGTTGAACATCGTCCCATGTACCAAGAGGCAACTAATTCAATTCCTGGTTAGGGCACATGTCCAGGTTGTGGGCTGGATCCCCAGTAGAGGACGTACAGGAGGCAGCCAATTAATGTTTCTCTCTCATCAGTGTTTCTCTAAAAACAAAGCAAAACAAAAAAGAATCATATGCAGCTAATGAAAGAAAGCACTGTGGCTCAGGAGTCTTTTGGAAGCATTGCCTTAATAAGTAAGCTCCATTTTTCTAGTAGAAACCCTAGGTTTTCTTTGTGTTTTGCTGAGAAATACTAAAATGTAAAAAAATCTTTTGAAAATTTAAACATATTTTAATTTTGCCTTGGTTAGCTTTCAAAGGCGTAAGTTTTTAAAACTATAGTCCTATATATGATGGGACAAATAAGTAATAATATATTGAGCCCATATTTTTGGGTGTTAACCAGTTCTTTCATAAATAGTGATATCCAGATTTGCCTAGAATAATCCTACTTTATACCTTTTATCCTTGCATGATTATTATTCACTCACAAGTGCCCTATTTTGGAGGATAAAATTTTTAGTCAACTCTATAGTTGTTTCATAGCGTAAGTAGATAGTTACTCCTTAGCAGTGAAGAGGTGTGGTAGACAATGCTCGTTCAAGGGACATTTACTGTCAGATAGTTAACAGGAGAGGAAAGGCATGTTGCCTCCTCTTCTCAAACACACATCTACAAACATACATGAAACCTTAGAAACAGAACAAAGTATTTCTGGCTACAATAGATTAGTATGAAAAGTAGAGGAGACTTTGTATTGGAGAGCAGAATAAACATTTAAGGGACGTGTTGAGACTTTTTGGAATTTTTAAAAAGGAAAATATTTAATCTGGTTCTTTGTTGCCAAGCTAACAGCTTGAAAACAAACTGATTATTCAAGATCTTCCTTAATTTTCAGAAAATCTATTTTCAGTTTCTAGTGAACCAGATCTATTGTGTTAGTGTGATTTCATGCATTGGTTGAGTAATAATACAAATAATAGCTAATACTTACTGAATGCTTACTATTGAAAACGTTATTCTGAGCATACTTCTTGTATTAACTCAATTTTATTCTTTTTTTTTTTTAAATATATTTTTTTGATTTTTTACAGAGAGGAAGGGAGAGGGAGAGAGAGTTAGAAACATCGATGAGAGAGGAACATCGATCAGTTGCCTCCTGCACACTCCTCCCTGGGGATGTGCCCGCAACCAAGGTACATGCCCTTGACCGGGAAACGAACCTGGGACCCTTGAGTCCGCAGGCCGATGCTCTATCCACTGAGCCACACCGGTTAGGGCTCAATTTTATTCTTGATAGCATCTGAAATAGACATTCTAATTTTACAGATGAGGAAACTCGGGGGCTCAAGTTGTTTAAGTAATAGCTATAAAAGTAGCAGAACCAGAATTCTAATCCAGGCAATTTTGCTTGAAAGCCTATTTTACTAACAATGTTGAAATGAAGCATTCATTACCTGTGTCAGGAAGGCTATATTATTGGATTATGTGTACTCACCCCAATAACATGTCTTAAAAGCCTTTTCTTTCTTTTTAAGTATTTCCTTGATGTTGAAGTGCATGCATATATACATATCTGTGGGTAAGGAAGGTTGTAAAGAACAGGAATCAGAATTAAAAAAAAAAAAATGTCCAGTTCACTGAGGTATTTCTATTTGCCTCATTTGTGTTAAGAAGTCTGTTTACTGAATAAACTAGTTCTGATATACTTGTTTATTACAAGAAAATTTGTAAAATTGGAAGGCTTGATGTTATAGAGTAGTTGATTTTTATTTTTTCGATTGTGGTAAAATATATAAACAAAATATTTATGATTTTAACCATTTTGTAAATGTATAATTCAGTGACATTAAATACATTCACAACGTTGTGTAACCATCACTAGGATCTGCACTTAAAACTTTTTCATCATCTATAACAAAAACTATGTACTCGTTAAACAACAACCCCTTCCTACTTACCCCAACCAGCCCCTGGTTGCCTCTTTTTTTTTTTCTTATGAATTTGCCTATTCTAGGTACTTCATATAAGTGGAATCATTCCATATTTGTTTGTGTCTGGCTTACTTGTTTTTAAAATAAAATAACCTTAATGATTATAAACATACTTTTAATAACTACGTTCAACCTATTACATTTAACGGTAGACTTTTATTTTTTTTATTTTTTATTTTTTTAATATATTTTATTGATTTTTTTACAGAGAGGAAGGGAGAGGGATAGAGAGCTAGAAACATCAATCAGCTGCCTCCTTCACACCCCCCACTGGGGATGTGCCTGCAACCAATGTACATGCCCTTGACCGGAATCGAACCTGGGACCTTTCAGTCCGCAGGCTGACGCTCTATCCATTGAGCCAAACCGTGTCTTTAATCAAAACCTACTGTTATGTATCTATGCAGCTATAGTGTTAAAGCCAGTGCCCATTTTGATTGGTAAGTGCCTGTGTGACTGTACCAACTATAAATCTGAAAATCCCCATGTTACAGTTACATAAATATGTTTCTAACTCAATTCGGCTAACGGTAGACTTTTAATGTAGGCTTTTAAATGTTAATTTATTTTAGTGTCATTTTTTATCTTCATTTTTTAATAATGGAGTTTATTGACACAAGCCATATATGGTATAATTCATTTCTTGTTACCTCAGTCAGTATTAAGGGTCATGTGATTGTGGTTTTATTTGTCTTGGGAACAGTTGAAATCCAGCTCAGGAGTAGAATTCTACATTGAAGAAGACTATTTGTTTTACTGAGATGTAGCCCAGTAGTCTGGACCAGAGACAGGTCATCCCTGCTCTTAAAGCCAGATATAAGGTTTAGTTATTTACCTAGATTTCAATATGTGTAAGTTCCTACATTTTAAAAGGAATTAGATTTCTTCTTAAAAGATTGTCAAGTATGTCAGTGTCTTTTATTACTCATCTAGTACTACAAATATGAACTTGAAAATCTTGTTTATTTCTTAAATATCTTAATTCTGAGGTTAGTGATGACACATGGAGTTTGGAAGAAAAGCAGCTTACATCTGGAGTCTTCTGCATTTCTTCCAAGGCCTACCAGATCTTTAGATTACTTTTCTGTTAGTAGTATGGTTCTAGCACAGTGACTCTCAGTCCTTGTGGTCACAGAGGCCTTTACATTTTTAAAAATTACTGCAGAACCCAAAGAACTTTTATTTATGCGTGTTACATCTATTTTTTGTACTAGATATTAACTGAGGAATTAAAATATTATATTTAAAATACTTACTTTAAAAAATAGAATATACCTATTATGTATTAATATTAAGAATATATTTTCTTGAAAAATAATTATTTTTCCAGAGCAACAAAAAACATTTAGTGCAAAGAGTGGCATTGTTTTATACTTCTGCAGTCTCTTTACTGTGTGCCTTAATAGAAAACTGAATTCTCCTGTTTGTTCCTGCATTGAATCTATTGTGATTTCACATGTCACATACATAGCCTCTGGAAAGTGGCATTGTACACCTGTAAGAGAATGAGGGTGAAAATGGCAAATGTTATCTTAGTATTTTTATGAAAGTAGTTTTGGCCTTGCAAATTCCTTGAAGGGACTTAGCGACCCCAGGAATCTCCAGGTTACGCTTTGAGAACTGTTGCTTCGGCAGAAGATTGGATGAGTATTATTAGCATCTTTGAGGAAGTTACAATTTTGTCTCTTTAATTGATAAGCCATTTCATGAATATAACATTAATTAAGCTGTTATAGTTCCATGAAGGTTTTTGTTTTTTACATAGCAGATTGCTTATTAATTGATGCTATTTGCCAAAAATGGAAGCATTTCAACAATGTCTTTTACAGAAGTACTTTGCAAAAGAATTCTTTGACGTTTTTGAGAGCTGTACTCATTTTCTCTTATGTTTTGTTTTTCTCTGTTAAAGAAACAACAGTCTATTGTGTTTTTATTTTTTTATTTTTATTTTTTTTTTTTAATATATTTTATTGAGTTTTTACAGAGAGGAAGGGAGAGGGACAGAGAGTTAGAAACATCGATGAGAGAGAAACATAGATCAGCTGCCTCCTGCACACCTAATGGGGATGTGCCTGCAACCAAGATACATGCCCTTGACCGGAATCGAACCTGGGACCTTTCAGTCCGCAGGCCAATGCTCTATCCACTGAGCTAAACCGGTTAGGCAATTGTGTTTTTAATATACTGAAAATAGGGACTATTGCTAATTACCTATAATTAGTAGTATATTCTGGCACAATTAAAAATTAACTTAAATGTAAGTTTAATAGAATTAAAAGCTTCTTCTGAATGGTGATTTTTAGGATGTTGATTTTTGAATGTCTTCTTTGCCCATGGATACTTCCTTTATAATTGTATTATTTTAATAACATAGATGCTGCATTTTATATAATTTAATTTAATATTGGACTCTTATTTTTTTGATTCTTCCAATCATTTTGTGATTATATGTGAGCTAATAGAGATCAGTTCCTTTACAAGATTTTTTGTAAAAATACTGAAGTTTCTATCAGAGATGTTTTTGTTTGTTTAAAAGAATTTTAATTTTTTGCAGCCTGTAGATTATTTTATAAACTGGGGGATTAAGAGATCTTAGTAAGGATAAAATAGTTCATTTCATTTATAGTTACCATAAATCATCATCTTTACCTCTTAGGTATAAAGTATTCTGGTAACTTTGTTACTAAAGTTTTATAACCATAGCACCTTTTAACACATTTTTTCCTTTAAAATTATTTCCATTGTTTGTATCTTACAATTAATTGTTTCACCTTAATTATTAAAAAATAGTTTTACAGTATTCTGTATCCTATACTTGTTATAAAAAGAGTAAATGATAGATGATATATGTGTATATAATTTTAAGAATACTGGTACATAGAAAAAAAGTATGTTGTGGAAGGTGATATTTAATGATTTTTATAAATCTTGACTTTATACTCAATTTCTATGTAGAGATTTATGTATGAGCTTGATGAATTTGAAGTAGAAATCATTGAGACTTAAGGGAAGTAATCAGGTTTTTTATTCGTAACTTAATAGTGGTGTTGAAATTCGGAAATTATCTGAGAAATAGGAACTAGAAATTTGGAAGTTGCCAGTGAGGACCTTTCACATAATTCTGCCATGCGTTTTTTTTTTTTTTAAACTTAATAGAGAAAAATGATAGGTAGTTATTATATAACATATTATATAACCAATATAATAGCTATATTGGTTAGCTATTGCTGCATAATAAATTATTCCAGAATGTAGTGGCTTAAAATAATGATATATTTATTATTGAACAGTCTTTTTGGTGTTATAAATGCAGGGACAGCTTAGCTGGATCCTCTCTTTAAGGCCTCTTACAGACTTTGAGATGGTTATTTCATAGGCTTGATTGACAATTCATCTCCAAGCTCACTAACCTCTTTGTTTAAAAGATTTATTTTCTCTCCAACGTGGCAGCTTGTTTCATCAAAGTATGACTGCCCAGAAATCATTAGAGGATACCAGCAAAATGGAAGTCACTGTTTTTTGAAATGTAATCATGGAAGTGACATCCCAATATTTTTGCTGTATTTTGTTAGAAACAAGTTATTGTGTCCAACCAGGACTCAAGGGGAAGATATCAATACCACAGGTATAAAAAGGCATAAATACCAGGAGGCACAGGGATCATTGGAAGCCATGTCCCATAACTCTTGCCTTAGTTATCTGTATATGTAAAAGCCGAAACGACCATTAGGACTGAATGACCAGAACGACCGTTTGACCAGTCGCTATGACGCGCATTGACCACCAGAGGGCAGATGCTCAACACAGGAGCTGCCCCCTGGTGGTCAGTGCACTCCCACAGCCAACCTCCCGTGGGCAGCGTCCAGTGTCCATTCCTTCTGCGCCTGGCCTGGTGACCTTGCCTCATCTCCTGACGCTGTGGCCTTCGGGCCCTAGGCTGGGACAGGGAACTGGGGTGGGTGGTGGTAGACACGGCCCCCCGGCCCCTTTCCTAGCAGGCTCACTCCTCGGGGCAAGTGGCCAACTTCCCACACCCCGTCCCTCCCCCTGGCCAGCAGGCCCTGATCAGCCTGGCCCTGATTGGCCCTGATTGCTGCCGGCCAGGCCTAGGGATCCCACACTTGCATGAATTCGTGCACTGGGCCTATAGTACAAAATAATCATGAGCAACATTGAGAATGAGTTCATAGATATTTTTTATTCGTTTTTTTCTGCTATTGTTGAATGTGAAGCCTCTTAATTTTGTGAGAATTTAAAAAAATTATTTTTAGTATATTTTGCAGGTATGCTGTCTTTGTATTTCTTTGCTTTAGTTTTTCAGTCTCCCAAGTAGGATTTCAGGTCCCCCTACACTCACACTTTACATTTAAGAGTGTGTGTTATATACCAGAAAAATTAAATTCTCTCCTTTTCCTTTTGATGATGCAGATAGTATATAGGCTGTCATTTATTTTGCCTGTATTGAATATTGAAGTATTCAGTAGTGCAGATGAGAAGTTTAGAATCTAATCTAGTGTTTCTCACAGTGTGGTCTTTGGTCAGCAACATCATCATCTCCCCTTTGTTAGGAATGCAAATTCTCTGGCTCCACTCCAGACTTCTGAATCAGACATTTTGGGGAGGCTCGGCAATCTGTGTTTTAACAAACTCCAGGAGGTTCTTAATGATTGCTGAAGTTCCAAAACTACTAATCTGTTCAGTTTCTTAGAATTTGGATACTACTTTTCTAAAAGCTTTAGGCCAGTACTAGAAATCTTACTTTTACTACTGTTATAAAACACTTTCCTGGAAAATAAACATTTTTTCCCCTACTCATTTTACAGATAAAGGATACAGAAAAGAAACACAGTACTTGCCTTGTGTATTTCAAGTCTGTTGGCTAGGCAGCACATGTGTTGGCCAATAAGGTCGGAGTGTTAAGAGCATGGGATTTTTGAGATTAAATTTTTCTCTCCTTACACTATTTCTCTTTTGTTAACAAAAGTCAAATGCTAAAGAGCGATTTGTAGATGGAGGATTATGTTGGCCTAACATAATATCACATGTTAAACTTTCTTAGTTGAATTGAAAATATATTTGATAATTGTCAAAGAATTGATTATGCAGTGTTTATGCAACTTTATAATTATGTTTCAGTGAACATTTACCAATAAAGAGCTGCATTGAAATATCTTATGTAGAATAGAGGCCTCATAAAAAGGTCCCTTTCTAGCTGTCATGCCAACTTTTTGATGTGTAGATACTGATTGGAAAGGCATCTATATAGACAGCATGATTTTTCTTTGTGTTCTTAATTCCTTTCAGTTGATTTTTTTAAAAAGTCTGTCCTATGATACTATTGTAGTAAGATTCAAATTAAAAGCAGACTATACTTAACAATTTGATTATATGTCTTATCACTGTTTTGTGAAAGTTTGACAACTTAAATGTTTTTGAGGACTAAATTTTGAGAGGTCTGATTAGTAATTTCATAGTTATTTTGCATGAATTCACATTTTAGTAAGCTGTAGTGAATGTGAGCATTAGCTGAAATGATACATTCTGCTCATGTGTTCATTTAGGTAAAGTTGTTAGGATTACAGAGTGGATTGCTGAATTTGATACAGTTCTTTGTCTTATACATGTAAGAATATAGTCAGGTATTTAAATATAAAAATTAGGTTACACAGTGAAGTTCGATAGTGCTAGACAAAAACCTATACTGTTCTAAAGAAAATCAGGGTAATAGTGGATATTAAGAATATTAAATATGCTCTGCCTGTCTTACTTTTTCCATTCAGTTAGGTGTCTGGGATTCTGCTGGCTTGTATTGTTTGCTGGATTCTTTTAGCTTAGTAATTTAAAAAGCAGCAAGATAACCACAGGGATGGATCAGAATTGCCTTTAAGTGTACATCAGTTTATGTAGACTTATGAAGGCATAATGATTTTTGAAAGATGATAGCTGCTTTACATATCTTTTTCAGTCCTATTGGTTTTATAAGTTTATCATACTCTTTATTTCATGGTGGTTAAATCAGATGGGCATTCTCCATTTTAAGGCTACTTGCTGCCTTAAGATCTTTTTATATAAACCTATTCTGGTAAAACTTAGAGAAAGTTTTAAAATAAATTATTAGCAGATTTTCCATTGACAAGAAAACTTTTTTGTTTTAAATATATTTTATTGATTTTTCACAGAGAGGAAAGGAGAGGGATAGAGAGCCAGAAACATTGATGAGAGAGAAACATCAATCAGCTGCCTCCTGCACACCCCCCCTGACCAGAATCGAACCTGGGACCTTTCAGTCCGCAAGCCGACGCTCTATCCACTGAGCCAAACCGGTTTCGGCGACAAGAAAACTTTTGAAAGTGATTCTCTTTTCATTATTTTTCCCCATGCATTTAGTTAATGAAATAATTATTTTCCCTCTTTGGACTAATTTTGATAAGATAGGATTTAGTAAACCATTTTAACTCTGTTGAAGTTATGGTATAAAATTTTTATGAAGTAATTTTTTTCTATTTTCCTACTTAGTAATGCTATTTTTCTTTAAACAAAAAGTAGTTACAGTGTGCATGCTGCATAAGTTTTACGTTAGGATTTAAGGGCACATTTTACTAGTATAAACTTAGAATGTCTGTACATAGTTGAAAATTTCTTTAAGTTTATAATGTGTGCAAATGAATGAGAGTCACTCAAATTAATATTTTCTGACTCCTGTAGAAGTAAATTGTCCATATTAACATGCCCTGTAGGTGTATATATATGAATTAACTATCCCCCTTTCTCTACTCCCACAAATCAAGGGAAGTAACTACCCCCCTCCTTTCAACCACAGTAAAAACAATACAAATCAACACTTGAATGTCCCACATAGCTTTACTAAGTGAATACCCATCATCTTCAGAGTTACCTTGCAGTATCTACAGCATTAAAGAGCCCATTGATCAATTTCCCTATTAAAATGTTAAAATAACAAGATCAGATGTTGATCAAACTTAGTGTTATTTTCATAGAGTTGGATATTTGTGTATGCACAAGTGTGCTCTTTTTTAACTGTTGTCTAACTTTGTGATTACAACTTGTGGGGGAAACCTGTTATCAAGTTGTTAGACTGGGTTTTTCATCAGGAAGTCAGATGTTATACTCGAATCGTTGGTCCTCTGCAAGAAAATAGAATGCTTCTCTCCAGTGAATAAGCCAGGATAATGAGGCGAGGGGTTTTAATTCAAAGGTGTTTTTTGGTGATGGCATAAATACATTACAGATTATAAAATCCAATTACTATATTAAATTTCATCACTTGTTTTTTAGGTATTCCAATAACTGTACCACCTCCAGGTAAAACTTTTTCCATGTTTTCTCCATCATTGTTAATAAACATGAAATTTCAAGCCTATAGTTACAGGAGGGACAGTGTTGATACGATTAGAATATGGAATAGGCTATTGGGATTTCAAGGTCCTATTTTCAGCTCTGCCTTTGCTTCATTCCAGTTTTAAGATAATTAGTTTTCTTATACCTGTCTTACCCATCTCTGTAGAAATAGAGATTCTGAGAAAATTCTCACCATGTCAATTGGTTGAAGAGAACTGAGTATAGGATAAAAAAATAAAATTTTTATTAAAAATACCAAGGAATTTTTTATATGATAAAGTGACTGTAAGAGACAAGAGAGATCATTTGTTTTGACTTAATTATGGTTTCTGATTTTTATTTTTTTCCCCTGTTGGCATAACTCAATAATATGAGTATATATGTTCTGAGCCACACTGTTAGGTAGATTGATAACTGGACAGACGGTTGTTCTCTGAGTGGTTAAATTGTTCATTGTTATAATGGTATGATCAATAGTTATATGTGGCCCAGTGTTATTTTTAAAAAAAAATTTTAGGGTTTTTGGTAGTGTGATACAAATGTGGCAGCAAGTGTGTTAATTTAGTTCAGCATTAAAAGCCAAGGAGCATAAAGAGAATAAGAAGTGAAAGTTCTTGGAAGGGTGGATCTAAAATAAAAATGACCTTGATAAACAGAAACAGTGGAGTTTAGATAGCATAGGAGAGTATACATATTTAGATATGAGATAGTCATTGATTGTCTATGAATGTGGCTGAAAAAGACTTACCAGGAGAAGTTATAAAGGAATCATTGGTGTGTCTTTTTAGTTTAAAAAGAAATGTGATTTTAAAAACTGTATAAAGCAGGATTGTGGACTCTTGAGTACTAATGTGGTAATTGCTAAACTGTATACTTCTAAGATGTTCAGTTGAGGATTTATAAGTCCCAAAACTGGATACAGGGAAGATGAGCATGGTGAATTTGAAACAGCTTGTAAAAAGGCCAAAACTGATTTAATTGGACTTTTGAGAAGGGTTAAGAGAACTGGGATTCATTTTTACTTAGAATACTAAAAAGGAGGTCTAGTGGAAATGTTTTTAATATGTAGAAGGTGTTAGAGAATATAACAATGGATTGTTTCTTGCCCTCATTCAGGATAGCATATGTATTGCAGTGTGAGGAATTTAAATAATATACTTTAATGCATTTCCCAGTAGTGAGAGTTGTTAAAACTAGGAAGCAATTGGTATCATAAGTTGTAGAATCTTAGTCTTTGTTGGGATTCTTTTTGCCTATTTGAATTGGAAAGTATAGAATAGATTAACTGTTAAAGGTCCCATTTAGCCACATTCCATGGTATTACATTTAGGTATTGTGAATTATTGAGAATGCAGACCTCATAATATCAAGGTGCAAATTATTTTCTTTCCAGACTAATGCAAAACTATAATTATATGCCTTTATTTGTAAAATAGTTTTTTAGGGTTGTGCTATTAAAACATATTTTATGATGGATATTCTCAGCCTTAAACAGTTATTATATCTACTGGTAAGATTTTATTTATATATTACACATTTTAAGGAAATTTCTACACATCTAAAACTCAAAAAAAATTTTAAAAGAGGTAAATGTTATTTTATTTGCTTTTCTGCTAAAATATTTCAAGTATAATATATCTGGTGGCAACACTACTGTTTTATATATGGAAAAGGTAAGGCATTGAAATTAACTTTCTCATACTCACAAAATGGGCTGTGTGTGGTGCTGAAAATAAGACCGAGTGTCCTGACTCCCAATTTGTGCTCTATGTATTAGACAAGACTCTTCATTTAAAATTTTATTACTTTAATACCTATTTATAAGCTTAAGCTCCATTTTTTTTTCTGTCCATTATAACATAGAGAAGCATGTTAACGTCCCCAGAAAAATTTAGTGATATGTAGCAACTTTGTTTCTCTCTTGCCATTAAATATACACTCTCTTAACGTGTTTTTTCCTTATTATTGATTGTTTCAGGTTTTCCTCCTCCACCAGGTGCTCCACCTCCATCTCTTATACCAACAATAGAAAGGTAAATAATTGTGCATATTGTGAAATTTTTATCATTGATAGACTTTTGCCAGAAGAATCATACATATTTTGGTAATATTTTCAAAGATTTGATTTTATAAACAGTAGTACCTGCCTTTTAATGAGTAAGTCTAGATCTATGTTAGTTACTTTGATATAAGCCTTGGACCTATATAGCTCAATAACAAAACACAAAAAAAAACTAAATGATAGTATTTTGAAATATCTTCCCTTGATTTATGACACACTGATTAAAGAAACTCCTAAATTGATTTTTGAAAATTGACACTAGTCAATTTTGTGGAAAATACAAAAAGATGACTGGTAATCATGAATAAAGCATGTCTGTTTTAGGATTGGGTAAGGACAACTGTTATCAGGGACCATAATAAAGAAAAGCTGCCTTATTCCTTGCTACCCTGCTGCAACTCAGCTTCCACAATGGAGGATTGGATCCATTCTGCATGGGAAAAGCCTTATTTTTATACCCTGCATTTATGGTTTTTGTTAGTTGGAATGCTGTACTAAATAATTTTTACCTCATGGATGGCAATAAGGTGTTTAACAACAGAGGCTTTGGAATAAAAAAGAACTGGTTCACATTTTGCCTTCATAATTTATCAGCTTTGTGCTGCTATGCAAAGTTTATGACTACTCTTTGAGACTTAGTTTCTTCTTTTACCAAGTGGGATTGATAGAATTGTGAAGATTAAAACAGATAGTGAATATAAAGCATCAACATAATTCTTGATAGATAGAAATCACTAATGGTAGCTATAAATATTTCTGCTTAATTGGCAAATAAACTCTACAAAATTAGTATATTTCTGAAAAAGTGATTTAAATGATATTGAAGACAAAAATTGTGAGAACCGTATTATATTCATAGCATTAAAACCATGCATATGATTTTCAAAGAACATGATAAAACTCAGTGAAGTGTAACTTGTGAGAACATAAAGATTTAATTTTATTATTAAGTCCTTCTTAAATATATGTTTTCTCAATCAAAATGTTAAGTATTATTTGTTGATCCTGTCAGTAGAGTTGAATTTCTGATTGATAACAGACCAACTTTTTTAAGACTAAATTTAAAAAATATATATATGTATTTATTGATTTCAGAGAGGAAGGGAGAGGGAGAGAGATATAGAAACATCAATGATGTGAGAGAATCATCAATTGGCTGCCTCCTGCACGCCCCCTACTGAGGATCGAGCCCGCAACCCAGCCATGTGCCCTTGACTGGAATTGAACCTGGGACCTTTCAGTCCGCAGGCTCACGCTCTATCCACTGAGCCAAACCAGCTAGGGCTTAAGACTAAATTTTAATTAAGTTTAAATATTATTAGCCTCAAAGTTTCTGTTATCTTGTGAGTTAAGAAGAATTCATTGGATTATTCATGTTATACTAGTAAGCTATATTTTTCTTTACAACTGGGTATTAGGTTTAATATATTTGGAGGTTAAAAATCCTGTGTTTTTACTATTAAAATTTAAATTATAGAATTAAAGCTTATTGTTGTTGTTAAAGAAGTCATAATTCTGCCTTTATGTTTTGTACCAAACTATTAAAATTTAGAACTTATTTGAACACATAAAAATACATTTTTTCTTCAACAGTGGACATTCCTCTGGTTATGATAGTCGTTCTGCACGTGCTTTTCCATATGGCAATGGTAAGTGTTTTTAGTTACCACATTCAATTTGAATCAGTAAAGGACTTAAAAATATTTTTATAGCAATAAAATCATACTTCCATGGTTTAAAATACTATTTTACAGAACAATTAAAAAATATTAACTAAAGGAGTAAGTCTTACATTTATGGTTTCTTAACAGAATAATTTTTCTTTATTTACTATACTTTTTAAAATTAATTAATGGTGACACAACAGGGATATTGATACCATGTCTTTTCCTAAAAGGATTTAGGATTTTTTACCAAATTGTCTTCATTGTCCAAAATCTTTCTGGTTTTTGTAGTATCCCACTAGCCTTGTTCTCATATTTCCTCATCAGTGGTTCATCTTTTCTTCTAGATCATTTGGCTAGGTCCTCAATCATGTTCACTCTTAACAACTTTATTCATTCCAAGAGCTGATACCACTTTTAAAAGTGCTGTGCAGCCGAAACTGGTTTGGCTCAGTGGATAGAGCGTCGGCCTGTGGACTGAAGGGTCCCAGGTTCGATTCTGGTCAAGGGCATGTACCTTGGTTGCGGGCACATCCCCAGTAGGGGGTGTGCAAGAGGCAGCTGATCGATGTTTCTCTCTCATCGATGTTTCTAACTCTCTATCCCTCTCTCTTCCTTTCTGTAAAAAATCAATAAAATATATATTAAAAAAAAAAAGTGCTGTGCAGTGTACTAGGTTTTAGAGATACAGTACACTAGACCTAGGCCTAAGTTTGCCCTTATAAAATTTATAGGCTAGTGAGGAAATAGCAGGTGATAGAAGAGGGTGTCATGGGAACATAGTACAAGGGGTCTCCCACTCTAGAGGGGTGGAGCTATAGATGATGTAACTTGGATTCAAAGCATGTTCAAAGACGTGGTGGTGAGAATGTGGTGGGCTTTTTTTTTTTTTTTTTAAATGTTTTTATTGACTTCAGAGAGAGCAAGGGAGAGGGAGCTAGAAACATCAATGATGATAGAAAACCATTGATGGCTGCCTCCTGCACCTCCCCCCTTCCCCGCCTGGGGATCAAGCCCACAATCCGGGCATGCACCCTGACCAAGAATTTAACAGTGAATAGTGACCTCTTGGTTCATGGGTCGACACTCAACTACTGAGCCACACCAGCCATGCTGGTGGGCTTTTTTTATGAACTGAAAGAAGTGTGGTGTGGCTGGAGTGTAAAGAATGCATGGTGAATGCCTAAAGATGAGAAAAGAACATGCAGGGCCTTATAGTCTTACCTTATGGTTTCAGCCTGATTCAGAGAGCTGTGAGGAGCAGTTTAGTGTTATGGTGAGTTGTGAAATGGCTAAATTTACATTGGTAAAGGTCCATTTTGGCTACCTATTACGAGGAAATTGTGGGTGGTAGATTGGCTGAGATGCATGCTTGATTGGGAGAACAAGAAGCTGTTAGAGTACAGTCAAGTGCTGTATAAGGACACTTCTGTCAGTGATGGACCAGACCATATATATGACTGTGTCCCATCTATAATAATAAAAGCATAATATGCTAATTAGACCAGATGTCCTTCTGGACAAAGCTGTGGGGGGAGGGTGTGGCAGAGGCCCCCAGGGGTAGGGGGGGTGGCCAGGGTCAAGTCCCTTTGCATGAATTTTGTGCATTGGGCCTCTAGTAAGATTATAACGGAGCTAGAAAATTCCCATCACGTAGTCGCATGCTTCTGGTGATGCTGTTATAAGTGCACCTACTGTGTTGCCAGTCATATAAAAGTATAGCACATACAGTTATGTACAGTACATGATATTTGATAATGAAGGATTATGTTACTAGTTTATGTATTTAATATGCTATACTTTTTATCATTATTTTTACAGTGTGCTCTTTCTACTTATAAAAAAATGTTTGCTATAATACAGAATGGCATGCTATGCCAGCCTCATACACCTCATGCTTACTGCATCTCTTGATTGCTTAATTTTCTCTTGTGCTTGATGTAATCTTGTGTTGTTTTTGTACAGTAACATGCTGTACAGCAAGCATGTCAAACTCAAGGTTTAAGTTTATATGGGCCACAAAAAAACAAAAACTTCAATTTTCATAGAAACATAGGTTTATTTCAGTGGAGACATGCTGAATACAAAGGGCTGAAATATAAATGAGTAATCATTAAAATAATAGAACATTTTAATAAAAATTAATATTTTTTCTTGAACATTAACTTAACAGACACTGAATAACTGCACCAATTAATAAGTGTAATGCGAATAAACCTATTTTTCTCGTTCTCTGAAAGCGAAATATTTCTTGTTGTGCACACTAAACAAGTCAGTGCAAGACTAATGACGTGGCAATCAGCTGCTAAAATACTCGCTGCTAGTATTAGTGGAGAGAAATGGTGCGCGTAAGGTGTGTAAGGGAAATGAATGCACCACGATTATAGTGATCAGTCATTAGCGAACATTGTAGTTCGTTATTAATAATTATGTATAATAGGATATTGTAAAAATTAAGTTACGACATTTTTATTAAGATATTTCTTACATACTGTTATATTGGCTGGGTCGCAAAAATATTTGTTGTGGACTGCATGTGGCCTGTGGCCCGTGAGTTTACTTGCTGTACAGGCTTGTAGCATAGGATCAGTAGGCTATACCAGATAGCCTAGGTGTGTAGTAGGCTGTACCATCTAAATTTGTGTAAGTTCACTCTGATGTTTGTACAAAGAAATTGCCTAATAATGTATTTTATAGAACGTATCTCTGTCGTTAAGTATGGTACATGACTGTCATCCATGGGAAGAAATTATGGTGTCCTCTTTTTAGGTAGAACCATTGGGGAATGGAGGAAACTGAATAGTTCAAAGTCTTATACAGTAGAATTTATCAGTCTTGGTGATATGTTTGCTATAAGTATCAGTCATATACTTATAGTTACCCTTTAGATATCTGTATCAGAGGGTTGTAATGTCCTTCAGAACCACCTTGTTCAAAGCCACATATGCCATTCGTTCATATCAAAAAGTAGCCTTTCTGTTGCCCTGGCTGGTTTGGCGCAGTGTATACAGTGTCGACCCGCAGACCAAAGGGTCTTGGGTTTGATTCCAGTCAAGGACGCATACCTGGGTTGTAGGCTCCATCCCTGGCCCCAGTCAGGGTGCATGTGGGAGGTTTCCCTATCTCTGTCTCTCCCCTTCCCTTCCACTCTCTCTGAAAATCAGTGGAAAAAATATCTTCTGGTGAGGATGAACAACAACAACAAAAAGGCAGTCTTTCTGTTGACTGACTTGTTTCACAGATGATACCACTTTTTTTTTTTTAATGAGTTCCCAGGAAGTCATACTCATTGGGTTGAAATCTTTGTTTATGTGTCTTTTATAAGTCTTCAACCATTAAATGGGGACCAGCATTTTCCCATAAGATGAAATTCACTGAGAATACATTATAGCACCTTAGTCCTGCCATTTAATAAACACTCAAATATTAGCTGTTTTATTTATGATTATCCCTACCATCTCCCACAAGCTCCAAGTTCCTTCCCTATTCTACACTGTTAGGCAGTGTAGCATAATTGTTAAAAATAGGCCCTGCAGTTAGACAGGCTGGGTTTGAGTACTAGGTCCAACTTATCTTAGTAACTAACTTTGGATAAGTTAAATAACATAAGTAATTTTTCTCATCTTTATATGAATTTTGAACATAAAGTGCTGAGCGTAGTACCTGTAATATGTAAGTACTTGATAAACATTACCTATTAAATTAATTAAAATTTTTACCTCTTATAGCACTTCTCATTTTGTGCTTTGTGACTAAATTCCTTGTGTATGTTTTGCAATACAAGTGAACATGAGGAATAGCTCATATCAGAAAGAATAAGACTTCATTCTTGAGATTACATGCACAGTTTCTTTGTGGAAGATTTCATTTTTTAAAAAATGCTTATTAAACACTAGAGGCCCAGTGTATGAAATTCATGCACTGGTAGGGTCCCTAGCAGCTGCCAGCTGCCAGCTGCTGGCTGGGGCCTTCCTCTCTTCCCTTGGCCGGCCCCACTCCCTGGTCAAACTCCTGGATGAAATCCCAGTCCAGGGGACAATTTGCATACTATGCTTTTATTATATAGGATTTTACTTTTTCTCAAAGTATTACATGCATAATTTTAATCCCTAAAGCAAGCATTTTATGCTCACTGTTTACCACCCCTAACTCTTCTCTGAGGCTTTTTTAAAAAACTAAAGGACTTTTTCAGTAATAATAATTATAAAACATTGTAAAAATTAAATACAAGAAAGTTAGGAGTTTTCTTTATCTTGTCAAAGCAAGCTTTGGAATGGAGATTGTACTTATAAAATAAGACCTAGTTAAATTTTTTTGAAGGAATATGGAAGAACATAAGCACTTTTAATGGTTTTTAGTTCTGATAGTCTGCATAGCATTTCTACATAATATCACCTATTTCTTATTTATATAACTTCAGATATCATGTGTTATCTTTCTACTATGTTACACCTGTACCTTGTTTACTTACTATCTCCTTTTCCCACCAGGGAAATTTCAACATTATTTTTGTTCCTTTTTTCATTTATATACCTACCCTCTTTTTCTTATACCATCAATCACAATTGTTCATCTTTCTAAGCCTTTACCTCTTCCCCCCTGCTTTCCAGCTTTGGCCAGCTGTACTCATACTTACAACATTTATATTTTGTCCTGCAACCAAAATTATCTGTGCCCTGGCACATTTTTTATTCTAAAAACTAAACAGTAATCTTATTTACATTATTATGACTGTGTAAACATTGTGTATTATAGAGATAACTAGAGGCCCGTTGCTGGAAGATTCCTGCAAGAATAGGGCTTCCTGTGGCCATCTCCGCCGCCCTGCCTGCTTCCCTCCCTTCTCCACCGCCCCACTTGCTTCTCCGCAGCTTTCCTCCCTTCTGCAGCACTTGGTACGCTGTCTTCAGTCTTTGCTCTGTGTTTGGATATGCTAATTAACCGCAATCTTGGTTGGGTTAATTTGCATACTTGCTCCTGATTGGCTTGTGGAGGTATGGTCAATTTGCATATCTCTCTTCTCGAGCTGTGACTTGTTTGGCTCAGTGGATGGAGCATTGGCCTGCGGACTGAAGGGTCCCAGGTTCGATGCCAGTCAAGGGCATGTACCTTGGTTGCGGGCACATCCCCAGTAGGAGGTGTGCAGGAGGCAGCTGATCGATGTTTCTCTCTCATCGATGTTTCTAACTCTCTCCCTTCCTCTCTATAAAAAAATCAATAAAATAAAATAAAAATAAAAAAAACAAATTTGTATGTTTCTCTTTTATTAGTGTAGATTATAATAAGCCACTCAAAGGAGAACATTCCAATGGTAAATATATTAAAATTATTGTGATATACTTCATCAACTATGTAAAGTCATACTACATTTTAATTGTGGGTTCATATTTGGATCTTGACTTTCTCAACTTTGAGTTTATTAAAAAATATATTTTCCAATGCATATTTTCCGCCCAAAGTTGTTTTTTTTTTTTTTAATCCTTACCTGGGGATATTTTCCCTGTGGGTTTTTTTTTTTTTTTTTTTTTTTTTTTTAGAGGTGGGGGGGGGGGGCTGGGAGAGAGATAGAGAGTGAAACATCACCTTGAGAGAGACACCCACTGATGAGTTGCCTCCCATACACATTCCCGACTAGGACTGGGGATTGAACCTGCAACCAAGGTACATGCCCTTGACCAGGAATCAAACCCAAGACTCTGGTCTGCAGGCTGACGCTTTACTCACTAAGAAATACTGGCTAGGGCTCCCTTAAAAGTTTTCAAATTTTGTTTTTCTTGTGTACTTCCTTAACCCATCTAGAAAATGGATTTTTGCCTATGTTATAGAGTAAAGGTATAATTGTCCGAGTGCAATTTGTTGAATAAGTCTATCCTTCTTGAGGGATCTATAGTGTCACCTCCATTCATGTATCCAGTTTCATGTATGCTTGAATCTGTTTGTGTGCTTTCTAGACTATTCATTTGGTTTATTTAACTACTATCTTGTGCTAATAATGCCATACTATCTTACATGTAAATTTTATAGTAGCTCTGCTATCTCATTCAGCAAAATGTACCTTATTCAGCTTCAGAAGTATTCTTGAGCCATTGCTCTTGCATATTCATTTTAGAATCAGTTTTACAAGTTTCATGAAAAGCTGTTGAAATTTTGATTAATAACTGACAAATATATTATGCTTATTATATGACAAACACTGTTAACTAATGTAATCCTGACAGCCTTACAAAGTAAGCATACTGTTATTATTTCACTTTATGGAGGAGGAAATTGAAGAATAGCCAGATTAAGTAATTTTCCCACTTTCCACAGTAAGTGGCAGAGTCACGATTTGAAACCATGCAGCCTGGCTCTGGAGTCCTTGCTCTTATACCATAGTATTGGATTTCAGTTGATGCTCTTATCAGGGGTCCTCAAACTTTTTAAACAGGGGGCCAGTTCACTGTCCCTCAGACCGTTGGAGGGCCGGACTATAGTTTAAAAAAACTGAACAAATTCCTATGCACACTGCACATATCTTATTTTGAAGTAAAAAACAAAATGGCAAAAATACCCGCATGTGGCCCGCGGGCCGTAGTTTGAGGACGCCTGCTCTAGATCAGTTTGTGTGGAATTCACGCCTTACAACATGATTTCACCTATGAACAAGGACTCACTCTTCATTTAAAGAGATGCTTTTTAATGTGTTTCAGTTACATAATTATCTCTATACACTTGCATTTCTTCAGTTAGACTTAGATATAGGCACCTAATGCTTTTGTTGTTGTAAATGATATAGTCATTTGAACTGTGTGTTCTGTTTGCCTATATTGAGAAATAGAATTGGTTTTTGTTTTATGTATATTTCTATGTAAATACAGATATATACATAAATAAAAAAAGATACATATATTGATCATGTAGCCATTTACCTGTTGAACTCTCACTATAATTTGTCAAGTCTCTTCAGACAAAAATATCAGCAGGTAATGATTTTGTGCCCTCTCCCCCTCCCCCCCTTTATCTTACATTCTAAGACCTCAGTATAACGAAGTATTGAAAGTGGAGTTCTTAACATCTTTTTTTTTTTTTTTTTACACTTTTATAATTTTTGCTACTTTACTGTTAAGTTTTTGATAGAACTCTACATCAGATTAAGGAAAATTTCTTCTAATTTTCCAAGTGCTTTTGAACTATATGAATATTGACTTTTATCAGCTGCTTTCTGAGATGATCATACTGTTTTTCTTTAGTCTATTAATGTGGCAGATTTATAATATTTTTCTAATATTAGGCACTGTTTATTTGTTGACATACATCTAACTTGGTCATGATTAATTACTTTAAAAAACACTGATTTGTCTAGGATTTTGACATCTAAGTTTATATGTAAGATTGGCCTGTGATTTTCCTTTATTTCTACTTTCCTTAACTGGTTTTGGTATTGAGGCTATACAAGCCACATGGGATTAGTTAGAGAATGGTCTTTTTTGCCTTTTCTCTGGAAGTTTGTGTAATATTAGAATGGTCTATACTGTATAAGTTCATAAAAACTCAGCTGTAAAACAATCTGGTTTTGTGGGAAGGTTTTAAATTACTGATTTAATATCTTTAATAGTTACAGGATGATTAAGATTTCTTTTTATTCTTGAGTCACTTTTCTTTGGTAATTTATTTTTAAGAAGTAGACTGAGCTAAGTTTATAAATGTGTTTGTATCAAGTGTATAATAGTTTATGTATTGTTTAATCTCTGCAGGATCTGTAGTTTGGTCCCTTTTTGGTTCTAATATTGTTTATGTGGCCTCTTTTTTGTAATCTCGTCAGATTGTTGTTTTATTTGTCTAGTATTCAAAAACCAACTTTCTGCTTTTTTAATTGCGTGGTAGTTTTCTGTTTATTTGATTTCTACTTTTTATTATCTCCCTTCTGTTAGATTATTCTGTGCTTTTCTAAGTTCTTACCATATTAATTTTCCATATATATATATATTTTTAAGTTTACTTTCATTATTGACAGTACTACAAATGTCCCTCATTTTCCTCTTTCTTTGCCCAACCTGTTCCCTGCCCACCTTTAGCACACTGTTGTATGTGACCATGGATTATGCACCATCTTTTCTGATGTAGTTTTTTTTAAAGATTAAATTTCCCTCCAGGACAGTTTTCATCTCTCTCTTTATATATATATATTTTTTTTTACTGATTTTGGGAAGGGAGAGGGAGAGAGAGAGATTGAAACATCAATGATGACAGAGAATCATTGATCGGCTGCCTCCTGCACTCCCCACTCTGGGGACTGAGCCCACAATCCGTGCATGTGCCTGACCGGGAATTGAACATTTAATATTTTTTTCTTATTTTTTCCTTTGCTGTTAACCATTTTGTGTTTTTATGTCTTATGTTCAGAATATAATAGGAATTATTCAAAGTACAAATCAAAAATCTCTGTTATATAACTGATGAATTCAGTGCCTTTTATATTGTGCTGATTATTGAGCTAATAAACTTGTCTATCAACCCCTGTATTTTCCAAATCTTTTTTAATTGGCAGATTTTAAAATATTCTGTTTTTCCCTATATTGTTTTGAAATTATACATTGTTGTGTGTGTGTGTGTGTGTGTGTGTGTGTGTGTGTGTGTGTTTACTCTTAAAATGCATTGTACATCTATCTTTTGGTGAACTCTGTTGATTATAACATTTGTTCTTTTTGTTTATCTATGAATGCCTTTGTTTTTTTCTTATTTTTAAAATATAATTTGTTGACTACATGTTCCTAGGTTGACTACCATTTTCTCTCAATACTTTGAAGATGTCCTAATTTATTCTAGTTTACATTTTTTATAAGGGGAATTTTGTGGTGTATCCATTTCTGGTTCCTATTCACCTTGCAAAATGATTATGTTAAGTTTTTAAGGTTTGTTTCTTCATATTCCCTCATTCAGGGTATTCTCGCTATGTCATTTATCTTTTCTAGTTACAAAATAAGTTTGCATTATAATCTTATGAAGCACTTTTGGTGGGAGTTTTGTCTTTATTTTCTAGTACTTTTTGTTTTTTCTCTTGTTTTTAAGTACCAAAACTTTTGTTTTTAATCTTTATGTTTTGTTTTTTGTGTGTTTTTTCTTTAGTTGCCTTTCCCCACCTTCCTGGTTCTGCTCCTTCATGGCCTAGTCTTGTGGACACCAGCAAGCAATGGGACTATTACTCAAGAAGAGAGAAAGACCGAGACAGAGACCGAGACAGAGACAGAGACCGAGACCGAGATCGTGATCGAGACAGAGAAAGAGAGCGCACCAGAGAGAGGGAGCGAGAGCGTGATCATAGTCCTACACCAAGTGTTTTCAACAGGTTTGTTGAGTGTGCTAGAGTTTGTATACATATATTTAATGTGTACTTGACAATTTGTATTTGATTGTAGGATGGAAAATCCGATTTAGTTGGGAAAGCATTGCTCAAAGGGTATTTAGGATAACCACTTTAAAAGCATCAAGGCTATTTAATTCATAGGGAGTCTCATTAACTAAAGCAATAGTCTTCAAATTTGTTTGTTCTCTCTTAAAAGAATTTTGAAAACTTTGTGCCCCCTCACATATCTTGCCATCTAAAATGTGTTTTTCTTTTTTTTAAAAAAATATATTTTTATTGATTTGGGATAGGAAGGTAGAGGGAGAGAGAGATAGAAACATCGACGATGGGAGAGATTAATGGATCAGTTGCCTCCTCCAAGTCCCTCATTGGGGATTGAGCCCACAACCTGGGCATGTGCCCTTAATCGGAATCAAACCTGGGACCTTTCAGTTTGCAGGCTGATGCTCTATCCACTGAGCCAAACCAGCTAGGGCATAAAATTTTTTTTTTTTTCATTTAAATTTTTTAAATACATAGTTGAACAGATTTTTGGGAGGAAGGGAGCAACACAATTCAATCCAATTCATTTAGAAATTAAAGTTTCAGTTTTCTTATTTTCTTGGAAGAATATCAAAAGGGTTTTACCAAGACTTGTCAAAAGACTACCAATTATTTAACTTAATATGCTCAGAGGTTTGGGGAAATTAAACTGCCATTATTACATCTTGGCCAAAACAATCTTTAAAAAAATTAAACACCTTTATGTGTGTTAAATATTTATTTCTAGCAAATTTCCTTTATTCCATTTATGGAAAATAGCTACCATATAACTTAACTGGTAAAAGACAGCTCTCATTGTCAAGTCAGACAGCCAAATCACATCAGTTCTAATTGTAAAAAGTCTGGCTTCATTTGCTGTTCAGTCAAATGAGTTAATCTGTATTCCATGTCTAAGTCTAATAAACAGACTAGCCACAGAGCTTAAAATAAGATGCTGCCTTTCAACACTTTGCTTTTCTTGAAAGGGTTTTTTTTTTTGTTTGTTTGTTTTTAAGCTTTTACTAGTTCAGGGAAAATTCTTATGACTCCCACCACACTACGATATATATGAAGTTAGAACTCCCATTTCTTACTCCATACTTTGTTCTTAAAGGAAAGAAGGAAGATTTTCCTATAAGATAGGAAAACCTGAGGTCCTATAGATGCTTTATGATTCCTTGAATAAGATAATTCTCACTGGCACTAATATTATAAATTAGATCTGTTTGAAGCCATGATGACTTTTTTTTTTTTAATCATGATGACTTATACCATGAGCCAATGTACCATAGTAAAATTGGTGAAAGGAATGCCTTTTTTTTTTGTAAAGGGCAGGAGGGTGATTTCGAGAGAAAAATTTTTTAGCTGGAGAAGTGGCATGATGTTTTACATTAGGCATTTCAGATTTAGGAAAGAGTAAATATGGATGTTGAGGATCTGGAAATTGACTCCCTAAAATGTTCTGTGCTTTTGGAAAGAATTCATATATTGCTGTGGGACTGGCATGAACTGCTGACCTAAAGAATAAGTTTCTAATTCTTCTTACAATCCACAAGTTACAGGTCATGTACTTTTCTGGACTTTAACCCCAGTTCTCTCCCAATCCAGTGCACCACATGTTCTAACTACGCATGACTGATTGCTGTTCTGGGAATCCCTCAAATTTTTATACTTCGTTTGTTCATGTTGTTCCTTACCTCTCTGCCTCACAAACTTATTAATTCTTCAAGGTCCTCTGTGAGCTTCTCTGAACCTGTAGGAATTCATTTTGTTCACATGTTCCCTAAACACTTTGTTTTTCTTGTGTGTGTGTGATTTTTTTTATATCCTCACCCTAGGATATTTTTCCATTGATTTTTAGGGAGAGTGGAAAAGGGAGGGAAAGATAAACATTGATGTGAAAGAAACACATTGATTGGTTGCCTCCTGCATGTGCCCTGTTCAGGGCCCAGTCTGTGGAGGAACCTGCAACTGAGGTACTTGCCCTTGACTGGAATCAAATCTGGGACCCTTTGGTCTGCAGCCCAACGCTCTATCCACTGAGCCAAACCGTGTAGGGCAACTTTGTTTCTTAGTAAGTCTCTTTAAGGGCATTGACCACCATTTTTCCTTTCTGTACCCTCAGTACTTTGTACAGTAATGTCTGGCACATAATGAATATGTCAATGAATAAAATGACATATTTCAGGGAAGGAAGGTGAATACAATAGAGAAAGAACAATTTTGAAAACTGTTGGTGAAACTTAAGTAGAAGCTCTTTATCACAATCACATCATTAATTTGGGCATCTTTCTTATATCAGTCAAGGTACCCTCACAGTGTAGAATGAAAATAACGTTTTTATACCAACTATTTTTAGGGATAAGATAAATGTAAGATACATAGACAATTTTCTGAGTTTGCTGGATGAGATGAAGCAGTATATCAGTTCAGAGTGTGAGGATATACTTGATTCAAGCAGCATTTGTTTTGTTAGTTGTGGCCATCCATCTAATAAAAGGGTAATATGCAAATTGACTGTCACACCAAGACACAAGATGGCCGCCCCCATGTGGTCAAAGATGGCTGCCCCCATGTGGACATAAGATGGCCGCCACAAGATGGCCGCCACAAGATGGCCGCCACAAGATGGCCGCCACAAGATGGCCGCCACAAGATGGCCGCCACAAGATGGCCTGCAAGGGAGGGCAGTTGTGGGAAGTTAGGGATAATCGGGCCAGCAGAGGAGGGCAGTTGGGGGTGACCAGGCTGGCAGAGCAAGGCAGTTGGGGGAGACCAGGCCAGCAAGGGAGGGCAGTTGGGGGGGACCTAGGCCTGCAGGGGAGGGCAGTTGTGGGGGAACAGGCCTGCAGGGGAGGGCAGTTGGGAGCCAGCAGTCCTGGATTGTGAGAGGGATGTCCGACCGTCCATTTATTGGGATCGGGCCTAAACAGGCGGTCGGACATCCCTCAAGGGGTCCCAGATTGGAGAGGGTGCAGGCTGGGCTGAGGGACCCCCCACACTGGTGATCCCCCCTCCCCCATGCATGAATTTCGTGCACTGGGCCTCTAGTCTAATTATATACTTTTTAATCCAAAAGGTTCTTGGGGATTATCTAGTCTAAATTTCTAGTTACCAGGTGAGGAAATGGAAGTGTAAAGAAACATAAGACAATTGTAGAGCCATACTCTCAAAATGTGATTGAGATCGTACTTAAAATCATCTCTAGTCTTGAAATTAGGTAGTTTAAAAATTTTCTCATTTTCCTTATTACTCCCTATGCACTTGATTTCCCCCCTTTTTTAGTGGGGGGGGGGGGTAGAGGGGAGAGTGGCGATTCATTCTTTCATTTATGTAATTGACATTTTCTGAGTCCCTCTTATGTACCAGGCACAGAGCTTTGTGCTGAGGATACAGAATTATTCATACACTGCCCATTTTGATTTAACCATATAAAGTCAAGGTGACTAGGACTGGTTAGTAGTTTAAAACTTTACTTAAAGCAGTGTACAATAAGAAACTGGACAGGATATATTAATCTTTTTCCTTTCTATAGTTACTAATAATATGACTTATGCTTTGTAGGCACATGATAAAATTTTAAGTAAGTAAAGGTACGATACATATGTGTTTGTGTGTGAGTGTGTGTTTTGTGTTTCTGTGGTGGGACATGTACTGTTAACTTAGCCACGTAGGTCAGCATGATTCTGTTAAGTTCAAGAGCATTATTTTCCAGAAAGTTGAATAGTTTCTAATGTAGTTAAAATACTTGAGATAGCACTGTTATCTCTAGAATGTCCATACTCACAAGTTAAGGAGCTTAATGCAAAACTTGATAGGAAAGAAGACTAAAAGAAATGGCTTTGCTAGAGCTTACAAGTTTTCTTTGAATAAACATAAATAATAAAGTTTATAGAATATTTGAGGCTAAATTATCTGATTAAATTTTAAATACAGGCATTACTTAATTTTTATTGAAACTAAAGTGTTAATGGTTAAACCACATTTAATTTTCAGGTTGCTATGCTTTAGGGCATCAGAAGTCAGTGTTTACCTAACTCTGACTAAAAGTTCAAGGCAAAAGGTGGAGGAATTTTGTGTTGTTCTGAATTATCCCAGGACTAAAGTGTTCTCTGGAAAATCCAAGTGAATATAAGTAAAGACCCCCCCCCCCCCCCCCACCACCACCACCTTCTTTTTTTTTTTTTAAAGACATTTTAGTGATACGGCATGTATGTGTTGTGTCATGAATTACAGGGTCATTGGTTTGAAAATTACAAACCAGTTTCAACATCTGGTCTTTAGGCCACTTAATTGTGGGCTAGAATGAAGTCTGTTCGTTCAAGGGTATTTGAATGAACTCTAATGATTTCCAGACCCAGAGAAACTTGTGCAGCAGCTGCTTATCAAAGAAGGGACTAGAAGAAGGGATCTTTATATTTCATGTATGAGACCAAATCTTTTATAATCTGTAGAAAGATTCCCATCATATGGCTGCCTTCAGAATCTTAAAAGGCCTCAAAGCTGTCAAGAATTGGTGTTAGGGTGAGAAGGTTATAGATGACAAATTATGAGATAATTGACTCTGTTTTAATGTAAATCCAGTTGGAATCATTACAAAGACAGCCTCATTTTTAAAGAGGATAATATTTAACTACCATATTCATTTGTCCTGGTGTGGGCTAATTATTCTGCTTCAGAAAAATTAATTAGTATAGGATCGGTCACCTTTACAAAAAAGGTTCTACTTCTGAAAAATTTAGCATTAAATTTACTGAAGATGGTGAGCCTATATATCAGCTGCCATTTATTGAGGGCCTTCTCTTGTACCAAGCACTTACAAATGCTATTGCCAGTTCTACAACAACCCTGAAAGAGATTGTTGCCAATTTTACAGATGAGAAAACGGATGCCTAGGGAGGTTGGTTAACTTACCCTAGGCCACACATTTAGTAAGTAGTAGAATCAGGATGTGATCCTGGGCCTACTCCTACTCCCACTACTCTACACTGTCTGTCAATGGCACATTGCCTTTTAGGTGACATGCTTTCACTTTCCAAATATAAAGTGCATATTTATGGTTAGGAAAAAAAGTACCGTATTTTCTGGCGTATAAGACGACTGGGCGTATAAGACGACTGGGTTAAAAAGTCGTTTTATACGCTGGAAAATACGGTAGTCCAATATATCTAATCCATTATATCTAATCCCATCAATATAGTCCAATATACCGTATTTTCCGGCGTATAAAATGACTTTTTAACCCAGGAAAATCTTATACTCCCAGTCGTCTTATACGCCCAGACGTCTTATATGCCGGAAATACACACACACACACACACACACACACACACACATATATATATAATGTATGTATCTTAATATTTTCTTGTTTGGGGTGGGGGAGGCCTGAAGGGGGTTAATGGGGGGAAAAGGAGGACATATGTAATACTTTCAACAATAAAGATTAAATAAATAAAATGGTTTAAAAATGTAATATATGGAAGCAATAACAGCTTGGTCAGCAATATCTCTTGCATTAGACATAGCACTACAGACAGACTCATTACTTTTGCTAAGAAACCACAGACTGATTGGTTCTTTTATATGGTTTATATGTTCACCTTATTCTGTCTCCTATTGCTCCTACTCAGATCACTCAATTCCTTGATGCTTTAAACATTAATTTAATCATTTGTATATATTTCTAGAAACCAAGACTCTTTAGCACACATAGCTCTAGAACAGGGATCCTCAAACTTTTTAAACGGGGCCAGTTCACTGTCCCTCAGACCGTTGGAGTTAAAAAAAAAAACTATAGTTAAAAAAAAAAACTATGAACAAATTCCTATGCACACTGCACATATCTTATTTTGAAGTAAAAAAACAAAATGGCAAAAACACCCGCATGTGGCCCGCCGGCTGTAGTTTGCGGATGCCTGCTCTAGAAGATATTTTTATTCCTTCTAAGTGAGTTTACCGATATTAGGTTGTGGAAAGTATTGACTTCTGTGCTGAACAAAGAAAAAGAAAAAAAACAAAGGATTAGGAGGAGGATGGAGAGAAGAATGTGAGTGAAGGGAATGAAGAGAAGACTGCACTAGGGAGGTAAAGTAAGACTAGCCATCAGTCTCAGTTTTACCAGTTCATTCTATCCAGAGTCAGAAAATGGAGGTGCAGCTTTAAGTTTATGCATTTGAAGTTAACCATGTGAATCTCTTCTCACCACACACATATGTAGTATTAAGTAATTGGGATGTCAGAATGCAAGTATGTCTATAAGTAGCTTTTTTGCCTGCATTTTGTGTGGATATTGTAGAAGTTGCTTCCCATATGCACCCTGACAGGATCAAACCCACAACCTGGGTATGTGCCCTGACCGGGAATCGAACCCGTGACCTTTCAGTGTATGGGACGAGTCTCCACCCAACTGAGCCACTGGCTAGGGCTGTTCTTCATTTGTGTACCTCTTTGATGAATATACTTTTTTTTTTTAAATGCATTTTATTGATTTTGTACAGAGAAGAGAGGAGAGGGATAGAGAGCTAGAAACATCGATGAGGGAGAAACATCGATCAGCTGCCTCCTGCACACCTCCCACTGGGGATGTGCCCGCAACCAAGGTACATGCCCCTGACTGGAATCGAACCCGGGACCCTTCAGTCCACAGGCTGACGCTCTATCTACTGAGCTAAATCGGTTAGGGCAATGAATATACTCTATGTAGTTGAAGAACCTTTATCTACTTTATACTCTGTAGTCATTGTGAGCCAGATAATTTTAGAATCCTGTGTGCCCAAGATTTTATAAGTAATATAAGAATTTTGGTTTGAGATCTGAAATAGACAAACATGCTTTTAACTCTAAGAGGAGGAAAAGAAAACTGATTAAAATGTAAATGAGTTGCAGCTCCCAATTTTTTGAAGAAAAACAGCGTTGTTTTATAAAATTTCTACCTTATAACAATTATGAAAGCACAGAACAAAACTGGTCCCTTATAACATGATGTGCAGTTTTATATTTGTGTTCTTGTATTAGATGTACTAATTTGGGAATGGCATTATTTCCCTCTCAGTTCAAACATTTTGCATCTATTCTCTATAAGATGCTAACGTAGGGGCTTCTGTTTTGGACTCAGGTCACATCTCTTCTTTTACGGTTTAGAATGAACAGTCCAGTTGTTAATAAAAGTTGTTTCTATTCCAATTTCAGTGATGAAGAACGATACAGATATAGGGAGTATGCAGAAAGAGGCTATGAGCGTCATAGAGCAAGTCGAGAGAAAGAAGAACGACATAGAGAAAGACGACACAGAGAGAAAGAGGAAACCAGACACAAGTCATCTCGAAGGTCTGTTCTTTAATAGTGAATCACTTTGAAGTTGAAAAATTGATTTGACTTCAGAAAGTAAGAGCAAACATCATTTCCCAATAACCAGTAGAGCATATATATTCTAATTGGAAGATTAAGAATAATCTTTTGAAATAGTTGGTTCCTTTTATGCTTCAACAAAGATTTTTAAATCTAACAAGTCTGTATTTAATACCAGTAAACCAAAATTATCATGGAATATGAGAGAATTCAGCTTATTACAATTATCTTGTTGGGAGGGGGGAATTTGGCATATGAACCAGTCTTTAATAGTAAATATTATTAAAGCAGTTTAATCGAAGAAAATTCAGGGCCTTGTAGTCTCAAAAACAACAGTAGCACACACACATGTTAAATTTCAGTGCCTATTACTTACCTAAAACCAACCCTAGAAAGTATTTCTGATTTAGTTTCTCATTTATAATTTGGCTTTCAGAATAAAGTATATGGGCCCTGGAAATCTGGGATGATGTTGGTTAAGATCAGCTTATAATGTAAATATAATCTCAGCATAAAAGTCACCACCCAAAAAAAAAACAACAAAAAACTGGCTAATGGGTTAAATCTTTTAACACCCAGCATTGAGAATTTACCTAGGCAAGTGGATTTTTGTCATCACTTGTGTACTTAACTTAAAAAAAAACGGTGTGTTCTTAAATTTTTTTTTTTTTTAGTAATAGTAGACGTCGCCATGAAAGTGAAGAAGGAGACAGTCACAGGAGACACAAGCACAAAAAATCAAAAAGAAGCAAAGAAGGAAAAGAAGCTGGCAGTGAGCCTGCCCCTGAACAGGAGAGCACCGAAGCTGCACCTGCAGAATAGGCCTGGTATAACCTTTTGTGTATATTAGTCCCAGAAATAGATACTACAAATCTTGTTTATTTTTCTGGATAATGTTTAAGAAATTTACCTTTAATCTTCTGTTAGTATAAAAGCTTTTTCCCCCAAAATAAAAGAGTGAATTTTTCATGTTAAGTTAAAATCTTTGTTTTGTAATATTTAAAAAATAAGATTACAATGATTTTATATCCAAGAAAGTATGTGAGTGAGTCACTCATCAGGGAATTTAAAGAACTGTGTTTAGCTGTGTACATACAAGTATCTGATAAAGGCCAAGGTTCCACCTTGGCCAACATTTCCTTGAGTTAATCAAATATTAGTCTCTCCACGTTTCTCTGCAAAAGGCATCAAAGGGCACCTCTGAATCTTTTGAGAGTAGTCTTTTATCATTACTGCTGTGGCACTGTGGCTTAGCATATTAAAGAACTCATACAGTTTTGATACCACAACTTTTTGATAGCAGGTGTTCAGTGTTCTAAATTGAGTTCATGGTGAAATTGGGGAAATTTTATATGTAAAAGAATGAATCTAAAGGTATTTTGGAGGCCTCTGAAATATTTAAGTGTAGTTTGTAGCAGGCACTGGACACTCATCACAATTTGAATTCCCTCATGGCCGTCTATATGAGGCTGGTTTGGCTTTTCTTGATGATTTTCCCAAGGCTCATTGGTTGAACAGCATGCAGATTTTTTTTATATTGTGAATAAAAAAAGAAGTGACAAGAGATTTAGTTATTTCCTATTAAATCTAAGAAAAAAGTTTATAATCCTCTGAGTAAATAGTCATAATAGAAATGAATTTAGTATCACATACTTAAAGACAACTATAATTTTAAAAAATATTTATTTCTTATTTGATGAAAGAAACATTTTCCAGTAATGCACTTTTAAAATCATTTGGCTGTAAGTTATTTTTAAAATACTCAAATTTTTAATTTTATGATTCGAATTCATTTGAGGGCATACAAACCATTTCAGCTGTTTAAGAGCTTTTTATTAAATAGAAAAATATAAACGTAAACGTAGAGTGATGCAAAATCCACCACATTGAATAAAAACTATTAGTAATATTTGTTTTGAGAATTATATTTTCTGAGGTGTAATTGGCTTTCATTAGATCATAATTTTGCTGATATTAAAGTTCACATTTTTATAATGTATGCTTTAAATACAAAAATTGACAAGATAAATATATTGTTTCAACTTTTGTGATTTTCTATGACCCATCAATTCTATAAAAAAGTGCCAGGCCAAGAAACAATAGTGAGAGTGATTTTCCCTTTAAGTTCTTTTAGCATCCTTGCCAAGCAAGCATGTATCATTCCTGATGTACTTCTACCATTGACAGCAAGAAGAATGTCACCACATCTAAAAAAATAAAACAAGGTATATGATTATTTTGATCATAGCTGAAATTAATTCAAGTTTAATTGGAGGTCCTAATTTTTGCTATATCAATTTTAATTAAATTACTTCTCCCCTCCTCACTTTAAATTCTGCAAACTCTTTAAATTCAGCTTGCATTAGAAGGGATTCATAAGCAAGTTGCTAAATGGGACCAAGTAACTATAATCATTTTGGATTTCTTAGAAATTGCATGCTACATAAATGTGTTTAATTTCTGACCAATATGAAAGGTATAATACATGCCTTTTTTCAAGAAGGGCCATGCTTTTTTTATGCACAAAAATGCATAAAACAAAATATTTGAATATAAATTTTATACATTTTTTTGTTAAAATTGTTGTTATTGTTACCTAATTCTTCCATCATTATATGCTGGTGTTCCTTCAACAATGGATTTGATAAAAAAAGGTTTGTTCCCATTGTATTCTTCATAACCTCCTACAATGCAGAAGCCCAGACTTCCAGCTGTGTTTCTTCTTAATACAACATCTTTGCAGTTATACAGGTACCTGCAATAGAATGTAATCAATATATAAGCAGTTAAGTTGACCTCAGTTAATAATTACTGTATTTTCCGGCGTATAAGACGAGTTTTTAACCCAGGAAAATCTTCTCAAAAGTCGGGGTCATCTTATAGGGCAGGTATATCCCAAACTCTATATTTTAACTGGAAAAGTTGGGGGTCGTCTTATATGCCGGAAAATACGGTACTGTGATTCATCTTCCATTTCCTTTTTTGACATTAGTTTTTAGAATAAATAGCACTAGGTGGGTCTCACTCAAAATTGACCTTTGTACTGTTAGCTTGCTTTTTCTTATTGAACTTCTGTTTTCCATTGTTAAACACACTTTAACAAATGACACCATCTATTTATGTTTTGTTTATGTGTCTCCTGGGAAAGATAATCATTGATTTAATGCCTTAATTTATATTAAAAAGTTGGATATGCATAAATCCTTATTGGTGAACCAAATTCAAGCATACTTATTATGGATGTCATTTTTACTTGTAGGTTTAAAAAATTTTCTTTTTAAATTGATCTGAGAGAAAGAGAGGGAGAATCATCTATTGGTTCCCAACTGCATGCTTCCTCACTGGGGATTGAACCCACAACCTGGGTATGTGCCCTGACTGGGAATCCAACCCACCACCTTCTGGTGTACAGGACAGTGCTCCAACCAACTGAGCCACAAGGCAAAATTCTTTGAATAAATGATTATTCTCAATTAAAAAAAATTCAAACCTACCCTAATTAATGCATTTGTTGAAATTTGGACTTTTGAAAAATATTAGTTTATATGTATGTAGTTCTACGTGTTTAATAAAGATTAGAGACACAAGCAGGCATAAAGTGAATGGAAAATGCAGGCATAAAGTGAATGGAAAATGTATATTTAAAGACTATAAGAATGATTCATAATGGAGTATAGAAAACTGGCAGTAAATGGAACAGCAAGTTATAAAAGGAATGGGAAGGGAAGAAGAGACCAGAGGTCTTCTGTAAATGAGTAGAATTTTCAGCTAAAATAGAAATATAGATTGAAGAAACTATTTCTTTTACTATTCTGTGGTAGTTGGATGAGTGTTAACATAGGTGCAGGCTAATGTGCAAACTGTATTACAATTAGGATAGAAGGTCTATGTCAGGAGCTGGATTTGACTCGAAAATCCCTGAGTCCAGAAACGTTTGAAAAAAATGAATATTTTCATGTTGACAAAAAAAAAAAAAAAAAAAAGATACTGGTTTGTTTATAAGCTGTACCTTAAAATATTAACTGCTTTTTGAAAAACCAATAAAACGTCTCTTGTGAAATGTTTTAAGTGATGATGACATTGGTCAGTAACATTTGTTAAACTAATTTTAAGTCAGCTTTTTTCCTATTTTGAACTCATTCAAGGCTTAATTGAAGAGTTCGCAAAGTATAAAGAGTAGCAAGGAGTTTAGTAATTTTTCTAAATAAGAAAATTATGGTTACCTCAAATAATTTAGACTGTTAAAAGGAGTTGATAAATATGGTGAAGTTGGTTGCTACTGTTTTTTGTTCTTTCACTAGCTGTTCCTTCAAGGACTCCACTTTTCAGTGGACCTCAATATTTCACTGAACCCCCCTATATTACTAAAGTGTGGTTTCCAAAATATGTGCCTTTCAGGGTCTAGAGGCAAAACATTTTTGTCATAATAGCATGATCTTTGCCTTTTCACTCATTTTCTTATGAGCATAAATTTTTTCCAGAGAACACATGATAGGTGATCTGGCAACAGATAGAATGCAGAAGTAGATATGAGTCCACTTATCTTCTATTAAGCCAAATGTTAAAGAGGTTTGCAAAAAAATACACAATGCCGGTCTTCTCACTAACTTTTTAAAATCATGTCTTATGAGAAAAGCAGTATGTTAACATAATGGAGTGGATTATTTTAAATAAGTAAAAAATTCTTTATATTACTTCATAAGGTAAATATCATTAGACATAACCTATATAAACAAAAGTTCTTTAGGATCATCAATACTTTTTAAATCTGTATAGGGGTCTTAAGACAAAAACTTTGGGAATTTCGGCTCTAGATGTGTTTATCAAACTTGGAAGTCCCATTGGTATCTCAGACTCAATATGTTCGAAACAAGTAATATTTCCCTATTCTTCCTTACTGTGATAAAATAATTGATGTCCCCAAGTGGCTACCGTACCCTGGTGTTGTACCCAGTTGTATAACTGTGGTGTCTTCCTATTCTGATTCTGGACTCAGCCGTAAGAGCAGCAGTGGAATTTTTGCCACCACCAGGCAAATCTTAGGTACCTAAGTATGGCCAGCCAAGATCAATCAAGCCTAGCCTGTATCAGCTGAGCCCCTACAGACTTGTGAACTAAATATTACATATGGTTACTTGTTAACAGGTTTTGCAGCATGATTGTGAAAATACATAATTGCTATGCCTACTCCTAATTTAGTTGTATCCCTTCTGCTTTTAAAAGGTTACTAAAGAAGCAATTAGGAAACTTAAAAATATAAATGCAAATTCCATCTTAAAACTCAGTCACTATATATGAAAGAGAACTTCCAAAGGCAGTGAGAGTCAAAGAGGGATGATGGAAGAGTGAATGCCCCTAGCTGAAGAGTGCAGTCCAAGCTGGTAGAGTCCTGGGGGCCATAGTGAGTGGTCCACTGATAGCAAAACACGCATCCACTGGGAACACCAGAAGTAGGCAGGCTGACTGTTAGCAGAGCGTTCCCTGGGCCCAGTGTGGCAGAGAAGAAGGGCATAAGTGAGGTAATAACCCAGACAGACAACCCATATGGACAGAAAGTAGCCTGCCAATGCGGTAGGGTAAAGAATCAGCGGAGACATACTACAAAAGTGGGAAGGTAACTAATAACAGTAACAGACAAAACCCACTCACCAGAAAAATGCTGTAGAAAAATGAAGTTTTAACCACATTACTGCGAATTTAAACTACTTCTGAAATAATTATAAATAAGAGATCAAGGAAGATATGAGAGAATAAACTGACAGAAGAAAGAAGTGAAGAAATAGAAAAACAAAGATATACTATTGAAAAACAAGGGATACGAAGGACAGATTAAAATAAGCAAAGAAAACAATGGAAATAAACAGTTGAAAAGAATTCAAGAGAAAATGAAACACGAGACATCAAATACATATTTGGATTCCCTGAAAAGAAGAACCCAAGTAAGTTATTTTGAACATTAGGTGAAAAGACCAAGCCACACACAGATAGGAAGAAATGCGATCACACTTCTCTACCCCACAGTTAACAGTGATGCGGTGCCTACAAAGTCAGAGTGTGATCGATAATATATCCAGGCAAACTGCCATCTGGTTGTACAAGCGCACTTTACTAGAACCAGTTCCTATTGTAGGAGCTGTCACTGTACAGTCTGAATTTTTATTGTATTATTTTTGATATCTACTGATATGATACCTAGCGTATAAGATTTTTAAAAAAATCAGTACATAATAGTGTGTATGATACTACTATGTGTGTGTACAGAGATAATCTGCTTTTGCAAATAAATAACCATGCCCATTCCTTTTACATTTTGTCCATGGCTACTTTCATGCTAACACAGGACTGAATAGTTGCAACAGAGACAGTATGACCCACAAAGCCTAAACTCTGACCCTTTTCAGAAAAAGTTTGCCATCCCCTGACACAGATACTCCCTGGACAAATACACGAGGGATTGGTGACAGAGATTATGATCTGAGGGGACTGGGGTGGGAGATACAACCTTTCACTCTATACCCATTGGTGCCCTCTGAGATTTGTACTGTGCTAATTAAATTACTACTAGGTGAGAAGAGAGATGGAGGAAGGTAAGCATTGCCAGGGTGACTGAAAATCAGTGGTGTCTACTGGCACTATTTTCATTTTCTTTTCAAGGAAATGAGCAAAATCCACACTATTGTGGCAAGAGCATACAGGTGCCCACCCACGGCCACGTAAAAGGGGGAAAGAAAGCCATTCACTTGGTCGAATTTGGAGTAAAAAGTTCCTCACATTTGTCCCATCTTACCTGAATCTTGATTATATAACAGAATAGCTTTGAAGCACAAAAAATGATCTATAATAGAATGCAGTTTCAAAAAGATATTTTTAAACAATAGAAGTAATATCCTCTTCCACTTAGGTTCAATTCTAAATGTTTAAAGTTTTTAAGCTGCCTCAATGCTCAGCTGTTTAAAAATGTACTCATTTAAAATTTATCAATTACTAAAGGCTCAAAAAGGAATCGAGGACAGTTTGTATTTGAGTCAGGGATGTTTTATAAACCTCATTAAAAAAAAAAAAAAAAAAAGACCTATCTCCACCCTCAAGAAAAATGTACTAAAACCAAACATCCTGCTCTCGTTCATTTAATTCTAGCCAGCATATCATCTTCAGTGACTCCAATATTTAACGTTTAAATCATGCATTTGGAATTTGTAAGAATCTTCTGAAGGCCAAGAGTTAATGTTTGTGATGCAGATGAAGAAAATCCAATTTATCTGCCCTCTGAATATTTAATTTGTTTACAGCCACTTAGCAAGGCTACCCCCAAATCCTTTCCTGAAGTGTCTGTATGAGCCAATTAAACAGCTATATACTGTTAAGATTCTAGTTGCAACTCATTAAAGTGACAAGTCAGCTGCTTCCTAAAGTTATGTGCAAGAACTCACAAGAGTAGGTACTAAGGAGAGAAGATGAGAGATGCGTTCTCAACACATGCATAAGCATAGGTGAAGGCAAAGGGTTCTGCGTCGCTTTAGGTTTAGCCTGGGCCACCCGACGGCTCGAGGTAAAACCATAGATGCGAGTCATCCTCCAGGCACGATCCTAGGGCTGCCCCTACTTGAGTGAACACCCTGGATTTCAGCATCCTCTCCCTATCCGCTGAGCTCCCTGTTGCAAGAAAACTGAAACGACTTTACGTGGCAGACCTGTGAGCGCCTCATGATGAATGCCTAATGTTTCCACATCCAGGCTTTTGTCCCTGCCCTATGATTTCTGCATGCATTTTCAGTTACAATTATTTCAAATAGCCCCACAACCAAGCCAGGGATTCATTAAGATGCTAGTGCCATGAGTCAGCCCAAGAAAGTGAAAGAATGGTAAAAAAAAAAAAAAAAAAAAAAAAGACCTATCTCCACCCTCAAGAGAAATGTAAAAAAAAAAAAAAGACCTATCTCCACCCTAAAAAAAATATATAGTTGTTTCCTCCCACACCTTCCCAAGGATGTCACATTGGGACTCACCGTGGTAATTCCAGCCACATGACCCAGGAGGGGGACCAGTCACTGGGCGGGGCCATGTTGTGGTTGGAGTCCAGGGCTGCTGGGCTGTTGCATTCTTCCTGGGACTCACATTGTTTGACTTCCAAAGCTTTAAGAACCATCAAGGAGGATGTGCTTTTCAATAATGCAACGGCCTTGTTCCGGCTGACCTCTGTTAGTTCAACCCCATTCACATTCAACAAAATGTCACCTGGTGGTCAGAGAAGCAGAAGCCATCCTTAGTGCAATAGGACCTTCTGCTTACAGTGCAAAGGAACAGGGACTGACTGATGGATGCGGTGAAGTAGTGAGGGTGGGGTGCATGTCAGCCTCTTGCATTGACATGAGGCTGGATTCTCATATAGCAAATGGTGAATTGTGTGCATTCTGCAAGGCATTGTTTAGAGGTTTCTAAAGCATACCCATTGGTGTTTGGCTCTTGTCATTAAAAAAAAAAAACAACAAAAAAGGAGGAATAGCCTCATTTACCATTTAATCAAAGAAAATCTACATTTTCACTCCTTTTTTGTTTTATGTTTTTAGCACAAAGGGAGAGCACTTGGCAAAAGCTTTCAGCACCTGCACAGAGCCTAGCCTAGTGTATGATAGGCACCTAATACACATGATTTGAATGAATAAGGAACTACCCCTGAGAGTATCTGGCATGGAGTCTACAGCAGTTAAGAAAAATGGGCCCTGGAACTGTGTTCTCAAAGAGGTGGAAAGAAGAGTTAACATTTCTATTGATTGCACAGGTGCTAAGAACTAGCATTGGCTAAGCACCTACTGTGTGCTGGACCATTTCCATACATATCCTAGTATCTGTTCATGTTCTCTCACAAGTCACTTCCTGGTTGACCTCATTATTCTGCACCCAGGTGCTTGGATAAAAAAGAAAAGCAAGAGAAACTAAGATACATACATCCCCTGCCTCCATTTTCTGTTCTTTTATCTCCTGATCTTTCTGCCTCCTTTGAATAGCTTTTTTATATAGAATAACCACAGCAAGAGTAAAAAAGAGGGGAAAGATGGGAAAGGCCTTGAGTCCTTCCTGACCCGAAATAAACATCGTTAGGTTGGCTGACTGAATCCCTTAACATGCCATCCCCCCTGGCTCCATAGACTGAGCAACTGTACTTCAGAAACTTTACATTTTATCTCTTGAATCTGAATCCTTAAATAACATAATTGCCCAACCATTTGAGTTACCCCTTCATGTGAATAGACGATATTATTAAGGATACGCATTTGACATCTTCATTTCAGAAGTCCAGGACACACAAGATTAAAGTAACAAAACACTTTTCACCAGTGGGGAAGTACCTATGGTATGGTACTTACACTTAATATTCAATCAAAGTCTATCCAATTACTTCCCCTATACAGCTCATAAAATTGAATAATTCATGAATAGTTTCATCACCGGATAAATCCAGCAAAGGATCACTTAGAATAAATGGAACAAAATTATGCCATTTAACCAAGGCAACTTGCTCGGAACTAGCATTTTCCTATTAATTCTTGGCATAGTTTGCAGTACTTGCTTTACTAGCAAGCAAGGTGGCGCCCACATCAATCCACTTGAACTAAGGAGGGTTGAAACCCAGTCTGGCAACTACACTCAAACTATTCATGGTCAATGGGTAACAGATGTCCCGGCCAGATCACCCTCACATTTGCTTGTTAAATCTGGAAACAGTTACCTAACCTAGCAAGCTGCTAATTCCTCTTAACACTGCTGCCCCAGAACCTTAAGTTTCTTTACTTTTTACCTGTTTTTATTCTTCCATCTCTGCTTATGACTCCTCCAGGTTCAACACTGATGACGTAGATAGGCAAATCCCACTCACTGTGTGATGCTCCCCCTGAAACAGTCATCCCAAGAGATTCGCTGGGGTCTTTTCGGACACTGACCACCTTCTCATGACAAGTGACTGCAAGAGGGAGGTGCTAAAGGCACAGACAGAAAAACATGGGTTTGCATTTCCTACATACAAAATGGCACACATATATGATAGTGGTGTTTGGTCTCAGAGAAAGACACACATAGAGAGAACCCTTGTTTTGCCACCCTCTCCCCCAGCCCCTAGGGCAGAGTTATATTATCCCAAATTCTATAGGCTGATTCAGAGGAAGTTTATATTTCAGTAAAAATTGACCAATAAAAATGGAAGGAACTGTACCCCAAAATTTTCAAGTGATTCATTCCTGATAGTCGAGTCAACGTTTTGGAAATAACTAATTTCATTCATGAATATCAGGATTTTTTTCTAAGTTACAAAAGTAACCATATTTTAAGTAATAGTGCCAGTTAACTTTATGCAGGTAATCAATTATAGAAATTCTAAAAAAAAAATGGATTTCATATATGACTCTTAAAAATTCACCAATATCTAAGTTTCTCCCAGTTAGCATCTTTACGCTTTAGTATTTCTAAATATGCAGTCAGTTGTACTTTTTCATTTTGTTACATAATATATATATATATATATATATATATATATATATATAATATAAACATACAAATATAGTATACACAATTGTATAGTATACACTGGATAAATTTTTGAAAAGCAAATTAAGAGAACTTATTTTGATTTAATAGCACTAGACAAAAACCATGCAAAGCTATATTCAGCATTATCTTGAAGCAATAATGTAGAGAAGGTCAAGGGCACTGCTTATCAATGAATACATATCAATGTATATTTTTTCAAAAATGTATTCTCCTCCCTGCTGGTGCAGTGATCTAGGCAGCGGTCACCAACCGGTGGCCCGTGAGATCCGAAAGGTTGGAGACCGCTGAATTTTAGGGGACTAAGACTGTGGACATGTGCACTGCAAATAAATATAACACTTGGTCAAACCTCAAAGAAGTATCTGGCTCAAAGCATAGCTATAGTTACACCTAAGGAAGGAACATTTAAAAGCACATCTAATTAAAAAAAAAAAATCAAGGTACAAAAAAAGTGTAAGTGTGCTAGCTCTTTTAAAAAAAAAATGATTTGTATTACTATTTGAATTTCTGTAAAGAAACTGGGAGAAAAATTGGTTTCCTGGGGGTAGGTGGAACAGGGACTTCTTAACATATCCTTTCCATTTTAAACCTATATATATATTATCTATTCAGCAAATCAAATGAATTCTAATTAAACATCTACAAATTGGGTGGGTGACATCATATAGAACTATTTTACCTGCAAGCACAGGGTCAATTTTAAATGCCTCATTAGGAAGCAAGATAAGCCTAGGCTTTTGTGTGCATTTATTATCTTATGATTTCCTGCAGTTTTAAGTTAGCCATGTCTCTTAATGGCCTTATTGCATACAGTAATGGCCTATTACTATACCCCTAGCGTTGACCATAGTAGCATTTAGCACATTGAAGATGGTTTTAAGTACATGTTTGCTGAATAAATGGATGAATATATTGCAAATTGCCACAAATTGTTTTTGGTAGTAATAGAATAGTAAATCAGAAATTGAATAATTATGGCAAGGTATATATTATAATTAGTACTTGTAAGGTCTGGATTGTGTTTATATAAACCCCAGAACCTTGAAGATAATGGTTATCAGATGAGGGTTATAAAACTGAAATAAGACTTTATTCAGATAAAAGTTTCAAAATAAGGACTAGTAATAGTCCTAGCACTTCGGCTAAGGCCAAGGAATAGACTTAGAGGGGCTCTCAAGATCCATTCTCAGCACATGACCTTTCCCTTCTGAAAAGCAATTAGATGCTGGATGTCTCTTCCTTTAATTAGAAGCATCTCTCAAAAGAAACCCACTTGGAGATGCAGGCAGTTCTGAAATGCCTCCAACGTGGCAAGAATTCTAAACCCAGAGACTCCCACTGGCTGCCCTGCTGCTTCAGCTCATTCCTGGGGATATTCATAAAGCATTTATTTACTCCTGATGCTCACAAAGAAGGGCTTCATTTCATTATTTCCACATGTGGGACAGGGGTATCGTAAGGGTAGCTGATCAATCTCCCAAGGTGATGTCTAAAACACAGTCTGGAATATTCTGAGAAACAAGGATATCTCACACACACATACCTCACACACTATCTCATTCTTGAACAGCTGCCTAATACTTCGTGTGGATGTGTTATATTCCCCAGTGATGACAGGCTGTTTGCAGTCTTCTGCAAAATTAAACAGGGACACTGCAAACATCTTAGACTCACATATCTTGTGCACTTGTGTAACTATTTCTTTAGGCTAATGTTCTAGTATTACAATGGAAAAATCAAAGAGCCTAGAAATTTTACATTTCAATAGATATTGATTGATAAATTACCTTTGAAATGGTTTCTATCATTTATTATCTCTCCAAGACATTGTGAAAATACTGATTTATCACAATTGTGCCAATACTAGGTTTTATCCATCTTTACCAATATTTTCCCAGGTGAAAACAAATATTCCAATAACTTAATTGCCTTTCTTTGTAGTAAGTTTGAACATCTTTTATTGATATTTGGGTTTTTAACAGTAATTAGCTTATGAGATTTGTGATAATGTGATCACTCAAGCTCCTTCTAGCTACATCTATGAAATGGGTAAGAATGCCCATGTACAGCAAACCTATGGCTAAAAGTTATATAACCAAATGGAAAATAGGACTTTTTGTTTTTTTTAAAAAAGGTGTTATAAAATTCATTTGAAAGTAGCAAAATTCCAAATCTTACAAAATATTCCCAGAAGTTACATTGGCTTCACTCCTGCCACTCCAGTTAATAGGAATTTGTGAGGCTTTAATATTTGTTGTGAATAAATATTGCTGGAATAATGTGCAGATTGGCTAGCTACACATCTTTGGGAAAAGGAAGGAAATACCTATTTGTTTCCTACTTAGGGAGGTCCAGGTAGGCAAACCAAGACTTTTTAAAAAACCAGGTAAGTGAAACAGGTGTCAGGAGGAAAATTGGGACCTGCAACCCAGGATGTCTGATTCTAAATCCATGCTCCTCACTATCCCATTTTGCTTTTAGAGGGAACACTGAAACACATGATCTAAATAAACTTATCAATGTTCAGGCATCTGTCAGAAAAACACATGAAAGAACTAATCACCCAATTTTTCCAGAGGGAGTTTAACTAGCTCATTGACTACAGAACTCAACCCAAATCAAATTGTATCAAATAAATCACATGACCCATGTTTTGGTTGCAGAAAGCTATGTCCTCCCGGCTGTAGAGGTGTGTCATTTATGCTTTTACATACAAGTTCCTGGAGATCAGAACCTCCTTTCACTTCTTTGGTGCCTCCCAAACAGCCTTTCTGCACTGAGCAACTACAGGCTAAACAGCCATGACTGGACTACCTCAGATAAGAAATGTGTCCATGTGTCCTGTGTCTCCCACATACTTGCTTTACCCACAGGAGAGACACGCCTGTGTTAGGAATGGAAAAGCCCAGTGCTCCCTGAACCCTCCGTACCCAGACTTGCCTAACTGGTGGGGAGAGGAGAGTTAAATACAACAGAGATCTTCTTCCCCCCACCCCCCTCCGTTTTCTTCCCCACACCCCTTCCCTACTTTGGAGACTTGAGGGTGCTCCCTAATGTTTAAAACATGATTTATGATAAAACAGTTTAAGCTGATTAAAACATGTCAGGGCCACCAGTGTACTATCACTCAGCTATAAAATTACATAATAGATTATTTGCTTTGGGTTTTTAACCCTTTGCACTCGCTTGCTTTTTTCTCGATTCCTTTATTCTAATGCTAACCGTGTCGAGTCACACTCGACATCCGAGTGCAAAAGGTTAAAAAGCATTTTAGACATATTAAAAAATGCATAAAGATGAACATAACCTGCCCATATACCTTGCAACCCAGTGTCAGACATACATGTCCCATGTACAGCTGAGGTGCCTCTCTGACTTCCCTCTGGTCACATTCCCCTTCCTCTCTCAGAGGTAACCACACTCCTAAACTTGATGCCTATTGTTTTAACTTTTGAATTCATTAAAAACTTTTCTGTCTCACAAATCTTGGCTTGTCTTCTTTGGTATTTCTTTGGGTAATTTCACTTCCTGCTTTCAAAAAGCCATGTTGTTTCCTAAACAAAATACAACTTTAGTAGGATCATAAAAAACTAAACCATCAAAGAGCCATCTATGTCTTCATTGCATTTTTAAACATGCCCCTTCTAATGTGTGCGTGAGAGCATTTCAGAAGGCAGGGAGAACTATAAATTAAAATGAAAATAATTACAATTTCTACTGGGCCAGTTTGTTCTGCATGTTTTCCAGGAATTGAACATAAGAGAGGGTTTCAGCAAAAATTTGATCAGACCCTCCTGGCTCTTTCCATGATTCATTATGGTTAGGTAGAAGGGGTTCTAAAACCACAGGGCTGGTGGAAGCTTCATTCTTAGTGGTTTAGTGAGCTAGGATATACTATGGTCTTGCTAACTCAATTATAATTAGTTAACTAGATTAAAACTTTAATTAAGAGAATAAACTAGTTTTCTATTAATAGCATTAAATTTATTTAAACACACTAATGGTATTTACTAGTGCAAAGACAACAGGGAATGCTTACCCATAAAATGTTTTGGCAAGAAGATACTTGGTCTGTTCAGATTGCTTATTGTAAATAAACCTGGAATTTATGGATTTATGGGGGCATAGCTGGCTGGTAGGCTGGAGAAAGGGGAGAGGGAGTATCCTTGTAGGCTGTGTCATTAACAGCATATGAAGCAGAGATGTTCCAAAATCAAAATTTTGAGTATAGTTTCTACATACGTTGCTCAAAAATCCAAACTTGTGAATTATTCCAAACCAAAATCTAGCCTGATGTGGCATGCAGACATTCCCTAATCTGACGCAGGAAGAACGGGCTATCTATAAGAGTTTTTAGTTACAAGTCATTTAATGGAACCAGATCCCAGAAGAAATGGCAGCCAGAAATTCATCACCATCACAACAGGATGCCAAGTGGAGGCTATTGGACTCAACTTGGTCTAAGCAAGGTGTGTGTTGCTTAGACACCCAACCAAATGGAGACGTTATGGCGCTGCCTCTAACATTGGCCACAGGCAGAAGTAGGAACTGGGCTGAGGCACCTCACTTAAAGAGGGGCTACACATCGCTTCCCTGCAGATTCATGCTGCTTCACCCCCCCCCCCCCCCCGTGTTTAAAAATGCTTCTGGGTTTGAATTCCCTAAGATGGGACATGTGCTCTTTGGTTTGCCCAGTCCCCACCACTTGCTAGTGTTACATGAACTTCAAGTGTTTATATTATTTTTTCTGGGTCCTTCTGCAAAAACACACCCCCTAAAAACAGCAGGGGGTTTCAGGCAGACTGGGAACTTCAAAATCCAGAAGCCAAGCAAACCTCTTGCTTCATTTCAAAGTGAATGAAAAACAGTCCTTAAACAAAATGAGTTGAAATAACATGACATCCATTTGGCTTAGACCAGAAATTATGAGGTCTGCAAGATCAGGTTTCAAAACTCTCCTGCATCTTCCTCTCTCCTGCTTGGATGGGAGACACCTGCTATCCCGCCAGGTCTTGAAGATGGGACTCTGGGCTTTTACTGTTACAAGATAAGTCACATAGTGTTTAAGTGATGAAATCCAGAGATGACACTTAGAAATGTTAATGTGTGCAGCCTTCCCGAGAAATAGCTCACCGCAGAAGCAGTGGACATACCCTGCTGGGCCTCACCTTGGGGTTGTGGCTCCTGTCCCCTGGCCCCGAGGACCGGCTGCCGTTGCTGCTCCAGCCGGCTTCCTGAAAGATGTCAGGACTCTGCTGACGGGCCTGGCGGGACACGACGAGGTGGATGCGCCTTTCACTGGCCTGGGTGATAAGACACAGGCGTTAGCGCTGGGAGCTTCCATCCCAAGCATCCAGGCACCAGGGTTACCAAGATGTGTGAGTTGGGTTTTACCTTTTTTTATGGAAAAAAGTATTTTTCATGGCAGTGCCCACTTTGTAATTTGACAAGAACACGAGTCATTTCCTTTACCCCTTATCCAATGAACGGCTCTACCGTACACAGCCTAAAATGTTGTTTGAGAAACTTTCCAGATAGAATAGGGTGTACAGTATAAAGTAGCAGCCCTGTCAAACTCCAGACTGAAGGTCTGAGACCAAGGGTCAGCTGTAAAGAAAAAGCAGTAGAGTTATTGGCAGGAATGTTACCGCCGCAGAAAGAGAAATTCTGCGTCTGACGGTTTCAAACATCCGGGTACTGGAAACAATGAGCACTTCAGAACTACAGGGGTGACCCAGTGGCCCTAACACAGCCCGATCAGAGGCCTTTCCCTCAACCCTTTGTTTTTCACCTGACTACCATTAATTCTGACTACCAGTCCTCTCTGCTGTATGCTGATACTTGGACAGAGTGTTCCAAATAGCAAATACATTCCTTATTGGTAAGGTCCATTCCACACCATAAATGTGCAGGTTGGCTTTCTGCCACCGAGGAGTTTCATGTGTGCTTGAGAGCATGAGAACTGCTGGTTGCTGAGGCTCCAGCTCTGCAGGGCAGTGAGTCAAGACCTTGGGTCTGTGAAACATACATGAACAGGGCCTCCCGACGGCCTGGTGAAGTAGCCACTTGAGCTGACCCATCACTCTAGTAAAAGCTTACAGTGCCTGAGGCATGGCTAGATTTGATTAGAAAAGTCCCCTTCAAATACTAGATTTGGGGACAAGGAAGGTAGAGAAGAGAGGAGTAAGTTCTAGGGGTTCCCATCTTTATCCCACCTCCTGACCACTCACAACCACCGCAGACCTGACAGTGGCCTGCTTGCCTTTTTCTGTCGCAGCCATGGTCATCAGACCACGGGAAAGTCAGGCCACGAAAGGAGCCTTGCTTCGTTTCTGGATTTGAATTCCATAAGATAGGAATTCAAATGAGCTCAGAAAGTGGGAACTGAGCTATTTGCTTCCTGCCTCTTCTCTGCATCGTCCTTCCCATAGAACATAACTCACTCCCACTCTCAGGAACTAGGACCTTGTTTGTGAAACCTTAAGCAGTAAGAACCCACCAATGACATCAGATCCCCACTGTGGTCCAGCACATATCAGCCCAAACCTTCACAACTCTGCATCCTTATATTAATAAACATCTCTCCTCAGAGCTTTCTGAAAACCTAGGGGTCAATTGGGTGGTTGTACATTAGATGAACTTTTAAGAACAACTGCTGAAATACCATAAGGGTGTTTATTGTAAACATCGTGGTAGATGGTGGGCCAGTCAAATAGATTCATTTCACATAAAGTTAGCAAATCCTATCAAAAAGGAAAGTTCAAGTCCTTCGCTCATTTTCACTTCTGCTGGTCTACCTGGTACTTGCCCTTTCTCTGTTCCTTCACCCATTTCCACTCCCCTGGTGTTTTTCATCACATCTAAAGCCCGTGTCAGAACAGAACAAAAATAACAAGCCCAGGAAGCAATAATGAGCAAGCTGTCATGAAGAACTAAATTCAATTCTTGGAAGAGTATTTTGTAATCACTGTCTCTTTCTTAATACTGTAAGCCTCACTTATCTCAATGAGGTTATCTTTGTGAGCTTTCTGAAGCAAAAATTATTAAGAGATAAGAAGTGGCAAACATTCAAATCAAAACTTAAATGGCTGAGCCCAAATTTGCTTATCTTCAGGGAAACTCCGATGTTTCGAAGGCTCTGGGCAGCAGGTTTGTCTCTAGGCCATCATACTGTGCTGCGTCCACTCTGGACCAGGAATGTGACCTGACCACCTCATAAAAGTTTAGAAAATCCAAGACTTACATGTCGAATCAGCTTGCCAGGCAAAATCCAAAATGGCAAGGAACAGCCTTCGAAAGCTATTTAATTCACATTGCGAGCACGAATTTCTCACTGGATTTTCAAATGCTGACTTTTATTAAGTTGTTGGCAGGAAGAACACTCCAATAAATAACCCTGGTATCGATTTACGTGGAAATAAATTCCCTGCAAGGCTGGATCTGTGGCTCTCACCAGCCACCTTATAAATTGCTCTCAGCAAGACTCTATCTGATGCACTTTCTTTCCCAGCTTTTGAAGTCGAAGGTGGAAAATGGGCTAATGTGTTTGTCCTGGCTCCTACTCCCAGGAACAGCTGGATTCAGTGTCGAGAAACAGGCCTTAGCATCAGTCTTTCTTTCCACGGAGATGAATCTGGTGTGAATGTGGAGTGAGGGTGAGAAGGTGGGCGAGGGGGAGACACAGACTGAACGAAGGAGAGAATGGCGGAAACTTATTTCATACAGACATAAACATGTGCCAGAGAGATGGGCGCAGCAGACCCGTCATTTAAATAAACGCTCGAAGGAAGAACATGCTATAGGTCGGAGGCAGGGCAGCTTCCCTCTTGCATCACTTGGGTGTTGCAGTTTGGATGAGAGGACTGTTGAACAACTGTGGCTGGCTCAAGCAGTAGACGAGGCAAGAGCTAGATCCTCTCACTTGAAGTTTCCTCTCCTCTCTCCCTAAGCATCCTCAGTGTTGCTCTGGACAAACTCTGGGCACAGTGGTCCCAAGTTGCACAGCCCGATGGCTGTGCCGTATACTCCTTTCTCTTCCAAGGAAGATCCACGCATTAAACTCCCTCTCTCCTTTCGGGTTAGAGGAAAGGGATTCTGATGACATCCACATTTTCCACTGTGCACCTCAGCTTGTTGGCAGCCATTCTCTCCCCGCAGCTGGCGTATGCTGCTGTGGGCCAGGCACTTCACTAAGAGCCTTGGGGACATGCTCCTGCCCTCAGGGCCCTTGTCCTGCTTCAGGGACAGTCAGAAGCAGGTGCCATGAAAGAGATGTGGGTAACACACAGAGTTTCAGAGGCAGAGCCAATTACTTCTATGTGAAAAGATAGGAAAATCCTAACACTTAGAGAAATCCAGAGGATTAAAACTGAGTATCCTTTCTCATGGAAAAGCTTGTTTTTGGTTGTTCTGTTTAATGGCTGTTTTTCTCTAAGCATTTGAAATTTGACTAAAAACTGCCAATAATATTTATATGATGGGAGTAAGCAGAGGCCATAGCAGGGAACCATAGTCCAGCAGCCTCATTTGTAGGTAGCCCATGTAAAAATAATAAAATTTCATCTCTAGTAGTCAGAAGGAGTCTGGGAGTGTCTGGTTCCATCACGTTCAGCCTGGAAATGGCTCTTTCCCCTATAAAATTTACTATGACTGGAAAACGGCTCATATCGTCAGGATGCAACATGGACCAGAACAGAATGATGAAAATCAAAGATGCTACTGCACCAGGAGCCAGGAGAGGCATTTTGCAGAGCCAGTTATTGGAGGGAGGGGTCTTTCTACCATCCTGGCATTACATGAGTCCATGAGGTCACTGAGAGAGAGGGGGTCAGCCACAAATAAAGGCAGAGCAAGAGAGCACAGAGCCCTTGTACTCAAGGTGTACATTTCTCACCCAGCCAAAGGCTTCACCTATTCATCTGGAAAGGAGGATTGGAGTTAAACCAAATGGTTTATAGCATTTGTTGCTTTCAAATATGCATATATATATATATATATATATATGTATATATGTGTATATATATGTGTGTATGTGTGTGTGTGTGTGTGTGTGTGTGTGTGTGTGTGTGTATATATATATATATATATATATATATATATATATATATATTTAATTAAAATGTTTGGTAAGCTGCAATTTATGTGGGTTCATTGATTGTGTTTATTGTGTTAGCTTTATGAAGTTTCAAGTTAAGGGTCACCGCATTCACCACTCCAAAGCCAACCCCCAATGCCCCAGGGTTTTATTCGATAGAAACACCTGAAAGAGGAAAACTCTAAGCTGACTGTTGGGCATGGAGGATTAGCTGCTCAGAGCAGGTAACCATATACACAGCACCCTCGATAACCCAGTATAGGCTCACAGGAGATTCCTGTTTGACTGGGTGGCTCTCTTGTTATAGAGATGAGTAAGAGGTATAGTTGGATTTATAATGATACTAGAGGCCTGGTGCATGAAATTCGTGCACGGGGCCGGCGGGGGGGGGGGGGGGCGGGCGGCCCTCAGCCCGGCCTGCAACGACGCAAGAGTTCTGCGCCTGGCCTGGCCAGAGGCCCTCCACAGCCAGGTGCAGAACACTTGCCTCATCACTGGGGCGACACCGCAAGTGTTCCCCCCCGCCCTGGCTGCGGAGGGCCTGCTGCCCAGAGGCCCTCTGCGGCCTGGGTGGAACGCTTGCCTCATCGCCACGGTGACAAAGCAAGCATTCCGCCAGGCTGCTCACGCTGCCTGCTCTCAGTGGCCACCCGCCTGGGACTGGGGGACTTTGGGGGGGGGGGGTCTGAGAGGACTGGGCACTGCCATCTTGTGGCTATGGGCACCGCCATCTTTGTGGTGGAGTGACAGTCAATATTCCCTCTTTATTAGATAGGATAAGCTGTTTATAGAGTTTTTCTCTACTTAGCATTTCATCCATTTAACATCACAGGTCTTAATGACTATTTGTTTAAAAATAACCTCATTCTGCATCTGCATACCCCACAGGTTTCTTTTCCAAGGAACCCAGAGTGAGACAATCTAGTTTTCACTGATTCTCAGTGTGTTCCTGTGAGGATAGCTCTTTCTAAGCTTTCTGGAGTTTGCCCCACTTCAGCTTCCCTCCCAGCAGCTGCTCAAGTGTTGCTCTCAGTTCATCCATCCTGTGCTCCCACAGCCCTGGGGACTATGGAGAACCGGCTCCATACAGTTAGAAAGTCACAGACATGGAAGAGATGTCAGACCTCATCTAACCCAGTTTGTTCTCTGTAGCCCATGCTTCAATTCCCCTGCAAAATCCTTGCCATGTTGTCACCGGCTCATGCCTCCCATGACAGTGGGCTTGCTGTGTCCCAAGGCAGTCAGGCCATTTTTAGATTGCACTAATGAGCAAGTTTGTCCTCAGGTTGAGCTTACATTTGCCATTCTCTTGCTTGCCCATTGGTTCTGGCCATGTCCTCCAGGGTAACCCAGAGTCAATTTCCATGTGACAACCTTCTCTGAAGATAACTCTCATTGCCCTCACTTAGCTCTTCTCCTTTCCAGGACAAGTATTGCTAGTTTCTTCAATATTTAATATATTTTCAAGTCATCTAAAAAACTTGAACTCTGGACTCATTCTAATAACTGTGTATGTGTGTGTGTTTGCATGTGTGTATACACAGAACAGATCTGGAGCTAGAAAATGAGTTCTAGTCTAACCATCATAGAGTAGGGTGTGTGTGTGTGTTTTTTTTTTTTTGCTGGTGGACCAGTTACACCCAGAACCTCATTGATGGAGTTCCCATTTTGTCATTTCATACATGCATAGGGGACTGTATGTTTTTTGAAGCCAAGAATTCCATGGATGTCTGCCTTCATCATTACTGATCAATTGAAAAATGCCAGTGAGGTTCCAGAACCCGGCTATGGAACACACGACAGCCTTCCAGCCTGGCTCTGAGATCATGCATGGCACACAGACCTTTCATGGCAATGCAGACAGCAGGAGGCATCAGAACAGGGTTGCTGATTGCTATGCTAGAAAAATACCAAAGCCATGAGTTATTCCTAGTGATATGGCAATGTCCTACACAACAAGGTACAGAAACAAAGTCCTTGTCCTAAGCCTCCCTCCAGTGAGCAAGAGAACTTCTGAGAAACAAAAGTACATCTCACTGAGCAAAAGCTAGGGGGCTCCAGAAACATACATTCAGATGAGCTAATGGTGCACAGTAAGCTGATATTCCCCCTATGAGCTCAATGAAAGCAAATCTGGTGTGTGTCAATTTGTTCACTATGAAATGTTAGCACCTAGCATAGTGCCTGGTACATTTTAAAAAGAATTTGTGAATACCTTCTGCTGAGAGGCCACAGCTGCAGAGCAACCAAAGTCTGGCCAAGGAGAAAGTAAATCAAGGAAGCTGCGAAGAAAAGATGACTAGGAACCTTAGGATTTGGCCAGGATGGAAAACAAGATTTGATATAGCAATTTGGTGTATTTTCCCCACTAGATTCTAGCTCCATATTCATCCTTACGTTTGAAGAAGCACATATCTTTTAGGGACTAAGAAATTAATGATGATGGTGGTATGACAGATATAGGGTCATGCAGATGTCAGTGACAAGGTCAAAATCAGAATTTAGTTTTTGAGTCCCTGAATCTGCTGATCACTGACTCAGCAGAATGACCCCACTCCTTTGCCTCAAACAACTTTTTTTAAAAATGGTATCTAGAAACACATGCATGTGAGGTAGATTGGAGAAAAGTAGTGAAGTTTCAATTTCCTATAATATTTGCAACATGTAGCTGTGATGAGAGTCACTCCTAAAATTCTAAGCTGTACAGTTTACCAAGTCATGCTTTATCATGAATGTATGAAATTTAGAGCTTTATGTAAAAACTAGAGGCCCAGTGCATGAAATTCCTGCATGGGGGGGGGGGGTGTCCCTCAGCCCAGCCTGCACCCTCTCCAATCTGGGACATCCCCCTCACAATCCAGGACTGCTGGCTCCCAACTGCTCGCCTGCCCGCCTTCCAGATTGCCCCTAACCACTTCTGCCTGCCAGCCTGATCACCCCCTAACCACTCCCTTGCCAGCTTGATTGATGCCTAACTGTTCCTCTGCCAGCCTGTTTGCCCCTAACTGCCCTCTCCCCTGCAGGCCTGGTCACCCCTAACTGCCCTCCCCTGCAGGCCTGGTCCCCCCACAACTGCTCTCCCCTGCAGGTCTGGGTCCCCCCCAACGGCCCTTCCCTGCAGGCCCGGTCGCCCCCAACTTCCCTCCTCTGCTGGCCTGGTCACCCCTAACTTCCCTCCCCTGCAGGCTTGATCGCCCCCAACTGCCCTCCCTTGCAGGCCTGGTCTCTCCCAACTGCCCTCCCCTGCTGGCCTGATCCCTCCCAACTGCCCTCCCCTGCTAGCCATCTTGTGGTGGCCATCTTGTGTCCACATGGGGGCAGCCATCTTATGTGTTGGAGTGATGGTAAATTTGCATATTACTCTTTTATTAGATAGGATTATTTGGACTGCAAGAATTCAGTTCAGAAGAATGTTTTTAAATCTATATAGTAACCTATGAGCATTACATTTACCACAATCCCATGCTAAGAACATTTCTTTAAATAGGGATTTGATGCTATATTTGCTGTGCTCATCTGTAAAAAGCACACAGATCTAGCAGGTCTCATTTCACTGGCTCCAGGGAACAAAAGTGTTGCCTTTTCCCAATTATGTAGTGGAACTCATGAGCTGAAATTGCATATTTAGAGCAAGAAGGTAACGTGTGTAGTTTGCTATTTGCTTTCTGGCTCTGTCTAAAGGCCAGACACCTTCTTTTTAAAAATTTGAAGAGCATGGTTGCCAGTTGTTCTTTGAAGAAATGATTTTTCATTTAAATATTAATTCATGCAAAGGAGGAGGGGAATCACACATATGTCAGTATTAATGAAAACCCATCTTATCACCATCTCTACAACTAGCTTTGCATTTTTTTTTAGCTTCTGCATTGAGTCTGGAAGTTGCCTGGGGTAAAAGGCACAAGGAGGATACTAAAATCTGAAATTCAAGATTATTTTCTTTATTTATTAAATGCATATATTTGAACTCCTAAGTAAATAGGCACCCACTGATCCAGAATTATAGATAGATGAGAACACCTCAAAACAGGCATAACTCTCAGAATAAATCATTCTCATGTGGGACACTGGATAGATATAAAAGCTGAATTACCAAGGTATCGAATGTTCAGATGTCTTTTTGCCTTTAGGCTCTCAAATCTTTGGTCCATATTTCTTTGTTCTCTCATTTTAGGTTATGACACCAGACAGTTCCACAAAGCTGTCTCTTTCACAGTTATTCTAGCCATGGTGCTCAAAAACCTTAAGTCAACACGGAGAAAAATAAAGTTGTACTAAGTTCTAAATCAGTCCACTGCCCACAGTTCAAGCTTCTATCTCCTTACATCTCCCCTTGTCAGGAGCCTGACTCTCTCTGTCTCTAACTCTGGGGTCTGGCACCCAGGCTGCTGCTGAGTAAGCTGAGGTTAGGACTCCACATATGTAAAGTTGGTCAAATTTAAAACAGTTGTGGTTTCCCTGTAATAACTTTTCCCTGAAATAATGTGGAGAGAGGCAGAAGCGTGGTACTGTGGGAGAAAACATGACCAGAGGCCGTGTTGCCTGGGAACTTCTTTGTCAGGCAAATATGAGTCATGGAGTAGGTACAAGGCCAATGCTGCCACGGGTTGGCTGGAAATCTGAGTTTTAACCTTTGAAGGGTATTTAGTTGAAGGCCCGCAGCTTGGTGTGTGTTACAAGTATCACATAAATAGGTAAAATCCACTCTTGTGATTGCTTAACTGGGTTTTCCCAACATTCTATTTTTTCCATCTCTTTTCCAACTAGCTTTGCCCAGTTTTTTTTTTTTTTAAATTATCCTCCCTGCTTATAAAGCACATTGGCTTTGTTTAGTAAGCAGAAGAATCTTTTAGGAAGTCCCACTATTAGGCAAGATTTCATAAATTAACGTTCTCAGGGGAAAAAATGTTTTTCCTCTTCTGTTACTAATCTACAAAAGTAGCATGCCATATGTAATCATATGTAGGATGCCAAATTTTTCCAAATGACACAAGTAGGGGAGGTTTTGTTTTGCTTATTGCAAAGTATAAGTTGGCAGATGATCTCCAGAATGAATGCAAGTTGCACTGGTTGACCTGCAGAGGGCGCTAACAAGTGTAACACAAAAAGTCTAGTTTTTACAGAGAAAAAAATTAATGCTTAGAGTGCAGTTTCTTTATGAAGAAAAACAACAAGGACTATTTCTTTTTCATGGGTTAATGTCTTCATAAACATTGTTTATTTTCTCTCTCATTTGTTCTCAAACAGATAAGAATCCTCAGCTTAATAATGACCTGACTATATTTGAGATCAGAGACAGGAATATATTCCAAGCTCTACAAGGTCAGGAACTGTGTCAGTCTTGTTCCCCATTGTACCACCCACCTCTTGGCACATAGGAGGTGCTCAGCCAATAACAACTGAACAAATTAAAGTGGACAAGAATAAAGATTCTAGCCCAGGCCAGCATGGTTCAGTTGGTTGAGTATTGTCATGTGCACCAAAAGGTTGCTGGTTTGAGTCCCAGTCAGGGCACATGCCCACGTTGTGGGTTCGGTCCCCAGTTGGGGTGCGTATGGGAGGCAACTGATTGATGTTTCTTTTCTCTCTCCCTCCCTTCCACTCTCTCTAAAATCAATAAAAAATATTTTTAAAAATAGAGATTCTATCTTGGGGACAAAGATTTGGTGCTTGTGCTTTGGTAAATGGTTTGACAAAAAATCCCTAGAGATGGAATGTGTAAATTATATTTTATATTTATTCACATTTTTATAATTTGACTCAATTTATTCATTCAACAAATATGTATTGAGTATTTACTTATTGCCAGGCATTTCTCTAAGTGCTTGAGAGATGATACTCTAACATACTCTACTAAATTGGCAGGTAATAACTAGTTAATAGAAAAACAACATAAAGCAGATTAGAAGATATAGAATTGTGAGTAGTAAGTGCTATTTTAAATGGGATTGTCAGAGTGACATTTGAGAAGAGACATGAAGTGTGGGAGTGAGTTTTATAGGCACTTGGAAGAGTCTTCCAGTCAGAAGGACAGCAAGAACATCCCACGTGACTGAGCTGGGTAAGCAAAGGGGAGAATACTAAAAATTCTTCCCTTTGCTTAGGAAGTGTAGTTGGAGACATAAGTAAAGGCCAGATTATGTATGGCTCTACAGGCCAGTGTTAGGTTTGGAGTTTTTAATATAAGTGTCTTAGGAAGCATCAGAGAGCTGAGCACAAGAGAGGGAGATGATGACCTTGACTTTGTAAAGTGGGCATTCTCACAGCTGTGTGAAGAGCAGAGGCAGAGGACTAAGTGTGGAAGCAAGGAGACCAGGTAAGAGGTTCTTACGGTGGCCAAATCAAAGCTGATGGCCTGGCTGAAGGAGAGTGGTGACAAATGGATTGCGGGAGGGGGATATTAAAAAGAGTAAAGATTCTTTTTGGCCCAAGTAACTGGGTAAATGGTGATGCCATTTTTAGAGACTGGGAAAGACTGAGGGAAGAGCAGGTATGACAAGGGGTGGAGTGGAAGGAAGACAAGGGTTCAGTTTTGGACATGAAATTTGAAATGCCTTTTAGACATCCACATGGAGAAACCAAGCGGGCAGTTGAATATGAGTTGTCGTCTTCAGAGGAGTTGAGGCTGGGCCTGTAAACTTGGGAACAGATGGCATAAACTCCAGAAGGGAAATGCCTCTTGTCACTCTGCCTTTTATTTACTGCCTGCATAACCTCACACCCTGCTGGGAAGATCCATTAGGCTGAGAATCACCTTGGAATTAGGACATCACTGAGAGCCACAGTTCAGGAGCCAAGGCACAACGTGTCCTTCCTATTCTGGTGGATGGAGCAAGCCGGGTAAGCCCCCTTGTCCCCTCTGCTCAAGCTGTCCACATTTAAAATGACAGTATTCTCCACCATTTGGTTCTCCTCAAAGAACAGGGATGAGACACACATGATATTGAAAAGTGTTGCCCACACCAGGAACTCCATGGCTGGAACCCGAAGGTGGGAAGATTTATTAGGACTTAGATAATCAAGTCCTTAAGGGCAGGTCCTGCTATGTCACCCTCCATGGATCTAGGTATAAGATTCAGTCAACTACTGATGCGAACTCACTGTTGAAGTCACTTCAGTCGCTAAGTGGAAGCTGACACAATGGGCTGGAGAATGGCAGATATCCTTAAGACACCCTGCTCCAGGTATTAGCCACTTCCCTAACAGGCTTTCCAACATGTTCTTTTGTGTTGTATCTCCTTAGAATGAGCCTCCCCGCCTCGCCCACCCAGAGAACTTCTGATTTCTCAAAGCCCGGTTCAAGATCTTCCTCCTCTGGAGAATTCCTAGGCGCATCTAAGCAAAAATCTCGCCTTTACCTGTGCAGCACAGTGCTTAATGTCTCCATTCCAGGACTGTCACGCCACGTGGCAGCCATTTAGAAAAAGCCCACCTGCCCTATTGGATTGTGGGCTCCTTTGGGAAGACAGCCGGAGTGTCATCATCTCTCTGTTCTCTGCACCTCACCCAGGACCAGTCAAGCAGTAGAAACGTAATACATAGTGAGTGAGTGAAGTGAATGAATGGGTTAGTATTAAAAACAACAACAACAACAAAACCCAACAGAACAAAGCCTATTCTTCTAAGAATAATCTGGAAGCTCAGTCAACGTTGGAAAAACTAATGGCGACTCAGCTTAAGTCAACAAGATGCATGCTGGGGTTTGATGACATCACACTGGTTGGAAAGTGAATTATTCTGAACCAATGTTGCGCTACTGGGAACTCTATTTGCCTGAATGATCAATAATTTCTCTCTCTCTTTTATTAGGGAATTTCCTCCAAAGTTTATACTTGCGTTTCTGTGGACTTTCCAGGGGGGCCTGCATGTAGCCAGAGAGACGAGGCTTAGCCTTAGCCAATCCTATAGTGGCTCTGTCCATAGGATCGCTGGAGGGTGCATAGTCCCACTTCTATGGCAGTTAGTACAAGGGGATGTATGTATGTGAACGACCCCTGGGTCTGCACCTAACATACTGGGTACAGGGATGACACAGCCCTGATGACCTTGAGTGATCTTACCCTGGCGAGCTTACAGCATACAAGCCCAATGTGTTTACCTGCAGTAGACTGATGGCTGGCTGGCCAAGCCTAAGGAACGTCCACGACCCCAAACCACATTATTTGCTTGAGTAATGTTCTTACCCGGCCCTTCGATCTTGACTCCTCGAATGGGAGGCACTGTATGACACAGGGTCAGGGGGGTGGAGTTTTTGACCCCATCTAGGAAGGACCTGCGACCCACCTGGATCAGGTGAGCTGCGCTCTCTGGGCTGCCGTATCTGAGGTCATGTCCGTTGATGGCTAACACACGGTCGTTCTCCTCCAGCTGGCCGTGTCGGTCCGCCACACCGCCATCCAGCACGTTGAAAATGAACACCCCAGGTTCATCCACCTTGCGCACCAGTTTTATGCCAAGCTGCTCCTCGGGGCTGCTTTTGTTGAGAATCACATGGAAACTGTCCTCGCGGGGCCCATAGCTGTCCAGCGCCTGCCCGTTGCTCCTGCTCCGGAACTTCTGCTCCCGCAGCACCGTGAGCCACAGCACCCGGCAGGGCTGCCGCAGCAGGCGCAGGGCGTAGTTGTGACGGACGTTGCTGATGTCCATCCCGTTGACCTGCGGGAGGGGACCCAGCTGTCAGTTCCGCCCGCGACGCCCCTTCCCCAGAGGCCCAGGCCCACAGAATCACCAGGGCCGGTCCACAGAGCCGCTCTGCTCTGCCCAAATAGCCCCATCTTCCCACATGACTCCACATTACTTGCTGTGAGGTCACCTGTACCACCGTCTCAGGTCTCAGTGGAGACCATCTCTCTGCTACCTCACCCTGACACAAACCCCCACATTTATTTATGCAATCCAAACTCTCATTTTTTCATTTGGAGTGGGGGGAAAAAGGAATCAAAAGTAGGAAAAGGCAAATGAGAACAGAAAACGTTCCATTGAGCTCAAGGATAATAGTAAACTGCTGTTCAATTCAAACTGAGGTGACATTTTTTTTTTTTCCCAAAGCCCCCAAATGAATTTTTCTCCCTGGGTCACCCATACTGAATGTCAGTCCCCACTACTGTGTGTGTGTGTGTGTGTGTGTGTGTGTGTGTGTGTGAGAGAGAGAGAGAGAGAGAGAGAGAGAGAGAGAGATGGAGAGAGAGAGAGAGAGAGATGGAGAAGGGGAGAGAGTCAGGTCTGCAAGGTCTTATGCCCATGTTCTCAACAAAAGAAAAAAAAAAATCTCTGCAGTTTCAAACAAACTGATGTGAACAGAAGTTTCTAGGCTCTTTTATTGAAAGGCTGGGTCACTTTATGATGCTACTTAAAGATCCTCAAGCTCAGCCCTCTCATTTGTGCCTCTTTAAAGATCTGCCTCCGGATGCCTGGTGGCGCTTTCTGGATTTGATTACCCTGCTAAGCAGGCGCAGCCCCCAGTGGTAGGCGCTGCTCTGGAAGAGGAGATTCACACCGCGCTCTGTGCTTAAGGAGCGAGGCCCCACCGAAGAGAAACAATCTTCTTGAATTTCTATGGTTTGGTAAGAAATCTTGGGCTTGCAGCCAACTGTTAGAGGAGCTTCGCAGTGAGGCTGTAAAAGGCCTTCCTGCAGCGTCCAGTCGCCAGTTTTCTGCTGCGTCTCCAGGGGTGGAGGGAGGCTCCCTCCTGCACAGACAAGGCCCGCCATCTCCGTCCAAGCCCAGGTGAGCTTCAAGACCTGGCTCTGCTTGGCTGCCTTATCCTGTGTCTGGTTTCCCCCATCACGTCCAGGCCAAGAGAAGGTCAGGGTCGCCTGCTACACAGTCCTGGCAGCTCTTTTGCCTGCAAGTGCCAGTTGAAGGCCATAAGAATCAAAATGTTTTATTATGCAACCCTCCCAGGCAGCATAGTTTCCACCAGAGCTGGGAGGACGCCACGCGGAGTATCGCAGATTGCACACGCTGACTGTCCCTGGGGGTTGATGGGCCCTGCCTTGTACTCCACCCTCAAAAGCCAATCGGAATTTCAGCTTTTTCTACGATAAGTGCTTTCAATTTTCTCTTATTCCAAAGAATCAGAACTCCTGGCCAAAGAAACTGCTCATGATGTGTCAGGAGCTGGCCCCTCAGCAACCTAGAAGGGGTGGGATGAAACTGTCATCTGAGTATCAGACAGGAAATATGTGACCAGGGAGAAATCCCTTGTCCCTTCTGGCACATGCTTGACTTCTGTCTGATAAACAACTCTTCCTTTATCCTTTCTCTTCTTCTGAAAATTACCCCCTGACGTCCTTCCCCTTAACCAAGCCTCACAGGACGGTAATGCCCAAAGCTTTCTGTCCCCCACCTGTCTCCCTAGAATGTCTGTGGGTTGGCAGGAATAATTTAGGGATGACTTTTTTTTTTTCATGGAGGGCCATTAAGCAACAGGAAATTTACTTTAGAGTCGTGTGCGAATGCAAATGATAAGATAAAATACAAAGTGTTCCATTAGTCTACTTTAAAAACAATTTCAGAAGACATATTATGCTCCAGTTTTGTATTATTTTATATTATATTACATAAAGTAGGAGGGAGGGGTAGGAAGAAGGAGAGAGAGGAAGAGGAGAAGGAAGAGAGGGGGAAGATTTCTTACCAAACCATACAAACCTGGGCATGTAGAGGAAGGGAAGAGAGAGGATGGAAGAAACTAGAGGGTAAAGAAAGAAGGAGGAGGGGAAGCCAGACAAAATGATAGAGATAGAAATAAATATTTATATAAAGAGAGAAAGGAGAGTGAAAGAATGAGAAAGAGAGCGAGGAACAAAGACCTACCTCAATTAAATTGTAAATCTCATATTAAGAACATATCAACATAGTAACTATGAAAAGTAATTGCTCCATATTTATTTTAGTATTTCATCCATGCATCCATCCACCCACCCACCCAGTTAATTGCTCTGAGGTGATTTTTATTAAGCTCCTTTTCATGGTCTCTACCTTTAGTATGATGTCTCCTGGCAGTAGCCGGCCGTCTCTGGCAATCACCCCATCACGATAGATGTGCTGGATAATGATATGGACCAGCGGGGTTTCACTGCCTCCCACAAGCCTAATGGAGAGGCTTTCATTGGGATCCACTCTAGTAATCTTGATGCTGGTAATTTCACCGTCTGGAATCAGGTGATACAACCTTGGAAAGACTAAAATGGACAAAGACAGTATTTACTTTAAGACGCCCACCCAATGGACATTTCCAACCACTCTTCCTCTTGCCAAACTTTGGTTTCAGCCAAACTAAACTATGCATACATGTTTTCCATTTTCCTTCCTGCGTGCCAGCATAAGTTTCTTTGCCTGGAATGTTTTTTATTCTAGGCCTGAACCCAAGTCTTCCTTCAAGGCCTGCATAAAACGATCCTTTCCAATTAAACTCTGCCCTGTTCCCCCGTCCCCTGTTCTCTCTAAACATCCCATTTCCCATAAAACTCTCTTCATTTCTCATAGCATTCAACTTTCTGTTATTTTTCATGCCCATTTCTTTTTAAAAAACGTTGTTGTTTTTTTTTTAGAGAGACAGGAAAGGAGAGGGGGAGAGAGAGAAATGATGAAAGAGAAACATCGATTGGCTACCTTCTGCATGCCCCCTACTGGGGATTGAGCCCACAACCTGGGCATGTGCTCTGACAGGGAATCGAACCAGTGGCCTCTTGGTTCATGGGTTGATGCTCAACCACTGAGCCACACTGGTCTGGCTCATGCCAATTTCTTATATCTCCCATTGAACTCTAAGATACTTGAGGACAATTTCTGGCTCCTCTGGAGTTCTGTGCACAGATCTCTGCACATGGAGACTGCAGTCAATGTTTGGGTGAACAGAAATGAATGAACGAATGAATGAATGAATGAATGACCCACCCTATGAAGTGGACTGCAGTTTCCTCACTTACTTATCAAGGAACAAAACAGAACAAATCTGCTCTTACACTCTCTCAGATCATTTTGAAGATTTCTTCCAGGAAGTCCCCACTTTTCAGGCTTAGGGGCTCACTGGTCCTCTCTACCAGACACGTCTGTCAATAAAGGAAGTCCAATAGCCCTATTCATGATTAAGAAAAGAGCCCCAGCCTCAGTTGGTGGCTTTAAGAGGTTTTGGCCACCGATCTGCCACAATCACTAATTCAGAGCTAGGAGACTCAGAGATCATCATGGCTGTCGTCTGCAAACTTGATCTTTGAACTGAGGACTCTTCTTTCCCGTGAAATATGTCCCGCGCCCACCCCCACCCCACTGTGCCCACACACAGATCTGCTCTAGTCGGTGTGCAGCTAGATAGCAAGTCAAGCCTTTATTTTTCAAGTGAGGACATTTGAGCTCAGAGGGGGGAAGTGCTGTGACTGGTTGGAGGTCATGTCACTTAGTTAGGTGGCCCTCAGAGCCAGGTCAGAACCCAGGGCTCCTGATGACCACCCTTCCCATCACCTGCCTCAGGTGTCCCTGGAGTCAGGGGTTCACAGCCAGGTGACAGTCCCCGGGGGCTTTCCCTATAGATCTGTAAGCCAGCGTGCCACTGGCACGGTTCTCCACCTGGGCTGGGAGAGAAGTGTGCAGAGGGGATGCCTAAAGTGCCGGCCAGGCTACACCGAGTGGGTGGGGGAAGGACTCCTCCCGAGTTGCTGGAGGCCGGAGTTTGGATGAGGAGGGCCGAGATGCTTCTGTCTTCTGTAGCTGCTGACAGCTGCCTCTGCCCCAAATTCTCCCTTAATTAAGTCATCTGGGAAGATCAAGACCGCACGCCTGGTTCCGCAAAGTACACTCTTTGTGACTATTATCAAAACCCATGACCCTAGTCCATTTTCCCTAATGAACTCTGAGTTCACTAATGAGCCCTAAAGTCTCTAGGAACAATACAGAAAGAATTCAAGTTATTTCCAAGTATTGTAGAACATAAGAAACAAAGCAATTTAGCGGCCAGAGAGAGCCAGAGACATTGTAAATGCGGGTCCTTAACCTCCACTGGGATTTAATTTCAAGTGAGTGAGTGGCTTTGCTGTGAGGCTGTGGGCAGCCGTCTTAATCTGCCAGTTCCTGGTGCTAACAGCACGGGGGTGGCTGAGTTCATTAATGTTTAAGCTACTCCAGTTACATTAAGTCGCTACACCGCAAGCATTTGTTGGAACAGGTTTGGCGACAAGGGAATGGAAATTTTAAAAAATTATTTTGAGCAAAGAAAGATTTAGAAAGAGTCAAAGCTGCCAGGTTGTTTTTTTCTCTCCTCCCCCTCTCCCAGCAGATTTACAAAAACCGTACATCCAAACCTAGTTGATTTGATAATCCGAGAGGACACACCCAATCACGCATGTAAATGATGCTAATTAGAGCCACCGCAGGGAGACCCCAGTGACCTTAAAGAGTTAAAGTGAGGTTTAAACTGCCGAACTCGTGTTGGTCTAGGTTGGACAAAGCAAACTTGTTCAATATTCTGTCTTCCCTCATGGACTAAGGAATGTAATGTTATTTACTAAGAGTTTAATATAGGCTGAGCATTGAGCTAAGTGATTGGCATGCAGTTTTGTTGTTGTTGTTTTTTTTTGTCCTAACAATCCTATGAAGTAGATAATTATTATCCCTGCTTTTTTAGATGGTGAAACACCGAAGCTTAGAGAAGTTAAGTAACCTGGCCAGGGTCATGCAGCCAATAAGTAGTAGAGACAGTCTCTTTACGGATATAAAGGTATGGCTAACCCACACCACGAGAGTTCACCAGTATCACTACCAGCCCCCCTGGGTCCTCATACCTCACCCTATTCCAGGGCAATAGCTTCCCGGAGCATCTCAGGAAGTCCGTTCTCTCCCTCCCTCTCTAGGTCCCCTGACACAGAACACGGCTGCCCCCCTCAGCTTTCTGAAACATGGCTCCAATCCTGCAACAATCCCACCCACGTTTTCAGGTGGATACAAGTCCAGACTCCGAATGGCATCCAGCACCCTCTCTGATCTGACCTAAGGAATCTCCCACTACTTTCCAACACAGTCAAGATCCCAATGTCCACCCAGATCCGAAACCACTCCTTAAACAGGGGCAACACTGCCCTGCTCGGAACCGACGCTGCTCTCCCTGTGGCTGCCATTGTCATTCATGTGCACCTCACTCTACGGCATTCTATTTTCTTTTAGTCTTGAACGAACCTCTTGAAGCCAGGAACTGGGTTTTATATGCTTCATAAAAAATTACAGAGCCTTGGCTGGTGCCTTATATATAGAAACCTCTTATTAAAAACGTTTCTGCAATAAACATGCAAATAAATCTTATTCCTGCAGGAGAGAACTTTATATAGAGTGTCATTAAGGAGCCTTTAATAAGAAAGGAAGACTGGCATAAAGAAGTTCTAACCATGTCATGTATTCATTGCACACACATTCAGCAAACACCATTATGCACCAGATCCTGTGTTTGGCTTTGAGAGTACAAAAGCTAAGAAGAAGAACCCTTGACCTTATAGATACAGTTATAAGGAAAGGTGGTCATTGCAATAATAGAGATCCAGGTGCTTTAAGAATACAAAAGAAGGGGGACTGAGGGAATCAGAGAGGGCTTCAAGGAGGAGGCAAAGCCCATGCTGGAAGGAGGCATTAGAATGCCAGATGAAGGAGAGTGGAAGTGCAGGCTGGACAACAGCATGGAAGTGAGCAAAAGAGTATTTACAGGACTGGGATAGAAAATGCAAGCAGTGTGTGTGTGAGTACATGTGTATGTGTGTGCGGGGGAGCATGTGCGTGCATGTGTATATGAGTGAGCATATGTGTACAGGGTGAGAGGTGATAAGTGAGCAAGTGTTATAACACTGCTTACAAAGTCTCTGAAGGCAGTGGTTTGGGCTCTACCAACCCGCCGCCGCCCCTCCCCCGCCGCCCCCTGAGAGAAGGGTACTTAACCAGTAGTTAAGAGAGTGGGTTCTGGAGGCGGAGACCTGGTTTAAAATCCTAAGTGTGCCATTTTCTAGCTGGGTGAGTTTGGGCTAGTGACCTAATGTCTCTGGGTCTGTTTCCTCATCTGTAATATGAGCATGATAATCCCTTAGTGTTGTGATATCTAAATGCCTTAGAACACTACCTAGCACACAGAAAAAGCTCATTTTTTAAGCTAATATTATTACTACCCTACAGTTCTAATATAAAATGAAGGAAACGGGACAGTATTTCCTCAGCTCCATTTATATTTGAGAAAACACATAGGATCTAAGGTCCAATAACAACTTTGCGTGGATTCTAGAGCCACATTACCGGCGTTCAACATTTAGTAAGGTACTACTTTGGGCAAGCTAAGGAACCTCCCTATGCCTCAGTTTCCTCATCTGTCAAACAGCTACTTTCTAGGGTTGTTGTGTGGATTACACGAGCGAATGCATGGAAAACACTCAGAACCATGTTATCATACCTAGTTGTAAGAAGAACCACCAGAAGTTACACAGCATTTCCCAGGCACTGTTCTCCCTGCTTTTCACTTAGCAACTATGATTATTCTTTGTATGTGTTAAGCTAGTACCTGAAGGTGAGGGTTCTGCCCACGTTCCCCTCAGCCTATGGAAAAAGAGAACAATGATTTCTGCTTGCAGTTACTTATGTGAGAACCAGGCTAATCGGGGTAAGAAATATTTTATTCCCTTGGGAAGAGAGTTGTCACCGAAAGTGAGTGGCGGTCAGGCTGTCATCACCCAGACATCAGTCTGGAAGGCCAGCCCATTCCCGGCCTGCGGGGAGTTCATTTACCTTCAGGGGGAGTGGTGCTTTCAGAGTTTTCTCCGCCCTCGTCAGCCTGATTGGCAACCACGCTCCCACTCTTGGTCCTTCGCAGAACACTCAGAGCTCGGTTTATTTTTTTAAACGATCTGCTTCTAATGGAGGATCGCTCGAAGGGCCGTGCTGAGGAAAGGAGAGAAGGAACAGTGGCCACACAGTCACAGAAGCCCTCCCTTAGGCCCGCGTCTGGGAAGACATGCGCAGGAAAACACGCACGCGGATCGCTGCTAGGTGGCAGGGCGATAGAATTCACTTAGGAATGTTTTCTAAATTTTTCTACAAGGAAATTGCACGGCTTGTTTAAAATCTGCTCTTCTTTTTTTTCCTGGACCGGACTGAACAGACCAGCACCTTTCTGGAGCAGCATGGATGGGAAGGAACTGACACGGCGGGCGTGATGAATCATTAGGCCTGGCTTCAACCCCTTTCACCAACTCAGATTACACACTTTTTTTTATTTTATTGAATTTTTACAGAGATAGAGAGCTAGAAACATCGATGAGAGAGAAACATCGATCAGCTGCCTCCTGCACACACCCCACTGGGGATGTGCCGCAACCAAGGTACATGCCCTTGACCAGAATCGAACCTGGGACCTTTCAGTCCGCAGGCCGATGCTCTATCCACTGAGCCAAACCAGCCAGGGCCAGACTACACACATTTTTAATGATCTGAGGGACTCGTGGTTCTATTTCACTTTGGAGAATTGGACATTGCATCGCTACCAGAATGACTTCTCTTTAAAAAAAAAAAAATTCGAGAACTTTCCACAGTGACTATTCCACGGAGGGCCACCCCAAGGCAAAGAACCCATTCCCGGACAACCACCCATTTGACTCACCCCTCGTTCGGTTGCTCCGGCCAAAGTCCGATGGGCTGTCTGCTGGCTGCCCGTCCTCTGCCGCGGACACGTAGGCAGGGTTGTCCAGGCCAGGCTCGTCTGTCATTAAGGCGATGGTGGCAGCGGCAGAAACCTCCGGGAGGAGTGTCGTGGCCGCGAGGCTCGCACAGCCGTCCGCACAGCCATCCTGGGAGCGCCTCTTCCTGTCCTTGGTCAGGCCATAGTGGGAGGCGCCTTTACAGCTGCAAGAAAACCAGGAGAAGTGGCTCCAGCTTTGCTCCTTACCCACCAGCCTCTACTGGAGAGAGGCCCGCTTGCTACTCTCCAAGCTTGATTGTTCACCCCTAGATGTTCTACCTCCCTTTTCATACATCCGTACTCAGCATACCCTTGCCAACAAAATGAACTGATAATTTGAGATAAATTTTGAAAGATGCTCCTTGCATTCTCCTAAAGCAATCTCTGTACTGGCCTCTGGAATGCACATGCATGAAAGTTGTCAAGGTGTCTTCGTGACTAGGGCTTGAGGCTGGTGATCTTCAGCTATCTGGATGGTAATTCCTTCTTGCTGGTGTTTATTTTGACCACCAAAGGGCTTAGTCACATTCTCAGTCCTGTCTTTTGGGTTTAGCTCCCAGAGCTCTGAACATAAATACCAAGTTCCTCCCAGAGTCCATATTTAACTGCCCATGGAAACAGAGTCGCCCCCACCGCCAGGCCACAGGAATTTACTCCGCATTGCTATTCTCGAGAGGCGGGCTTGCTAGCTTCCCTTCTCTACATCTGGGCTAGTCTCAGTGAGGCTCCCACGCACTGCAACATTTCATTCATTGTCATGTCTTCTAACGTTGGGAGAGTAAAACAACATCCACAATCTTAAAAAAAAAAAAAAAAAAGGACATAAAACGTAATTGTCTATACCCATTTACCATCCATGTTAAACAGCAGGCCCACGGGCTAGGGCCGAGGTCGGCAAACTGCGGCTCGCGAGCCACATGCGGCCCTTTGGCCCCTTGAGTGTGGCTCTTCCACAAAATACCACGGCCTGGGCGAGTCTATTTTGAAGAAGTGGCGTGAAAAGAAGTTTAAAAAATTTGGCTCTCAAAAGAAATTTCAGTTGTTGTACTGTTGATATTTGACTCTGTTGACTAACGAGTTTGCCGACCACTGGGCTAGGGGACCAGGGTTTGAGTTGATCTAGGTCCATACTTTGCTATGAATGTACTTCTGTGTGCCACTGGGCAAGTCGTTTCAGCTCTCAGGTAGGGTTTTGGTCAGAAAATGGTGATGATTGAACTACCTCATTGCACGGTGGTGAGGCAGCAGCCACAGACAGCCACACCAGCTTCTACAGTTGTTGTGAGGGCAGAGATTAGATCGGTGAGCCCTTTTAAGAAGTGGCCATTTGCATATAATGGACGTGCTAATTAGTATTTTTTTTAAAATCAACTCATTACACAAAACCTTATATGGCTGAGCCATTTTACACACTTAATCTTAGCCCAAAGAACAAGAAGCAATGAGCTATTTTAAATAACCCAGTGGAGAGCCTACTTGGAGTGATGCTTCATGTAAGATGCTTGAAAGTAAACAGAACCAAATGGCAGTCTACAGTCAACATGCAGACAGGATTGATAGGGCCCATAGAACCACAGAGCGGGTGAAGAGCAGGGCCTATTGTCCCGGTCAGAATTCTTGCTTTCAAGTTTACCAAGCTGTGTGATCTGGGGCAATTTTGTTAACCTTGTTAAACTTTCTAATCTGCACATACACTTTGGGTGGCTGTGAGGTCTGGCTGACATTAAGTCTTGTCGAGAGTTTAGTACCTGACCAGATAGATAGATGGTTTTCAATAGATTGTAGCTGCTTGCACAATCTATCCATTCTAAGATGCTCCTTTTTTCACACTCTCACATCTCTGAGGATGCACGGGGGCTGATGGCTCATACAGCTTCTGTTGCAAGCTGAAGCCATGATGCATATGCCACTGCCCCAGCATGGTAACCATGGCACAGCTGTCCCTCTTGTCACCCCTACTGAGACACATCCACTCTCGGTACCACAACATTGAGTTTAATTGCCATTAACTGTCTTAGAAGAAGTTACATTATGATTCAGGATTGAAATGAAAAGCTACTGTATATTTAGAAAGTCTCAAAAACAGCAGTGGTATGTACATTTGGTATCGGTAAAGCAAATATTCCTTGTTAGGAGGAGGACAGAAATTCCACATTTTCTTGCCAGGAGACAAGCAAATGCTTTATTTGCTTAGAAAGATACCCCCCAAGGAGATGAAAAGTGGTGTTACATTTTGTTACTGAGATCATGCAAAAGGATTGGCCTATTTTATGCCAAACAACACAACTAGAGGGCAGGAGAAGTCACCAATTCATCTCCATGGATTTCAAAGCCCCAAGTGTCTGATGTGACCAATCCACACATCACAGGGATATCTTTGAAGGTGTTTTGAGATAATTCAACCAGTGGCAGATTTTTACATTTTCTTTTCTTGTTGATACATGAAATATAATGTTTCTTATAATCAGTGGCATCTTAGATCGGATGAATGTGGTTTTGCTATTGGTAGAAAGGGACTTTGATTATATAACCCTACACCCTTATCTTATCGAAGAAGAAACAGGCCTCCAGCTTCTAATGCTTGTCTTTCCCCACTGAAAGCATTCAAGCTCCCTGTTTGAATTGATGAGGTTTTACTCTTCTGATGAGCTACTCTGGCTTGGAATTATTCTGCTTAAAAATAGCAAAGCGGCTGATATGGGAAACTAAAAAATTGGAAGAAACACTGTGTGATGGAAAAAATAAAAGGCAGCGTGCATTTGAGCAACTCCAAAGTCATAAATACACGAGTGGAACACTTCCATGCAAGCCAGCAGTGTTTGGTTAGCAATGCATGGGAAGGAAGTTCCTAGACTATTTAGTTGGACTGGGAAGAGTCTCTTTTCTTGGGCAGCAATGCCCTTGCCCTTAGCCATGTGCCCTGCCAGAGCAGGAAATGAATTTTCCTATTGGACAAATGGCTGGCAAAGGGACAAGCCATGGCTTTCGGGGGTGGGGGTGGGGGTGGGTGGGAGGGTAGGCATAGCACATCCCAGTGGAAAAACGGTGGCATCCTATTCTGCTGCCTCATTTGTGAGGAGGTTAAAGATTTTAAAAGTATTCCAAGGCCAGAGCATTAAGAAACCATTGCTGTTTCACACCCTTGGAGTTCCAAAGACACATTTGAGTCCAGGAAAGGAAAACCTCATAACGTGGGTACGTAAGCCTTCCCCATGGCCTCATATCACAGCCATCCTTACGATGGCCGGAGAGGTACATAATCTAGACTTAATTTACCGTTCTGGCTCATAAGCCTTTGTAAAAATGGTTCTACTAAAGCAACTCATACTTGTACAGTGTTGCCTACTCCAGTTTCTTGGCTTAGCTTGAATCCGAGGCACAGAGTGATCTCTGAAGGTAGCAGCTTGTACTTAGTAATTATCTCTTTTGTGTTGACTAATAATGGGGCCGCTTGATTTACAAGCACAAAAGAGGGGAGGACTAGAGGAAGAGATGATTAGCATTGGCCAGTACAGGAACATACGGTGAACCCTGGGTTGTGTTCAAAGCAAGCAGGATTTATTCTCCTTTTAAGTTATCCTGAGCACTAAGTACTCTCAGGTGGTGATGGGCGATGGCCATGAACTTGAAGGATGAACATAAGGAACATGGAAAACCATTTTTCAAACAAACCATGCACTTCTGATATGTTCTCTGTTCAGCACAGCAACTCTGAAACTCATTTATTTATTTTTTGATGTGTTAATAATGGAGTTGGGATCTTGAGCTCCTATATCAAAGTGAGCTAGATGCAAGTTAGTCTTAATATAAGAATGCTGATGCTGGGTGCACCGTCGAATATTGTCCTTTTTGCAAGGGTGGGGAGCAAGAAGAGAAAATGAACCCCCTTCTTGTAAAAATTCCTGAGCCCATGGTTTCGCTATTAACAGCAGTTGACATGAAGCAGGATGGACCCAGGCATAATTCACAGAGGCTCTGATGGGGCGTCCTCCACTGAGTGTAGCACACCGGGCAACACAAGCTGGCTTGCAGGGGAGGGCTAGCTTCTGAGGGTGAGCTATCCACTATGACAGAAGAATAAAAGCTGTCCACAAGAAAACGAGTCTCAATACTCTCATCACAACAGTCTGGGTAACTCTACAACCTCCCTTTGATCTAACTTTCCTTACATTCTTTCTCTCTTGGTTCACTTCTGAATTAGGTAAACATTGGGGCTGCTCTTCATGTTGAGTTCATTAATTGCACGGTCTGGTCCTACTTGAAGCGAGGCTTGCAAACTCATGTGCTAGTCAGGTGAGGAAATGAGGGAGGTCGGGCTGGGAGGGGAGGACCATGGTGAGCAGTGTTTCAAAAGTGCAGCAGCCTATACAGCTACAGACTTTGCTGAGCATTGCCTCAAGAAGACCAGCTCAAGAGCAATTACGTAAAAAAATAAAAAAATAAAAAAAATGGGTACATCTAAATTAGAAAGAAGTAAAACTGTCATGATTTGTAGGTGACATGATATTATACATAGAAAACCCTAAAGACTCCACCAAAAAAACTGGTAGAACTAACAAATTCAATAAAGTTGGAGGATACCAAGTCAATATACAAAAGTATGTTGCATTTCTATACACTAATAATTATGTCAGAAAAAGAGTACAGAAAAGGGAACCCTTGTACACTATTGGTAGGAAAGTAAAATGGTGAAGCCATTATGGAAAACAGTATGGAGGTTCCTCAAAAAATTAAAAATAGAACTACCATAGGATCCAGTAATTCCACTTTTGGGTATTTATCCAAGGACATAGAAAACACTAATTTGAAAGATATCTACACTCCCATTGTAGCACTTCTATAGTAGCTAAAATATGGAAGCAATCTAAGTGTCCATCAATAGATGAATGGATAAAGGAAAGGTGACATATATATATACTAGGTGCATGAATTTGTGCATGGGTGGGGTCCTCCTGGGTGGCCTGCAGGGATCGGGCTGAAACCCGCAGTCCAACGCCGCATACAGCTCCTACCTGCTGCTCCCGTTCATCCTGGCCCCACTGTGCCTGCCGCGGGCTTGCGCCCAATCAGTCCCGATTGGGAGAGGCTCACGCTGCCACAGCAGCGCTCACCAGCTATGAGCCCTGCATCTGGCGCCCTCCCAAGGGGAGTGGCCTGTGGGATCAGGCTGAAACTGGCTCTCCGACATCCCACTGAGGGGTCCCAGATTGTGAGAGGGCCAGGCCAGGCTGAGGGACCCCACTGGTGCACGATTGGGCCAGGGAAGGAGCGCTGGAGGGCTCCAGGGCATGTCTAGCCCATCTTGTCAGTCCTGATCAGCCAGACCCCAGCAGCAAGCTAACCTACCAGTCGGAGCATCTGCCCCCTGATGGTCAGTGCATGTCATAGTGAGAGGTTGAGCAGCCTTAGCATATCATTAGCATATTACGCTTTGATTGGTTGTTCTACCATTTGGTCTATTTGCATGTTACCCTTTTATTATATAGGATAAATCACACACACAATGGATTATTATTCAATCATAAAAATGTAATGAAATTTTGCCATTTGTGACAATATGGATGGAACTTGAGGGCATTATGCTAAGTGAAATAAGCCAGACAGAGAAAGGCAAATACCATATAACCTCATATGTAAAATCTTAAAAAATAAACAAATAAAAACCAAGCTCATAGAAACAGAACAGATTGGTGGTTACCAGTGGTGGGGGAGGGGTATTGGTGAAATGGGTGAAGGGGTTAAATGGCACAAACTTCCATTTATAAAATAAATAAGTCATGGACATATAATGTACAAAAATGGTGACTATAGTCGATAATGCTGTATTGCATTTTTAAAAGTTGCTAAGAGAGTGAATCTTAAAAGTTCTCATTGCTAAATTTTATAATTATGTATGATGATGATGTTAACTAGACTTATTGTGATCATTTTCAATATATATATACATAAGGAATCATGTTGTACATCTGAAACTAATATGCTATATGTCAATTATACTTCCATTTAAAAAAAGATCGTGATACACACATAAACAAAATAAAAGATAAAAATCACATGATCATATCAATAAATGCAGAAATGGAATAGGATAGAGAGCCCAAAAATAAACCCATGATAAAATCCAACACCCATTTATGATTTAAAAATCTCAGCAAAGTGGGAATAGAGGGAACATAACTCAATGTAATAAAGGCCATATATGCAAACCTATAGCCAACATCATACTCAGTGAGCATAAACTACAAGCGTTTCCCTTAAGACTGGGAACAAGACAGGGATGTCTGCTTCCACCACTCAACATAGTTCTGAAGTCCTAGCCAAAACAGTGAGACAAGAGAAGAAATAAAAGATATCCAAATTGAAAATGAAGAAATAAAACTGTCATTATTTGCAGATAACATGAAAACCCTGACTAGAACTGATAAATGCATTCAGCAAAGTAGCTGGATATAAAGTAAATATTCAGAAATCAGTGCATTTCTATATACCAATAATTTACTATCAGAAAAGGAAACTAAGAAAACAACCCCATTTACAATTGCATTAAAAATAATAAAATACCTAGTAATAAACTTAACCAAAGATATAAAAGACCTGTACTCAGAAGATTATAAAGACACTGAAGAAAGAAATTGAAGAAGATAAAATAAGTAGAAGCATATACTGTGTTCTTGGGTAGGAAGAATTAACATCATTAAAATGTCTATACTACCCAAAGTAATCTATAGATTCAATGCAATTGCTATCAAGAGATCAATGGCATAATTCACAAAACTAAAGCAAATATCCCCAAAATTTATGTAGAACCACAAAAGACCCTGAATAGCCACAACAATCTTGAGAAAGAAGAACAAAGTTGGAGGAATCACACGATGTGATATTGAACTATATTACAAGGCCATAGTAATCAAATAGCATCGTATTGGCATAAAAACAGACATATAGATGAATGGAATAGGATAGAGAGCCCAGAAATAAACCCATGCCTTTATGGTCAATTAATATTTGACAAAGGCGGCAAGAACATACAATGGGGGTAAAGACAGACTATTCAGTAAGTGGTGTTGGGAAAATTGGACAGATACATACAAAAAAAAAAAAAAAGAAAGAAAGAAAGAAAAAAGAAAAGTAGACCATCTTCTTACACCATACACCAAAATAAACTCAAAGTGGATTAAAGACTTAAATGTTAGGCTGGAAACCATAAAAATACTTAGAAGAAAACATAGGCAGCAAAATCTCAGACATTTCTTATAGCAATATTTTTTCTGATATATCTCCTTGGGCAAGGGATATAAAAGAAAAAATAAACAAATGGGACTACATCAATCTAAAGAGTTTTTGCACAGCAAAGGAAACCATCAACAAAATGAAAAGACAAACCACTGAATGGGAGAACATATTTACCAATGATACATCTGATAATGGGTTAATATCTAAAATTTATAAAGAACTTATACAATTCAACACCAAGAAAACAACCCAGTTAAAAAATAGGCAAAGGATCTGAATAGACACTTCTCCAAAGGGGACATTCAGATGGCTAACAACATATGAGAAGATGGTTAATGTCACTAATCACCAGAGAGATGAAAATTTAAACCACAATGAGATAGCACCTCACACCTGTCAGAATGGCTATCATCAATAAATCAGTTAATGATTGGTGAGATGTGGAGAAAAGATAACCCTAGTACACTGCAGATTGGTACAGCCACTGTGGAAAGCAGTATGGCGTTACCTCGAAAAATTGAAAAATGGAACTGCCTCATGACCCAGCAATTCTACTTCTGGGGATATATCCAAAGAAACCCAAAACACTAATTTGAAAGAATATATGTACCCCTATTGTGGTGTTATTTACGATAGCCAAGATTTGGAAGCAGCCCAAGTGCCCATCAATAGAGGAGTGAATAAAAAAGCTGTGGTATATTTACACACTGGAATACTACTTGACTGTCAAAAAGAAGGAAATGTTACCCTTTGCGACAGCATGAATGGACCTGGAGAGCATTATGCTAAGTGAAATAAGCCAGTTAGAGAAAGACAAGTACTATATGATTTTACTTATATGTGGAATTTAATGAAAATAAAAACTAACAACTAAAATAGAAACAGACTTATAGAGAACAGACTGACAACTGCCAGAGGGGATGGGGGTTGAGGGGCTGGGTGAAAAAGGTAAAGGATTTATGCAAAAAAACTAAAAAATTAAAAAATTTTAAAAAAGATCAGCCCAGTGTTGCTGAAGCAAGCGATTTGGAAGCTGAACTCCCCAGTTTTTAACATGAAATCTCTTGATTTTAAAAGTTGGCAACAAGTTCAAAATTTTTAAGAACATCATGTTGGCCAAACAAAACACATCTGTAGGCCAGATCTATCTCAAGGGATGACAAATTGCAACTTCTGGGAATAAAATAAAACTGCCAATGTGGGTGAGCCAGGCTGATTTCTCTCTTTTCAGTCCTCCAGGAAGCAACACTAGCATTGTCTCGCTCTCCCCCTCACCCAGCACCTCCCCCCCACTTGTGTGTGCATGCATGCACAGGGGAAATGGCCCGAAAGGGGGTTCTCTTTCATTATTTGTCCCAGCCCCATTTCTGATCCAAGTCAGACTAAGATTGAATTCTCAACTGTTTCTCTTTCACTCCTGGAAGAGCTAATCGCTTGCCCAAAGCTATTATATAATGGGAGAGGGAGACATCCAACCCTAATGGGGGTATTCGCTGTCAGGCAGAGGACCAAGATTAGAGGATCTGGAGGAAGCAAGTTTCCCTGCCGATAGCTTCAGCTATTCTGCTGAACAGAACTCAGACTTTGCTCAAAGTAGGTACCCAGGGGCCAGGCTGAGAGACAGATGCAAGAGAGGAGATGGTCGCTTTGAGAGAGCAACAGGCTCTCTCTCCTTTCTGTTCTGGAGCAAGGCAGCTGGGAGACAGGACCCTGGAAGCCTCAGGAACTACTGTGCTCCAACTCACAGAAAGTCTTTGTCACCATGCTAGCGACCCCAGAGGCTCAGGTGGGCCTTGGTCATGCATGCTCAGCTCTCAACTCCAGCTCCAGGGCCACCACCCTGCCCTCCTGACACCACGCCTCCATGGCTTTGCAATATGTCCTACCTAGCCTATCTCCCTGCTCCAGTCTTCCTCCCCATTCCCCATCCAACCCATCCTGACCACTCCCACACCTTCTTTTTAGTGATGTTCCAGGACTTTCTTGAACTGTGTTGATCATAACCTTACTACAGGCATGCAATGCATGTCTACATCACTATAGTCTGGAAATCCAGAAGGGTTTGGGAAGAGGACAGCTAATGTCTATTGATCTACTATGCTGTACTTATGTGGTCTTTTTTTTACCCTCCTAACCAGCCTGTGCTAGTAGTTAAACCACCTCCACTTCACGGATGAAGATATGAAAGCTAGAAGAGAAGAAAGCCTGGTCAAGGTTCCCAGAGGGCAGCTGGAGTTGGAATCCAAGCTGGGGGGTTCCATGCTTTCTCCCCACCATGGCCTGGCCTCCGGCCCAGAGCCTCCCCTGCACTCCAGGCTCAGATATCAAACTGCTCACCCCATGTCTTCATTTACATGTCTCACAGGCACCTGGAGCTTCATGCATCAGACACCCTAACTTTCCCTGCCAAACCAGCTCATCCCGCATCTTCCCCATTTTATTAAATAGCACCTTATATCTGTCCTGTCATGCAGGCCCAAAACCTCAGAGTTATCCCTGCTTCCTTTTCTTCTCTCAACACCCCAAATATAATCCAGCAAGATCTCTCCAGGATCCAACTACTTCTCATCACTCCCACTGCCACCACCCTGGCCCAAGCCACCATCATCAATGCCCAGATTACTGCAACAGCCTCCTGAGAGGTTTTCCTGTTTCCACATTCACTCCCCTTCCCCATCTATTCTCAACAGAGCAGCCAAAGAACCCTTTTACAATAGGCCACCATCTTACTAAACCATACGATCCTTACAAGGGCCTGTACTTTCTGTCCCGTTACTTCTGCTCTCATCTCCACTCCTCATCATTCAGGCCCTGCTGGTCTTCACACTGGCCTATCATGTGCCCGATTCCAGGGCTCTGCATCTTGCTGTTGTCTAGAATACTCGTTCTCCAGATGCCCTCCTGGTCTAGTTCCATAATTAAGGCAATAGATCCAAAGTGTAAACCTTTATCAAGATGGCTTTCTCACATTGGTGCCTGGAAAAGAGCTGGCTCATGGGTTCCCGTGTCACTCCTGGCCAATGGTCAAGGCACATCGGCTCTGCCTCAGCTGACTGGGTAGCTGTCTTGCTCCACAGGGTATAAAGGACTGGAGGGAAGGGACAAAGCTTTGCAAGTGGGTAACAATCACAGGGTATGCATATCACAGATCCCCTAGGGCAGGCACTCAGCCAACAGGTGTTAAGTTGAATTAACCAGAAGCTGCCTCTTTGGTGTTCTGTTTGTTCAAATTAACAAACTGGGAATTGATGGATTCGCCAACATTACTGATACCATGTAATTGTTGTGGCTTATTGTGTGGCTTCTCCCTCAGCAAGCTCAGAATTTTCCTTTTCATTTCCCTACACCCCAACTCAAGATGAGGGAAAGGAAGACTTTTTTTCAATTTCCCTTTTGTTTGTCACATACTTCCCTAATAACTTAGTAGGATTTTATTTGATCTGTGTTTTAAAACAATTATGCACATGCTAAGACTAAGAGTAATGATTGCCATATACATTCTTTTGTTATTTTATGCTGATCCAGCAGAGTTTTTAAAGAGTGATTTGAAATACATTTTCCATCAATAAACACTTACGGGGGGGACCTCCTGAGAAAGAGGAAGCAGCAAAGTAGAAAAGGCAAAGACTTTCAAGTTTAAAACACCTTGGGTGAATCCTAGGTCTGCTACCTTGAGCTCTGTGACTCTGGACAAGTTCCTTAATTCCTCTAACCCTCATTTCCCACATGTAAGATGGGCAAATAATGTTTATTTACTGGGGTTTAAAGAGTCATGCAAAGTGCCTAACTATCTGAAATACAGTAGTAACTCAATAAGCAGTGACTAGCATAGTTATTATATATCAGGCATAATGTTAGACACTGTGAGTTCAAAGAAAAATACTACACAGTGTTTGCACTTGAGAATAACGCGAAAACAGTAAAACAACCAAGCCACATTATCAGAGAGAGTTAGAGGTATGAGCCAAGTGTTGGGAGAGCTCGAGGGAGGGGCCCCTCATTACTCTGCCTGGACTAATCAGGAAAGGCTTCCCAGAAGAGGTGAAATCTGAGCTAAAGCTAGGAAAATGAGTGACAGTGGCCTATCAGACTAGTTGTGAAGGCCACATTCAAAGGCCCCAAGGATGCAAGTGCATGGTAGTTGCCAGAAATATTGGGTTAAGTGCAGACTTTGTCCCAAGTGACACTGACAGGTAAAGAACAGAGCTTAAATGAGACCAAGGAGGGAGAGAAATGCTGGCGGGGGGGGGGGGGGGGGGGGGAAGAGTTGAGCAGAAGGTGCTGGGATAAAAAAACCCTAAGACACCTGACTTCTAGTCCATTACCCACTTCTGGGGTTCAGTAGGGCTAAGCCATGGTCTTGGGGGCCAGAGACAAGTGGGCATTTGCAGGAGGCTAAAGCAAACAGCAGTTTGCATATTAATGCAAAAAGAAAACATTGGAAGGCCAATGGACTTTGATATTCAGCAGGGCTGAAAATCAGCATAATACTGCCTTGCTGGGGGCTCAGTGGATCAAGGCAATTTCCTAACCTGATAATCTTTATTTTTTAATATATTTTATTGATTTTTTACAGAGAGGAAGAGAGAGGGATAGAGAGTTAGAAACATCGATGAGAGAATCATCGATCAGCTGCCTCTTGCACACCCCCTACTGGGGATGTGCCCGCAACCAAGGTACATGCCCCTGACCAGAATCGAACCTGGGACCTTTCAGTCCGCAGGCCGACGCTCTATCCACTGAGCCAAACCGGGTCCGGCAACCTGATAATCTTTATATGATTTACCAAACTTTATCTCTGATATACCTGTATGCATTGCTAAAGGGCAAACGTGTATTCAAGTAAATAAATAGCAGACCAGGCCAGAAGTCGGTGTGTGTCTTCAAGAAAGAGGCTCCACCTGGCCCCCAATGCCTTCTAAATTCATATTTCTTGTACAGTAGGTCCTCGGGTTACGATGGAGATCCGTTCCTATGGCTTGACGTAACGCAATTTTTGCCATAAGTCAGAACCCACCTACATAAGCACCTACATCACTCACGTGGAGCACATACACAGCAGTAATGAAATGAAACAGTAAAAAAAAAAAAATTAAAAGAAAGATAACAATTCCTGACCTTTACTTGTGGTAAATAAATAATAAAAAATTTAAAGCACACAGGTACATATGTCGAAATGGCGGAACTTTTTTTTTTTTTAATAAATGGGAGATGGTGATGTAACCACAAACGACGTACGTCAAGTCCAATGTAACCCGAGGACTGTCTGTATAGCATTTTCATTTGTGCGTCGGCCCCTCCTTCAGATCCTGAACCCTAGCTGTGCAGGTCATGGCAGGCATTGAGAAGTCTGATGCCAACACAGAAGAGGGTCAGCAGGAGCAGGAAGGATGAAGTTGACAATGGAAGGCTCAAAGTCACCTCCTAACATAGATTCCATGACCATCAGTCTAAAGCGGACCACCACTCCCAGCCTACCAGTCACCACTGTCACTTCCTTAGCACTTAAATGTTTGGAAGTTATTTTGTATGTTTATTTGCTTTTCTTTTAAATAACTGTCTCTGCCTGCACCCCCCACCCCAAAGCATATAGCTTCCGTACGAGTAAATGTTCATGCTTGTCTGCTTCACAACACTGTGCAAACAGCACTCATGGTCGGAGTCAGCCGTGTGTATCAGAGCAGCCTGAGAGATTCTGGGAGCCTCTATGTTTTTCTTGCCCTTTTATTGGATGTTTTCTGTTTATACTTTTACGTGTGCCGGCCCAGATAGGTTTTAATCATTGCAGGCGTCCTTGATTCTTCTTTTGAAAGAATGTAGGGTGTGTCTTTTAAATGCATCACTAATATTTTATGACCCTTTTAATGCAAAGCACTAGAATTCTTTATTGTGTAGAAGATAAAAATAAATGGATCAGTCATCCTCTTCCAAAACAGTCCCGTTGGAGCTCTCTGGGCCCACCCTCGAGCAGGACCCAGCCTTGCTAATTAAGTCTTGATCATGTTACTTGGAAAAGACGCAAGTGACAGCAACACAGCATCTATTAATACCACTCCTCTGGTTTTCACAGCTTGGTCCTGAGCACAGGACCCATTTCAGAAACTTTGATTTCTGATTGGATCATTATTTTCTATATTTCACTTGCTTTACCTGCAATTTCTTAAATAATACCTCTTTGGTCTAAGAACATTAGGTAAGGTCATTATTCCTTATCTGGATTACTTTTCCCCCCCAAGTTTAAACTCTTATTCCCTGAGGTCATATTACATGGCCACTCACTTAGCTAGCAGAAACCATATGTGAAAAAAAATCATTAGCACTTTTGTGTAGTCATGGGTGAAGTAAACATCAGTTAGTAAGTAAAAGAGGTCAGAGCTTGGGCCAGCACCCCCTCTGGGAGTCAGTTGAGGCTCTTGAGTATGAACTTGAACCCTAAAGGTCCTGACCCTGGAGCATCCAAGGACTTCTTACATCACCACCAACCACACACTCCTTGCTCTCATTAGCTCCCATCTTCTGCTTCCAAACCGCTGGGGAAGATGTCCCCAGCAATTCCAACCACCCCTGCCTCACTTGTTAATGAATACCAGAAAGAGAAAATTCAAAACAAACTGGAAAACGACATGAAAACGCAGGCCAAGCTGTAGGCAGCCAGAACCCCAGTCTCTTGACTTGGGCGGGGCAGAGAGAGGTGCAGGATGCTCTTAAAGTAGAATCAGCTCAGGAAACAAACGGTCCAATGCCAATCTAAATAAGCACACTTGACTCAGTTTACCAAATATGCCGTCATGTTCCCATGGAGTAGATCCACCGTGCTGTGCAGGATTGAGAAATGTTTGGCCCATCTGCCCAGTGTCCATTTTTATTCTGGGGGAAGGCAGGGAAGAAGTGGCTATTCTTTTACCTTACATTAATAGCTCTCCTTTTCTATTTTTTCTATTAGTTTACAGACTTAATCCTGTAAGACGATCTGGATCTGTAGCTACATCCTTTTGTCCTTCTCAACACTAATTAATAACTTACAATTACAGCCAACACAGTACACTTACTCTGGACCAGACACTATTCTATGTGCTTCGTCCATATTAACCCATGCAGTCCTCACATCATCCCAGTGAGGAAGACCCCCTATCACCATTTTGCTAATGAGAAATTAAGGCACAGAGAGACTAAGCAACTTTCCCAAGGTCACACAGCTGGTAATTGGAGGGGCTGGGATTTGAACCTAAGGCAGATAGACTTTTAGTTGAGGCATGAACCTTAGGATGTAATGCACCCTAGTGCCTGGTGATTCCGAGGTGACTGCAATGTGAGAGGCAGAGAAAAAGCACGAAAAATTAAAAACAGGTTACTTAGAACTGTATTCTCTTTCCTATAAATATTTTTTCACTGCCAGTTTAGTGGCTGCTCTGTGGACTGCATACAGCATGGGCTGGCGAGTGTGGCCTGTTCTGATCAAGTCGGCGGGGGCATCTTCAGGCTGCAATTGACAAGCATGAGCTGTGAGCTTCCAGCTGCCTGTGCCTTCGCATCTGCTCTGACAACAGGGCCATTGTGAGTGCTGCTTGCTTGGTGGGTCCGTGGGCGGGGAGGCAGCTGCAGTGGTCCTCACATGCCCTTGGGCTTGCTATCTTCCTGCCATTCTTCCTCCCTGAAAATAACCTGATTATCTCTCAGAATGGGTGTGGCCCCAAGCATCCTAGGTGGCAGAAGCTTAAAATGATCCTGTCTAGGTGTGTGGGCCCCTCTAGGGGATTTACTTATTCCTCCTCTAGAGGGAGCCCTTCAGTCCAGGCATTCACGTTCCAGTACTCAGTATAAATACACAGCAATTGGGGCAAAGCAGGATTTATCAGGAGAAAAGAGGTTTACCTGTCATCCCAGGCTGGCTAGGAGCACACCTTCTCTCCTGTTAATCAGAAGTCATAGGAGAAACCACCTGACTGTCCTTTGTTCAGTGCTTGGTCTTTATCGCTAGGCATGGCAGTGGGGTTTATCCTGTTAATCTCTGCCCCAGCTGGGTCAGATTATCCCCATTTTACAGATGGGGAAAAACATGATGCTCAGAGGCATTAAGTAATTTGTCCAAGATGACACTGCACTAAAGCAAAGGAGCTGAAAGTCGATCAGACCTGTCTGGGACTTTGTTGTTGATTTAAACCCTGTGTATCACTGTCAAGGTATCTTATGATAATACTAGAGGCCTGGTGCACTAATTCGGGCATGGGTGGGGTCTGGCTGGCCCGCCCCAATTGGGGCCTATCAGGCCAGGCCGGCTGGCTGGGGGGAGGGGCCGCAGGCAGTTGGCTGGCCGGACCTGCCCACTGATGAAACTCCAGGGACAATTTGCATGTTAGCCTTTTATTATGTAGGATGAATAACTAACACACGTGGTTTTTAACATGGGTCAGATGGTTCTAAGCACTTTGTTCACTTAATCCTAACAAGAACCTAATGAGGTAGATGTGATTATTATCCCCATTTTGCAGATGTGAAAATGTAATACAAAGCTTCGCTTGCCCAAGGCACACAGAATCTAGGGTGACCAAGCACCCCCATTTGCCTAGAGCTGATTGGGGTCTTGGGATGTGAAATTTTCAGTTTCAAAATGGGGCCAGTCCCAGTCAAACCAGGACGAGCTGGTCACCCCTTAAGTGGCAGCGATTGAGCTTAAGGTCGGAGTTGCAACTCTGAGTAATATGTTCTTCCCCATGGTATTCTGCCACTTTTTTTTTTTTTTCTTTTCCTATGTTTTGCCCAAAGATTTAATAGAAACAGAAGCAAGTTGGGTGGGGGCGTTTGTGGTTTCAGGTCCACCCAGCGTGTGCTCACATGACAGCTTTTTAGAAGGGCTTCCAGAGGGCCACCCCAAACTGCTGCATCAGCACATCTCTCCCAGCAGCCCTTGCAGGTCCAAACTTCATGAAATCCCAGGGCTCCCAGAACGAGAGGAATCCACTCCACTGTTTAGCTAAGAAGAGCCCAGCCCATAGGCAGGAGGGCCTGATAAATACCAGCGCTGCTCCCTGGGGTGACACCTAAGGATTCCAGCCCCGAAACAGATGTGAAATTGACAGCAGTTCATGAGGGATGGCTGGGGGCTCGGGCCCAGTCCACATGCCAGGTCAATTCTTCACAGAGACGTCAGGATGGTTTACCCACTCTGAGTCTCCGGCATCTTCGGAGTCACGAAGACTTTTCCCTGGGCACTTGGGGGAGGAAGAGCAGACACTCTTCCTACTACAGATGATTTGAGTTTTTCTTCAACTACCCATGAATTAGGGGGTGTGTGGTGGTCATGGCAATGGTGGTGGCTGAAGGAGGGGGAGCATCTTCTTGTTGGTTAACATTCGGTCCCTGCAACTCTTGGCTTCCATTCAGAATTATCATCTTTACTTTTTAAAGCACTTAGAAACAACCAAAGTCTAGCTTTTCATTTCTGAGAAGTCAGGCTATGGATCAACTGTTCTATTTCAGGACTGACTAGGAAATGTTTTTAGGACAACGGGGAAAGGGTGGGCTGCATGGCGGCCAGGGTTTCTAAATATCGGAACTGGCTGCCCAGTGAGGTTTTCTGAATGGCTTTGAAAGCAGCAGCCTAGCTTTCCCACAGCCCGGGATGCGTCTTACTTGAGAGCCTTGAGTTTTTGTGAAGTCTGCACACCACAGGGGCTGCCCGGGTTCTCACAGCTCAGCGTGGCGATGGAGTGTGGGGGGCGGGAGAAGGTGGGATGGCATTCGAGTGGAAATCATTCCCAGACGGCGCTGTGAAGCATTTCCTTCATTCCTCAAAGCACATTCCACTCCACTTAGGAGAACTATGAAATGCTTGGGTTTCACCAGGACCTTTCTGAACTGGGTATCAGGAGCCCTCCTGGGTCCACTACTGGACACTTAGATACTGAGAAAGTGTGTTCTCCCTCACTCAGTTTGGGAATGGGTCATGTGGAGATACTTGACTTTTTTTTTTTTTGCCAAGTCTTTGTGCATGAAACAAACAGAAATTCAAAATTCCCAGCCAGTTTCTATTTGTGAATGAGCTTCCTCATTTAACCTTACTCCTTTTGTGACTATTTAATTCCCCAGGACTCTGTCATGCAAATAGGGGAGGGAGTGGATTGTTCTATTTGCAGGAAATGCTGACTTCTATTCACTTATTGGATAATTAAAAACCTCTTCTTTCACCCGGCCTGCGTGGCTCAGTGGTTGAGTGTCGACCTATGAACCAGGAGGTCACAGTTCGAATCCCTGAGGGGGTTGCAGGCTCCATCCCCAGTGGGGGTGTGTGCAGGAGGCAGCTGTTCAATGATTCTCTCATCATTGATGTTTCTATCTCTCTCTCCCTTCCTCTCTGAAATCAATAAAAGTATATATATTTTTAAAAATCCAAACCCTACTTTTTCCCCCTCTCTCTTGCTAGGCTACCTTTTGGCTATTGCTCTGCTAAATTTCTTTGGCTTGGCAAAAACTAGTCACTACACTAGACAAGGCATTTTGCAGTCGAGTACATCTACAAACTCATCACACCCACCTCCACCACAGTTCTCATCCAAGCTGGCCTCGCACCTGGGGTAGCTGCTGTTTGAACAAATCCAGCTCATTTTATCCAAAGCCTGCCTCTGATCTCATCATCTCTATTGAAGTTCATAGTCATCTTTCTTCTCTCTGAGCTCATTCATCCAGTTGTTCCACAAATATTTGAGTGACTACTAGCGTCTAACAAATGTAAGGCACAAGGTTAGGTGATCCTAAGACTTGGCCCTCCTGTAGTGAGTAATCCAGCACAGAAGACAGAAGACAAAAAGCACAGTGTGAGCCACACTTGCTTTACCCAGGACTCAGTTTCATTACATAATGACATGGAGTGCTGACGGACGTTGGATGGGTCTCTTCAACTAGGGTGCAAACTCCCTGAGACCGTGTCTTTTGTATTCTCCACCATTCATACATGGTTCAGAGCATGACAGATACCTATGATTTTTTAAAATACAGAAAAATAAAAAGAAAATAACTCATAACTCTACCCCCAAAGAAAACGCCTGCTACTCTGTTAGTATATATTCTCCAAATCTCTTTTTTCAATGCATAGACACACAGATACATGTTTATTTTTTGTGTTGTTTTTCCATAACTAGACCAAATGACATGAACATTTTTATAGCTTCTAAAATATACTGCCAAGTAACTCAGTCATCACTGTGTCAATATGCCTGTTCTCCCATCTCAACCTTGGCTAACCAATAGAATCACCTGGGAAGATTTTTAAAAATCCAGCCTTTCAGGTACTTCAGACCAATTAAATCAGAATTTCTGGGGTGGGTCTACTAATACCTGTGTTGTTGTAAGGCTCCCAGATGATCCTAATGTGTACCCATGGTCAAGAACCACTACCCCAATCCTTTCCATCTCACTGATTATTTTAATTGAATGAATTACCCAATCTGCTTAGAACTGACAGCCCACTGGCCAATCATTACTGCCTGAATTCTTGAAATCTTGCATCTCATTGTTGACGTCTGGGTGACCAGGTGTTCTTGCTTTCAGGGTAGCTATTCAGTTATTTCCCTCCCTGAAGGCTATGTTGGGAACCATCTCTGGCTAAGGTCTGGGACTCACTTGTGTAGTTCCCTCAGGGAAAGAGGGAGAATAGAGTTTCTTTTGCTGTTACATGTGGACTTGGGAAAAGAGAGAATTAAGTCTCACTGCCATCCTCTTCACTAAGGAGTGTCCACTTACCCTGACCTTCCACATGTGCTTGTGTGTATGTGTATGTGTGTGTGTGTGTGGGGGGGGGGGTGGGTGTGGGTGTACCACAATGTAAAAGCACAAATCAGTAGTTCATCTAAAACACTAGGAGTTGAATTCTTACAGTTTTATTTTTTGCACAATATATTTAATATATAATCAGGTAAACAACTCACCAAGGATGGCCAATATGATCAGAAAACATAGGTCAAAGGGTAAATTGAAAGGCCATTTTAGCAAACATACTGCTGGATTCTTATAGCTTAAAATAAGCCACATTGAAGTTTTCCCCATTATCTTAAATGATTAAAACCTTTAAATAGAATTTATTGAATTCTCTTTCAGCTCTAACTATGAGCCTAAAATAATAAAACCCTATTGGGAGCCAAGCTGAGTGCTTGGTATATCTTAGACTTATTGAATGATGATGCAGGAATATTTCAATAATAGATTCTTGATCCCAACTATCTAAAAATGTTTCTCTATTTCTGGTTCAATATCCTCATATAAGAATCAAAGTACCTTTAATACCAACCCCTACTTTCTCACACCCCATTTATTTCTACACCCACTTCTCCACACACACACACACACACACACACACCCCATACACACTTAGCTTTAAAATCCTTGAGGTGAGTAAATATCTTAAGGTACTACTTGCCCACTATATGTTCTTAGTGAATGATTTTCAATAAACAGAGTTTAGGATTTGCCTACATGTTCAAGGCTCTGTCTCTACTATTGACCTTTCAACACTTCCGTGTCTAGTTTTGACTGCTGTTGCCGACTGAATCCTAAGCATGGCTTTAGCTCCCACTTTCTGTCACTTGTAGGCTGACGGTGCCTTTTGGGTTTCAGTGCATCTGATTTTTTTCCTCTTTTACTTCTTTAGAAATTTTATGATCTCTGGGGAAGGGAGAGCAAAGAAAAGGAAATAGAAAAAAAACCACACATAAGCAAAACCTAAACTTTGGCCACTTGCCAACCATCCAATTTATCACTCAACCTGTTCATGACTAAATTCTATCATCAGAGAACTAAACTGAAATCAATGGGGTCAAACATTTCAATCTGTCCAATTATTCCACTGGGAATAAACAGAGTCCCAAGATTTATTAGGGCAAAGTGGACTTCCAAGTTGTTCAAACCAAGCTTTTACCCATCTGCCAGCAATGGATGCTGGGAAAGGAGGAAGTAAAGCTGCAGAGCATTATCACAAACAACAATAATTCATGTCTCTATATGATGGAATCTGGTGCTAACATCCTTTGGATCTGAACTCTTAGATACACTAAATTTTTGTTAGTATGTTAGGCATTTCATCGATTATGAGTTGTTTATAATAATATAAATACAGATGAATAATTGCATAGACCTCCAACTAGATTAAACAACAGGAATCTTCCAAGGAAAGACCATCCTAGGCATGGGTTTATGTTCCCTGCCAAGAGTACATAAAGGATTTTTATAGACAAAGGTTATATTTTGAACTTTGAAAATGATTATCTCAAGCTGTATAATGAGTTTTCAAATATAAATATGCAACTCTCACATAAAATCAGACAGTGGTCTGCTAGAAGGAAACCCTAGGTTTTCTGCTTCATAGGTGAACTTGAAAGTTTAGTTTCGGCCTTTTCAAGTGAGGACGGTCCCAGATACATTGCAGAAATCACTCTGGATTCAGGTAGTTTCAGACACTTGAAACAATGAGTAGCTCTCTTACTTTGCCAAAGTATGCTCTGTTCCCACTGTCCCCCTCCTCCTGCCTGCCTGGAAGTGACGAGGATTTGGTTAATTATAGTAGAGGCTTTCATTAATCACAATATGGGAACTGATCTTTCGAAGACAACTTTTTCTATTAACTTAATTGTAGTCTGGCTGGTCAGCCTGTTCTTAAATTGACCATCACTTGGATTATATAAAACTGACGGTTTTGTATAAGGGTCTTTGTTCTTCCAGAAAACCAGGAGATTTGGCTCATTATATCTGCTCTCTTAATGTTAATAGTATTAATGTGTTTGGGGAAAATATGGATAAGAAACAGTCCTATGGTTTAAATCAAAGTGTGTTTCCCTCCCTGTTTTAAAATTACAGTCAACAAGGCTTTCATTGGATCTTGGTAGCAGAATGATCATTATCTCATTGAAACTGTGATTTGATGATTTAGTCCTGGAGAGTGGAGGTTTTCTGTCCTGGGAACAACCCAAGAGCCAGGTTTGGAGGCGGCAGAGGAAGTAGCGTTTATGGGAACGAACATTAATTGAGCCCTATGTTACCCTTTCATATATGGTGTCTTTCACATTTAATAGTAACCACCAAATGTGGGGACAAACGTGTTTTTCTCCATTGCAAAGTCAAGGAAACAGATTCAGAGATGCTAAGTCACCCATCCAAGGTCACACCAGAAGGCCAAGATGACTTTCCTTGAAGTCATTCAGTTCTAACACAACTAGTAAATGGCAGAACAAGAAATGGAAAATGGGTCTATAAGACTTGAAGACTGTATCTTTCTACCCAGTAAATGTTACCTCCAGGACTAATCCAATTCCTGGAAAGTTCATTGCGTTTCTGAAGAGACTACACGTAAGGTTTAGGGGAAATAAACATAGATGGGCAGTTTGGTCCTGAGTAAAGGTGTGCAACTGAGGGCTTGAGAGGACTGACACACAGCTCGTGCACCTCTTTCCAAACCAAGTCCCCGCAGAGGATGCATCTGCCAAGAGAAAGGGGCTCTTTCTTTGCAAAAAAAGCTCTGTCCACTTGCCAAGGGGGTGCTTTCTTCTAATTTACACATGATCTGAAGGAGGCCTCATGTGGAGGGAATCTTAGAGTGTATAGGAGGAAAGCTTCTAGAAAGCTCTCATGCATTGCCCAAGTAGTAGTAACCTACATTTTATAGCCCTTTGCAGCCACAGGGCCTTCACATGCCCTGACTCTTCTCATTCAGTCTCATTTTGAACCCCCAAATTTAAGAATAGGCTGACCATCCAGACTACAGTTCATTTAGAACCCTCATAGCCCACTCCATGTGGATTATGATTCCCCCTCATTACAGATTTAAAAACTAATTAGAAGCTCAGCCACTTGCCCAAAGTCATATAGCTGGTAAACCAAGAAGATTCAAGCATAAGTCTCCCCCTGCCCCCTGTACCTCCCCCCCGCCCCTTACTTCTATTTTTGCAGTTCTATGCTTTTAGTCTAACCTAGCTTATCTAGCTAACCACACACAAAGATGCCTGGCTGCCTGCTGGCAACCTCAGCTCAGCAAATCTAAAAAATATTTATCCTTCAGACAAAAAGTTCACTAGCCAACCCTGTCATGGGGAGAGAGTGGTCAGTTAGGATGGTGAATGGAAATAGCTCAAGCCTTCAGAACTTCCTCAAGGTGGGCTCAGTCACTGAACGTTCTTGGATCAAAACCACAGCAGGCAATGTGATTATCCTGTGGCTGAAACAGCCCTTCCCTTTCAGGAATAGTTGTCTGAAGGCCAGGAAAGGGGGCGTGTCTGGAGGAAGGCACTGGCAAGCTGGGCTGATGATTAAAATAATAAGGTTCTTTGTTAGCTGGGTCACATTTTTAGGAAATACCACCTGGTCAGTAGGTGCATTTTAGGAAATGCACCCTGTCATTTAATAAAATGGGCAAAGGGGTAATTTGCAAATTGGACTTTGCAAATTGCCAGTATCTATCTAATTATTGTTTAATCAAAATAATCACTTGGTTATTGGAATTCCATTCTTAAACATACAGGCCATTTGTTTGGAAGCTGCCTAAAGGAAGAGGATTACAACAAATTTGGGGACTTTTTAGAAAAGAAAATATTAAAGATTCCATGATAAATCTCTCCTAATCAATGGTGATATGAATAATAAAATAACCCCCAATCACTGGGCACATTCTTAATTGTCCAGCCCCATGCTTATATCAGAAATTCAATTTGGGGGATTTACAAATATTGATGTAAAAGCATGAGTACTGGTTACTATGTAAGTGAGAGACAATAGCTACTTCCGAACTATTTCCATAATTCTGAATTCTTGTGTCTGAATTACCAACCAGTCAACCCACTAACCCCTGGCATTAAGTGGGGGAAACCAAAAAACCATTCTTCATATCAGAATGACCACCATAATGGAGAGACAGTACAGAGCTAGCTCTTTTAAACCCTTCTCTCCACATACTGGGCTCCTGGGTAGTCCAATTGCAAGCCAAAGGAGCAAGCTAGGACCATGATGCTCTATTCCCTAGCCTGCTCTGCTGAATACTGACAACACCAAGTTCAAGTATACCAGGTCCTGCCAGATAACAATATGAAGTCCTAAGAGTCCAGGTAGTCAGTCAGATAGAAGCCTCAGCTTCTCTCCCTTTCATTTTTCTTCTCTTTCTCCATCAATGTCCTGCCAAGGTCCTGACATGATTATGCTTCCCTGACAGGCCTCTGAGCGACCTCTTGTTCGGGTTCACATTTTTCCTCTCTCTTCCTCTCTCTGCTGCCCTCTCCCTTCTTTTGTACAAAAGTGTGCATGCACATGTACTGTATGGACTGAATTGTGCCCCCCTCCATTCATAAGTTAAAATTCTAGCGATAGTACTTAAGAATATGACTCTCTTTGGAGATAGGATCTTTAAAGAGGTAAAGTTAAAGTCACTAGGGTGGCCCTAGTCCACTATGTCTGCTAGTCCTTATAAAAAGAGAAAATTAGGACTCAGAAAGATATAGAGGGAAGATCCTGGGAATTCACAGGAACGTGACGACCATCTACAAGCCAAGGAGGAAGGCCTGGAACAATCTTCCCTCATGGCCCTCAGAGGGAACTGACCCTGCCAACACCTTGATCATGCATGGACCTCCAGCCTCCAGAACTGTGAGGAAGTAAGTTCCTGTTACTGAAGCTACACAGCCTTTGGTATTTTGTTCTGGCAGCCCGAGCAGACTAATACACACTGCTTCAGCCTTCTTACTCTCTTTCTTCCAGTGAGCTGAACTCAGCTGACACTGGCTGAGAACTTTCTCTTACTTTCCTCTAGCAAGGAAGTGCTGTGGATACGAGGTAGGGAAAGAACACTTTATGGGCAACAGAATTGTGTGATTTGCAGAAAACTGGGTCAGAAATTAAGAAGAGATGCCACATGTCCTTTTTCTACACCAACTAATTGTGTTTTTAAGCAAACCACTTACGTTTTGGGGGCATCTTCTCATCTGTAAAGTGAGAGGCTTGAGTTAGATGATTTCAAATGCTCCTCACAATCTTAAAATTCTATGGCTTGGCCCGGCTCAGACACCGGGTCCATCTCACATTCTACACCCCACAGCTCCCTGGATGAGGCTCACAGAAACAGGCAGTGCTCAGGACAATATTTAGTTTTTAAAATGTTTTTTAATATAAATTATTTTAGCTTGAAGCTAGTTGTTTGGGTTTGCCTACTCTGATGCTTTCCCGCCATGTAAACATATAAGCTTGGGGGGAATGTAAAGGGAGGTGAATGAACTCATGACCCTTGTGTAAACTGTGAGCGAGGGTTAACATGAGACTGAAATGCCCCACATTGGTGATACATTTGAGCCAAGCTGCGGGTAAGCCACAATTTCCGCACTTCATTTTTCTTGACGTTGGACCGTAATGAATGCTCGGAGTTCTAAGAGGGATCTTGGAACAAGTCCTTCAGATGAGGGTGTTGTTGCTCTTTGTTCTATCTCAGCAACATCCTGGCAATGCACTTATTTCTTTCTCTTCACCAGTGTTTAGGGGACAGACACAGTGGGGCTTCTTTGAGGACTGAAAACCACTTTCTGCCTCAGTTGCTCTTTTTGCTATTTATTGTTGGGGCTGCTACAAACATATACAAGCCACAGCTGACACCCCAAACATCTATTCATGTCTTCCAATGAAAAACAAAGGCAATATCATCTCTAAATATAACTGTGCAATGGCGTACACCCTTGAGAAAGAGATGGACCAAGGATACAAATATCATCAATATATTCAGTGTCTCCTTCAAGAAGGCACCTGTTGACATAAGGCATCAGCTACAAAAGTTGAATGCCCAAAGGGACCCCTGGAGCTGCCAGGCTACAATAGTCTTGTTTTTAAACAAAATGTCTGCTTTCCATACAGATCCCACAGAAGGCCTTTCCCCTTTCCACAGCACTTAGTCCTGAAAGGAAGCTCTGCTCATGCCAGTTGGAAAATAACATCCCCAGTTTGACCATTAAGGGAGGAAGTTCCAACCACAGGAGACAGACTAAACGAATTTCTGAAAGCATCCACATCATTCATGCTACAAAATAGGCGTCTGAATTGGCTTTGCTGGTGTCCAGTGTGTGCTGGACTGTGGGCTGATGGGTCTCTGCTGAGGATGCCTCCCTTCCGGGCCGATCAGGGCCGGCCTCCCCTCAGGAAAGCTCCAGGCTGCCCGGAAGTGGCTGCCAGGCATTCTCTGCTCCAGACATCCCTTCTCTGGGAATCTGCTACATAGATGCTCTCTTCCTTTTGGGTCTAAGGATCCCATCAGGGGAGCCTCTTTATTGTTTTCCTGGGTTATACAACAACAGGAACATTCCCTCCAAAAGGACTGCTATTAAGCTCATATGCTCCCTAGATGCAGAGAGGCCACTCACAAACACAGAGCACAATTTTGTTTATTTAGTTAATTGCCTTCTGGACAACACAGTGGGCCTGGCCTGGGAAGAGGAGAGCTGAGCTTTACCCGTAACACTTCTGTAAGCCTCTAGGGGGCGCTGGAAGCAGGGGCTGAAGGACACAGGGTGCTGAAAGGGAAAAAGAGGTCCAATAGGGCACACACAGGAACTATATTTGCCTGAGATGCTTGTTAAAAATAGAATCCTGGGCCCCACTCTCCCATTAGAGTTAAGACAGCAGTTCTCAATCAGGGGCAATGTTTTCCCCCAAGAGACATTAGACAATGGCTGAAGACATTTGTGATTGTCACAATTGGGAAGGTTGCTACTGGCATCTAGTGGGTAGGGGCCAAGAATACTGCAGAATCCTACAATGCACAGGACAGCTTCCCCCCCCCCCCCCGCCCCCAAACAAAGAATGACTGATCCCATTGTCAATAGTGCTAAGATTAAGAAACTTGGCTCTATGGGTTAGAGGGAATGCCAAGTACCTGTGTTATTTATTTATTTATTTATTTATTTATTTATTTATTTATTTAGGTATTACATGTGTGTCCTTATCCCCCCATTGCCCCCACCCCCCTACCCGGCTTGTGCCCTCACCCTCCTAGTGTCTGTGTCCATTGGTTATGCTTATATGCATGCATACAAGTCCTTTGGTTGATCTCTCCCCCTTCCCCCCACCCTCCCCTGCCTTTCCTCTGTGGTTTGACGGTCTGATCAATGCTTCTCCATCTCTGGATCTGTTTTTGTTCATCAGTTTATGTTGTTCATTATATTCCACAAATGAGTGAGATCATGTGATATTTATCTTTCTCTGACTGACTTATTTCACTTTGCATAATGCTCTGCAGGTCCATCCATGTTGTTGCAAATGGTAGGAGTCCCTTCTCTTTTTACTGCAGCGTTAATATTCCAAGGTGTAGATGTACCACAGTTTTCTAATCCACTCATCTGCTGATGGGCACTTAGGCTGTTTCCAAATCTTAGCTATTGTAAATTGTGCTGCTATGAAGATAGGGGTGCATATATCCTTTTTGATTGGTGTTTCTAGTTTTTTTGGGATATATTCCTAGAAGTGGGATCACTGGATCAAATGGGAGTTCCATTTTTAGTTTTTTGAGGAAACTCCATATTGTTCTCCACAATGGCTGCATCAGTCTGCATTCCCACCAGCAGTGCACGAGGGTTCCATTTTCTCTGCATCCTTGCCAGCACTTGTCATTTGTTGATTTACTGATGGAAGCCATTCTGACAGGTGTGAGATGGTACCTCATTGTCGTTTTGATTTGCATCTCTCAGATGATTAGTGACTTTGAGCATGTTTTCATGTGTCTCTTGGCCTTCCTTATGTTCTTTTTCGAAAAGTATGTATTTAGGTCCTTTGCCCATTTTTTTGATTGGATTGTTTATCTTCCTTTTGTTAAGCTATATGAGTTCCCTATAAATGTTGGAGATTAAACCCTTATTGGAGATAACATTGGCAAATATGTTCTCCCATGCAGTGGGCTTTCTTATTGTTTTGTTGATGGTTTCTTTTGCTGTGCAGAAGCTTTTTATTTTGATGTAGTTACATTAGTTTATTTTCTCTTTAGTTTCCATTGCCCTGGGAGCTGTATCGGTGAAGATATGGCTTCGGCATATGTCTTGAGATTTTGCTGCCTGTGGGTTCCTCTAAAATTTTTATGGTTTCCCATCTTACGTTTAAGTCCTTTATCCATTTTGAGTTTATTTTTGTGTATGGTGTAAGTTGGTGGTCTAGTTTCATTTTTTTGCATGTATCTGTCCAATTTTCCCAACACCATTTATTGAAGAGACTGTCTTGACTCTGTGCTTTTAATAAGCTCTCTAGGTGATTCCAGTGCGCACTGAGGTTTGAGCCCCTGCCGATGCCTTGGCAGTTGACAACATCAGGTTGCCAGGGCAGTGAGGGTGGATAGAGACAGTACATGGAATATGCCCAAATCAGGATCAATGAAGACAATAATTGCCTACTTCACAAATTTACTCTAAGACAGACCCTTGGAAGACTTTAATAATAGGCTTTATATGGGACTGTAGACATGAGTAAGTGCAGATCCAGGTACCCCAGGCAGAAAGTCAAGGGTTTGAGCAGCTGTGCCTTCGAAATATCAACCTCACTGCCAATTTTCCATCATTACCTTTACAGATTTAATTCTGTAAGAGCATTTGCAAACCCTCTCTCAAGTGCACTATGTTGCTGGGTAGGGCCCTATCTTCAACCTTAAGTGTTATAAGTTGATAATGGGGAGAACAGAAGTTAATTCTATTGACTTGTATCTTGTATCTTAGTCATTTGGTGTGCAACAGGAGGCTAAGAGAAACTATCTGTTTTTTGGGGAAAGATGTGAAAAAGTTAAAAAAATCTTAACTATTTTCTTGTGCTCAAGACAGTACCATATTGAGAATCAAATGACTTGTGCTCTACTTTTTCTCTCTCTATTCAGCAGCCATATACTTTGGCCAAGCTGCTCTCTGGGGGCGTCAGTGTCCTTGCCCTTGATGATGCTGGACCTAACTCACTGCTGGACCTGTCTAACTCACTGCATTTCTGTAAGGATCACCAGGAGAATGACTGAGAAAGGGCCTTTTAAAAAGTTACAATGGAAAGAAATGATTGTGCTTGTAGATGAAAGGAAAGAAACCAATAATATTAACCTGATATGAATAAAAATGTTTTTTTTTTCTATTAAGTCATGGAGTTGATGGAAGGTATCTATCATTTTCTTGGGATAATCATGAATCCTCATGGCTGTAAAGAATCAGAAGAGAAACCGAAGTAGACTTTTTTTTTCTCCTTGCACCATAATTTAAAGGTTTAGAATTTTCTTAAAGGAACACAAAGGATATAATCAAAGTCATATGAGACCTACCAATATTGCTGTTTCCATTACAAACTAAGCCTATTTAATTAGGTCATGTAGACCCCATAAACAACTTGAGACCTGGCTTTGTTGTTTTGGTTACTTAAGGCATGCCTCTTTGCCAATTCCCCTGCAATCATTGTCTTTCTCCTGAAATGTTGTTATTTCCATGACATAAAACCTGCATCTTGATGTGACCATAAGTGAACTATTTCCCTGTTCATCCAAAATAACAAACTTTATTTTACTCTGGTTACCTACAAGGGCAATAACATTAATTGACTCATGAAACTGAACACTACTTTTATGATCATTTTCACCGTTCTGTTCAAGTATGCTTTAAGACACCATGTTAATGTTTTCAGAGAAAAACATTACTATTATGTGAACAAACAAACAAAAAAACACCTCACCAAACAACAACAAAAACAAGGCAATCTCTTGATATGGATTGGAATGAGATGTGGGATGGGAAGAGCCAGGAAATATGGGTTAACTCAATTGTCAGTCCCAGATGCCTCAATCAGCTCCCCACTCCTAACACTGTATATACACTCAGTCAATTCCCATCTCTTGGCACCATCTCACCCCACCCCATTTCCTCTATTATTTCTCATTCATCTATTGGCTCAGCTCATGTGCACATGGGATTATCTTTACATTTATGTTTGGTATAGTGCCTGATAACTGTAGACAAAGGCACCATATCCCTCATTTTACAGGTGGGAAAACTCAAGTACCAAACTATTAGACTTAGTGAAGGTCAGTATTTCTCAGAGGTTTTTAGGGAATAAACCATGGTAAGCCTTGTGGGTTAATCACTTGACCCTGACCCAACCTTTCCACCTACTTTTACTAAGCATTTTAAAACACCTTGTAATTGTCTTACCATTGTTTTATCAGTTATTCCACCTTACCCAGTAGCATGCTTTTTCTTATTTAACCACAAAGAAATGGGTAGTGAATGACTAAGGTTGTTTCTACATAAATGAGATGTGCTCTATGATCTACTTCTATAGGCTCAGGTTCAAGCCAAACAAAAGCTCATGGCAATGTCATGGGAAATACCTACAGGATTTCCTCTGGCAACTGAAGCCACCCATCACCTAGCGAAGATGGGAGATTCTCACTAAGGGCATAGCTATCAAAAGAGTCCTCTGAGGCACACTGACCATGAAGATAAGCACAAAAAGTGTCATAGTCAAGTATCTAGAAATGTTACCAGGTAGAACGTTGCCTAGACCACGAACAACTCATGATTTTAAAAGGTTTACCTTTTCTCCTCCACCTCTGTCCTAGAACACAGAATGTTCCATAGATGTACCTTTTAAAAATGTGTTCAGCAGTCCTGCTGTGCCAGCTCTGGATTAGAGCTCAGAGCCACCACACTTCTAGTCTACTGCTTCTATTCCCATGTCACGTTTTCTTCCAATATTTTTTTTAAAATTTCATTTACAGTTGACATTCAATATTATTTTATATTAGTTTCAGGTGTACAGCATAGTGGTTAGACTTTTATATGATTTACAAAGTGATATTCTTGACAGGTCTAATACCCACCTAGCACCATACAGAGTTACTACAATATTATTGACTATATTCCCTATGCTGCACTTACGTCCCCCATGACTGTTTTGTGACTACCAATTTGTACTTCTTAATCCCTTCACCTTTGTCATCCAGTCCTCCAACCCTCCCATCGGGCAACCATGAGTCTGTTCTCTGTATCTATGAGTCTGTTTTGCACCATCACTTCTTTGCAAAGAATTTTATACACACCAGTGTGACACAGCCTCCTGGAAAGAATGCTTTAAATGCCTCTCGAGAGCCTTTGATTACCCTGAGGAAGCACAAAATGTTCATGAGAAATCGCTCCTTTGTCTTTCTATAATTAGCTGGTTTTCTTCCTCTTCTTGATTCTACACCTGATGACACATTGACTTGGCTAAACAACAACAACATAGAGACTACACTCATTACCCTATGATATAAATACCAGCGTCAATGTGAAATTTCTGCTCCAACCTCAGAATCATTACTTTCTCTGTTGGTAGCAAAAATGTATCTCGAATATGGCTTTCACAATGATCATTTCCTAATTACTTAGGAAAACCTACCTTTTTGGATATTGCTTTATTTATAGCTCATACCAGTCATTACCCTGGCATGACATTAGCTGAAAAGTCTCACCTCTAGATCTTTTTCTTTGCATTTCAGATCAGTAGTGGGGGAAATACTGATTTTTTTTTTGTCAAAAGTCATTTGTCTTAAAACACAAGAAAAAGATACATGTGTATAATTTTATCAAGGTTGCCAACTTGCATGAACACCTGGCACTTTTTATGGCATCAAACACCCAGCAAATTATAAAGGAATTATGAGAATGCCTGTAAATGCTTTGAAATGGTAAACACCCTTCAATTCTTCTATGTACAATAGCCTGAGGTCCACCCTTTCTTAACTGACTGAGCCTTCTGTCTGAGGGCCGAGTTCTAGTTCTTTTTATGTCTAGCCTTGTTCCTGGGTGGAGAAGGAAGAGAAACTGGTGTTTCTATCAACAGGTAGCCAGATGCTGGTTCTTCCCAAAGCACTGATTAGTTTAGTTTTTTTTCCTTTTGTAGTAACACACACACACACACACACACACACACACACACACACATACAGCACGTGAGTACACACACAGAATGAACAGTTACAAAAGATTGTGATATGGCCACTGTTAAGGTTCCTTAGTATTCTCTCATGCTCTCCATCCCTCCATTGATTCTTGGCCAACTTTGCATCAAGCATGAGGCTCTGCCTACCCTCTCACAGAGCCAAGGAAGAGAACATCTTTGTTACTGAAAACTAAAAGAGGAGGTTTCAAATAAACTGCATTCCTTCCTCCTCATAAAATACACAACCTGGTCCATCCAGTTCCTTCTTTTTAGGTGACGGTGTGGGAAGTCAGTAACCAGGGTGAGCTGGGACAGGCTGCCCTAAGGCCTGATGGGGCTTGGCTACTCTCAGTACTGCTTCTCCAATTATTCTCATTCAGAAGGTGAACTATTAGGGGACACAAAGCATGTGAAAAAATTTGCATAGCAATTGGTTTCAGTCAGCTATTGGTTAAATATAAGTGTCTCAGAAACCCCCCTCCTCCCCCAACAAAAACCAGTTGCAAAAACCCACCCCCAAGCCTGGCACCCAGAACACATAGGGCTGGCTGGGTGGGTGTCTGGATCGCTCCTGGGGTGGGACACCATGGCGTCTGGGTTTTACCTGCACCCCTCTCTCTAGCCTGGCCGCAAACCACTGTGTGAATGAGACTTTTTATGGCATCAAACACCCAGCAAATTCAAGCCTGAGTCAGGAGCAGCAGTGACAGGAAAACACCCCTGGCAGCACGGTCTTTTGCTACCTAGACCAGCTTCTCCTTATGGTTTAGCTGCCTGGGGGCTCCTACTAACCCAGGGGCAATGCAGGAAGGAGGCGCACAGGTAACTGGAGATGAAGCATGAGATCAGAACCCCTATGCTGCTTCTCTGAATGGACCGGGTTCCTCTCTGGAAAAGCACTAAATTGCAATTGAGGCCCAACTATTCGGCACGAGTCTATTTTAGAGAAGTCAGAGTCTATCCACTTGCTCTGCCAGATGGCTTAAGTCTAGCATCATGGTATGTGTTTGGATAAGAGCTCTTCCTCATGTCTCGCTTGATTTGACTGTGATTCAAAGGCTGTGATGGAAAGAGCCTTCAAACTCGCAGGTGTGCAGCTCACCGGGGACGCCACACAAACATTCAAAGCGCAGCAGCCACGAGTGTCCAGGCTCCAGGAAAGGCCAAACACGAGCACATGGGAACAAGGGCCCTTCGGGGCAGAGAGAAAAGAGAAGGTAACTGAAGACCCTCAATAGGGACAACATGTTCTGCAACTTCTGGAAGTAATCAGAGGGAGCAAGCCAAAGAGCGGATTAACATTCATGCACAGACTTAACTGGCCACGTCCGGGGATTCGACTGGTTGAAGGGGATCCAGCAACAGGTCCCACTGAAAGTGGAGTCAGTTCCAAGAGCTATCTGCTTTGAGTTGTGTGTTTTCTTAAACTTTAAATAAGGTAGATTTCCTCACTAAAATCAGATTGGCCGTGTAACCATCCCACCACATCAAAGGCACTCTCTATGGAAACCACACGGGTCAAGGGCTCCCTGTGCCACAAGCAGGGCCACAAGGGGAACTACCAGATGCTGGAGGTACCAGATGCCCCAGGCCATGGACTAGAGAAATGCCTGTTGTCCGTTTCCCAGAAGGTCCCCAGCAATGCTTTCTCCTCTTCTGGTCCTCCAGGGGTACAGAGGCTCAAGCAGTAGGGAAATCACGCCCACCCTCCACAAAGAGTATATAGCATTTCCTTACTGAGTTAGGTCTGGGATGGCACAATGCTCAGATGTTCCCTACTTCCTCCTTTTCCAATTATTTATTTTTTAAAAAGTATTTTTATTGATTTCAGAAAGGAAAGGAGAGGAAGAGAGAGATAGAAACATCAATGATGAGAGAGAATCACTGATTGGTTGCCTCCTACATGCCCCTCCACTGGGGATCGAGCCTGCAACCTAGGCATGTGCCCTGATGGGGAATCGAACCATGACCTCCTGATTCATAGGCTGCTGCTTGACCACTGGGCCATACTGGCTGGGTGCCAATGACTCATTGTTAAGTACTATAAAATTTTAGAACTTTGAAATTTCTCCCCTTGTAGCATAAGCATTATGATTCTTACAAACATTCTTTTGTTGGCAGAAAATGATTCAGTTTCAACTTGTTTGGTTTAACCTCTGCTCTGATGTCTTCAAAGTGTATGTATACAGAGGCCGCCCAATACCAGGACTGCTGTTACCTAAACCCACACCATCAGAGACATTGCTCACTACATGTTTTAAGAGTAAAAGTAGGCTCTCAGAGGACAGCGACAACAGCTTCTCGTAAGAGCCCACTGCAGTGAGGCTGCTCCCACTTAGCCACCAGCTGCAAAGAGTATTGAATACCTGAGATCCTTCCATGGGGCATCTGTGTCAAAGGTTGGCTTGGCAACGTGGTTAAACATGGAAGCAGTATTTTCGGTTGCTCCGGTTATTTTTGCACAGGCTACTCTAATGAGTGTCAAATCTAATGCCATTTAAATAAATAAAATTTTAAAAAAGGCACAGTAACTGCACTCTTCCTGCCAACAGCCCCAAAGGACAATGGGGCTTCACTTGAATGTACTCCAACCCCAACCTCAGAGCCAAGGGCCACACCGGCTTGTAAAGCCTGTTAAGAACAGGGTTAAAGCACTGCAAAGAGCGTCTTCTGTTGGAGTAGCCATTGGCATGGAGTGGTTACAGGTTTAAGTGTCCTTGCTTATTGGGGTCAAACATTTGTCTTTAGTAAAATAAAGGCACTGGACTACTTTCTAAAAATAAACGCCAGAAATGTGTTCTATGACTTCAGGATTCTCCAGTGGGTGGGTGGAGGCATCCACTGAGTCAGGATACAGATAGCAATTGAATCAACTTCAGCAAAATGCTCTCTAAAATCATGTTGACTTGGCAAGGTCATGTTAAAGAAAGCAGTTAGGTTGAATACAATGATTTCTCTAAGGAAAAGAGTGAATCATTAGTCCCAAACTATCTGTACAGTGGAAAGTTCTACATTTTGGGAAGATGACAGAGGTTCCCAAGAAGCTGATCAGCATATTCCATTGCTATTTTTTTTTCCTGAAAGGAATTTAAAATTTGTGATTTTTTTAATTCCAGTTTCTAACAATTTATATCAAATAGGAAAAGTAGACACCTCTTTAGTCATGTGCCAGAAACTCAGGATCAGTGAATAGTTCTGAGGATGAATTCTGGATACAAGAACAATAAGATGCCCAGACAATGGACTGTATGAATTAAGCTCAACAGAGAAAATACATGAGTTGAATCAGAACTTAATACTTAGCAAAAGCATTAACATCTGTAAACTCACCCTGAGTCATAAAAAAGTAGGCCATGAAGCTTGAAAACACACAGATCTACTAAGTTTTTAAAAGAGGCAAACACTGAAATAAAAATGTTAAAACATGACATGCTAAACTCCTTTAAAATATATTTATAAGTACAAATAAGCAAAATTTGGAGAATCAGAAACATAGATAAGTTTGACAAAAAAAAAAAAAAAAGAAAAAAAAAAAAAGGTCCAGGAATACTTGGCAAAGACAAACACATAAATCAGCTGTTCCAGATGACACATGTCCTTGGGGAGTGAAAGATTTTGACTAATATGCTTACTGAACACTGGTGCAGTAAAGATGAATAATTAGTTCTGAAAAATTACCTTGCACACAGGGGATGTCAGGAGATTGGAAAGAGACCAACCACATGTGATAGTGATGCAGCAAGAAAGCAGAAGAAAAGAGTAGTGAAAAATTAGTGTAAGATACATGAAATTGTTGGTTTAACAAAATGTGGAATAAATATCAGGGAAGCAAAATCTAAAGGTTTCTTTAGGATGAATAAACAAAGAACAATCTGCATTTAAATGACCACAGAAGAGTTTATGAGATTATTTTAAAGACTTTAATACTGTTCATGTTGTAGTTAAGAATGTAAAGGGATGGAGAGGGGAGCATTGAGCTGACCATGCAGTGTCTTCGGAAAGATAGACCCCGAATAGCTGCAGCAATCTTGAGAAAGAAGAACAAAGTTGGAGAGATCACAATACCAGATATCAAGCTATATTACAAAGCCACTGTTCTCAAAACTGACTGGTACTGGCACAAGAACAGACATATAGACCAATGGAACAGAACAGAGAACCCAGAAATTGACCCAAGACATTATGCTCAATTAATATTTGACAAAGAAGGCAAGAGCATACAATGGAGTCAAGACAGTCTCTTCAATAAATGTTGGGAAAATTGGACAGATACATGCAAAAAAAGTGAAACAAGACCACCAACTTACACCATACACAAAAATAAACTCAAAATGGATAAAGGACTTAAACGTAAGACAGGAAACCATAAAAATCTTAGAAGAATCCACAGGCAGCAACGTAGCAGACATATGTCGTAGCAATATCTTTACCAATATAGCTCCTAGGACAATGGAAACTAAGGAGAAAATAAACAAATGGGACTACATCAAAATTACCTATAATAATAAAAAGGTAATATGCTAATTAGACTGGATATCTTCCGGATGTCATTCTGGACATCCTTCCTGATGAAGCCAGGGCCGGAGGGAACCCAGCCCGGGTCCTGGGTGCCTGCCAGTGGCCGGAGGAGGGAAGCCCGGATCCTGGGTGCCAGAGGGAAGCTGGTATCGGCAGCTGGGGGAAGAAAGGCCTACTCTTGCACGAATTTTCATGCATCGGGCCTCTAGTTTTCATGATTAGTCCGAAGATTCAAAACGGAGGCTGAAAATGGACAGAAATTACAAACAAGCATGGAAATAAGCTCATGGTGGGAGGTGTTTCAGAGCATGTCTAAACACTCCGCCATCACATCAACCTGACTCAACACCCGACCAATGACTTGGGACAGGGTGTCACAGAATACATTACCCAAACACTCAGTTGGGATGTGCCACAGGAGATGCGATTCAGGAGGAAGAACAACAACAACAACGAAGAAGTATGTTAGACACATCTACAATTGAAGAGAATCCACCAAAGCATAGATATGAATAAGCTGGAAAAATTTAGGAAGCGACACAATTTAGGGATGAGAAAATGAAACGTGAATCCACACTGAGCAAGAATAGGGGTAGTGTGGAGAGGGAGGCCATTAGTATTTGAGATCCCATGCAAAATTATATTCAGAGGATGTGACCCAGCGTGATGTTTAACCAGGTAAAAACCCAGCAAAGGTAAAAGTAGAAGTAGCAGGATCTCCCATCCAGCCAGCCAGCCCAGGTGCCAGCTCCTTTTCCATCGGCCCCACTGACTGCTCACAGCAATCCTGGGCTGTAGGGATCACCATTCCCATTTTACAGATGCCACAACTGAGGCCTAGAGAGGTCAAGCCCATAGAGGTAAAGACACACAGAGCTAGTAAGTGTCCGGTCTAGGGCTTACAAACAGAACAGCTGGACTCCAAAGTCACAATCTCAAATGCCCTCACAGCTCCATCCCTCACTTCCTTTTGGTTTCTGCTCCAATGTCACTTTCTTAGAGAGGCCTTCTTATAAAAATAAACTGGGATAAGGAGACACTTTTACTTCATACCACTTATTTCTGACTGACATACTATGTTTACTTATTGCTCTCTTACTGGAATATGGTATATTGCAGAATTCTTAGAGTCTAGACCAAGCATGTCAAACTCAAAGGCTAACACAGGCCAAATAAATGAGGCATGTGGGCCCGTGGACCGTGAGTTTGACATGCTTGGCCTAGACCATGCCTGGTATTTCATAGGTACTTGATTAATATTTGTTGTTATTAAATTATATGCTTCCTTTTCACCAAGTGTAAACACAATTCATCCACCAGCAGGTTACCTAGTTTGAAAAATCATACTTATGAGACAAAACACTGAACAGAGAATAAGAACTTCTAAGAAGTAGGCAATGTCTTGCTATATACTTTTAGAGCATTAATTTACTTTATTGGACAAAGCATCAATCCAATAATGTAAAGTACTGTTTTTATCAATATATATTCCATGCCTTTGTTAAATGTTAAACAAATAAAGAATGTGAAGGACCAAGTCACTGGACTTCGTTGGGGTTCACATGCCTCCACCCAACCCCGTCAACCACACCAAGAAAGTAAGAGGAGATGAAGGTACGCGCATAGAAAACAACTGAAAAGTGAAAGTCAACCACTCCGATGCTTTCCTTAGTGATAAAGAAAGTGAATGGGGAGCTTAAAAAAACAACAGCAAATGGACCACATTTCCCACAGAATAACCTAAGCTGCCTGGTTATTTTGTAGTTGAAGAAACAATGCCTCAGTTATAGGGAACACTGTTTTTCTCAGCCTCCTTCATCCTCCCCAGTGCTATAGGTGACCCTAGACACCCTTCCTGTCTAGTGGCCATTTGGACTTAACCTCTCTGAAGCAGACTAAATGTTTGGGGGTTTTAATGGAGAATCAGCACCTCTCAGGTGTTAAATCATTCCTCTGTGATCTTAAAGCAATTATAATGCCCTGATGAGGGTGGTTAGAACTCAAGGAGGCTGAAAGAGGGGAAGCCTCAGTCACTAGACACCAACACCACTGCCCAGTGCTCATGGGTATCTTTCCTAGAGAGAAAAAGACACACAGGAAGCGAGAGAGGGAGCTGGCTTGTGGAGTAGCGAAGACAAAAACATTAAAATAGCTAATGTTGGTCACTAACGCCCATGTGCCAGGCACAGTACATACGCATGACCTCATTTAGTCCTAACCCCACAAGGCTGACCTGAAGTGCAGGCAGCTGCCTGAAGACACACAGTAGTAAGTGACTGAGCCAGTGACTGTTGGGCTCTGGCATCCAGTCAGGATCATAATGGTCCATGACCCACACGTCCCTGATGATACTCAAACCTTCACAGGGTTTCTTTCATCATGGGGGCAGCGGGGGCAGGGGGCTTCTACTTTTGATGGTGCCCAGGTGTTGTTCTATAAAAACAGCAGCAAAATTGGCAGAAAGGGTTGTTCCAGATGCCTTTACAACAGATCCCTTTGATCCTCTTTAATCTATCACCAATTAGCTCATGAGGCCAAGAACATTTTTGGCTGACCACTTGAAAGACGTTTTTGGGACCACTTGTAGTCGGTCCCCTTATGCCTGCTTCAGTGGAAAAAATAATTGTATATGCTAGAAAGCTCCATCTTCAGCATAATTTTAACTGGCCAGAGAAACTACCCAAATATCTCACCAAGAAACGTTTCATCTATAAAGCAATTTACTTTTCTGAATCCACCTCTGTCCCCACACTGGCCCTAGTGAACTGTAAAGGCCAGCCCCCACCCAGCAATGCCATCTCCATGGCAGCAAAGCGAGTTGCAGAGGGGGAAAGCCCTGGTTCTAGAATCAGGATGCCTGTGCTCCAGGTTGGCAGGACCATTAAGGGAGTTTCCTTAAACTCAGTGAACCTTGGGTTGTCATCAATAGGATGGGGACTCACTGCATTTGCTGAGTGCACATGAGGCCATTTATCATCCCCACATCTGTTTACAGTGCTCTTACAATGCTCCAGGCATCACTAAGTGCTTCATGTGCATTGCATCTAATTCTTACCCCATGACTTAGGGACTATCATTAAGTACCTAAGATGAGAAACTTGAGGCCCAGCTGAAGTTAAGTAATGAATCTAGCTGAGGTGACACAGCTGGTAAGTAATGCAGCAGCATTTGAACTCAGATCCAAAGGACTTCAGAGGCCAGATTTTTAATCAGAAGCTAATTCATGATTGGGCTCTGCCCTGCCTTTCTGCTGCCATCCTTTATACATGAAACCTTTAGAATTATGTGCAAATCCCTGGAATGCCATATTCAGATGTAAAGCTTCATTACTGTCAAATGGCCCCAGGTTGTATTTGTACGAAATCGGGCAAGGACATCCCACGACAGCATTCTCTGAGCATGCCCAGATGGTCAGACACGCTGAGAGGACATTACGTTCCTAACATGTGACATGCACGGTCACATGCATTATTGTATCACATCTATGCTATTGCTTTGCCAAAGCTGTTAGTTTAACATTTTAACAACTAACTCCAGTTTTATTATTTCCTGAGGACACATTAAAATAATGAATGCATTATCATTGTTTTCCCCAAAAGTGTCATGATCTTATTCAGGGTCACAGAGCTTGTTACGGTCAGGGCTGAATCATTTGGGTAAATTACTATGCCTCAGTTTCTTCTTCTGTAAAATGGAGAGATTGGGCTAGGTCATCTCTATGGCCTCCTTTGGCTCTAAAGTCAATGGTTCTGGGTCACAGACTCCACTAGCCAAATGCCATGCCAGAGCCAGCCTCCCTCTTCAGATGGGGAAGGGAGACAAGGAGTAGGGAAGAGAAAGGTATAGGAGCTGCAGTGTCACGGTAACAAGGAAAGAAAGGGAGTGGCTGAACAATGAAGAAGAGTGGGAGATGGAGAGTCGAGAAGGAAGGGGAATGTGGTGGAGAAGAGCCCACTGGTGGAAGTGGAGCTGCGTGGGAGGCGTGGTCCGGTCCACTAACAAATGACTCAGACTTCACTCCAAGGTGCTAGTTGTGCCTTTTTCAGCTCAGATAAGTCACTAACCTGGCTCTCCATGGAAGGAGGGAGGGAGAGTGGAAGGAAGGGAAGGAAGGGAAAGAGGGGAAGGAAGGAAAGGAAGGGACACAGACACACACTGGTACTTTATGCTCACACAGGAAGGGGGTTACCGTAAGATTGATGACTGTACCTCAAGGCATGCACGAGCCCTTCCAAGAGCCTGACCGGGACCTAGCAAGTAGGAATTTATGACTGTCTTTTTTTTTTTTTAAAGGACTCCTCAAATTTGAAATACTTCCAGTTTCACAACCCTGGACCCTCCCTAGCACCACTCTTGGTGTTTATGAATGCAGGTGTGGTTGAAGGTAGAGGAAGCTGCAAGAGAGTGGGGTCCACATGGGCCACACGAAGGAAGGGGTGGTGATCAAAAAAAGGAAACATGACTATGAGAAAAGATGTCTGGTTCTTTAGCCCGAGAGTTTTCGTTGGCCTGCAGAAATGGGTCATTTCCTGCCCTATTCCTTCCAAGGCCAGTCCCACAGACTGGCAGTGGGTAGTCTCCTCTGTTGACTTTGAAGGGGTTGTGTTCTAATGCCAATGAGTACTGAGAGCCTGTTTCCCCGTGGTGGTCTCCAAAGTGACGACACCCACAAGGATCGTGGGGAGACTATAATAGAACTCTTATGTACAATTTCCTCCTGCCCTTTAAGAACATTGTGTTTTATAATGGACATAATAACACAGTAATACATGTGTATAATGTATAAATAGATAACTATACATATAATAGGCATATGGATAAATTTATTTATTAATATAGGTCTGTATCAAAAAAGTTGGGAGATTATTGCCCTGGGGAGAAGATATTCCTCTAGTCTCTTAAAGTTCCCCTCTTAAAGCTTTTGGGTGACAAGGCCATCAAACACACTCACCTTGGTTAAACTTGGTTGAATGCTTTGAATCTTGCCGCCTTTACATTTCTCTTGCTTTGAGAGTCAATCAAAATAATTGCTTTATTTTTCTCTTTTCCAGCTACTAGCTCAGTATTTTGAGTTTGCCTAAGCTATATTCTTCAAAATGTACCTCAAGAATGCCTTTGCATCAATGGAGTGTGCATGGGGACTTAAGAGATACGGCAACCAATAGCAAGGTATAGACCTTATTTAGTTCACAATTCAAACAAACTGTTAAAAGAAAAGTTATGAGATAACAGGGAAAATTTGAACTGACCTCATATTTGATAATAAGGAACTATGCTTACTTATTTTTGGTGTGATAGTAATGTTATGGTTATATTTCTTAAACAACCTTTATCCTTTATAGGTAAATACTGAAACATTTGCAGATGAAATATGATGCTTGAGATTTGCTTCAAAATAATTCAAGGAAGATATAGATGAAATAAGATATCCATGAATTGTTAATTATTAAAGATGGGTAATAAAGGTACATGGGGATTCATTATAGTCTTCTACTTTTGAATTGAGATTTTCATTATAAAAAGATAAAATAAATCAACCTAACATGAAGCAATCAGTGTATCTTAAAGAAATCCCCATTTTGCCTTTCATCTACCAACATTTTTTTTTTTTTTTTTTTGGCATGTGACCCAAAGAAAGGCCAACACAATTTGCCAAGCACTGGAGTGGTATCTTGAAATGCCTGGGTTTTGCATTTTAGACCAGAAAGCAAACTGTCTGGGACTGAAGTTGCTTTATTTTCAGGTAAAAGAGAATTTGCTGATTCCAAAGGAGAAAAAAAATAAGATCATTAAACAGGACCACTATGCTCTTTGAACATCAAAGAATCATTACAAAGCAACATTGTGATGAGTTAAATATAAATGAATCGGGAACATGCGGCTTCAATTTCCTTCCAAATACACACATTTGTCGATTTAAGGGAAAATGCCCTATTAAACATGTGCTGAACTGCAATCCTTTGAAAGACGGGAAGAGAATCACTGAACCCGAATGGGCCCTGACTTTGCTCCCTGAGACTGGACCTTTGGAATATGATTTTACCACCTCACCCCATTTCCTCTGCAAACTCTACCTCCTTCCTTCCAGGGCCTAATCCAAGCTCTACTTCAAGTCCTCAAAACATATGACTTAAAAAAATGTCCAGAGATCAGCAACATTTGTTTTCTTTTCAGTTTTGATGAGAAAGAAACAAATTCTTGGAGACTCAACTTAGAAAGCACTTACTGGCAAATCCATAAGCCCTGTTGGTTTAAAGTTGGAAAGCAGAGATGAAAAAGGGGCCACATACTAAACCTGACAAGCTCAATGGAGGCCTGCATGGCCGGCCTTACAAGCTCAGAGACCAAAAGTAACCACATAGGACGGTCTGAACATAATTCTAAACTAAAAGCGAGTCATAAAGGGTAGTTACATCCCGGGCCTATGGCTTCCTTAACAAAGGTTAATCTTTGCCTTCATTGAGTCTATTGTCTTTTTGCATCTAAGATAACATGCCCTTGGAATCTCAGAGTGATCTCCTTTTCCAGGCCCCTTAGGGAACCCCCACCGCACCAGAGTGGGGCCACAGAACCCCGCATTGTTATCTTGTTCCCTGAAGACCATCTCTATGTACCCACCAGTGTAAAAGAAGTATGTGTTTCTCCATTTTATTTCTTATCCAATCTCAGAGATTTCCCTTCCTTGCTTTCTATCTCAATCTACTGCCAATGGATTTCCTGTAACCCTCCCTATGTCTCATCTTTTGATTCTAATCTATAAAATATGCTGCAAAACTGCCATTCTCCAGAGCATTTTCTCAATCTGTTGAATTTTGCTTCCCGGCAATGGTCATCTGTTTGGCTCAAATAAACTCATAAAAATTCTCTACAGGCTTGGACACTTCTTATGTCGACAAAAGTAACGGGAGTAGTTAACACAGTGAAAATGAAGTGTGGAGGAAATGGATGCCGAGGTAACCCCACTGTCCTCTCACTCATCCCCCCTCTCTCCTCAGTTACGCAAGAAAGAATTCAACTGCAACAATCTGGACGTGTCTGTGTGGGTCTCTGACTAGTATAAAGCTGTTTAAAAAGATGCTTCCCAGCTTAGGCAGTTTCTGGCCCAACACCTGGCCCAACTCTGCCTGAAGTCAGCAGGGGGAAAATGAAGTTTCTTAGGCTAGGCCTTGACCGAGGGGAGGGCAATGGAGACGTCGGACCAGGGCCTAAAGAGTGAGCTATAAAAGTAAGGCAAGCAGTCCTCTCGCTTGAAGTCCCGAATGCCCGGCGGTGTGAGGAGAGGCGCTCTCTGGCCTGTGGGCCCCAGAGGGAATGTTCTTGCTGTGTCATGACAGTGCAGTTTGTCAGAGGGGTGTTGTGCAGGTTGGTCTGACAGAGTTCTGCCAGGGAGGTGGGTGGTTGCACTCGTGGGCCTAAGACTGGGTCTTTGACTTCTGTGTCCCCTCCCCCACTCCCCAGGAAGGAGCACACAGGGCTGCCTCCTAACTCCTATGCTCTCGGCAGCTTCTCCAGGAGACCTTGTTCTTTTACAGGCCTAAGGAATTCAAGTTGCAAAATCAGAGTCACTCATCTTAATTTTCCCAGCACAAAACTCCAGTGGGAATAAACCTTCCCCGATTAAAACTTCTCTCATTATAGGGGTCGGGAACTAGTGTAATTTTTCTCTCCAGATACTGGCACAAATACTGTCCATAGTGATGATGTTTACCGACCAAAACTATTTGCCTGTAAGCTAGAAAGCTAGAAAGAGAGCCAGCATTTCCTGACTTTCTGAGAAGCCACACAGCGATGGCAGCAGCACTAGCTTCAGGGACCCGTCATCCTTCAGCGACCCTGTCTGGCTGTCTTGTTGATAACTGGGTCCCTACAACAAAGGACAGGTATCTACTTTGAAAGGTAGGGCTCCCGCTTACTCTGCACCCACTCAAAACTCAGTCACACTGTATGCCGTGGGCATAAACACAGTATCCACCGGAATACGACCCAAAAGTAAGAAGTATTTCCGAGGGTGCCAGAGCTGGCAATCTCCAAGGTGGGGGAAAGAGGAAAAGCCTTTTAAATTTCCTGTAAATGCCTTTTGAGAGTTCAGTGTGTTCCATAAAATGCAGCTCACCACCCACCAAACTCTAAGGTTTTCTCCGGAATTCTTACTAAACAAAAGATTGAAAGAGCTTGTTGCCCAGAGAAACCATCTTAGGCACTTGAACACGGCACTGCTTTTCCCCAGAACCGGAGAGGAGGCTGGCTTGCACATTATCCCCACGATAACAATCCCTTCCACAGAATCCGAACCGGGGTGCTCTTGACTACAGCTTGCAACATTTAGGAATTGGCCAAGATAAGAGGCAAATTCATTTCACTCAGTTCACCTTAAGTCTGAAGGGTGCAAAGGCGGGTGTACAGATGTTAACATTCCCAAGCTCTCCCCGTAAGGACTGACCTGGTGGAGAGACAAGCAGGAAGGCTGCTGCTGACACAGCACAGAGGAGGCGCAGAGCGTGAGCGTGGCTGCTCCACAGGGGACGGCGGGCTGAGTGGAGGCCGAGCTGCTGCGGCTAAGGGTTCTTAAGCTGCAGTGCCCACGAGGATCACCTGGGAGCTTGTTAAGAATGAAAATGGGATGGGCCCCATAAGGATCACCTGGGGAACTTAAAAAGAAACATGGATGCCGCCACCAAGGTTTTTGTTTTGTTTTGATTTAGAGCCCAAGCACCTGCAATTTAGAAACCAAATCTAGCCAGGCCAGTGAGGCTCAGTGGTTGAGCATTGACCTATAAACCAAGAGGTCAGGGTTTGATTCCAGGTCAGAGCACATACCTGGGTTGTGGGCTTAATCCCTGGTAAGGGATGTGCAGGAGGCAGTCAATCAATGATTCTCTCTCCTCATTGATGTTTCTATCTCTCTCTCCCTTTCCCTTCCTCTCTGAAATCAATATATATTCAAATATCTACATATATAAAAGCCTAAGAGACCGTCACAACCGAAACAACTGGATGACTCAACAGGTTGCGTGGGGCGACCAGGTTGGCAGGGGGGTTAGTGAGGGCCGACCAAATGACTGAGCAGTGGGCTGCATGGGGCAACCAGACTGGCAGGGGGCTTAGTGAGGGATGACCAAATGACTGAGCAGCAGGCTGCGTGGGGCAACCAGGCCGGCAGGGGGGGTTAGTGAGGGACGACCAAATGACTGGACAGAGGGCTGCATGGGGTGATCAGGCCAGCAGGGAGGCAGTTAGGGGTGACCAGACCGGCAGAGGGGGGCAGTGAGGGGCGACCAGGCTGGCAGGGGGGCACTTGAGGGCAACCAGGCCAGCGGTCGGGGGGGGGGGGGGCAGTAAGGGGCGACCAGGCCATGGGGGGGGGCAGTTAGGGGTGATCAGGCAGGCAGATGGGTGAGCAGTTAGGACATCCCCTGAGGGGTCCTGGATTGGAGAGGGTGCAGGCTGGGCTGAGGGGACCCCTCCTCGCCCCCCCCCCCCCCATGCATGAATTCATGCACCGGGCCACTAGTATATTACATAATAAAGAGTCCACCACTTGCTTTTGTTTTATACTCAAATTGAATTTGAATGCCTTAAGACACTATAAACAGGATGTCCCAAAAATGTATACACACTTTGAATATAACTATAAAGGCAGTGCTTATTAAAATACATTTCCTTTTCATTTAACAGCTATCAGCTGTTAAAGCATGTGCACATGTTTATACATGTTTTTGGAACACCCTGTATATACAGGCATGGGCAAAAGCAGGTTTACAGTTGTGAGTACTCGAAACACAGTTTATTCTTATATTATTGTTTATTTATGAATTATTGTATTATTTATTATTATTAACTACTTTGCCCACCCCTGAATCTACTATGTCCTCTGCAGTTGACCAGAGTGGCCACCACTTCCTTTTGTTTTATACTCAAATGATGCACATGTTTAAATAGTTCCTGCCTGGTTCCTGTACAGCAATCATGTCAAACTCGTGGCCCGCAGACCGCATGCGGCCCACAGCGAGTATTTTTACGGCCCTGCCAATATAACGGTATGTAAGAAACATTTTAATAAAAATTTCATAACTTAATTTTTACAATATCCTGTTATACATAATTATTAATAACTAACTACAATGTTCGCTAATGACTGATTACTATAATCGTGTTGCATTCGTTTCCCTTACGTGCCTTATGCGCAGGTGCACCATCTCTCTCCACTAATACCAGCAGTGAATATTTTAGCAGCCGATTGCCACGTCATTAGTCTTGGACTGACTTGTTTGGTGTGCGCAACAGGAAATATTTCACTTTCAGAGAACAAGAAAAATAGGTTTATTTGCGTTATGCTTATTAATTTTGCAGTTATTCAGTGTCTGGTGAGTTAATGTTCAAGAAAAATATTAATTTTTATTAAAATGTTCTATGATTTTATGTTAACAATTACTCATTTATTTCAGCCCTTTGTATTCAGCATGTCTCTATCGAAATAAACCTACATTTCTATGAAAATTGAAGCTTTTATGTTTTTTTTTTGCGGCCCACATAAACTTAAACCTTTACTTGGCCCATGTTAGCCTTTGAGTTTGACATGCTTGCTGTAGGCATTTGAGTTTAACAACCTCTCCCTCCCCCTTTTCTTCCCCCCGCCCCCAACACACACACACACACACACACACACGGCCACATGCTTAAATGGATTAGCTCCAGGTTTTCAGCTGGGCCCTTGAGGGGACAGGAGACAATCCCACTCAGATGACGGTGGCAGGAGGAAGGCAGGCTTCCCGGAGCCTCCCAGAGCCTCCACCCAGTCCCCTGCCTCCGAGATCCCAGCAGCCCACGGTGGTGAGAGAGGGTCTCCATCTCAGGGCCTCATAGCCACCACCCAGTAGCCCTCTCCCAAGACTGCCAAACGGGCCCAGCATCCCCACTCACTGCTCTCCACTGCCATTTCCCAAAGCGCTGGTACCCACCCCAGCCACCTCCTCACAGCCTATTTGCCTGTGCTATTTCCCTCGCCTGAAATGCTTTCTCTTTCCATCCCTGATTTTGCCTACTTCCTAATTACATCAAGATCCAGCTCAAACCCCCAACTTCTCTAGCAGCATTCCATGACTAATTTCACTGAAGTGGACCATCTCCACCTCTTCTCAACGTATTACCTACCCTTCTTTTCAAAGACTTAAAAAAAAAAAGTATTTTATTGATTTTTTACAGGGAGGAAGGGAGAGGGATAGAGAGTTAGAAACATCGATGAGAGAGGAACATCGATCAGCTGCCTCCTGCACACCTCCTACTGGGGATGTGCCCGCAACCAAGGTACATGCCCTTGTCCGGAATCGAACCTGGGACCTTTCAGTCCGCAGGCCAACGCTCTATCCACTGAGCCAAACCGGTTAGGGCTTTAAAGACTTTTTTATATCGCTTGTGCGCATTCATTTTATCTTCTCAATTAGACTGTCAGCTCCTTGCGGGTGAGTACTCTGCCTAATTTCTTACTGCTGTATTCCTTACAGCACCTGCCACAGCACCTGAAATGCATCCTTAATTCACCGGTTAGTTCACTGTAAACAGTAGCATTAGGTAAAAACTGCACAAACTTCTCTCATAAAGCATCCCCAGCAACTAGAAGCCTCCCAGAAAGTTCTATCAAATTAGTTTGGGAACAGTGTCCTGGTGATTTCCTGGCACCGTGCTTCCTGGATCTCTTCACATTTTGGAAAGAACGGCCTGCTTGCGTCCACTCAACTATTCCACAGAAACGTTGCCTTCGATCCACGAACTTGTAGCAAAGAAAACCTCCCTTCAAAGAGGCTATAAAACTGAAAGTACCTCACTGGACAGGCTCCTCAGTAGCACCTGCTGTGGGTCGAATGGTCACCCCCACTGGAAACTGAAAAAGATAGGTCTATTCACCCGGAACCTGTGATGTGACCTTATTAGGAAAAAGGTCCTTACAATTAAGCTAAAGAGCTCAAGATGAGATCATCCTGGATTATCCAGGTGGGCCTTAAACCCAATGACAAGTGTCCTTATAAGAAGAGGAGGGGACATAGACAGAATTGGAGAAGACATAGAGAAGAAGGTGATGTGGAGGCAGAGATTGGAATTATGTGGCCACAAACCGAGGAGTGCCCAGAACCACCAGAAAGTGAAGAGGCAGGGTCGGGACCCTCCCTGGAGCCTTCGTAGGAGCCCTGCTGACATCTTGATTTCAAGCTTCTGGCCTCCTGAACTGTGAGGAAACAGATTTCTGTGGTTTTAGGCCACCAACGGTGGGGCGTTTTGTTACAGCAGCCAACAAGGACGTAGGTGGGGAAGGGGCGATGGGGTGGGGGGAGGGGAGGCTTTGGCCCTAGCTTTCAGAGACACCAACTTCAGCATTCATCAAGAGAGAGGAAGGGGACTTTCACAACCCCAGTTAGTTCTGCCATTGTGTTTTTTCTAGAAAAGCTTCCAGGAGGTCCTTGTTTCCCCAGAGGCGCTCACTATTCAGGCTTATGCCAGATACTTTCTCTTTGAACATGCTTATCTAAGGTAGAGTGGAGTTACATTCCCATGAGGAAGGACCAGATAATCCTGAAATGTCGAGTCCTCAGAATGAATGGCCTTTCTCCAAGGTCCTAGGTAATTTGCTCCTTCCTCTACTTAGCAAGCATTTATTGAGCACCTGCTGTGCCGAACAAATTGGTGAGTCTGGCTAATGACAAAAGAGGCCTGGTGGTCACCACAGATTCGTGGGGATGGAGGCATCTCTATCTAAATATGACCAGCCACGCTTTTCTAGTCTGGGCTCTAGGAACCCTTGTCAGAGTCCCTCTGTTCATTTGCCCACTGACTCTAATTTACACGTAAGCCAACCCTTGCTATTTTCACCCGTCTGGTGAGTAAGAAATACATTTTTTTGCAAATGCTCCAAACACTGAGGCACACCCGGCAGCACTTTTTATATGATTGCTAGAAGCTGTTCACATCCTTCTGGAACCCTCTTTCCAAGCTTGTTAACAGGAGGAGCCAGAAAAGTATCATTGTAGAGGTTGGGGACATGAGTCACTTCCTCTTATAAAACAGACACAGGCCATAGAAGAATGTCTTTCTTCCTTAGAGACACACAGTGAAGGATTTAGAGGTGAAATGTTATGATGATTGCAAATTACTCCAAACCACTTCAGGAAAGAATATATAAATGAGGCCAAGGTGGCAAAATGTTAATCATTAAATCTGGGTGATAGGAATACAGGTGCTCACTACACAGCCCTTTCTGCTTTTCCATTTGTTTAAAGATTACCCCAAATAAAAACAGAATGCATATGTGTTTTTTTACATACAGGGCTACCTTTCCCCTGTGCTGACACGGCGTGTGTCTCGGGTATGGAGACCAACGGTCTCAGAAAGGGATGGTATCTGTTTCAATGAGAAGTGCCCGAGAGAGGCTGCAGATCTGTGCGTGCAAGCTCTGCTCTTAGGTTCTATTTATGGAAGGAACAGAAGACACTTCTATTGAGAAAAAGCGGAGCACAAAAAAGAGCAGCGTTGGCATAGAAGCAGGAAAAAAAATGCCTCGTTAGGAAAGCACCGCATCCGAAAGACGTGTTTTTCTGGGAAGTCACAGACAGCTGAGCATCGCTTTACACGGCTGGCAGGGTGATCTGTCCAAGTGCATCCAGTGCATGTGGAATTTATTCCTCTAAACAAGCATACCAGCCGGGAACTGACTCAGGTCCCATCCCCAACATCCCCGACACACCAACCCGGGCAGGCACAGTGACCGGGGGACTCACAGTTCTGAGTACAGGAAGTGCAGGTTGCCCACATTGTCAATGTAGTTGGCAGGGCTGAGCCAAGGCAGGACCAGCAACAGAAGCGCCTTCATTTTCCGAGCAGTGTGCTGCTTTCTTCCCGGCCACCTTCTCTGTCAGCTGCAGGGGTCCGGCCCAGCCCAGCCCCTTTACACAAACCTTGCCATGTCCCCACAATCAGTAGACCACAAGGAGTCTTAGAGCCCTTCAATCGAGCCCCGCTGATAAATAAATCATGGGCCTGTAAGAGGATTGCACCCTCTGATTCTCAGACAGGGAAATAGGAGAACGGAGGATCCCACCATGGTTGGCGAGAGGGCTTAGACTGAGAGCGAGCAGGCTGATGCCCGGGAAAGGGACCTGCCCCTCCTGCAGGATGCCGACTGGCTCTTGAGGAGCAGCTGGTACATTTACATCACTGGCAGGGAGCAGATGGGCTGGAAGCTGAACTGTGCTGGGAGCGGGCAGGAGCATGGCATACTCGGGCCCACGGCATGAATGAGCAAACAACCAAGGCTGTCCGCCAGCTCGCAGAGGAAGACACTGAGGAGTTAGCAGCTTGGGAACAGCGGCTGGAGATCTGAGCTCACTGTGAGCCTGCAGATACTGCGACGCAGACGTATAATATACGAACCGACTGCGCCTCTGAATGTATGGTTAGAACATGCATTGACGGTATGTTACCTCCCACTGCCCTGACTGCTCTGACAGACATGAGAGAAAGGGTGGCTTCCTTGCTAATTTTTGAAAATTATTCTCTTTGAGGAGAACAAAGAGCCTTGATAGATATGAAGTTCTGTCCAAACAATGTTCAGGCTTCTGTTCTGAGAGGAAAACAGCCCTCCATGCCTCCCTCTCTGCTGAGTGACTGAAATAAGCTCTGGCACCAGCTGTAGGACCCAGGCATTTCATTTAAGCTCCTGAGCCTCAGTCATCTCATCTTTGAAATGGAACTAATAATGCCTTACTTGCTTGGTCCAGCTTGGGCCACATCATCTCTTCTAGCTTTCAGATCTGTGATTCCAGACTATACTATCTACTTGACAGTAGGACATCTAAGCAGGCCTAAGCTCTGGAATGCCACAGAAGCCCCAGGAGTCATCTCCTTCTACTCCATATTCAAGAAGATCAAAATCCATTTTGCCAACTCCGGGCCTGAATCTTAATAGAAATGGCTCAAAGAGATAATTTCCTTAATGATAACCAAGCAATCACAGCAAACTACACTTGCTGGGAAGACCAGAGAAAAATCTATGGGATGAGACCAACTGCAATAAACCGTGTAGGAAGTAGGAATTTGGCATCGGCGATCTGCATTTTCCTGAGGCGGGCCTAAAATAGATTAAATACAGTAGACTCTTAGAATGTGCAGATTTAATTTCTACAGTTTAAGTCCAAGGTAAGCACCCTTGATAAAGCATGGCATGAATTAATGTTGTTGAGGCCCTACTTTGAATTCCATTCCCTTTAAGTCTGGTATGCAAGAGTGAGTCAGAGCTGGTGAGGAGCAGCAAAAAGGAAGTAAGGTTTGGTATTTAGATGCTGGAGCCAAACAGGCTTAAATTTGAACCTGAACTCTCCCACATACTAGCTGTGTGACACTGAGCATGTTGTTTAACCTCTCTGAACCTCCATTTCCTCCATGATGAAAGAAAGACAATAATAATAGGGCTTCACTCATAGTTTTGTTATGAAGGTAGAATGAGATAATGCCTATGAAGAACAAAGGGCTCCATGAGTGTTTGCTATTGTTATAAATATTGTTAATAATAATTACTAATGATAGTGAATGAGCCTAGCTGGCCGCTCAGCACCTATCTCCAAAAGGCTTTGTTATTCTCATCTGTCCTTTCTTTCCTCCTGTACATGAGGAACATCACATCACAGTGTCCTGAGACATGCTCTACTGCATAGCTCATAACCCATAAGCAGCATTGTATATAAGAAAGCGTGTGTGTTTCAGAGTATACTGGATTGCATTTCTGATCAACCCGAACATGTCAGGTTGCCTCTCAAAGTCTCTGTGAAAAAGATAAGAATGCCTGTCTTTTCACTCTTTGCATTTCAAGAGGATAAAATTCACAAATGGATATGAATGCAATATAAAAGTGAAGGTATTGGTTTTTGTTGTTCTTACGTCACTGTTGCAAAAACTGCCATTTGCCTATCCAATATCTAATCTCTTCTTCCTTTTTTTAAAAAAAATATATTTTATTGATTTTTTTTACAGAGAGGAAGGGAGAGGGAATAGAGAGCTAGAAACATCGATGAGACAGAAACCTCGATCAGCTGCCTCCTGGAGACGTGCCCGCAACACGCCCCTGACCAGAATCGAACCTGGGACCTTTCAGTCCGCAGTCCGACACTCTATCCACTGAGCCAAACCGGTCAGGACATCCTCTTCTTCCTTTTAACAGAACCCAAGTTTTGTTCATGGTGATAACGCACTTAACATCTCTCACAGATGGGTAGCCATGTAATACAATATTGGCCAATGAGGTATAAGCAGAAATTACTGGGTGAAGCATCCAAGAATGTTCTTTAAGTAATGGTGTCTCAGTCTGCACATTGTATTTTCCCTTTCCTGTTTTGTTCTTCCTACCTGGTTCTTTCTACCTGGAACTTGGATGTGATGCTGGAGTCTGAGCAGCCATATTGAGAGCATGAGGTGACAAACTCAAGAATGAAAGCTAATCTGAAAAGCAGCAGGATACTAGATTTCTGATGGCACCATGACAATATCATAGACTTCCTACCCCCAGAATTTGTGGTAAGTCAGAGAAAGAAAACTTTTAATAGTTAAGCCAATATAACTTGAATTTTCATTACCTGCCATCAGATGTAATCCTAACTAATACAATCCTTTGGGAATGAAAATTTCACCTTTAAACGGTCACGAATTTCTCTGTGGCTTACTTGTCAGTAAACAGTTCTAACCCTAATCCTTGACTGTCATCTTATTTATCCTTTAAATGTCATCTCAGGTATCACCTACCAACTCCTATTTTTTGGTCTCTTTTATCTTCATTAAACAGGGAACTCCTTGAAGAAGGAGTTCTACTGATCATGTTCTTCATCATATCCTCACCATAGTACCTGGAACGCAGTAGATACTCAATAAATATTTGTAGAACCAAAAAGAATTTGGCTCAAAGAGTCAATTTTTTTGGACTAGCTTTCTTGATCAGAGACAAGTTAACAAAATAGGACTTCGAACTTATAAGAGCCATGGTAGGGGGAAAGCATTATACAGATGGATAATAAATGACCAGGAAAAAAGAAAAAAAGGTAAGGAAGAGTTCTGGGAATGAGTACCCAGGAGAATGTTATTTCTTTAAAGAATTGTTTGGAGCACAGTCTGATGGAGATTCAATGGTTCTGTCAAAAGTAATGCAGAAACATTTCTTCCATGCCTAGGGATGTCAAATTAGTGGCTCTCAGCTAGGTAAGGCCAGGAAAATGTTGGGTTCAGGGCAGGAAAGTTACATCAAGGATATATGTCAAGGTTATAGGGAGATGTTGAGCCAGGCAGTAATGACCAACCAGACTTGTAACTTACCTGCCTTCCCTAGGGTAACACTCCTCCAGACCTTCAGTCCAGCAGTAAAATCTTCCCTGCACTGTACACAGCTAGCTGAGCTTGTGTTGGACTGAACACACACCAGAAAAGGGTCCCTGATAGAAGTAAAGATCAAGAGAGGTTCCAGGGTAGGTCTTTGAAGAAGAAAATTCCAGGACACTGGGTGATAAGTCAATCAACAAAGTAACACCAGAGAGCCTTCAGTCAGGTGTGCCAATTGTATCGGATTTTCAATCAGGGCTGATTTCAAAACAGTGAACAAAGATCTCTTTATTCATGCTAGTAAATACTTAAGAACGGACAGCTTTATTATCTCTCATTTCTATTATCCTATATAATAAAAGCCTAATAAGCAAATTGTCCCCTCAGGCGGTCATTCGATTGGGAGTTTGACCAGGAGACTGGGAGTTCGACTGCTCGCTATGATGTGCGCTGACCACCAGGGGGTGGCATGGAACATGGCGGGTGTTGGCAATGTGGCACTGGCAGTGGGCTACAGTAGAGGCCCTGCTGGCCCTGATGGGCCCCGACGAGAGCGGGATGGTGGAGCAAGTGAGCAGGCGGCGCCAGGCAAGGCAGGTGTGAGTTAGGGGTGGGGTGGGGGAGAGGGGGGTCTGATCGCTGCACAGACGGGGACCAGCGGTGGTGGCGGGGGGTGGGGCCGCCACCCGGCTCCCAGGCACTGAGGGAGCCAGGCAGGCCCCGGCGCCAACCAATTGTCCTGCAGGTGGGATGGTGGAGCAGGTAAGGGGACATCACCAGGCCACAGCGTGGTGCCAGGCGGGGCTGTGGGGGCTGCAGGGCTATGAGGCTGGAGGCACGAGCTGGGGTCTGATCCCTGCAGGCCACCCCAAGGGATCCCACCCATGCACAAATTTGTGCACTGGGCCTCTAATCTTCCATAAGAGAGAAACTAAAGGGCAAAGTGACTTCTCCTATGAAACAATTCAGTGTGGGTGTGCTTTCAACTCCTCTATTTTACCTTTAAAATGTCATTTCCTCAGAGGCAGATATCGTGGCTCTTATAGATTTTTCTTTCAGGGCCTGGCCTATTGTGGATCTTGATAAATATTACAGACACAGATGATGATATTACACAATAAAATTGTAGTCTTGAGCCTAAGATCACTCCCACTCACAATCAAGGAAGTGAAAGCTTTGCCTCCTCCATACACCCCTGATGGTCTGGGCCAAGAGGAATGCATTGAACTGGCCCTCTGTGGCGCCCTGGCTATGTCTGCTGGCAATGCCCCTTGGTTAGGAAGGCTGCCATTTGATTCCACAAGCCCATCAGCCTCGTGGGAATTCTTTGCAGAAGACCCATGTGAGGGCGTCTGCAAGCATCTAAGAGGGCAGAAACCAACAGAATTAGCCAGAGCAGTGGTCAGCAAACTCATTAGTCAACAGAGCCAAATATCAACAGTACAACGATTGAAATTTCTTTTGAGAGCCAATTTTTTTAAACTTAAACTTCTTCTGACGCCACTTCTTCAAAATAGACTCACCCAGGCCGTGGTATTTTGTGGAAGAGCCACACTCAAGGGGCCAAAGAGCCGCATGTGGCTCGCGAGCCACAGTTTGCCGACCAAGGAGCCAGAGGATTTCAAACATTAGTTCACATGCTCAGATTTACTCCCATAGAAGAGCTCTCTAGTCTGAAGTCAGAAACAGTTGTCCAAGGAGCTGCTGGTCCAGCCTGTCATGCATACCCACAGTCGGTCCTAAATGTTTTCCTTAAGGGTTTATATTCAACTAAGGATCTGAAGTGCTTAGATAACAACGTTTATAAATAACACAAATTCTGGGGAAGACAGGCAGCATTTGTTTACAGATGAGATGCCATCTGCCTGCATCCCTGACTTAAGTGGGCTGCTATTATTAGCACGATCCTATGGACAGGCCATAAACCAAGACCTTGGCTGACGGGGAAAACATTTATCTCTACCTGATGGTCTTTTCTAGAGAATGAAAACATTCCTGATGTGGTTATTTCTGCAAGATCTTGTAATTAAGGAGCCAATTCTCATTTTACAGGTAGATAAACCTAAGTATGGAGTTTCCCATGATGCTCAGGACTGAGCTCTCCTGGACACACTGGGAGGGAGTGTGTGGGTTCCTCGGAGTCGCACGGTGGTTTTCAACCAGAATTAATGCTGAGTTCTCCATAGTAGGGAGATTCTGCCTGCAAAGTTTACATTCATGTAGTGCCACAGGCCAAAGAATATTTTTTTAAAACTCATTACATCTAAATCCTGACACCAAGATGCAGAATTGATAAACAAAGCTATCTTCTAGTACAAACCTATGACAACACCCTCCTGCAGGCAGCCACCAACCTGGAGGCCTCACATAGAAACGTAAGGAAACACTTGCCTCTTCATTTCCCCAGTTCGAGGATAACTATTTAATCTTAATGTCCCTTCTCAGGGGAGAAAGGCGGTCTACTGGCTCAGGCCCAGGCCTAAGGCCCAGGAGAGCTCTGGACTCAGGTTCTGGATTAGCTCCAAATTCTTCATCCTTGCCAACAAAATGCCCAGGGGCTGGCAGGAGAGGAAGTGTATATTAAGCATTTGATGACTAACATGCACCATATTTTTGGAAATGTTGGTTTCAACCTACTTAGGAAGTTGAAGTGTGGAGAGGATCCAGAGCGCGTGCTGAGGCACTGTGCCTCCTCCCGTGGGAGTTTTCCCTCCAGAGAGCTGCTGACGGGCACCTGTGAAGGGCTCCAAGGCCACAGCTCATAGATGTGATTTTAATTAGTTTTGCATTTTTTCCCTCCCTGTTGTTTTCCCAATGTGCATTCCATTCTCAGCTGAGGGTTCATCAAGCCTTTATCCCAGGGTTCCTTGAGGTGTGTGGGCCACACAACCTGCATGGGCGGTGAATGAATTTCCCACTTGGGTCAGCTAGGTGGGCTTGTGGCATCTCTCTCCTGGAAATCCCACAAGTCCTCAACATTCTCTTCCCAGCCCTCCCCCTGCCCCACTTCTGCTCTGGCCGTGTCCTTAGGTCCATGTGCCATCTTATCCCGATTTTTTAAAGGATATTCTGGGCCTTAAATCAGTTCGAGGTGAGGGGGTTCGGGGAACCTGCTGGGTTTTCACTTTCTCTCCAGAGAGCAAGCACTTCCATATATTTCCTTATCCCTCTCTCCTCTTTCCCCCTTTTCCTGAAAAACTCCTGTGGTGGGCAGAATAATAAGCACCCCAAGATGTCCACCTCCTAATCCTCAAAACCTATGAATCTGTTACCTTACAGGGCCAAAGGGATTTGCAGGTGTGGCCAAGGTAAGGCTCTTGAGATGAGGAGAGGATCCTGCATTATCGAGGTGGATGCAATGAGTGCCCTCATGAGAGGGAGGCAGTCGGGTCAGAGTCACAGAAGGAGATGTGATGAGAGAGAGACAGAGAGAGAGACAGAGAGAGAGGTTCTATGCTGCTGGCCTTGAAGATAGAGAAAGGGGCCACAAGCCAAGGAAGGCAGAATGCCTCCAGAACTTGGAAAAGGCAGGTAAAGCAATTCTCCCCATGATGTTAGAACCTTGAGACCCAGGTTGGACTTAGAACCCTCAGAACTGTAAGATAACACATTTTTGTGCTTTTAAGCCATTATGTTTGTGATCAATTGTTAGAGCAACAAATGGAAACCCAAACACAAATGTGCAAATTGCAACAACCCAGGAACATAGGAAAGTGATGTGTGGAGGGAGCTATACCAGCGCCTTCTCCTCAGCTCCAGTCTTGGCCCCGGTTCTGCACCAGCATCTGCAGCTCCTACCCCAGGCCTATTTCCCTCCAGACAATACCTCCCCTACCTGGGTAAAACTTTTAGCAAAGGTCACAAATAGATTCCCTGTCTCCTTCTCCTCTAGCCACACCTCCTTCCAGTCAATCAGAGAAGAGGAGCATCCTAGCTTAAATACCAACAATAACAGAGGGTCAGAGGCAACCCAGGCCCCTGAGTTTGATGCATTTGGTCCTATATCGTGGGGAGAAAAACGAGTTCCCTGACATAACTGGTATGGGACCACGTGGGAAGCATCACACCCAGGCCATTGCTTTGGAGGCAAACTTCATGTTAGAGAATCGGCATGTCCCCAGAGACAAGGACAGATTCATGACCTAAGGAATGTGACCTTTAGAAAAAATATCTGCACCTGCCTCTGGTCATGACAGAAACCAAGATAAACACCAGCTTCCAAATTTCCTCTTATAAAAGAATTGTGGTTTACTGTTTACACTTTACTAAACACCTTAACTGTCCTAAGAGAGGACCTCATGTGGAACAAGACCCAGGGCCGCCCTGCGGAATGCCCAGAATATGAGAATGCAGGTGGACAAAATCAGAGGCGGGCAGGTGGTGCAGGCGATAGTGCCCACCGGCGGGGCCGGCCACACCATCGGTCTGCTGCCAGTGTGTGCACCTTGGCTGGAAAGTTCATAGAACAATTCGCTTAAAGGACAAAAGTTTTCTAAATTTCTCATTTTAATCCTTAGTTGAAAATATCTTATATCTCTTCAAAGAACAGTGGGGCTTTGCCAATTCCCGTACAGAGGAAGTTCTAATAATTATGGGTCACGTTAGGAGACTTTTTTTTTCCTTACATAAAAAGACAAGCAATGCCCGACTGGAAATCTTATTGGGGATCATGAACCTTGGAGAAAGCTGCTCCCAGATCTTTCCGGTATCTTTTGCGTTTCAAAATGCACGCATATGAAATTAGCCAGCCACAAGAAGGCAAACACCGAATGATTCCTCTTTCCTAGTTTCCTAGAATAGTCAAGTTCATAGAGACAGAAAGTCGAATCACGATACCAATTCTGGAGGGGAGGGAGAGGGGGTGTTTGGTGAACGGAAACAAAGTTTCAGTTCTGGGAGATGAAAAATGTTCTGAGGATGGGTGATGGTGAGGGATGGTGCACAACAATGTAAATCACTGAAGGCCACTGAACTGTACACTTAAAAATCATTGAAATGATAACTTATACCTTATGTCCATTTTACCACCAAAAAAGAGAAAAGCCCTGTAAACACATACATAACACAACTTGACCATGTGCTATTTCCTTACACGGAACCCTGACCATAACACCTACCATGTTACTTATTTTGAATGAGTGAGTCCTTTCATTGGTTGCAAAAAAGAAGACAAACTAAGCTTCTCACTGAGCGACCAGGACCTGGGAGACAGCCCCGCCCACAGAAACAGGTGAGTCCCAGCTGCCCCTGGAGGGCGGGGCTTCTCAGGATCTGCCGAGGAAGAGGCCCTACCTGGTTTGGAAGTGATGCTCGAGATCACAGCGCTGCAACACCTCGGCGCAGTGCTCGGCGAACGGGCAGGTCACCGTGAGCTTGTTGAGGAGCTTGTGGACCAGGATGCTGGACTTCTTGCAGTGCTGGAGAACCAGGGGCTTGCGGTCCAGGGGGCAGAAGTCCTTACTCACCAGGAAGTTGGTGAGGCAGAGAGTGCAGTAGGTGTGTCCACAGGGAGTGTCCAGAGGGTCCAGCAAGGCTTGCAGGCAGATGTGGCATATGAGGTCATCGTCCACATCTTCTGTGTAGGTGTAGAAGTGATTTTCCTCGGGGGAGTGGACTTGGCCACACACCACACACAGGGGCTCAGGGCTGGGATCCGGGTCCTCGGCAGGGTCTGACTGGCTCATGGTTGACTGCGGGGACAGGATGACAGGAAACCAATCCAGCAAAATGATATTTCCTCGGGAGCCAATCAAGATCTTCTAGGAGCCATCCACAAACCTAAAAGGGAACAAGAGGACATCTTTGTTTTCACAGCAAATGGAAGACCCTGTGTTACAGACAGGAGACCATGCTGCCTGTAGACAGAGAACCAGCCTCTGATGCAGAAGGCCAGCGATGAGTGACAGGACCGTGGGGAAACCACTTTGCCTCACTATGCCTCAGTTTAACCATCTTTCCAGAGGGAATAATGTTTACCTTTAACCTTCTCATGGTTAAAATCATTTGGGTACTATCTGAATAGGCATTACTGCACGGTATGTAGAAAGTGCTCAATAAATATTCGTTAGTATTCTTGCATGTATTGCTATCGAATTCATTTTATCTACAGTTTAGCTCAATTGGCCTAGAAACTGAAATCTATCACTCCTATAAGGGGTCTTTTGGCTTTGTTCTAAGAGTACTCTTTTATTCAAATATATATATATATTTCAAACCAGTAGAATACTATCATATTATGTCTTTTCCTTTGGTATAGGAATCCAAAATAATGGAGTTATCAATGTACCTATTAAAATCTATGAAGTCTCTTGGAAAATCAGTCAATAAATATTTATTTTTTATTTTTATTTATTGATTTTAGAGACTGAGAGAGGAAGGGAGAGGGAGAGGGAGAGGGAGAGGGAGAGAGAGAAGAGAGAGAGAGAGAGAAGCATTGATTTGTTGTTCTCCTTATTTATGCATTCATTGGTTGATTCTTATATGTGCCCTGACAGGGGATGGAACCTACAACCTTGGCATATCAGGACGATGCTCTAACCAAGGGAACTACCCGGCCAGGGCAATAAATAATATTTCTGGCACCACTTCTGATCTAGGGAGTGAGTTGGGTATAGAGACCTTACAGAGATCTTTAAAGGCTATGTCCCTGCTCTCATGGAGTCTCCAGTCCAGGAGAGTGGGCATGAGCACAACTCGTTAGCAGCCCAGGTAAGCGGTGCAAACAGAGGTATGCGCCAGAGAATCTGGGTCAGCTCTCAAGACGATTAGGAATCCCATACCCACACTACCCCCCAACTCAACTTTGTTCTTTTCTGAAAGTAAACGAAAAGACTTAAAGCGTTTCACAAGAACATCAAGACACACGAATAACCCAACAGGAAATTAGCCACATTTGGAAATAGCATGCAGTCATAAATTGTGTTATATCTTTTTTCTTATCCAAATAAAGTCCAAGGCTGTTTGTACAAACATCGCCTTATCTCAAAAAGAAAATATACTGACTTCAAACTTCCATTGGGTCAGCTTCGTGTTTATATTTCTGGGCTGTGCTAATATGCCAGGAAGAACACTCTGGTCAGGAGGTTGAAGTAAAACACCCCAGAATGTGAAAACATTTAGGAATCATAGCATTTTCTTTAGCATCAGAAGGGACTACAGAAGGCTAAGGTAGAGGGTGCTGGAGAAAATGAAGTTGTTTCTACTCAAATTTTACGGAAATCTACCCAATTGCAATTTGTCATCAAGGCTGCTAGAAGGTTCTAGAACCACACAGGGAAAAATTTAAATGGCATGAGAAACAGTTGAAAGATAAACATAAAAATGGAAATGGGCCACCCAAAAGATTATCCTCTACCACAGAAAAAATAAGGTTCACATATTTTGAACTAAAGCTCTAGAGTTTGACATGCTTGCTCTAGATCTTTTAAAAGTCTCTCTGTAAGAATTTGGTCAAATACTCTCTCACAGGTTTTGGCCCATCTGTTCTTTTTCACGGGCTGTACCAGAAAATGACAGGAATGTCGCTCTGGTTGTACCACTGAAAAGACAGCCTCACATTCCGGGCCATTCCCTCTTTGGTGAGAGGTAGAGCAGGCCGGGTTTTTGGATTTCACACTATGCTCTGGGAGGTGTCAGATGCCTTAGCATCTTCGCCCCGCCCAGTCTCAGCTCCACTTGGTTGCTTTGACCCATCAGCTTACTTATAATATTCTGTTTGAAGAACACTGGTTTAAAAACAAACAAACAAACAAACAACCACAGGACTAGGTACTTAAATTCCCTTCCAGAAATAGAGTTCTGTGATTCTGTGCTGATAAATTGGAGGTGTTTTGTATTGTTTTAAGTGATTAGCTCTTTGGGAAAATCCCTTTTTCCCCTTTGTTTTCTAGCAGTTTTTTTTGAGCTTGACCTGTGCCAGGCACTGTGCTAGGGGCCTGACATATTATGCTATGTAATCCTCACAAATCCCCAGGGTCTTTTGTTTGCTTTTCATTTAATAGATAAGGAAACTGAAGAGTAACATGTAAGTAACTTGCTAGCCACACAAAAAGAGAAACAAAACCCAGAAGGGACTGCTGACTTCAGTTTCTGCATCAATTTTGCTGCTTGTCTCCCAGGATCTTTCCTGATTATGACTAGTCAGAATCCCAATAACATAACTAACCAAATACAAGAGCTGTGGGAAATTAGAAGTGTTAAAATCTCATTATGTTCCATTGCAAGTAGGTTTCTCCAAGCTCTCTGAATCAAAAGTGTACTTGACTTTATTGAGGGCTAAAATGCCTGAGATAGAATTAATGGTATGGGGCAAGCAAAAATAGAAGGTTTTAGACCCAACTCCAACCTACCTTCCTTCCTTCCTTCCTCCCTCCCTCTTTTCCCCCCCTTTCCCTCTTTCTCTCCCTCTCCCTCTCCCTCTGAGAGCAATTCGAATTCCCTGGCACTTAAGCATGTGCATAAACCAGATTCTTCATATACTATTAATGTAAACACTGCTGTATATATTTTCTAACTTTGCTTTAGACTAAATAAAGCCTATAAGAATAAACACAGATTATGAGAGAACTGACTGAACAAGCAGTTTTGGCTCTAAAGAAAGAACTAGTGAGACTTTAAAAAATATGATTAAGAACATTTACCTGACATTTCTTATTTCCACTTTACGTGTTATAAACATGTATGATCTATCATGCTTTTAGACATAGATGTGCCTCGCTGCTGGACTGAGAAGAAATGATAAAAAATCATTAAGTCTTAAACAGGAAACTATTTTCTTCCCCCCAAATGAACGAGAGGACCTGTCAGCTTTGGGCTCCTTTATGTGTCAGCCTTCAGCACTTCAGGCCTGGCAGAGGGAGAGAAAGCTGTGATATGGCTTCTTTCTTTTTCTTTCTTTTTTTTTACAGTTGGAGAAAGAGCACAGAAGTGGATTCCCTCCTTGGGTGTGCATATGGGGGTTGGGAGAGGTACAACCCTACTCTGGCTTAGGAACCATTTTTTTCTCCTCCACCTCTGATTTGGGGTAGACTAAAAGCCTGAGGTTTTTAGAGATGTGTGGCTCAGTGGTTGAACCAGGAGGTCAGGGTTCGATTCCTGATCAGGGCACATGCCTGGGTTGCAGGCTCCATCCCCAGCCGGGGGCGTGCAGGAGGCAACTGATCAGTGATTCTCTGTCATTATTGATGTTTCTATCTTTCTCTCCCTCTCTCTTCCTCTTTTAAATAAGTAAAAATATATTTTTAAAAACCAGTTGGAAAAATAAAACAGCCTTTGGAGTACAGCCTGTTTGGAGGTAGAAAAATTTTTTCAGGAGATGAGTTCCCAGAACAATGGAGTCCCTGGTGTGCTATGGTCCCTCTAACTCTCCTTTAAATGCACACTAGCATTACAGACAATGCTTATCTGATGAAGTCACCAGAGTAAACCAGATACTCACTAGAAAGGCTATGGAGAAACTTATCGTTTGGCATGCTGCACTGACAATTTCATATTTCCTCCTCCTAAAAGGACAAAATGTACCTCTACAGCATCCTTTCAATAGCTGCACGAGTCATGGTTTTCCAACAATACTAATGGGACATCATATTATGAAAAAGAATCCATCCTAAACAACCCAAGTGCCCATCAATAGACAAGTGGATAAAAAAAAAACCACCTGTGGTATGTATATACAATGGAATATTACTTTGGAAATAAAAAAGAATGAAATCTTACCCTTTGTGACAGTATGGATGGACCTAGTATGTATTATGCTAAGTGAAATAAATCAGACAGAGAAAGACAAATACCATATTATTTTACTTACATATGGAATCTAAAGAACAAAATAAATGAATAAACCAAAAAGAAACAGACTCATAAACACAGAAAACAGACTGATGGTCTGAGGGGAGGGGGTTGGGGGACTGGGAGAAAGAGATGAAGGGACTGACAAACAAGGCGGATAGTTACCATAGAGTCCTGGGGATGCAAAGTGCAGCATCGGGAATGTAGTCAATAATATTATGGTAACTACCATTTGGTATGTGTGGTGCCAGGAGGGTACTGGAACTATCGGGAGGATCACTTTGGAAAGTATGTGATTGTCTAACCACTATGCTCTGTACCGGAAAGCAATACAAAATAATATTAAAAGTAAACTGTAATTGAAAAACTTAAAAAAGGAAGGAAAAAAAAAAAAAAGAATCCATCCTTATAGTCAAAGGGCATCTTGTCCTGCATTGGTACTTTAATCTCGATGAAACCTTGTAGCCATTGACCCTACAGGTTGAACGGGGGCTTTGAGAGATGGTCCTTAAATGCAACAGGTCTTTTTTCCTTTATAAAACAGAACATTCTGCCTCTGGAAAGCATTAACTACAAGAGAGGGCGAGTCCATATATTGAGCAAAAATTTGCCTCTCTAGAACTTACCCAGCCCTCCATAGGTGCCAGCATTATCCTAGGAGCTATTTAGAATATGTATCGCTCATTAAGGTAAGCCCCCTAATTATTTGAAGACAGAACCCACGTTCTCCCCCAGGTTCAGCAGCCGTAGGTTCACCTGGCATTCCTTCAGGTTTCAAGCCTCTAGAAGCCCATCCACTCTCCTCTGCAAGCTCCCTGATCTATCAGTGTCCCTCCTACAATGTGTGGGGAGAATGAACCCCAAACTCCAGGACAGAGTAAAGTGGGACTAATCACTCCCAGAGCCAAAGACTGTATCTGTTTTCTTGGGGGTGGTGGCAGACTGAGCAGGAGACTCTGCCCTGAGGGAAAGCTATTAGCAATTCTTGGCTGCAGAGAGGATAGAAAAATCAAGGTTAAGCAAGTAGAAAACTAGGGCTCTTACAAGCAAAACCAAGGGCTATGAACACCATTTAGAAAAATGCAAAGATATTTAGTGGCTTTGGGTGGATTTATGTAAACAGAAGAAAATCCTCATTGGCCAAACAGTTCCATGTTAGAATCCCTAGTGTACAACCTGATCCTCAGAACAAATGGTATTTGGGGAATCTGGGGCTTTCCATTTGTTTGTAAGCACTCCTTTATTTTGATAAATCGTGTTGTCCTAAAATTCACCAACACAATAAATAACATAAGAGAAATGGAAACCATTTAAACAAATGGCAAGTCAGAGATACTTTCTCCTACCCAGAGCACAAACACTGATTAATGTTCACTGAAATTCATGAAAAAGTTAAACTAGTGGCAGGCCAAGAGCAGCTAATGAAGGGGCCACGGAATGAACTGGAAGCCCTGCAGCTCCTTTTCCCTCCCCTTCCCAACCTGTCCCCTCCCCCCTCACCCCCCCCCCCGCCGCCCCCAAGAAGATGCACAAGTGCCTGAGAAGGAAAGTGTTCGAGGGGACTAGTCACCTTGGACTTCTCCCCTCACCCAGGGGAGGGGCATCTACTCGAAAGCCATGCCTATGGGACACTCCTGCTTGGCCTACGACAAACATGTTCACAAAAATCCTCTGAAGACATTTCTAAATAACAGATACATTTTCCCCACTCGTGCTGTGCTGATTCATGTTGCGGCCTGAGGCAAAAGGAAAAGTGTGTCTCCTGATGTATATGGTTTTGTGTATTTTTTCATGGTTTCATTAAGGGAGTGGAAAAATTTGGGAAACGTGAAATATAAGCATATTAAAAAATCACAATATCATTTTAAGTTTAAATACTTTATTTACAGAAAAAGCAGAATTTTAAGAAATAGTTTCACTTTCCTGGCTTTAAAGGAAGTAATCTCAAGGATATTTTCAAAAACTATCTCTTATCTTATTTTGAATTGAGGACATTGACAATATCTCCTGACTGATAATCTTCAATAATTTTTAAGTAACTTTAGCTTTCTGATCCTGTCTTTATTTCAATACAGTTTGATCTTTTGTTCACCATGGATATTTTTGCACTAATTTTGATTTTTTAAAATAATCATTACAATATTACTTATTGTGATTACTGAGATTTTTGGTGCCGTTCAATTTTGTTCAGTTTTGCACAGGAAGGTGAGTTCCTCATTTGCCTCACCTTGATCATGACCCTGCTGCTAATATTTCTGGAACCCCAGTAGAGAGAGTGGGGTTGTCAAGACTGTGGTTTGAATGCGACTCTGCTACCAACCACCTCTCTGGGCCTCAATATTTCCCTCTAACCTAACCTGGTTCCCAGCCACACAACGCAAAACCGGAGAGATACAACCTTGTCACAGGTGTGCCGCTAAATTTTAACCAAGGTCTTGTTTGATTGTTGCTCCAGCTGGTTATTATATTTATTAGAGACGCCAAGAAAGCAGTTTGCTTAAGGATTCATGAGGCAAGAGGAAGAAAAGAAAGAACTTGCCTCAAATAAGTGTAATCTAAAGCCAGGTCCCCTCAAAGTTCACAAATGATTGGCTCCTGAAAGAGCTCTGTTTTGTGAGTGTATAAGGAAGTCCAGTCAAGTGGTGGAAAAGTTCTCTCTGGCAAGGACAGTGACGTTTTAGAAGCTATGTGGGTCTCTACCCTACTGTATTTGTGTTGGCTTCACAATTTTTGCTGGCTTTCTTAATGTTGTTGGAAATCTTTTAATCCCTTCAACCAAACCTAATGTTTTACAGCATGTCTCAAACACAGAAAGTCTAAGAACCCCTGAACCAAATGATCTCCAAGGTAATTGTTTGCTGCAAGAAACTGAACTTGATGTTTTTTTATTGTTGATGACGATGCTTTAAAACGTGAATGAAGCTATGTGGGGTGGAATAGCTGCAGTTCGGTTTCAAGCTGGTCATTGGGGCCACCCCTCAGGGCAGAGATCACAATCTCAGTCAGAAGCTCCATCCTGAAAACCAGAAGCACACCAAGGAGGAACAGAGCGGCCCAGTTCCACTACCTTGGCGGCCTTGCCCCTCTTTCTAAAATAAGTACCCAGCAGGCATGGCTGCCTAACCACTGCCCTGGCCCTGGCTGGAACTCCTAAGTTGGATTATGGGGAGGAAAGTAATTGCCAAAATTAGAGCAAACTCTATCTTCTATTAAACAAAATACATTTACAATTACATTTTAGAATATGGATAAATGTGTCAATCATCAATATCAACTAGGTACAATAAATGTTTAAAATAAGTATCGGTTGTGAGCTAATGTACATAAGAGGCTGGACAAATGGACTATTCCTTAGCTTAGAGACACATCTGTAATAGGAAGGAATTAGGGGCTTTAGTGATCTGAATAAAAAGTCATACATGGGATAAACAATGTTCTTGAACCAAGAGCCTGAGTAGGAAGCAGGAGTCCGGGGGGTAGGGTGACATGGGGTGGTGCCATATACTTTGCCGAGGAAAAGGAGAGGGAGCAGAGGGATGGCAGGTGCTTATGGGCTGTTGCAAAGGTCAGGGTTAGCTCTACTCCTAATTAAGATCTAAATCTATGGTCTCCAAGAGGGAGTAGGCAATTCATTCATGCAATCTGTGAATGACACTAGCCTGCATAGCATTGCCAACACTAGAAAGGACAGAAAAAAACATATAAACGACCTTTAAAGAGGTCAAAATATGGCCAGGATATTGGAGGAGAATTGAACTGAAAGAAGGCAAGGAAATACCTCTGAAGTCAATAGCGGAAAGCATAGATATTCAGAAAGTGGGGGAAAACTAGGGAGGTAGTTATGTGAGAAGAGTCCCAAGTACTAGTAGCTGGTCAATTAGATGCAAGTTGAAGAAGCCAGGGCAGGTCTTCACCAGCTGGTTAGAGAGGAGCTTTGCCTTCCCTGACAGGTTTTATTGACTTTCCCCTGGGGCGTGATGGCACACCTTGCATACTTGGGTTTGCCTGTAAGAACTCTGTCCCAGAAAAGATGTCCTCCCATTTCCTGGTCTATCGGCATGGTCAAATAGAGCTGGCCCTCTACCGACAACTAAAATGAAGGCCCAGTACTTTGCACTGACCTAGGGCACACAGTTGTCACAGGAACCTGGGAAGGCTGATGTCAGAGGAGAAGCAGGGTGTTCTTCCACCCAAAGCTAAAAGAACGATCTGAGGAAGTGCTTATGGCGTTCGTTTGTTTTTAAACAGATCATCTTTTATGGAGAGAAGAACAAGATGAAGATATTTGCACTGTCAACATTTTTTGTCTGTGTTTCAATTCTACAGGTATTCATTGATCACCTATCACCTGCCGGCACTGGTCTTAAATTCTGTGAGTGTTCCCACAGGGAATTCAATTCATCTTCAATGAATTTAAGCCTAATTAGGAAAATAGAGCATACATATAGAAAAAAAAAAGTTAAAATATTGCAAGAGGATACAAAGTAAGTATGGAATGAGTATGGTCTTCTGAAATAAGAGCCAAAGACAAGGTTGGAGGGAAAGGGATGAGAGAGCAGTGGAGTGTGGCCCAGAACAGTCAAGGAAAGTTCATGGAATAGATGGTCCTCTGAAAAGATGGAGAAAGATAGATGGGATTTGGGCACGTGGGAAGAAATCCAGGTTTGGGGAAAGAACCTGAGCAAATTTCTCAATCAAGGAAGAGGAACACACACAGTGGTGTTTGTTGTTCCCACGTGATAGTCTGTAATTGATATTTTAAAATGATTTATTTAGAAGTCACAAGAGTTTCAGTTGGGTAAGGATCTTAGATTCTCACCAAGTGCAGGAATCCTCTTTGCAGCATCCCTGAGGGATGACCTAGCAGCTTCTGCTTGAAACACCTCAAGTGATGGGGAGCTCATCAGTTTGCCAATAGCTGTGACCTTTGGCCTTTGTCCTGCCTTTCAGTGTAACAAAGATCACATTCGCTCACTTAAAACACGACAGCCTCCCCTCCCCCAAATTAAAGACACCGTTGGTGGTGGTTTCTCTCTTTTTTTTTTTCTTTTTGTCTCTGATTGTTCCAGTTGCCTGTCTTCCTGGGTATTCCAGGTGTTACTAAATGGTCCTTTCAAAACAGGGCACCTGGAAGTGAACACTTATCTAGTTGTGGATTAATGGGCTCAAGATTCTGTGGAATAATCACTAATCCCGTTCTTAACCAGGACTGTGTATTAAAGCAACCTAAGGTGGCCTTTACTGATTTGCTTTTGTAGATACACCATACTGTTGACTGCAATACTCAGTAGGTTGTTAGAACATAAAGCACTACTGTGCCTTGAACATAGAAATAAATAATGGTAGTGGCAAAGGCTGCCTATATTTTTTATTTTCTTTATTGATTAAGGTATTACATATGTGTCCTTATCCCCCCATTGCCCCTCCCACCCCGCTGCTCATGCCCTCACCCCCCCTAGTGTCTATGTCCATTGGTTATACTTATATGCATGCATACAAGTCCTTTGGTTGATCTCTCCCTGTTCCCCCCAACCTCCCCTGCCTTCCCTCTGAGGTTTGATCCATGTTTCTCTATCTATGGATCTGTTTTTGTTCATCAGTTTGTATTGTTCATTATATTCCACAAATCAGTGAGATCATGTGATATTTATCTTTCTCCAACTGACTTATTTAGCTTAGCATAATGCTCTCCAGGTCCATCCATGCTGCTGCAAATGGTAGGAGTTCCTTCCTTTTAACAGCAAGAGCTGCCTATATTTTCTCCAATATTTTAGTGTCCAAGTGAACAAGGAATCTCTCCATAAGTAGTGGGAGGGGCCTGTGTGTATGCATGTCAATCCAGGTATGTAGGAAGTAGAATGATGGCTCCCCTCCCCAAAGATATATCCATGTCCCAAGCCCCAGAACCTGTGAATGTGACCTTATTAGAAAAATAGTCTTTGAAGAGGTAATTAAGGATTTTGAGAAGAGATCATCCTGGATTATCTGTTTTACCCTAAATCCAATGACAAGTGTCTTTCTAAGAGACAGAAGAAGAGAAGACACAGATGAGAGGAGAAGGTGGTGTGAAGGCAGGTTGGAGGTATACAGCCACAGCGAGGGAGCACCTGGAGGCACCGGAAGCTGGAAGAGGCGAGGAAGGATTCTCTTCTGGAGCCTTCGGAGGAAGTAAGGCCCTGCCAACACCGTGATTTCTGGCCTCCAGGGCTGTGAGAATACAGCTGTGTTGTTCTAAGCCACCAAGCTTATGGTAATTTGTTGCAACATCCCTAGGAAAATAACACAGGGGCTATGGATTTCCAGGGGAATCCCCCAGAAGTGGGGTGAACATTCCCAGTGAGGCACTCCAGCACTTCTCCACACGGCTCAGGAATCCAGAAGGATGTTGGGGTGGCAGCTGCTTAGGCTGCTACATACTTAGGGATAGCAGTTTTGGCAGTATAAAAATGTAGTAATTTCCTTTTAATCCATTCCTAAGTTAGAATACAGATATCTTCAAGGATAACTGTTAAACCACATTTGCAAGGGCCCCAAGCGGAAAAGAGGCCACAGGTAGAATGGCTGAGGGTGTGTGTATTGTTGAAGACATATTACAAGCATAACAATAGTACTTAATGAGGACTATGAAAACATTAGGTGACTCATGTATTCTGGGAGTGGGCAGGAGCCTAAACATGCAGCGTTCTATTCAAAAAAGGCCACGTGACTGACCCAGCATCATCAACAAGTTATGCAAATCATCTCAACAGATAGCAATGGCATTTTTAGACTGCACCATCATGCATGTGCTGTTGCCATGCACGGTGCCAAGAGGCCATTAAAGAGAATTCCTGGAGAGCTTCCACTCTGCTGTTGGTGGACTCTTTGGTGTCCCTGTGACAAATGCATCAAACACAAGAAGCAAATAAGAGTCACTGGGAAATAATGGTGGAATTTAAGTCCATGCATTCCAAGTCACAAGTGAGCTATATAGGAAAAATGGCCCTGGTTAATTGGGACAGAATTCCTGCCACTGGTAGAAGTGTACTAGTCAGTCTATCATGTCAAGACAGGTGACTTCCTAGAGCAGGGGGTGCGGGTTTTCTAGAAAAGCAGAGGGTGAAGGGCAGGGGTGAAGAGAATTGGAATAAAGAGATTCTAATAAAAATGGCAAATTTCTTGTCAAACCTCTACTTGAAGCTGGAGTCCATTCTCCCCCCTTCTTTTTAGAATATAATGTAAAATAAAATAATAATCATTACTATTTAATAAGCAGTTCATTAGGAACCAGATACCGTGCTAGGTATTTTACATGTATTTTCTCATTTAATCTTTAAAATGATCCTATGAGATCAGTGATAGAATCTTTATTTACAGAAGAGTGTGTGTGCTGCTAAAGAAACACAAATCCTCTGTGGGTTTCATTCATTCACTCATTCAGCAAACACATACCAAGTGCTAAATATAGCAAAAAACACTCATCTTCAGTGACAGGGAACTCAGTTCCTCAAAGGCAACCTACAGATTTGGGGACAACTCTAATTCTTAGAAAATCCTTCCTTATTGTTGATCTGAACTGTGTCTCTGGGTAAGTAAACAATAAGTCACTGGGTGTCCTCGAGTCACTTAGAACAAAATGAGATACGAGGAAATGGTGAATGTAAGAGGTTTACAGGAGGCAACCAACATTTGCTGTTTCTGATTTCAGTTCAGTGACGTGTTTTTTCTTAGAAACTTGCATGGTTTTCATGTTAACTCTTACTCTTTGGGCATAGTAAAGAGTTAAATCCCACTGGCCTAGAAGAGTGATATAGTCTTCCTACCAAATAGTTTTCAGAAGCCCTCAATACTTTGGACACACTGTCAGAGGACAATAAATTTGCCACCCACATGAGAGTGAGACTGTGATGTGGGCACATAAATATCAGGAATAGTTGTAACCACCGGAAGTCTGTGATACTATGGCAGTGAGGAGCCTCCCTCATAGTCCTCTCTTGGCAGCATCTTACTGAATGGCCTTGTAAGTGGTCAGGATCCTTGCAGACCTGATTTTCTCCACTCTAAGAGAGGAATTCAAATCTAAAAAGGAGCCAGGAAGCCAGGAATTACTACTCCAAAAGAATCCACTGTTTGTTTATATCACAGAGTCCTCCTGCCCACAGTTCTGCACACACCAGGCATGGCACTGGCAGCTCCCCTGCCCTGGAACTCCAACATAAACAAGATAATCTTTATTAACAGGTTTTCCTTCTTGGCCTTTGGGGACCTTTTGGGAAATCTGTTTTGCTGAGTCTTTGCCCCTCAACGTACTACTGTTTCTATCATTATTTTATCCAGACTAAGCATGACCTAAGATGCCTAACTCTAACCAATAGAAAAAATGTTTTCTATAATAATCTATACTAATAAAAGGGTAATATGCTAATTAGACCAGACATCTTCCAGATGACTTTCTGGATGTCCTTCCAGACAAAGCCATGGTGGCGGGGCTGAGACAGAGGCGGTTAGGGGCAATCAGGCCAGCAGGGGAGAGCAGTTAGGGGGATGAGGCCGGCAGGGGAGAGCAGTTAGGGGGATCAGACCAGCAGGGGAGAGCAGTTAGGGGGATGAGGCCGGCAGGAGAGAGCAGTTAGGGGGATGAGGCCAGAAGGGGAGAGCTATTGGGGGATGAGGCCGGCAGGGGAGAGCAGTTAGGGGGATGAGGCCAGAAGGGGAGAGCTATTGGGGGATGAGGCTGGCAGGGGAGAGCAGTTAGGGGGATGAGGCCGGCAGGGGAGAGCAGTTAGGAGGATGAGGCCAGAAGGGGAGAGCTGTTGGGGGATCAGCCCAGCAGGGGAGAGCAGTTAGGGGGATGAGGCTGGCAGGGGAGAGCAGTTAGAGGGATGAGGCTGGCAGGCAGGTGAACGGTTAGGAGCCAGCAGTCCTGGATTGCGAGTTGGATATCCCCCGAGGGGTCCTGGATTGGAGAGGGTGCAGGTCGGGCTGAGGGATTTCCCCCTCCCCCATGCACGAATTTCATGCACCGGGCCTCTAGTATATAATAATAGTTAAGATGTATTGAGCACTTACTATATACTTGACATTTACATAAAATCATTTCAATTATTCCTCACAAAAGCACTGGGTTTGGTACCTATTCCATTTTCCAGATGATGAACCTGAGACAAAGAGATACTAAGAAACTTATTTAGCTTAGTAATTTACATGGCAGAACCAGCCTCGAATCCAGATTTGTGTGATTCTACCCACTATGCTTTCCTTTCAAGAAATTTATACTAGTAATAGCTATCAGTATGCCAGGTACTACTCCAAGAACTTCACATATTTTAACTCATTTCATCTTCACAATAGCTGTTTTATAGCTGGCGTAAAGAGGGGTTAAATAGTCTATCCCAGGTCACATAGCTAGTACGTGGTAGAGCTGGGTTTTGAACCCAGGCAGACTGATGCCAGAGACCAGGCCATTATTCTAAAGCAGTGCCACTATTCCACCTAGAAATGAATAAGATTACTATGTCCTAGTGAGGCATTGCCCACCCCTCAGCTGTCAGTCTGAACTCTGCCCCCCCGCCCCGAGCTGTGCAGCCATGTAGCTTCTGTGAGAGGACAGTGGTGGTTTGTGAAGTACACCATTTCAGCATCCCTCTCTTAGGAAAAGGCAGACAAAGAAGCTGATGGGCAGGGAGGTTGAGGTTCTTCTCCAGGGTCCCCTAAGCAAGCTAGTAATAGGCTCAAGGTTATAAAACCCTGTCCTCAATCAACTAGGCTGTTACCTTGCTCTTGAATGATGAAATCTTGCCTTAACTTTTCAGGATAGGGTGAGACCTACAGAAGGTCCCAGGGACCTGGGAACACACCTGTTTTTATGCAATGACTCAAGGTCATCGAAAGGCAGGGGATATTCCATGAGGGGGACAATCCTATCCAGAGGATTCACACGTTCCCCTTTCACAGGGCAGTGCAGGCTCCAAACCAGCGGCCTCCTCTCCCAGTGACTGGGCAGGCAGCTCACCCAGACTGCAGCGACGGGTGTTTGCCTACTAGTCTGGAGGAGATTAAGCACCCACCCCATCTGCCGTGGAAATAGCACAGCTGAAAGCAGAAAGGGCAGCCTGCAAGTCCCATCACAGCCAACGCAAGAGGATACATCCCCCGAAGACCTGTGGGGACCGCATTTTATCGGTCTGTCATGGGATGAGAGCCCTGAGCTGGGGAAGGTGGGGGGACAGCAGTGGCCTGCGAGGCTGGCAGAGACCAGTCTGCCTGGCTGTTTAATGACACAGTTTACGCATTCTCCTGGCTGTTTTCTTTCTCTGATCTGTTAACATCGACGTTAATTACTTACAATTAATAACCATAACCCTGTTTTCTTTCTCTGATCTGTTAACATTGATGTTAATTACTTACAATTAATAACCATAACAAGAACGATCAGGGTTCCTAACAATTGTAAGCACAAGGGATCTTTTGTCTCCATAGGGTCAGACAATCTCCTTCGAACAACCCAACCCGGAAGACGCCTTCAAGGAGGAGGGACCTGCCTTCACCTGGCTCCCACCTAGCACAGACCTTGCCGCTCGGCGCTCCACGTTGCCTCATTTACTTCTGACGACTACATTATCATCATAGGGATTATTACCCCCCGTTTTACTGAAGAAGAGACTGGGGGTCAGAGAAGTTAAGGAACTTGCTCAGGGATGTGAGCGGAAGAGACTGTACATTTTTTCAGTCAGGCCCCATTGCCACATGCACCAAGGGATGGACTTACCACAGGCAGGAGCCACGGTGGCCCTTCCCACCCCTCTGGGCAATACTTCCGTGCCAGTTCTCCAAGAGACCTACTGCATTCTAAGTAACCTGACCCTGGATCCTAGTCTCTGTCATTGTTTCCTTTTTATATCCGGGGACCTGGTAGCCACAGCTTTGTTCCTTTGGTAGATGGAGGCACCGACACGTAGTGATGAAATGATTTGTTCAATCATAAATTAATTACTGTGCAAAGAACCAAGAACCATGGTAATCTTGGGGGAGAGGTTTGTGACTTTAAAGACATGTTTTATCCAGAAGATTCGGGATCCACGAGATTTTTTCCTCCTCTGTCAAAACTCTGGAGAACACCAGCAAGGGACAAGCAGAGGCCACCACCCAACGCACTGGCTCAGGGGACGAGAACAGACACAAAGGTCAGAAAGAACAATCCACGCCTCCAAGGAATAAGAGGGAAATTGGCAACCAGCACAGGACGGATTCTCAGTGGCGAGAAGCAACTGAGACAAAAACAAAACAAAACAAAAAAAACAAAACAAAACAAAACAAACTTCTCATCTTGTTTCAATTTATACTTTTGAAGAACTGACATGCACTTTGAGTTTCTGGGTGGCTGAAGAGGAGCCTAATTCCCCACCGGTTATTCTTTTGCAAACATATTTGCTAACCGAAATCTCAGAAAAATAGCCAATGAATGAAATGCCTCCCTAGCAGGTGGACTTCTCTCCCAAGTTTCCAGCTCATCCCCGGAGGGAACTGTGTTGGGAGGTGGTTGCTTTCCTTCTCTAACCACTGTCCAGTGCAGCCAGTGGACTGTGGGGAACAGAAGTGGTAACGGCTGTGTGCTCAGGACTAGGGAAACCAAAATGGATCCTAGAGGTAACATTACTTGTAAAAAAGTCAGGTCCCCGCAGAACAATCTCCCCAGTATATTTGCGACTAAAAGAGAGAAAGAGAAAAAGTGGACGAGTGCCAGAAAATTAAATGTCAGACCTGAAGTTGCATTCCTGTAAGCAAAGAGGAACTAGTCTTTACTTTAACCGAAGTGAAGGGTCAACGGGCAGCCAGTCCTGAGGTGAATGTAAACAATTCCAACCAGATAGCAAAGTGGTTTTAAAAAGGGTGTTTAGCGAAGAACAAAGAAAGCAGTAGACTTTTTTCAAAAGAGAAGTAGAGGAGCAGAAGGCGTCTGAGTGGGGAACAGAATTTACCTGTTTGCGAAAAAATTTCAGCGAGGTGGGGGGGGAGCAATTAAGGACCGTTGAGCAGGTTTCGGTTGAAATTGCCTCTGGTGTGATGAATGCAGAAAGTACGGCAAACTAAAGCAAATACAGCCCTTCTGAATTCAGCGGGCGCTGGCCTCCCAACCCCCATTAGACTGGCTGCATTGGTCTGTACCTTTGAGTTAAGTTTCAAAAGTCTCTATTCCATTCCAGGGTTAAAAAAAAAAAATCAGATCAACTTCCCAGACAAGCAGAGGCTGGATTAATGATTAAGAGAAGCAAAAAGGATTAAATATCTGGTCTGGGAGGACTTGCCTGTGCAACCCAAATGGCAAAGGCATCCCTCAGCGCTTCTCTCTCAAAAGGGCTTCTCCCTCTGGGACAAACACCCGGGGCTGGTAGTTTTCATTCCAACTCCTCACTCAGATCCCTTGGGGCCCGGGGTCTAGATGCCACGAGAGACAAATGGCGGGTTTCAGCTCACCTTTGTCAGTGTCCGCCCGGGCTCTCAGAGCAGCAGCCCCGCAGCTCTCGCGCTGTGCAGGTGAGTCCAGCAGCTCCCCGGGCAGCCCGAGCTGTGACCGGCCTGAGCCTCGGCGTACAGGTGCCTAGAGGAAGGAGGAGGGCATTGGCTGGTGGAGAGCAGGAAATGTGTGACATCACAGGGAGCCTCGGCAGATAAAACATTGCTGGGACCTTAGCTATTGAGACAGTCAGTAGGTCCCGCCCACCTGTCATTTACCTGAATACCTGCAAGCAGGTAGGTGGCGTCTCTGCCTGGACAAATGAATCAGTTAGAGCAATTTGCTGCCTGGAATGTACTTTCTTTCCTGAGCACAGCACGTGACCTGCCCCGTGGACAGATCTGAATTTAAACACCCGGCTGCTCCCCTGACCCCCTCCTACCAATCCCTCCCCCCTAGCTGCCTGCAGAAGAGTTAGAAAGGGAAGTTTAAACACCAAAAGGAGGAGGTAATTTATCGGGCATTAAAAAGGAAGCGTGTGAAGATGGGCTGCTGGGGAAATAGCTGAGATTCACCCCCAAACGCCCTTTTGAATGGCACTCATTTGAACCCCCAAGTACTTCTCTTTTTAAACATAGTAACAAATTGGAGGTGACATTTCAAATTCATTAAAAAACAACGCCTAACCGTGGCACTAGTCAGCAGTCTCAAACTTGAGTTTGCAAACCCTTCTCCCAGCCCCCACCCTTCCAGCATTTTAATTCCGGAGTCTGTCATCCCCACCTCAGCTCGGTGGCAGTTAGAGTCACAGGGCTACAGTTCACTGTAGGCCTGCAATTAGGAGCAATTTACATGATTCAGATTCGAATGATAGCACAGTAATGAGGCAGCGTTGTCTGCTGGTTAGAGCCAGGAGGGAGGAGTCAGAACTATTTCTGTCTGGAGCTTGGAGTGTGACCCTGGGCCAGTCACGGTGTTGCTTCAGCTTTTCCAGCAGCGAAGGCGAGGACGGTACCACCCAGCCAGCCCCGCAGCTGCGGGCTATTACCCCGCCTGTTAAACCCTTTGGCATCTTCCAGAGGATTGTAAACAACTCCCATCGCTGGATTTAAACGTTGTGTATTCCCGTGGCCCCGTCCAGCATCTCTGGACAATTTGTTCAGTCTCTGGAATGTGTTACCTGGGGAAATGGTGGGCTCTCCTTCCGCCGGGGGAAGGCCTGCTTGCTCAGAGATATTTATCCGCCCCCCACCCCCCTTAAAGAAAAGAAAGGTTGAATTCCCATTTTCCCCCTATTCTGTCTCCTTCTGTCCCTTTTCCCTCTCCCACTGATATTGGAAACCACAGCTTCTAACATTGTACTACTTCAGAGGGTTTCAGACCAGCGGGTTGGTTGATTGGTGTTGTGGTTTGGAGGAGGGGTGGAGGGAGGGTGAATGGGAAGGGGGAGGGGGAGAGGAGCGGCAAGGAGAGGGGAGGACGGAAGGTCTTGATTCGTTCCCTTGGCCTTGACATTGACTAGATGCGGGCAGTCATTCGATACCTTGTAAAACAACCAGGGAGCAAGGAGGGAAATTCTAGTCAAGGTCGCGGGGTGCGGGGCAGGCTCCGTACCTCACCTGCAGGAGAGCTGGCTCCTCTCCCAGCCATCTAGCCTCTGCAGACTGCGCAAGCTCCCTTCCCCACCTGGGAGCTGGGTGCGCTTTGCAGAGAGTCGGAAGCTTAAAATAAAAACCCCCCATTCGTGTCTTACCCAGTGGAAAGTTAGGTGGGGCTACTCCTTTATTTTTAAAAACAATTGACAGCAAAGATGAAGGCAGCAAAACCTTGTATACGCAGGTCTTTCAGGAAAAGGTACCATTCCTCCATTTGATACTGGATTAAGAAACATCAGCAAAACAAAGCCTCCTCCTTCTCTGGCAGCGTTTCCCCAGGGACAGGAGGAGGGGCGGGGGAGTCTGCCGACCTGATGAATCATCCAGAAGATTACCCTCCAGCAGCCTGCGCCACAGCCTGCCTTCCCTGTGTGTCAGTCATGCCTCACCTTTTCCCAAGGGCCCCGGGTCCTACCTGGGAGAGGAGAATCACAGACAGGCTTTTTGTTTTTGGAAGCGGGGAGGGTTGGAGAGGAAAAGAATTTGTGGGAAGTGATAGTGCATAATATAATGCTTCATCCAAGGGCCTCAGAGCTGTGGGGCTTCACTTCCTATATTCACATCCACACAGACATCTGCACATATGGTCTATGAATAAAAATTCAGAAAAAGAGTTGAACAAGGAGTAGAGTTCACTCCCAGGTACTGTGTATAAAGAAGTGAAAAAAAAAAACAACCAAAAAACCTAAAAGTATTTCACACATTAGCTATCACAAGTGAGATGGGTCTTGGTATTCCTGGATTTAGAATACTCTTTAAAGATTTTTTAAAAAATCAATAAGGGCATCATTATTCAATTAGGGCTGTTGCATTCTTATTGAAATGAAATTTCTGAAGTATTGATGAAAAGATATAAATAAAAATCCTAAAGAACTAACACTGAATAAGGGCTTAGCAGGTGTTTCTTATTGTTCTAAGGACTCTTCACAACAACCCCGTAGGTTAGGGACTATTACTAGTTGCATTTACAGCTGGGGAAACCAAGGCACAGAGAGGCTGACAATTTGCTTAATAACAGCACAACCAGTGAGTGGCGGGGCCAGAGCAGTTTCAGCCTCTGGAAAGAAAGGGAAGGAAGGCTCTGATGTCATGCTCTGTGGGCAACTTCCTGGACGCTCTGAAGCTTCTTACCTAGCCTCTGTTCAGAAGGAAGTGCCTTGAAGAAGTGGCCCTGGGGAGTGTAATTTCTGGGAAGAAATGTCTCCAATTGCAAATGAATTAGTAATCTGGTTTATACATTGAGTATATATGTATAGAACATATAGACATATGGATACATTTACATACATATGCATGAGAAAAAAACACCAGGAAGTCCATCACCCCCGATGCATATTTGAAATCATCTTTTTGAGGCCTACCAAGCCAACCCAGGAAGGGAGGGCCAGCGTGAGGGGCCCCTCCAGAATGATCAGTTGTACTTCTCTATGACGTCTTTTATAGAACATGGAACTCCGTACAACTGGATGACAGGAGACAAATGTAACCGTAAGTTCCAATATGAACCACTGCCAAGGCGGTTGGCAAATACTAAACACACACTACTCCATTCCCACCTCCCCTACCATTCTCACTGTTATTGCTAAAAGGGCATGGTGCCCTTGAGCTCAGAGGTAACCTCAAGATGTCAGTCCAAGCACAGTGCAATTTCTATCCTTAGATTGACAGGAAGTGGGAGGGATGATCAGGAAAGGAGAAGACTGGTATTGGCTGGTGCCATTAGAGAAGACTTCACAGAGCAGGGAACAGGAATGGGATGTGGGAGGATTTGGAGAAGTGGTGACAAGGGCAAACAGTCCAGGCAGGGCAGCACTATAGGTGGAGGCAGGGGTGATCATAGCCTTTGTGTGTAAGGGAGGAAGCTGTGTGGTGTGGGGAGAGGGGAAAGACCAGACAATGAAGTGTTCATTCGTCCTGCTGGGGTGAAGAGGATCCATTGCATGCTACATTTGGTTGGTAAGGAGGGACCAGATTATAAGAGCCTCAAGGACTGACTGACTGCCTTAGGTCTTTGTAGTACTGCTGGCTGCTTCTCTCATGATGATTAAACAGTTTTTAAAACATGTAAGAAACTCAGTATCTTGGGCATGGGGTGGTTTATTAACAGTGACAATGTTCTCAATGTCAAGCTAAAATTCCATGATATGCCATTTCGGTTACCGTACGAGCGTCATTCTCTTTAGAAGCAAGCCTCCTTTGCAGTCACTGTACCCTGTAAATTTTGCTTCTTGGAGAGACAGGTGGAATGCATTAGAAAGCTCTCTGAACTCAAGGTTGGGCCTGTCCTAGTTATCCAGCCAGCTCACTTAGGCTTTTTGATTAGTTTGAATTCTTTTATGTGTCTTGACAGGGAAATCTAAAGGGGGAAAGGAGGTCTGTTTTCAAAGCTCTTTCCTTCTAAATCACCACAATGAAGGTTGGCGTTCTCAAGGATTCCCCCTGGCAATGAACACATTGCTAAGTCCATGCCTCGTGATTCGTCAGAATTATTTTTTGGAAGCCCTGTTTGCTTCCCTCCTATGCCTTATTTGCAGAGTTGTCTAAGAAGACTGAATGCCACAACAAAAGTGAACATATGACATATGCTTTTAATAAAAGGCATCTCTAGAAGTTCTTTGGCTGAAAGTATTTAGCATTACGAGAATAGAATTACGGTATACATTCCGTTATATTGGCCCCAGTTTCTCAGTGTTGTTATTTTTAAAACTAGCTTAGCTCCAAATCTTTCATTGGCTAATTACAAGTATTTAACATGATGCAAAGAAGCAGATCCCTGAAGGGCAATTATGGAAAATAGTAATAATCACAAATATCAGCTGATGTGATAGATGCCATCTGGTTCTATGTATGGGGAAGAGACTGCATTTCTCCCACCAACTCGCAGCCTGTGTGTTGCCTGGTTTGCAGGTGAGCTTCTAGGATAGCCTTTGGATGTACGGTTCAGGAGCAGATATTCCTCTGGTTTGTGTACTTTTGTGGGTAGAGGGAGTACCTCAGTTATGAGAGATGGCTCACAGTATGTGAGGGTTTACTACATGCATTCTTGGCCAGCACACTTTTCTATCATAGGAATAAAAAAGACTTCATTGTTGGTCTCTCTATCATTGTCTATATTCCACAGCTGTAAATATATTATGTTTCTATGACTCCATTCTTATATAAACCAGGTTGGTTAGTCAATATTTTGGTGATGGTTGTAGCTATTTTGGAGGCTGTCACATCTTTGTTTCTTTATTGGTATATATATATATATATTAGGGGCCCAGTGCACAAAATTTGTGCACTGGGGGTGGGGTGGGGTCCCTCAGCCCAACCTGCTCCCTCTCACATACTGGGAGCCCTCAGGGGATGTCCTACTGACGGCTTAGGCCCACTCCCCATGGAGGCAGTCTGGCCTCCCTTTGTGGGAGGCAATTGGGCTGATCAGGGGAAGGGACCAGCCCCATCACCCCGCTGCTGCAGCCACTGCCAGTCACCACAGCCACCAAGGTATTTTCATCAACACGGACTCCAGTCCCTTCACCAAGAAAAAATGACAACTTTCTTGAGGCATTTTCAAGATGTGTCTTTCATAGGATATGCATTTCTTTCTTTCTTTCTTTCTTTCTTTCTTTCTTTCTTTCTTTCTTTCTTTTCTTTCTTTCTTTCTTTTTCTTTCTTTCTTTCTTTCTTTCTTTTCTTTCTTTTTTTAATCCTCACCTGAGTATATGTTTCCATTGACTTTTAGAGAATGTGGAAGAGAAAGGGAAAGACAGAGAGAAACATCGAAGTGAGAGGAACACTTTGATTGGTTGCCTCCTGCATGAACCCTGATCTGGGCCCCGGCCAGGGAGGAGCTTGCAACCTAGGTACATGCCCTTGATCAGAATCAACCCAGACCCTGCTGTCGGCAGGCTGAGGCATTATCCACTGAGTCAAACCTGCTGGGGCAGGATATGACATTTCTTAGCCCTCCAGCAGCGGACCTTCCTTTTTTTCTCCAGAAGTGTGGTGGAAAAACCCTAGATCACCTTTTTGGATTCTTATTACCCAAGTTACTAAGAATATTACCAGTGGCATACAGGAAGCTTAGCCAATGTGCAGTCAGAAAAGGTGTTTCCTCTATAGTTCATACCAATCGCGGGCTGGGCCCTGCCCAGGCCTAAAGCCTCTGGCCAAAGCTTTAGGCCTGGGCAGGGGCCCTCCAGCTCTCTCTGATCTCCAGCTCGACCCCTGTGATCACAGGCTCCACCCCTGTCCAGGCCTGCCCAGACCGAAAGCCTCTGGCAGAGGCTTTCGGCCTTGGGTAGGGGACCCCCAGCTCCCTGCGATCGATCACAGGCTCTGCTCCTGCCCAAAAGCCTTGGGCAGGGGACCCCCAGCTCCCTGCAATCGCAGGCTCCGCTCCTGCCCAGGCCTGCCCAGGCCGAAAGCCTGTGGCCGAGGCTTTCCTGCCCAGGCCGAAAGCTTCTGCCTCTGGCCGAGGCTTTTGGCCTTGGGCAGGGGACCCTCAGCTCCCTGCCATCGATCGCAGGCTCTGCTCCTGCCCCAAAGCCTTGGGCAGGGGACCCCCAGCTCCCTGTGATCGCAGGCTCCGCCCCTGCCCCCTCATTCTGATTGCAGGCTTGGGCCAGCCCAGGAGCCCCCTGGATCAGGCCCTTCCCAGGCTGCTCTGGGCACACATGGCCTTACCTCACAGTGACCTGGGTGCCAGGATGTTCCTGGGACACAGGCGCTGGGTGCCTATATATGCAAATTAACTGCCCTCTTTTGTTGGGTTAATTTGCATACTCACTCTGATTGGCTATGGGCGTAGCGAAGGTATGGTCAATTTACATGTTTGTCTATTATAATTGACCCAATACCATCCCCCTTGTTAACTTTGGCCCCACCTTGAGGGCTTCCATGTCCTTCTAGATCAGGCTTCCTCAAACTACGGCCCGCAGGCCACATGTGGGTGTTTTTGCCATTTTGTTTTTTTACTTCAAAATAAGATATGTGCAGTGTGCATAGGAATTTGTTCATAGTTTTTTTTTAAACTATAGTCCAGCCCTCCAACGGTCTGAGGGACAGTGAACTGGCCCCCTGTTTAAAAAGTTTGAGGATCCCTGTTCTAGATGACCCATCCAGCAACCTTCACCTCCTCAACTACAAGGACATTTACCTCTATTCCTCTTGAGCTGCCCATTCTCAGGGCCACCTCTTGGATCTTTTTATCATCAAAAAATTTTCCATTTCAAAAAAAAAAAATCTGAGAATACTACTCTCTACTGTATTCTCTCAACTATTCAGGTTTCTCACCCCCTTACTCAGACTTTGCCTTGTTTTCTGAATTGATTGTGACCCCTGGCTCCTGGACTCCTGGAGGTGGCCCAAGAATAGCCATTCTCTACTGTTGTCACTTCAGGCCTATGGGGCACAGATCCCAGTTCTTTGCCAGCTTCCTCAACTTCCTAATGACCTGGAGGAACCATGGCCTGGCCCTCTCTCTCTAGGCACCACGACCAGTGTCACTAGGCCTGCTCTGCATTGCCAGCTGCACTTGCCACCCTCCTTGGCAATCCAGCCAGTGCCTCTTCCTTTCCTCTCAGCAGGCATCCCACCTTCAGTTCATTTGTGTTGCTCCTGCCTGCCTGTCAAACCTCACGGACATCTCCTCACCCTTTCTATTGACACAATACCACCCCCAGCCCCCATGCCCTAGTAACACTGTGTTAAAGGGAAGCACTCCCCACACCCACACTTCCACAGGAAAGTGGTTTCCCAAGCAAGGTCTGACCGTGCCCCACCCTTCACTCACTCTGCCCTGGGAGTCCCTGATGAAAAGTGGGAAAGAACAACTGGGCAAGCTCACATTTGCTCCTCCCTTTTCTGCCCTGAGAGTGAGCCAGCCTTTCCCTAAGCTGCTCCCGCTGAATCTTTGCTGGGCTGGCTTCTGTGTGAGAAGCTGCTGTGCCCAGATCTGCCCAGTCTGTGCCTTCAAGCTCTGCTTTTCCTTGTTGTAGGCCTTGTTCTCCAACTTAGCCATTACCATTTAAAAGTGATATTTTGGCCTTCAGAATTATTCTTTTGAATTTTCTCAAACTATCTCAAACCCATGTGGGAAAGAGGTGCTGTTTATTGGCACCCCACCTTGGGTAACCCCCAGAACCTGACTATTTTTGGTTCCCATAACTACCAGGGTCTCTCCCTTCTGGCTCTTCCTCATGCAACACCATCCTAATGCTTATTATTTTCCTTTGCCTGGATTGGTGTTGTGCACTTCATCCATGTTCTCGTACAGAATCCTGGCAGAAACCCCATGAGCAAACTCTACTTAACAAATGAAGAAACGGAGTCACTGACAGGTAAAGTAACTTGTCCAACATGACCAGCTGGTCACAGCCAGACCTGAGACTCAGGTATTACTCCCTCAGCCTGGAAACTCCTACTCCCTATTCAGGGCTCAGCTCAAATGCCATATCCTTCACAGAACCTTCCTGACTTCCCGAAACAGGCATCTGTGTCTGCTCTGTGCTCTCCACATGCACTACTTCACAGTTACTTTACTGATTTTTTTTTTTTTTTAAAGACGGTCTCCTCTGCTGACAGCCAGGGAACATGGCTTTTCATAGATTCTCGGGACCTGAACCAATTTTCACAATAATACTACTATCTAGTCATCCATAATTCATTCATTCATTCACTCGCTTAGTCTACAATTTTATTAAGCACCTTTAATATCCTAGTCAGTGTCAAAGGTGAGAAGAATCTGTTTTCAGACATTCACAGTCAATGGAGAGGCAGAGGTCAAGACCAAGGGTTAAAGCACAGGGTGGAAATCACCATAATAAAGAAGTGATGCAGTGCAGTTGCATGAAGGAGGGAAGTGAGCTTGTACCTTCTCATTTAAAGGTTCCAATTTGTTAAAAAGTACTTGCTTGCCAGGCTGGCATGGTTCAGTGGTTGAGTGTGACCTATGAACTAGGAGGTCACGGTTCTATTTCCAGGCAGGGCACATGCCCAGGTTGCAGGCTCCATCCCCAGTGTGGGGTGTGCAGGAGGCAGCCGATCAATGATTCTCTCTCATCATTGATGTTTCTAGCTCTCTCTCCCTCTCCATTCCTCTCTCTGAAAAAAAAAAAAAAGTACTTGCTCAAGTTTGCCAGCTCATAAACGATGGAGCCAACATTGGAGCGTAGTTCCTGACTTTAGAGCCTACAATCTTCCCAGTGGCCCTCACAGCCTCGTCTTGGCCCTCAGCCATGGGGGCCAGGCAGAGAAGGAGGCCCATGGGAACAAGGACCTAACCTGCTCTAGGTTATGTGCATTGTCAGCCCAGAGAACCTGAGGTCTCTTACAGCTTTACAATTTTCACAAAGTAGAGGAGGGTTCTCTGAGCGGGTAGAAAGACTACTGTTCAGAGTTTTGTGCCTACGCCGGGATTGGCTGGCACCTTGACAGAACAACTTGAACAAGACCTGTGCTCTCAGGTGACAGCAACATATGTATTTAGATGAATTGAAATTCCTTTAAATTGGAGTTGGCAATGTCAGTACACTTTTTTTTTTTTTGTAAAGATCCTCACCTCAAACCTCATAAGCTTTTTAAGTGGTGTGTGATCTAAATCCCATTTAATTTTATATGTTGTGTCTTCAGTCCTCAGTGAATAAGGATGAATTACCATTTTCTTCACAACAACCCTCCACATACTTGCTGTTTAGCAGAGTGTGGTGTCCAGGCCTAAGAGCACAACTTCTTGAAACTTTTCCTGAGAGAGTTGACAATTTATAATAACTAATAACATAAAGTGACTCACAAAAAGTGTCCCAATAAGGGATGGAGTGGAAAAGGCAAAAGCAAGAGAAGGATCATGTTGCTGGCCTCCTCGGGTGTGAGAAGCACAGAAGAAGCCAATTTTCTAGGTGGGGAACTTTCGCTTCCATCCAAGAAAGGGCAGGTCCTCAAAAACAGGGATACTGCCAAGAAGCTATCCTTCAGTTTTCCTTAGTCCAAAGAGAACTAAAGAAAGAGAATGTCATGAAAACCACTCACATTAATGGGGAGACAGCCCCTTGGTCAGATTCTGGCTAACGGAGTCTCAGCAAAAGAAAGTTCATTAGCGCAGCCGGCATGGCTCAGTGATTGAGCCAGAGAAGGTCACGTACAAATCTCCCCATTCTACAGAATCCATACTAGTATACCACCCGCCCTCTTTATTCCTGCTTAAATGGCTGTCTTCTGTTAACACCATGGTCCACCCCTGGAATGATCACGTGAGATTTCATAAAAAAGAAAAAGTGGATTCTCATCAGGAAACCTTAGGATTCCACTGGTCTGATGGAAAGAGGGACAGAGTGAGAACCAGAAATCAGGGTCTGTCAATGCACATGCCCAAAGTAATGACAACGAAGTTACTCTCTGTAGTGACACAGGGATGGATCCAAATGTAACAAGTGAGCTGTGCTGTCATCTTGATATCATCACTAGGGGTTAGCCTGGATCCTACCAGAAACAGATGCTGAGATGAGATTAAACACGCAAGGACTTTTATCAGAGAAAATACCTATATGAGTGACAATGGGACAGGAAGTGAGAAGGATTGGGAGAACCTGTGAAGAAGCTCAATAACGCCTTTGTTGAATGAATGCACGAGTGAATAAAGTACAGTTTGGAAAGGGAAAGAGACAAATTTGGGTACAAATGCAGAGTTACTATGGGGTTACAGGCAGGGTAGCTATTCAGCTGGTGTCCCTGCTGGGACTGTACCAGGTCTCTACTCCTGACATCTGTTCTGATTGGTCAGGTCTATTCTGATTGGTTGATGCCTGTGCTGTAATGATGATTAAATATTTTAAAAATCACTCCCCGTTACACAGATTGTCATAGTGCCTGGAATTTTTTATGATGGTTTCACAAATAGAAAACCACTTATTTCTGATGGCCACTCCACTGAAACATAGGGTCACCATTCATACTAACAGTTCTTATGGATCTCTGGTGGTGTGCAGGAAACAGGGGGGCTGACAAAACCCACTTGTTCTGTCAATTTGATGGAGGGAGGTTTACCAAATTGATGGTTTGTCCTTTTGGAGCTGCTGATGAGCTGCTGATTTTTGTTTTACCCTTCCTAGAAAAGAATTCATATCACTCTTTTCCCATGGCTCCACTGAAAACACACCAACAACTAACACTGGTACACTCCTTATTTGTTCTCTCATCCCGAGCAGAGTACGTACTCCTTAAACTGGAGAATGAGAAAAAAGTGAACTGGGGCCAAATGAAAAGTGACCTTTTGCCAAAGTCCTTATACTCACAAAATGCTTGAAGTCAAAGGGATGTTTGGGAAGACTGCTGAAATGTCTACGCTTAAAAGCCAGTGGACAAGAAGTGGAACTGGCAGAGGCCGTGCGGATGTGGGAGTGTGGAGGCAGGGAGAAGCAGAGAAAGTGACCCAGGAACTCACAGAGGTCGTACTGAGGCCCCTGAATTCCCATGGGCAGGGGTATGGGGTTCCAGGCCAAGTGTAACTAGATCTCCAAAGAGTGTGCAAGGGGGCATTCCTGATATCTGTAATGTTCTTAGGCTAGCTAGATTTGTTTGTTTCTTTCTTTCTTTCTTTCTTTCTTTCTTTCTTTCTTTCTTTCTTTCTTTCTTTCTTTCTTTCTTTCTTTCTTTCTTTCTTTCTTTCTTTATTTTTGTTAATCCTCACCAGAGGATATTTTCTCCATTGATTTTTACCCAGAGTGCAAGGGAGGGAGGGAGGGAGAAGGAGAGAGGGAGTGAGAGAGAGAGGAAGAGGGAGAGAGAAACACTGATGTGAGACAAACACATTGTTTGGTTGCCTCCTGCATGCACCCCAACCAGGGCAGGATTAAACCTGCAACCCTGCCCTTGACTGGGACTCGAACCTGTGACCCTTTGTTGTGAGGCCGACACTCTAACCACTGAGCAACACGGGCCAGAGCTGGATTTGTTTATTTCTTGCAACCAAAAGTGAATTATAACACCAGTCCAAAGTCAGAGACAGACTAATTTGTCTTTTATGTAATACACTGGAAGGTAAATTCTCCAAGATTAAGGGTTTTTCCTCATGTCTGGGATGGAGCTGAACCTCTTGGGTGGGGATTGCAGGTCACAGGTCACTTCTTTCAAGGAAAGAATGGTAGTAATGCACAAAATTGGAAAAGCTGATGCTATAGAGAAGTACAGAATTCCAGGGGAAGTGACATGGTATATTATGCACATTTAAATTCCCTTCCATATTAATGAAGGGGTTAATTTCCTGACATAGAGCACATGCTCTTTCAGAGTTCTCGTCATCGCTTCTCTTCTCCTGCGTGATAATGGCTCCATCCATCCTGTCAAACACACACTCTCACTGGAACCAAGGATTGTACTATCCCTGTGCTCACTTTTGGGATAAACCTCTTTAGTAAGCTCTTTCTAATGACCTGATTGGACAACGGCACCTGTTTCCTGTTCAGACGGACACATTGGCCAACAGCACACAGGGCTCTCTTCTTTCCTCTGTGTCCAGGGCCTGCAGGAAAGAAGAGCTAAAAATACCTGCCTCTTCGTGTGCCAGGCAAAGGTGGAAATGAGATTAGGGCTGGACAGCAGAAAACTCAAGGAATTCAGCCTGAAGATAGCCTGCCTCAGGAATGATCAAACTTGTGAAAACTAGGAAGAAGGAAGTGCAAAAACTAAAGTCAAACCAATAATAACCAAATTAGAGAGAAAAAGGAGAATTAAGGATATTCACCATCATACCACGTGAGGAAAACGGCACTTCCCGCTCACTCCGTCAAAACTGTGCATCTCAACTGGTTTAACACTGACATCCCTGTAGCCAAATCCTTGATGATTCTCAGTCCTAATCTACTGCTTTCCCCTTAGCACCGGACTCCAGCCACAATGGCTGCCTTACTTTTTCTTTCTTTTTTTTAAAAAATATATATTTTATTGATTTTACAGAGAGGAAGGGAGAGGGGTAGAGAGTTAGAAACATCGATCAGCTGCCTCCTTCACACCCCCTACTGGGCATGTGCCCGCAACCAAGGTACATGCCCTTGACTGGAATTGAACCTGGGACCCTTCAGTTCGCAGGCCGACGCTCCATCCACTGAGCCAAACCGGTCAGGGCTGCCTTACTTTTTCTTGCACACACCAGGCATACCTCCACCATATGATTTGGTATTGCCTGTTCCTTTTGCCTGGAATACTTTTCCTCCAGATGTCCACATGGCCAGCTCCATCCCTCCTTTAATCTTAATTCAAATGTCATCTTCCCAGTGGGGCCTATCATGACCACCCTATTTACAATCTCAAGCTCCCAGTCCTACACATCTCACTATACTCCCCCCCCGCCCCCCACACACAGCATTTAGCACTTCTAACATACTATTAATTACTTACTTGTTATGTGCATTATTGATTGTCTCCTCTTATAGAATATTTGAGGTTAGGATCTTATTTTATATACTAATGCTGAAAATAGAGTATCAGACAGAGTAGGTGCTCAATCAATATTTGCTGAATATATAAATAGCAAGGACTTTCAGACACAAAATTTACCTAAATGCCAATGTGATGAAATAAAAGAGGGAAAAGAGACAGATGTAAAAGTAAAAATGTCTGAAGGAAAATGTTAACATCAGCAAAGAGGGAATTTAAGTTTAAAATGATTAAACAGGATAAAAAAGAACAGTTTGTCATAATAGGCACTTTTTATAATTTTCCAAAATTCATAAAAGACATCTAACTACAGATCCATTCTTGGTTCTCAAACCTTCTGCTGACAGAATACCAGATAGAATAAATTCCTACCTCTCCATCCCACAAAAAACAATATACTCTTAGACACATCATCTTTAAAATGTCAAAAATGAAAAAAGAAAATTATGAAGGAAGGCACATTATGATCAGAGGAACAACAGTAGATGACAGCAGACTTCTCATAAGAAGCCATAATAGCCAAACAACTATGGAGGAACATCTTTAAAGTACTAAAAGGTATAAAAACCATCAACCCAGAATTCTAAACCCAGAGAAAAGTTCTCTTAAATATAAAGGGAATTAAGACATTTTTAGATTAAAAAAAAAAAAAAAGAAAAAGACTGAGAGCATTTATTGACCAACAGACTTGGACAACAAGAAATCTCAAAGGAATTTCTTCAGGTAGAAGGTGTCTGATATGAGACAGAAACTTGGATCTACAAAAAATAACGAAGAGCTCTGGAAATGGCAAAAATGAATGGTTTGTTGCACTCAGTACACTTAACACCATTTTGGGAGCAGGCCTCTAATCCAATCCGATTACACAGGCCACCTTGTCTTCCCTGAACTGCTCTGAAGGAAGCTAGAATGGTTATTTATATACTACCTGGTATAGAAGGCAAGTTAGTGAAGGAAGAATGAGGTTGGGACCAAGTTTATTAAGGGCAAAGAACTTTTAATTTTGTGTGGTCATGTGTAAAAAATAAGCAATGAAGATAAGAAAAATTCAAGGAAGTAAGATGAGCATTGAAAATCTAAAGAAAAGAAAAGCCAAGGAAGTACTGCATTTCAAATGTTATCACTTTGTTTAAAATGTAATTAAAAATCATACCAGAATAATGTTTTAACCCACAAGCCAGCCTCAAAAATACCAAAAAATGTATATTAATCCAATATATCTCTTTGGACCACATTGGACAATTCTGTAGAAAGACAGAAATCAGGACAGATGAAGTGGCTAATTTTTTTTTTTCAAACTGATATAACAATTAATTACATAGCATTCATATATGCTAATTTCTATTCTAAATATGTTATGAGTATTAAATAATTTAATATTCACATGGTAAGTCAAGATTTGAAGGCAGACATGTTTCCTCTGAAGTCTTTGGTTTAACTTCTGTGACATGCTGCTCCCCAACACAATAATGAACAAAACCCTACGTTCCTGATATAAAGACTTTATTATGTTTCATGGGTCTACAGAATATTTATGAAGACTGATAATATTACTGGCTGCAAAGAAAACTTCAGCAAATTCAAAGGGTAAGATTTTATAGGTTAAATGATTTGATCCTAATTTAATAAATAAAAAGAATTATTAAAAGATGACCTCAAAAGTGACTACTTAAAAATGAAGTAATACTTAGAGAAAATATTTGGCTCAAAGAAGAAATCAAAAGGGAAATTAATGACCATCTCAAAGGCTATCAAAAGGAGAACTTTATAATGTATTCTATGACTGTGAAAATTGTCAGAAAAACTTTACAGCTAAAATGCCTTCCTTGTGAGAAGAAGATGAGAAACTAAATCCACTACCTAAAAAATTATAAAAAGAACAATAGTGATTAGTAAAGGTAATTTTAAAAGCATAAATTAATAAAGTAGAAAGAAAAATAAGTAGTAAAATATATAAATAGATTTAACATCTTATTATATTAAAAATCTATACATTTGATAAACATGTTTGATTAAAAAAAGGAGAAAATGATTATAAAAGTTTAGGAAACAGAAATAACAGACATTAAAATGGCTAAAGGTATTAAAAGAGATATAATATGAAACATTATGGCAACAAATTTGAAAACTGGAAAAAACATTGATAAAGAGGAAGAAAAATGATCTGCTTCTTAAGATGATATGATTGTAAACCTAGAAAACCTAAAGCAATTTAGTAAAAATCTCCAAGATTTAAGAAAAATCTCCTAGAATTGGTACAGTAAATGGATTAAAAAATATGCAAAAAAGCAAAAAATCATTAGCTTTTTTTCTACTTTCACAATAAAATAGGAATGAAAAAAACAAAGAATAGAAATGGAAAAAAATTCATTTAAAATAGTGAAAAAGAAACCCCTATGAAATACTTAGAAATAAATATAACACAAAAAAAGGCAGTGGCGGGGGGGGGGGGGTGTGGGTGGGGAGGAGGGGCAGAATAAACAACTAAGTCCTTCTAAAATATATAAAAGGAGAAATGAAGGTATGGAAAGACATACCATATTCTTGGATGAGAAGACTTAATGCCATAAAAATACTAAATTCCCCCAAATTGTGTGCATTTTACTAACACTCATAAGGTGGATATTTCTGGTTTGTTTTTGACATGTGGATAAAGTGATCTCAAAGTTTCTAGAGAAACATAAATACCAAAGAAAAGGCAAATAATTTTGGAAAAATAGAGAGGGAGCAGGGGACTTCCCCACCAGTTATTAGAACTCTCTTTAAAGCCAATATATTCAAATCAGGATCCTGTTGAATCCCAATGTTATTGCACATCCAGGGATATAGTACAAATATATACACAAGAAATATAAAAGGTTAAAGTATGGTAAAGCTCTTGCCAGAAAATCCAGTGGATTATATATACTATATGGTGCAGGAAAATTTTTCTTACCAAAACTGAGAAGTCAAAATCTCTGAGAGAAAGGACAGATATATTTAATGGTAAAATTATAATTTTTAAGGCAGAAATATTATAAAAGTACTAGAGGCCTGGTGCACAAATTTGTGCACTAGTGGGGTCCCTCAGCCTGTCCTGTGGGATTGGGCCAAAACCAGCTCTCTGATATCCCCGAGGGGTCCTGGATTGCAAGAGGGCGCAGACCAGGCTGAGGGACCCCACTGGTACACAATCGGGGCCGGGGAGGGATGTGGGAGATTGGCCAGCTGGGGAGGTACCACAGGAGGGCTCCAGGGTATGTCCTATCCATATTGCTCAGTGCTGATCAGCCAGACCCCAACAGCAAGCTAACCTACCATCAGAGCATCCGCCCCCTGGTGGTCAGTGCATGTCATAGTGAGTGGTTGAGCAGCCTTAGCATATCATTAGCATATTACACTTTGATTGGTTGAACAACCAACCGGACGACCAAACACTTAGCATATTAGGCTTTTATTATATAGGACTAGAGGCCTGATGCATGAAATTCTTGCAAGAGTAGGCCTTCCTTCCCCTAGCTGCCAGCACCAGCTTCCCTCTGGCACCCAGGACCTGGGCTTCCCTCTGGCCACCAGCAGGTACCCAGGATCTGAGCTTCCCTCGCAGCCCCAGCTTCATCTGGAAGGTCATCTGGTCTAATTAGCATATTACACTTTTATTGTAGACTAGAGGCCTGGTGCACAAAATTCATGTACAGGAAGAGTCCCTAGGCCTGGCCGATGATCAGGGCAGAACATGGGGTGACCAGCGGGGTGATTGGGGGGCCCCTGCTGGCACCCGCCTTGGCTGGCCTGGGGCCTGTGGGCTGGGGGAAGCTCCTGCATTGAGCATCTGACCCCTGGTGGTCAGTGCGCATCATAGCAATCAGTCGTTCCACTGTTCAGTTAATTTGCATATTAGGCTTTTATTATGTAGGACAATAGACCATGGTAGATTTTAAGAAACATATATAATCAAGATAATATAGTTTTTATAACATACAGAGATATACTATAATTCAACAAGGGAAGTAAGAACAAACCAATAGGAAAGAGAGCAAAGGATATGAATGGACAATATGCAGAAAAACAAATCCAAATGACCAAGATACATGAAAACATCCTCAAATTTACCAGAAGTGAGGAAAATGCAAATTAAACTAATGAGATATTTTATACCTATCCGATTGTCTAACATTTAAATAATCCGTAACACATTGCTAGCAGGGCTGTAGGAAAGGGAGTACTTCCATGTAGCATGGCGGGATTGGAAATGCTACAGCCTCTTGGGGAAGCAGTATGGCAATAGCTATTAAAATTTAAAGATACATACATGTTTCAGGCCAGCAGTCCTTTTCCTGAGAACCTCTCCAATGGAAATAAGTCATCAAAACGTAAGGATTTATATAGAGGTATTATTTTTTTTTTTTTTGGAGGGAGGGAATTTGCAAATGTGAAAGCTACAACGTGTTTCCAGTAATGGGGGAATGGCCCAATAAACTATGGCATATCCAGATGATGGAACAAGACAGCCTTAAAGAAGAATGAATCATAGTTGCGCTGGTTGACAGAGAAATTCAGAATGTATTATTGACTGAGTAAAGCACAAGGCAGAAAAAAGATGTGTAATATGGTTCTATTTTTGTAAAACAGACAATGATAAAAAAAAGCAGCCAGGTGTGTGTGTGTGTGTGTGTGTGTGTGTGTGTGTGTGTGTACCTGTATATGATTGTATAGTCACTAGAGGCCCGGGGCATGAAAATGCATGCACTGGAGGGGGGTGTCCCTCAGCCCGACCTGCCCCCTCTCACAGTCCAGCAGCCCTCAAGGGCGGGAGGCAACCCGGCGATCAGGGGAAGGCAATGCCCCCATCACACCTCTGCTGCTGCCACTGCTGGCAGCGCAAGCCCTGGCTGGCCCTGGTTACCTGAGCCTTGAGCAGCCCTGAGGGTACCTGGGGAAATGGTCAATTGTTCCCTAGGACACACATCTGAGGATTTCAGAGTTGTCTAAATTGTGAACTTCACCAGGATCAAATCTGAAGTGAAATGTAACCAGGCAAGAACACGAAATGGAGATGCCTTTGGTCAGCTCCGCTGTTTACTGCCCACGAGCCTGTCTCCCCTTGATGTTTACAGAATGTTTACACGTTTCACATTCCATGCTCACATCTGTCTGCCGCCTTCAGCCTCCTTGTGGCGGAGCCATTTCCTTCTCTTCAAAGGAAGCTCCAGGTGCAGAGAGGACTCCAGGGGTGTGGCCCGGCCCGGAATCTGGCTCATTTTCTTTACTAAAACAGGGACTCGCTTCATGTGATCCCAAGCGGACTTTTGGAGCCATTCCTGAATTCATTCATCTGCTTTAGAACTGAGAGCGAGAGAGAAATGGAGTTTTCCTATTTCCTCAAATCACTGACCCTTGTTGGGTCACGACACTTCAAATGTACTAACGGCAGAAAGAAGCAGGAGGGTGAACATGCACTAGAGAGAAAATGCCACAAGTGAATGAGTAAATAGGCTGTGGGCGATGAATACAATGATGGCCTCCCGTGAATCATGGAGAAATTAAAAATTGTGCTTTCAAGCCATTTATTTTTGGGGTGGTTTGTATGCAGCAGTAGTTAATGGATTGTGTCCAACCCCTTTGCAGTGTGATATGCTTCTCCCAATAGGACTAGGCAACTTTTTCTCCACCCCCTTGAATCAGCCTGGCCTGGCCTGGCCTGGCCATGGACAAGTGGGAGGTCCAGAGGTGAGGCATTGAGAGCTTTGCAGCGTCCACTCCTGTCCTCTTGGAACTTTGAGATGGCCAAGCTGTGAAGAAGCTTAGGCTAGGTGTGTGTGTGTGTGTGTGTGTGTGTGTGTGTGTGTGTGTGTATGCACACATCTGTATATGATTATATAGCCATAGGTAAAAATAGGAAAGATACATACTAGATTATTAACATGGATTACCTGGGTACATGGGTGGATTGGGAATTGGTATGTGTGGAAGAGAAGAGGAGGCACCAAGCCAGGTGAATGAGAGGCCCTAGGAAGAAAACTGAGGCTCTTGTCAATGGCCAACTCCCAGGTATTTGAATGAGGCCATCTTGGACCTTCCAGCTGAAGGCAACCTCACAAGTGATCACAGGCAAAACCTGCAGAGGAGGAGCTCAGACACCACCAGAATGGTGAGAGATAATACGTGGCTGTTGGTTGAGTCCCTAAGTTTTCAGGTGGTTTCTCATGAATACAGAGACTTGGACATTTTAATTCAATTTTATCTTGTCTTTCTTTTTTTCTTAGGGTTTTGTATATAATAAGGCTCCTTTCCTATTTTTCCTCCTAGAAATCTAGAAAACATTCCCTGCATGAACACAAATAACTCTTAGGTACTGTCCACTTAAAAGACTGCAAAAGCAGCCCCTGGCTCTTACGTCCACTCTTGAGTATCCTGCACCCAGCACAGCACCGCACAGCCAGTGGGAGGTCAGCATATGCTGACCAAATTAAGTATCTCATGGGACACCTGTTGCCACTTTCATCTCATTTTCTTAGTGTTTGCATGTGTCACAAAATGAATGGTCTGGTTGATTGGGCTAACCTGGCCAGCTCTCCAGATGTTTCCTTGTGGCCTCACTTTTCATCTTCAATAGCTCCCAGATCCCAGCCTGGGAGAAGAGATGATCTCTCCAGTTGGTGGAGGACTGAGCTCATTGGTCAATAGTGTGGTGATTGTAGTAATACCTGTGGCAGGAGCAGCAGCTAACTTATCAATATGAAAACCATTATGCCATGCATTTTGCATGAGTTAACTTAGTTATTTATCATTTCCATAAAGAAACTGAGGCACCAAGAGGTTAATTGATCTGCCCAAGCTAACGAAGTTAAATGGCAGAGCCTTAGCTCTTAGCCAATACTCTGGCTCTAAATACGGTAATTGTATAGTTACAGCTGGGAGGTTCAAAATAAGAAATATTAAACATAGTCATTTATAAAAGTTACCTAACATGAAGTTGCCTGTAAGTTACAATCTCCAAAACTTTTAAATATCACAGCACTTCTTATTAATCAAGAAACAAGTATTACTGAGAACATAATATATGTCTGTGCTTGTACAGAAAAAGTTATTAAACATATAAACCAATGCAAAAAATAACATCATATAAGAATCTTGGCTCTAAAGGAACTTACACTATTTTGAAGAAACCAGGCTTATACAATGAAATGACGAATGAAGAAGACAAGATAGAATATTTTTTTTAAAAAAAGAAAAGAGCAAAGGAGTTCTGAGACCTCACCTCTTGCAGCGAAGAATCTGAGTCAAATTTCAAATTTCCCATTCTTCTTGGAGCAAAACCACAGCTTTCCTTTGGGGATGTCACAGCACTAAAAGATGGTTCAATAGGCCAGACTAACCTGTGTTGGCAACTAGAATAATCTCCAGAAAAGAACATTTACTTTGGGATTTAAGATAATCAAAACTGATTACTTCTCAAGGGGCTTAGAAACCCAAAGCTGTAAACACAGCTGGGGAAACACTTAAATGTGGGTCCATAAAAACTCCATTGAATAATCCATCCTCCTGCCTCATGACGTGGACACTACACCACGTACAGGAGCCTATAGGAAAGCAGTAAATATTTTTATACAACCTTGTTGGTGAAGAGAAAAGAAAAATCTATAGAGACATGCCCACCCACATCTTCTATGTGTGTTATGTAAATATCTTTTTTGTTTTATTGAAGGAAAGGCTAAAAGATTACATTTAGCCCAACCACTAAGTTGTAACACAGGGGTGTTATATAACCAAACCTATAAAAATTGAATTTATCCTCTCAAAATTTAGAGTGTCTGTTTTTGATTGTGAAAAATAAATGTCACTCAATTGTCTAGTCAACAATAGAATTTTGGCCAATTTTCTCTATATAGAATAATTTTAACTTATCAAGACCCTTTCCCCCCCCCCCGCCCCCTGGAAAGATAGGCATCTATCTATTAACAATGATTATCTCTGGCAGAGTGGTTTGGAGTGTTGGTTATTTACTTTGCCTTGTTTTTTGGTGATTTTGAAAAATTTCAGAATAACATTATTTTTTATAATTAAAAGATAATTTTTTCAACATTTAAAACTTTTTATTAATGTTTTTATTGTCACCACACTTAAAAGATATGATTTTTAAAAAGCAAACTACTTAACTTCTTTACTGATAGAAATTTCTACACTCTTTAAATAATTTGCCCTTACCTATTTTACCTACTAAGTAAATCCTTGTCTTCAGCGCATTTAAAAACAATTTTCTCTACCAGGAGAATTCTTACAATCAATGCTCACTGATACCTAGAAATACATGTCAAGGCTAAGAATATTTTGACTCGAGTCTTGGAATAAAGTTACTCTGAGGAGGAAAAAAATTATGCCTTAAAAATTTCTTTTTCAGATGACTTGCTGTGTTGCTCATTAGCAAGAGACACAAAAAGTAGTTTCTAAAATAATAATAGCCCAGAACCTTGCTCTTTGAGATAACAAGGTTCTGTTTTTGCAGGTGGCTTTCTACTCAAAGAACAAAAACTGGAAACATCCATTGAGTTGCCGTGTTTACATGTGTTGAATCATGCTAATGTCACGGAGCTAATCAAGCCCTGGGGACAAAGCCCTTTATGTCAAGGCAAAGGACCAGCCTCCGATTCACTAGCCCAGGTGCAAACACTCTCATGTGTCTCCACAAAGACAGAACCCACTGGGGAGGACCTCCAAGGCAGAGCTGGCCAATAGAAAGACAATGGGAGCCACAATGGGAGCCTACACAGAATTTTACATTTTCTAGTAGTCACATTTTAAAAAGTAAAAATAAGTAGGCTAAGTTACTTTTAACATTATATTTTGTTTAACTAAATATATCCAAAATAGTATCATTTCAATTTTAAAAATGTATTTAGATATGTACATTTCTTATTAAATTTAAACTAAGTCTTTGAATTCCAGTGTGGATTTTACACTTACAGCACTAGTCACCAGTCACCCTGGACTTGCCACATTTCAAGAGCTCACAGTGGCTGCCTTATTGGACATGCAACTCTAAGATGAAAATGTTATTCTCACCAAGTAGGATTATAAAGTCATACATTCTTTAACTTTTGAGATATAATTCACATACTATGAAATTCACACTTTTAAGCATACAATGCAGTGTTGTTGTTGTTTTTTTTTTAGCATATTCACAAGATTTTGCAATCATTACTGCTAATTCCAGAACATTTTCATCATTCAAAAAAAGCAATTCCATACCATTATCACCCACTCCCCATTCCCTTCTTTCTCTAGCCCTGGTAACCACTAATCTGCTTTCTGTCTCTATGAATTTGCCCATTCTGGACACTTTCTATAAATGGAGTCATGCAATATGTGGCCTTTTGTATCAGCCTCTTTCACTTAGCATAATGTTTTCAAGTTTCAACTATGATGTAGCATGTATCAGTACTTCATTCCTTTTTATAATTGAACTAGAGGCCTGATACACGAAATTCATGCAAGAGTAGGCCTTCCTTCCCCTAGCTGCTGGCACTGGCACCAGCTTCCCTCTGGCACCCGGGACCCGGGCTTCCCTCGCAGCCCCGGCTTCATCCGGAAGGTCGTCCGGAAGGATGTCTGGTCTAATTAATATATTACGCTTTTATTATTTTAGATGCTATTCCATTGTGTGGATATGCCACATTTTGTTTAGCTATTCATTGATTGATGGGCCTTTGGGTTTTGGCTACTATGAACAATGCTGAGATGAACATTCATGTAAACATTTTCATGAGAACATATGCTTCCAATTCCATTGGATATGTACTTAGGAATAGAATTGCTGGGTCATATCATAACTCTTTTGAGGAACTGCCAGATTGTTTTGCAAAGTAGTTGCACCATTTTACATTTCCACCAGCAATGTAGGAGGTTCCAATTTCTCCATAATTTGCTATTATCTGCTTTTTTTTTTTTAATGATGTGAAGTATAAATCACCTGTGAGCATGTTAGAAATGCAAATTCTCAGGCTCCACCCTGGACGTACTGAATTTCAAATTCTGGGGCTGGAATCCAGCAATCACTGTCATAAACTCCCCAGGTGATTCTGATATATGCTAACATTTGAAAATTACTGATCTAGAGCAAACATATCATTTGACCAAAGTTTGTGGAAAAACTCCTACGGGCCAGATAGGTATTGGGTATATTCAATCTGAATATTCAATGCTGAAACAGGCATAATAACTGTCCTTTCAGTGCTTCGAGTCAAGTGAATTTGATGGGTAAATTGTTGGTACCTTATAGTGCAAGAGTCAAGGAAGGGAGAGAATGGAAAAGACTTTTGAGCTCCCAATAAATTTAGAAAGCCAACATCAATTTCAAGTTACTCAAGTATATTTGTCATTCCTATTACTTTCAGGAGAGAATCCAAATTCTATAAGATCACCTTCCAGACACTTTATTAACTGGCTCTTGCTTAACCCCCACCTTCATCTCTTCTGTAGCTCCTTCCTTCTGAAAGTGGGGATCACAGGGTAGGTTGACATCACCTCTGAGCTGGTTAGCAATGCAGAATTTCAAACTCACTCCTCACCTATAGAATCAAAATCTGCATTTTAACAAGAACCGGGGGTGATCTGTGTGCACATTAAAGTTTCAGACACATACCTCTCTCGCTACTCTGAAAACCTAGCAATTCTCCAAAACTGCCCAATTATATTCTGTGTAGCAGCCTCTGCTTGGAATGCCCTTCCCTCCTTTGCCTTCTCTAAACCCCACCCTTGCTCCCCTAGAGTAAGGTGATGAGATCGTCCCGCTTTTGGCGGGACAGTCCCGATTTTTAACAATTTGTCCCACGTCCCACTGTGTTTTAAAAAAGTCCCTATTTTTGGAAAGAATAGGGACTTTTTTAAAACCCGTGGGACGCGGGACAAATTGTTAAAAATCGGGACTGTCCCGCCAAAAGCGGGACGATCTGGTCACTTTACCCTAGAGTCATGACCCCTTTATGACAGCATGCTGACTGTGGGTTGTTTATTTACCTGTTTATCTTCAGTTCTAGACTGGGAGCTTCTCAAGGGCAGGAGACTGTTATTTTTCTCTGTAATTTGCAGAGATTGCTGCCTTGCATATAATGGATGCTCAGTCAATGTTCATTTGATGAAATAATGTGAGGATGAATGAGACGTGGCAAATACCCAATGAGATACCACATGAATTTTATCAAAGGATTTATATTCAACTCTTCATAGTCACATAATTCTAATCACTTGTCAGGTTTGTAGCGTCAAGAGAATCAGACAGGAAGTTAGGGCAAGAGGAGGCTGGGAAGTGCTAGGGGTTAAAAAGAAAATCTAGTTTCTACTTTTGAAAAGTTAACATTACGATTTCCCATTATATTTTGATTTCCCAGATCCCACCTCAAAAGACAGAGGCAGTGACATGAACTGGGATGAGCACTGGGTTGAGAGCTGGGTTCTAAATACAGTGCCTATCAGTGGTTAGTAGCTTTGGGCCTTTCATTTCACCTCCGTGGGCTCTGTCTCCTCGTTACTACATGAGGGAGTTGGAGTATGCAATCCCAAAGGTCCCCTCCTATCCCACCATAGATCCTTTAAGCCCTAAAATTCTAACATTTGTGTTATGTTAGGCGACTTTTGGAAATTAAGGTTTTATTTGAACAGGCCTCTGGGGGATAATAATTCGTTTCCAGAATCTCTTTTATAGGCAAGGTACACCAAGTTACATGTTTCCCCTATTTCCCTAGATATCTTTTAAAAACGTTATTTATTGCACATTTATTTTTTCATGAGAAGGAAACTATTGAACGGGCTCTGCCTCAGAAAGATCGTAGGTACGTCCTAAGCCAGGAAGCGCAGGTTTTGATCAAGAGAGTTGGCGTTTGCAATAAGTCCGACTTTGTTCTCAGTGATTACGTTCTTTAGAAAACCTACCCACATTGCAAAGAGTGCTCAGATTAGAAAGTACTGATGAATTTCAAAACACTAGCCTTGCATTTTAATGCCGCGGTGTCGTGGGAGTGAACAGTAAACTACTGTTGGCTCACACTGGGCCCCTCTCACACATGAAGTATGTGGACCTGACCGGCCTGGAGACTACAGCTCTCCTTGTTTCCTCTGTCACTCCCCGGCCCAAGGGCTAGCAATGGGCCATTATCTCTTGTTCTGACATCTGAGGAGAGAATCTGAATGCCAGGAAGGAAGTTTTCCAAATCAGTATAAAAACAAAATCCTCTTATTACAACAGGATACAGTAAAGAAAACAAAAAAGGGAGCTCATGAGAGGGAAAAGGTTTAAAAGAGTAAACAAAAAATATTGTGGAAAAGGAAAAACAAGATATCCCTAACAGTGCAGTTACTTGTATTTACTGGGAAAACCCAGTGTTGCTGGAGAGACCAGAGTATGGCAGTGGGGCTGACGTAGATATTGCCAGAAAGATTGCTCACTGTCTGTGTCACGGGATTTTGCAATCTAACTTATGTAACTGAAAGCCAACAGCGTTTTCCTTCACAATGTTATTTCTCTGAGAAGTAAAATATTATTCTTTGGGAGGGGAGTTTTAATGAATTTTGCCCAGAGTGAATACAGTTGCACAGGAAAGGTAGAAACGGCTTATTTTTTCATTACCCAGAGATTAGGGGAAATGTTATATGGCAATATGCAATCTTAAAGAGCTTTAGTAACTTATCCTTGCTAGGGGCTGGAAGAGATTTCAAAATGGAGTGCACTGTGCACCTGGTGCTACATGCATTGTGTGGCCAGACTAGATCCAAGTTAGCCAATGTGAACTGCTTGTCTAAAACGTGAGCTAGCTTCATCTCAGTTATACCAGAGCATCGGAGGGGAAAAGACTGGACGCCATGTAGCATGAAAGAAGATGTGTGTGCTTCTCAGATATTTGTCAAGAGTATTGTGACAAAGTGGTAGGAAGAGGGTTTTGATGGAATAAAATATCATTTCAACTGATTGAATTCTCAGTTGAAGTCACATGGATGTGTTTAATTTTTGTTAGAGCTACTGAGAATTTATTTATTTAATTCTCACTCAAGAAATGTTTTCTCTATTGATCTTATTGAGAGGGAGAGGGGAAGAGAGAAGGAGAGGGAGAGGGGGAGATAGAGGGGGAGGGAGAGGGGGAGGTATGCCTTCCATATGTGCCCAGATCAGGGACAATGTTCCAACCTATTGAACACCTGGCTAGGGCAGAGCTACTGAGAATTTATAACTATCAAGAATTTTATATGTAGACCTCATATAATCCTCACACAAAAGGTAGGTCTAATTTTGTCACCATTTTATAGAAGAGAAAACTGTAGAGTTAAATTGTGTGCCCAAGGGATATACAGCTAACAAGTAGCAAAGCCAGAATTTAAACCCAGGTCTGTCTGCACCTTAAGGTTAAGTTCTAGGTTTTGAACTTCTTTTAGCTTAAATTACAACTGTGAATTGAAAGATCTTAATGTAGGTAGTTATTCCTCAAAGGAATATAGGTTTTTCTACTTTACAAGTTACTTGGGTAACCTATGCTACTTTCTGATGGTCTCTGACAACTGGGCTTTTAATTCCTTCTTTTCTTGAGCTCCTTCAGGCTCTCCTTCTCACTAGCTATCTCTTCTCAACACACACATGCATATGGCACAATTCTTTACTTGACTCTTTTGTACCTTTTAATAATAATCCTATTTCTTTTCTTTACACAACGAACAGTCTCATTAGTTGCAACGTCGTGGCTCTCACTGCCCGTCCTCCCACTCTGCTTAAGCTAGGCTCTCACGGGGCACAAGTGAGCTCTACCCACCAAACCAGAAGGCCTGTCTTGGGCTGCCCTTCACCTTGACCTTCTGCAGCATTTGGTTCTGCAGACCATCTACTTCTTGGAAAGCTGCATGTGCACATTAGACATATAAAGATTTATTAAATGATTGGTTAAATAAAATATTCAAACACTTTCTGAATTCTTAAATACGATGTATATATGGCTAAACACCAGAAAAAATTTTACATATAAACGTCCTTATGTATTTTTAAATAAATCATAAGAAAATGATTCTAATTAAGGATATTGCTCAACATTGTAACAACAGCCCTCTTTTGCAGAGTAAGGAATCAATTCAATTGTTTTTTAAAAAATATTGATATATTTTAGGTTAATATTTTTTTTAAGTGTTGGTATAGCATATATTAGAGTTGACTCAAAATGGATCACTGGCATGGTGACTATAGTTAACAATACTGTATTGTACCAGTATATTTGGAAGTTGCTAAGAGAGTATATTTTAAAAGTTCTCATCACAAGAAAAAGTACTTTTGTAACTGTGTGTAGTAATGGATATCTTTAAAATTTATTCTGGTAATCATTTTCTAATATATACATATGTCAAGTTATTATGTTGTACACCTAAAACTAATGCAATGTTATATGTTAATTATATCTCAATATAAAAAAGGGTCATTGGTCTAAATGCAAGAGCAAAAGCTATAAAACTCTTAGAAGAAAACATGAGTCAATCTTCATGACTTTGAATTAGACAATGGTTTCTTAGCTCTGACACCAAAGCAAAAACAACAAAAGATGTTTTATATTAAAATCTTTTGTGTTTCAGAGGATACCATCAAGAAAATGAAAATAGAACCTATGAAATGTGAGAAAATATTTGCAAATCATATATCAGACAAGGGATTTCTATTACAAACATATAAAGAACTCTTACAACTCAACAATAAAAAGACAACATGCCAAGCAAAAACTCAACAAATAATTCAAATAGATGGTTCTCAGAGTAGGTGTACCAATGGTCAATGAAAAGATTCTCAACATCATTAATTATTATAAAATTGCAAATCAAAATTGTAATATACTACCCATTTGGATAGATAAGATAAAAAAGATAGATAATACAAATGTTGATCCACAATGAGATATCACTTCACACCTATTAGTATGGTTATTATTAAAGAAAAAAAAGAAAAAATAACAAGTATTGGTCAGGATGTGGAGAAATTAGAATCCTTGTGCATTGCTAATGGGAATATAAAGTGGTGGACCTACTGCTCAGTACAGTATGCCAACTCCTCAAAAATTAAACATTGGATTACCATGTAATCCAGTAATTCCACTTTGGGGTATATAGTCAAACAAAATTGAAAGCAGGGATCCAAACAAATATTTGTACACCCATGTTTATAGCAGCATTATTTACAACTAGTAGCCCTGCGCACAAATCCATGTGCCAGTAGCTCGCCAGTAGCTCACTGCTGCCCTCCAGTAGCTCTCTGCCCATTGCCCGGCCCTCCTGTAGCTCCCCCTGCTCTCCCATGTCCCCTCATAGCTTGCTGCCCTGCCCCCTCCTGTAGCTCTCTGCTGCCCGCTTGTAGCTCACTGCCCCACCCTCCTGCTGATGCGTGATCTGGTCGTTATGCGGTCGGTCATTACACGGTCAGTCATTACGCTTCACGGTGTAATGACCATTTGCATATTACATCTTTATTATATAGGATAGCCAAAAGGTGGAAACTACCCAAGTGTCCATCAATGTATGACTTGATTAACAAAATGTGGTATACTCACATAATGGAATATTATTTACCAACAAAAAAGAATGAAGTATTGATATATGCTACCACCTGGATGAATCTTGAAAACATGCTAAGTGAAAGATGTCTGACACAACAGGTCTCATATCATATGCTTCCATTTAAAAGAAATGTCTGGAATAAGCAAACCCATAAAGATAGAAAAAAGAGTAGTAGTTTTCAGGGGCTGAGCAGAGGTGGGGGTGGAGAGGTACTGTGACTGGGTCTGAACTTTTTCTTGGGGTGATGAAGATATTTTGAAATTTTATAGTGGTGATGGTTGTACAACCTTATAAATATACTAAAACCACCAAACTGTACACTTTAAAAGGATAAATTTTATGGTATGCGAATTATTACTCATATGGTATATAAATTATAACTAAATAAAGCTTTTGAAAAATAAGTAGGTATTAGTTACCTGCAAACTAGTATTCATTTTCTCAGTCATTCATTTACCAAATCTTTGTGGAGAATGGTTTAAGGCAGGAAGTGTGTTATGTGCTGGGCATAAACAGCAACTTTGAAAAGATCAGTGTGGAGACTAGATTGGAAGGGTGCCAGGAGCCATATGGACAGTTGACAAAATTGGGAGCTAGCCAGTGCAGAGAATCATATCTCTTCTCAGTCAAAAGTCATTTCTTGACATTCTTTTCACCATAAATGGGCAAACCAAAGAAAGGAAACAAGCTCTTCTTCAGCTCTTTTATGATCCCAAAAGCTCTGATGTTTCTTAGGGGCTTCAGAAAAGAGCTTTATAATCATAAAAACCAAAGACTTGAGTATTAATTTTACTTTTGAAATCTAATAAAAAACATACCATGCATCTACCTTTGCCAAGAGTCTGAAATGGAAAGTGAAGCTAGGAGCCTAGCAAGTAGTCGGGAATATGGAACCTTCATTCCTCACACTTCTTTGACAAAAAGCTCTACATAAAGATTGTCTGAGGACCCCAGGCCAGCTTGGTGGGACAAGAGCGGCCTGTGGGAGCACTGCATGCTCCATCGGTCTTATTTGCCCCAGTTCTACTCACCGGGTTTTAATGGGGCTGTGGCATGGGAAGTCCAAACTTTGTACCCGGTCTTTGTCTCACAGGCTAATGGTGTCTTCAGGGAGAAGGAAAGCTTAGCTACTGTAATAAGACACTCCAAGATGCTGTGAAGGGAACCAGGTTTAGAGTTTGTGATTACCTATGAGCTTTCCCATCCTCTTAGCTCTTATCATGGTCCTTGAGGTACAGAGTGGGCTTCAGGATATAGCTGTCATGTGAACTGCTTGTTAACATGTATAAGAAAAGACCAATCAAGTGTTGTTAAACGGAGTCCAACAAAGTTGAGCAATCTTGTTGAAAGTTTAACTTCCTTCCAAATAACTTGGTTTGATTCATTCACATTATTTCCATGAGAATTCCTCCTAATGGTGAGCTCTTACACTGAAAGTAACTCAACCACAGATCAACAAAACAAGATTTTCTGCTTTAAACTGATGCCTCCAACTCTGATAAAATGAAATAATACCGACTGAATTCTCCCAACCTAAAGAAAATTGAAGTATTTTTAAAGATCACATAATTGTTGAATGAATGCATGGGAGTGAAGTAATATTATTTCTCTTCTTTAAATGTGCTTATAGCTGGGTCAGCACACATTGGAAGATGGATGCTGTAATCCGTTCACATTCAGTGCTCTGAGCTGAACCAGAACCCGGTGAGCCTCCACTGCCTTGCTGCTCCTCTGAAGAATCTGGAATTGCATCCTCATTATCATCCAGTCCTCCTGTACCTCCCACGGGAGGATGGTCAGTGGCAGTGCTCAGCTCTGGGTCAAGTGGACCTGGGTACATAATTCTGACTTCACAAGTCTCTTAGGAAGCCACCAAAGGAGAACATCATGGGTGTCAGTTTACAACACTCAACATTGAAGGCATTTTTCTGTAGTGCCCCTTCAAATTTCCCTGTGGGAGTAGAAAGTAAATTCACTAAGAAACAGAGTCATCTCCAGGATTTCTGTTAGGCAAAGCTTGGAGGCAGCCATTCAGTGAGAAGGATGGGACAAGTAGATGTTTCATGAAGCTGTGTCCACATGCAAGCACACATATTTAGGGTGTTTGTTTGGGCTGACTAGGGGGTGAGGGGAGATGAGTGGGGTGGGAAGCCCCCTCCTCCTGCCTCCAGCTGTCCCTTGGTGCATCCAGAAATGGAAACAGGCCTGGAAACTGCCCCTACAGAAACCAGAATAATGGCTGCAAGGCCCTCACCACCTGCAACAGACCAAGTTCATGCTGACTTAAGCCAAGGGGCAGTGTCAGTGCTAAGAACTCACTCTGATACCTTCTGCCCTTGTGCTGGCCCATCCTTTAAAAAACATCCAAGGCAGTGCCAAGGCGTGACTTCATCCCAAGACCTGGAAGGAGAGTGTGTTGTAAAGGACACAGTCTGCTTTCCAAATGGTCAGTCCGCACACAGACCGAAGCCCTGCCAGTGGCTGCTCTGAACCAGCAGATGCAGCAACAGAGCTGAAGCAGAGGTGCAGGGACAATCCCAGACCTGGGAGATGGAGACACACTCTTCGAGTTTGCTCAGTCTTTGTAGTCAGGATGGTGGTGCTTAGTCTGTGCCTCTGCCCAGCAGAGCTCAGCTGGACACACCGAGGCCAACATCCCTGGCTTAGAAAGAACCTTTTGTTTTGTTTTTACATGACAGGCAAACCTTGGTTTGATTTTTTAAAATGGATGATACCATTACGAGAGAAAAAAATTAAACAAATCTTCTCTGTGTATTTACAATAAAGACCACAAATATGTCTAGTTTTCTCATTACTCCAAAACACTGCTCCAGTGAAAAGCCCAATATACCTACATTATTTTTTTCCATTGTTTCATTGGTCCCGAAAAAATCTTCAATCATCTTTGGAAATATGAATATTTTCTCATAAAAATAATTTCTTGATAAAAAAGAAAAAGAAGGGCAACAACACTGTGTGAGTGTTTTCTTCATCTGAGTTATATAGCATTTTAGGAGCTCTTGCTTAAAACAGAGGCCTTTTAAATTAAGAACGAGGCATTCAATATCTTGTCACAAAGAACTGGATGCTTATACAATCGATCCCCATTATTTGTGGATCCCACAGTTGTGAATCCATGTACTTGCTCCCTGAAATTTCTTTGCAACCCTGAAATCAATCCTGTGGCGCTTTCATGGTCATCCGTGGACATGCTCAGATTCATCTGTCTTCTTGTTTCAGCTCTGTGTCCTTTGCAAGTTCTACTTATTTAGGGCCATCATTTTTGCATTTTTGTGTTTGCTACTGGTGATTTCACTGATTGAAACAGCCCCAGGCACTGTGCTGAATGTGTTCCGAACGTACAAGAACGCTGTGTTGCGCTCACAGAGAACACAGGTGAGTTGGATAAGGCACGACTTACAGTGCTGTCGTCAGTGAGCTCAATGTGAATGAGTCAACGATATGTAGGGTGTCCCCAAAAGTGTATACACACACTTTGAATAATGATAAAAGCAGTGTTTATATATAAATAGTTCATTAAAAAATTGAACTATTAGCTTTTAAAGTGTGAATATATATTTTGTTTGGACACCAGTATATTAAATAAAGTTTCTTTTTCTTTTTTTTTTAATATACATGAAACAAGGCTACATATTGATTGGTTGCTGAAAATGTGTCCAAACGCTTACAGGAAGTTAACCTATATCTCCTAGGAGCAATGGTTCAGTATTTGCTAATTCAGTGTTTGCGGTGACTTTGTAGAATATAACTACAGGGAATTCTGAGAATCGACTATACAGCTTTTAGAATTTGGAAGGGTGAATCAGGATACAGCATGAGAACCATCGACCAGGTGGTCAGGGCCTACCTGGCTATAGAGGCCATTCGGGCAAGGCAGTCCAGGTGAGTTACCAGGGGAACTAATGAGAACTCTGCATTAAGACCCACTGGGCTAGGAGTGCAGTCCTATGGAGCATGATGATGATGATGATGATAATGACATGTGTGTGTGCTGGGTGGGGAAAGAGGTCAGAGGCCGTGAATGAGGGGAATGTAGCTACTGAGAAATAATTTCAGTCCCCAATGGCTGGTTTTCATGGAGCCTGCATACCTGGTAGAGGTGAGGGTCAGGAGTGGGGTGGGATAATGCCTGGACTGTCTTCTGTTATCAGGGTTCTCTCCAGTGAGTCTTCTGTTGATTATTCAGGGAGCTGGAGAAAAGCAAAGAGGAGAGAGGAGAGAAAGAGCCAGTGATAAATATATGAATGTGGTGAAGGTGGGGTCAAAGATCCGGGTCCTCTGATTCTGCTGATGCATTGAATCTTGACCTGAAGGGGAGGCAGTTGAGCCGTGGAGGAGAGTTGGGTGGTTTAGTGGGATATCTAGGGTCACATTATCACAGGAGCTGCCCCAGTATGAGGTCTGCTGATTGGCTGTGAGATTGGCTGCTGCAGGGACCAGGCCATTGTAACTGATCTTGGCAGTCAGATGGGCTGTTCAGTGACCACTGGGGCAGTGGTTCCTTCTCCTGGCCTCCCCTCCTCCCCTCCCTTGCACTAAGAGAAGGGTAGCAGATTGCAGAGAAGATGCTGTTGCCTGGCACAGATCACCTTTCCTGGGCTGGCGCACCCATCCATCAGCTGCTGTGGCTGCTAACAGCTTATAGCCGCCTCCTTCTCCAGAGACCTGCCTTCTGCTAAACAGACACTCCCCTGCGCTGTTACATCCCCCACATCCCTCTCCACCTTGGCCAAGAGGGACTGCCCATAGACAATGACTGACTGGCAGGGGTACCAAAGCCTGATCCCTTGCCTCAAAGCAAGGTGAACTCCGATGGGTAATTCATATTCACTGTTGGATCAGAATACAGCTAGAGTAACTGAGCCTATATCCTTGCTTAGAAAGTTCCCCTGCCCTATCCTGCTTCCCTCATTCCCCTTCTTCCGAGAGCACTTCCTCAAGAAATCCATTCATACAAGAACCGTTGTCTTAGACTCTGCTTCTAGATAACCCACCCTAAAACAAGTACTGATTAGGTAGTCCATGGGTGATGGGGAGGGGAGGGCAGAAAGTATATGAACTTGGGAGTCAGAGATACATACATCTGGTTAAGCCCCAACGTCATCACTTCTTACCTGCATGACTCCATCAAGTTACTCAATTATCCCGTTTCCTTCTCTATCTAATATGGGGAGGCCACACATCCCCTGCAAGCATGTCACGATGATGACATGAAGTGCAACAGGAGAATGGATGTGTAAGTCCAGGGCACATCATAGGAATTCAGTAATGTCAGCGTCCCTTAACTCCTGAGACCTTCACACCGCCTCCTTCTAAACTTGGTTCTCCACTATTCTCCTTGGTTCCATGTGCACCGTGATTTTCTTATTCTCTCCCCATTCTCTTTCTCCTTCTTCTTTTTATATCTTCCTTTTACTATCTCCTTTTCCTAGGGTTTATGCACCTTGTTTGCTGTAACGTTTACCATTTCCCCCAGCCATGATAAGCTAAGAGAGATGCACGGCAATACCTAGAAATACAGTGAGAGTCTTCTTCAGTGGGCCATGGCCAGGGAAGCTGGAGTGAGGTTATTGGTTTTTGCCAGCTCAGCAGAGTTATGTTGGGTTCAGTTTTGTAAATAGGACTCAGGGGCCTAGTTTGTGGCTTTTTCTGAAATAGTGTTTAGCCAGGGAAGGATATACTATTTTCCTTGTAACATGAAAATAAAGGCCATTAAAAACCAATCACACTGGTGCTTGACATAAGAACCCTCATTAACATCAATCTTTCTCATCTGGGCCAAATGGTGGAGCAGAAGGGAGCTGATCCCCACAGTCAGGACGTAAGACAAGAGTTTACTGGCTCGGCCACAAACTGGCTGTGGGACTTTGGGGAGATTGCATAACCTCCTTAGAGTCCAGTTTCTCCATCACCAGAAAGGCTCTATAGCAAAATATGCGCCAGCGACTTCACAAGGGACCGCCTAGAATTCATAAAATATTATTTGGGAAGCTCTGGAACTCTGTGCAGAAACTGATTGTGAACAATGTCTTTGGTTACTAATATCCTTGTTAAAAACACTAGGAAACCATTGCAAATCAACTCACTAGGTCATGGAGTAAACTGTGAATCATGTCTGTCCTGGTAGCATTCTACATTGAAGGTGGTGCGAAATCTGAAAGTCACACATTAGCCTTGAGCTCCCAATATGAACTGCATCTTTATAGTAATTATTAATATCATAAGCCCAGTGGAACAGGCTGCCCAGCTCATTTTTCTATCTTTCTCTGGCATGGGACTCCCGTTCTTTTGGGGCACCCCTTCTCCACTCCCTGGTCCTGGTGGGGTTGCAGTCATGAGGTGTCACTGCCCAGTCAGCTCACTGACACCCTGCAGGAAGAGTGGTCACTAACCATTTTCCATTTCTCTCTGGTCACAGGGATTGGTCCAAGAGGTGGTGGATTCATCAAGTCAGTAAGAATCGTTTCCCAGCATTTTGGAAGAGGAGTGAGAAGGGCAGCACCCTCCGTCTTTCTGAAAGCAAAACGTTAGGATGAGGCCCACCACCCACCTTCCCATTTAGATGGATGTTCTTCCTCCAGTATCTGATATTAAAGAATATATGTGATTAGAATAGGATGAGTCTACTTAGTGTTAATATATTACAATTATTTCACTATTACGAGAAAAAGAAATAGAACTTTGGTGTAAGTTTGATATGATTTAATAGAAAACATGTCTATTGGGAAATAGGGCATGATTTGATTCATATTCTATCCAATGCATTAGCAACAAGCTATCTTATAGTGGACATTTGC